>NC_140342.1:16936558-17536558 GCF_963514085.1 Chelon labrosus | reverse complement strand
CGCATTAAAACCTCACAGAGTGGTGAATGTGACAAAAAGCCAGCCCACTCACCGTATCAGTCGTCTCTGTAAACTACTGGAGCTTCGAGAGAGCTCAGGGGATTCGGCGTCATGATGTGACGTGATTGATCCCAACACAAGTTTTGACTTGTTAAAAGCGTCGCTTCTCCCCTGATGGTGCTCTGGCAGTGTCTTTAATGTAATGCTAATCAGAGCAGGTCGAGGTCGGTGCATATGTGTGTTTTGCTGTGTGCGTACTTTATTAATGTTTAATGCACATTACAGTACGAGGTGTCATCTGTCATGGAACGCCTGTGGCAACGCTTTGACATATCTGGTGGATATTCTCTCTGTACTGCACAAACTACTTCTGTTATTATAAAGAGATTACCCGACACTGCTTTCACAAGTAGTGTGAAAACTTCCTGATCAGTTTGTTGGGGCTGGTGTGAACACACAATGGAGCTGGGAAACAGATCAATAGATCAGTGAGAACACTGTGCATGGACTGATATGACGACTGTTCACCAGGGCGCAAATCAAATCAGATCAAATCTTTGGATCTTTTTATTTTTTTTTTAAATATGCCATTTCCCACATCCTCTTGTTATAAATCTCGCTACGATACTGGTTTTGCATGACTCGCGAGACCCCGCAACGAGATGAGTCCACCTGTGAGGGAGATCCAAAAGTGACAGAAGCTACCCTGAGAGCACCAACCGGCCTAAAAGCTCATGTGTGGCAGCATTTTGGATTTTAAAAGTACGACGACAGAGAAGAGCTGGACTAAAGCAAGGCATTCGCAAGATATGCCAACTAGAGATACAATATTGTCGAAATCCTCACAAATCTCAAACAACAACGTCAACATCAGATTTGTGAAAATCTAATAGATGACAAAGCTATATTGTTCTGAAACAGAAACTATACATATCAATACTGAAATGAATCTAATCAAATTGGGACCTTAACAACAGGAATCTGATTGTTTCAGGAAATCAGAAGCTATCTAAACCTATTTATTATATTTATAAGCTTATATTTTCATAACCAAGCAGTTTACCTGATGCAGGAAATGACACTGTACACTTCCAGAAGGTGTCTTCTTCTTCAGTGGTGGCTGGCAGCACAGAGATGTTCAATTTCAATAGAAATATTCCATCAATTACTACCTGAAGCAGAACGGTGTGAAAGCCCCCCTAAGAGACTCCAGCCATGCTAATGGCTCCATCAGGAAGTATTTAAGTGCAGAAATACATTAGGCTGAACGCTAACTGAAGCCTGCTAACATGCAGGTTTAATGTCCAGCGACTTACTTTAGTATGCCAATTTGCTAATTAGCAGTAATCACGAGGGACAGCTAAAGCTGATGGGACACCGTTAGTTTTGGAGGCAAACCAAACTTGCTGGATGAAAAGTTAAGAGGATAAGTAAGTGGACGTCTGTACCAAATTCCATTTCGCCGAATCAGAAAGCAACACAACCTCCTGGTGGCACAAAGCACAAGAAATACTTCAGTCTGGATGGATGCAGCGAACCATCTGTCAAAAAGACACTGCCATCCACGTTTCAGCATGGCAATTATTTCATCTTCAGTCGGTTATCATCTGTGAGAGTCTCGTAGGTGTTGCAAAGGATTCAAAATACGCTTACTTTCCTGCTTTTAGAAAGAATACAAGAATACGACATTATGTACACAACATGGCACGCTGAGATCTCACGGTTAGATATTAGGTGACAAAGTCATGTTAGGGTACTAATCCTATCCTACCACTCACTTGGAGTAAGAAGTACTGAGTGAAGTTGTGGATTTGGAGAAGCAACATTCAGAATCTGACAGACACAGGGAGGGAGGCTAAAACAATCTTTACGTGATTTTATTTTTAAGACTTATTTCAGATTCCAGGAGGCAGATAGCACGGTCCAAAAAAATTAGAAAAGAAATCTGTTTAAATGTTAATATAAACATACGGTTTAAGCATTCGTATTCCTCTAAACATATGTAAGAACCGAGTGGGAAAATGACTGTCTAAAAGAGCTTCATAGCTAATAGCCTACATGGCTCGTCTTTTCCTGGCGTCTCTGATTACTCTCGTCCCTGGCCTAATTAATGGAGTTGAAAACGGCCAGCTCAAAAACCCTCTAAAAGCATCAACACCGACTAATCAAGACGGTTAATTTGGCTTTAAAATCTGAAGGAAAGATGCTAAAGTACGGAACAAACACACGACGTGAAGCTATGAATATGACAGAAGCCTTTTCAATGTGACAACACATTACATTACTGCAAACAGATTAGAGCTGTAAATGTTAAGTTATTATCGCCGTTGATGGTGTTTGGATATGTCCAGGATTTAAGGCTCGGGGTAAGTTTTTGATGAAGACACTTTTACAAATTTAACTACAGTACACACAGATTTCAGTATGCAAACATCATTTTCCAAAGCTTGCATTTAATGTTGACACAAACTCACACTGTGAAGCACGTATGGAGGAGCGAGCAGAATTATTATGTAACGTGGAATTAAAAATTGATATTTCAAATAGGCTGCTCTCAACTCACAGGGAGACGGGTATCATCTTTACTGTTGCGTATGGCCGACAGCGTACTGACCCCAATGACCTTTATATTAGTGATTCACAACTTGCATTCTTTACCGTACTGCTGCACTACTTATCAGTCATTATCAGATCATTAAATATTGGTCCTGTCAGATAAGCTGTTTAGATATGGATGTCAGCAAATCTCCTTCATCTTTTTTTGCAGACATCATTACACAACAAGAACACACAAAAAACAAACAAGGTTACAACCATGAACGCATTTATACGGGCCCGCGGGGAAACCTGCACTCAGACAAAGAGAACGTTTTACAATGAGGCCGACAGATCAGCATAAAAGAGTTCAGATGTCCTGTATCTCCCTCGCTATAAGTACCCAATGGGCGATTTTCATGGCGTTGAGGACCGTGTCTACATGAAAGCTTTGGGTGGCCCTGAGGTGCACTATAACAAACATCAGAAAACAATTAACAAAATGGGAAACGCATATCTGGCTGGATATCTGTAATAAACTTGGTTCCACCAGCTCTTTCTCAGGGATTGAAGACAAAACAAATGGACACAACGACACCAACTTTCGGGACATATTGTGCAACAGGAGGCCTATAATGTTGAAAATAATGTTGATCACCAAGGACAAATTTTACCATGAGTGAACAGTCGGCTCTCTGAGCCAACAAGTTGGATTAATTTTATTCTATATTCTATATTTATACTTTTGTTTTTTTGTTTCTTTACTTATGGCTTGAATCGGGACCAAAGTAACCAATTTCGTTCCTTCCCATGTACCAACATGTGTCGTAATGACAATAAAGAATCCTTGAATCCTTGAATCCTTGAAGTTGGATGTAGGAGATATAAACAGCTACAGAGTGTCTACTCTCAGGGTGTTGGGGATGTGCATGTCTGATGTACAAATTTCGTCAATACCATTGGGCACCTTCAGACTGATCCACAGCATCAGGCCAGTCTGGATTAGATGAGCCCAATACAAATTAGCCAGTTTCTCTAAAATTAACATTGACTTATTCATTCATTCATTCATTCATCGTCTGTAACCGCTTGTATTCTAGAGGGTCGCGGGGAGGCTGAAGCCTATCCCTGCTGTCATCGGGCGAGAGGTCACCAGTCTAACACAGACAACCACACTCACACTTACGGCCACCAATTAACCTAACAAGCATGTCTTTGGACGGTGTGAGGAAGTTGTTGTGGGGCATCAGAGCTAACCACCACACCACTCTGCCGCTCAAGACTGATTTATCTTAGGCCTAAAAAATGATCCGCCCCCAGGGCCAACTTAGACCTAAGACCAGTGTTTCCATTGGAACAGTTATGTTTATAATAGTATGAAACAGTGAGAAGACAAAGAGTTTTCTGAGTGTCCACAGACACAGATTATTGCACTGTTTAGTTATGTAAAGAGATTTCTTCTCTTTTTTTTAATCTCAGACTCTAGATTTTCTTACTCCAGTATCCCGTTACAATATAGGATGCAGTTGTTTTGTCAGACATGTTTTCTAGTTTGAAAAACGTTTTTTAAAAAATCTAAATTAATAACCAATTAGTGCTAAAGAACATAAGCAGCGCTAAACAACTTTGTGAAACACATACATTTAGACTCTTATCTATGGTAAAGACACACTGAGGACCTAGAATATATTACTCTGAGTTAAACACCCACTGTTATTTACACTGATCAGGCATAGCATTATGACCACCTTCCTAATATTGTGTAGGTCTCCTTTGTGCCTCCAAAACAGTTGTGACTCATCAGAGAATGGACATGGGCCTTCTGAGGGTGTCCTGTGGTGTCTGGAAACACAGTGTTGTTAGTGGGGGCCTTTGGGTCCTATGGGTTGAGGGGAGGGGCCTCAAACCGGATCAGTTTGGGATGTGCTGCTTCTCATGTTTTTTGAGTTGTTCCTAAACCGTTTTTGTGTGCATGTGAAAAGAAAAGTCCATTGTTTCACGTCAGAAGGAGACAGACACCTACTTTTAGACACCATGAAAGTCTTTGATATCAACACTTTTGTTTTGTTTTTGGACATGCACGAATATCCGACCTTTGTTTGCACGGTCGAACAGAGTACGCTCCGCTGCACGAAAACAGGAGCATCAACATCTGCAGTGGGGAGTTTGTGTTCAACTGTCTGTTGTCTGTGCATGGTACGGCGGACACCTTGAGCTCACCCTGCGTGCGCCGCCGTTGCCTAGCAACCGATCAAAACAGTTACCAGCGTCTGTGCTGCAGCGTGCGGCGGGGGTCGACCGCCAAGTGTTGGTCAAGATCCAGTTTTAACATTTGCGTTTACCGAGGGCGACAGCACAAGTTTCTATTAATCATTCATTTTATTTGAATTTTATTTTTGGATAGGGAATAAAATTAAATAATAGAAGTAAATTTTAATAAAAAAATGGAGATGAAAGAATCTTCCTTGAGCCGCTCACTGGCACCTAGGTCCTATGAAAATTCAGTTCCCATCCTTATTTCACTTCTGCTGCGTTTTCTATTCTGTCTGTTGTCGGGAAATATTTTGTGATGTTTTATTTATTCGTTTCCTAAAATAATGTTTTAAAGTTTTACGCTGAAGGGCCACAGCGGTAATTTTACCCTCAAAATAATTTCTTCATCTCAATCCCCCCCTTTTTTATTTTGCATCTGCAGATGTTAGAGAAAAAAACAAAACCACAACCTGCGAGAGAAAATGAATCTTGAGGCAGGTGAGGTAGAAATAATTGAGCAAGGTGCCGAGAGAGAGAGAGAGAGCGAGAGAGAGAGCAATTGTGTGTGTTGTGTGCGTCAGATAGAATAACTGGCAGTGTTTTGCCAGACGACAGCCGCGTGGAGACGCCGTGTTTTGTCATTTATCATTTGGAGAGCTTGCTTGTTAGAGCACACGCACCTTAATAGTCGCTCTGAACCGGGAGGACCGAGATGAGAGGAGGCATTTTGTTGCCGCGTCAACACCACAAACACATGCAGCGCACAGTATAACGAGAGAGCGCGCAGACAGATAGACAGAGTTAAATGAATATTTAGGCTATAAACACACACAGACACACACACAGAGAGACGAGCATCCAACACACAAACACACTCTACTGTATTGCAAAACACACAGCGATACAGCTGTTTACTACTGTAGTGTCTGTTTTTGTTGTTGTGAATCACTTACAGTTGTGTGTATCAGCCAGTGTTGCTGTGGAAGCACTGCAGCAAAGAAGATTAGCGCTGCAGCTCATAATTATTTTCATGGTAGATTCATCTGCAGAGTTGTTTTTGAATTTTGTGTTTTCAGTCTCAATCAGACATCAGGATACAGCACAACTCAATTATCAAAAATACATATACAATATATGTTATACAGTAAAGTTAATCCTGATCAATGGATGCTGTATTAGTGGCAGATTTCACATTTTCTTATTGGGAATTTTAAAATTATAGAATTATACAAAAACATTAAAAAAAAAAAAAACAACAAAAAAAACCAACGACATGCCTCCACATCAGCTGTCAAACAAAACATGAGACGCACTGAACTATCACAGTGGCTCAAAATTTCAATTACAATAAATACTAATTAATAATCAAAAAGAGGCGACATGTTCGGGCCAAACCATGTGATTCGTCCAGCCGTGTAGATTGTTCATCAAAGTATCGGTGGTACCTTTGAGCTTCGCCATTCAGTCCTAAACACCTAACTCCAGATTAGGAACCATATTTGGTAACTTCAGCACACATTTTAAATTACGTCTCTGTGCCTCTCAGCGAGGTTTAGAAGCATGTGGTTTCCCCCCAGCCAATCAGTGAAGATCGAGGTAGCGTTCAGGTCAAATCACGGTCAAACGTGGTCTGCAAGGTCCATCTCTGCGAGTGAAACTGCTTTATTAGGTGCCATGAAGAAGTGTCCTAATGTTGTCTGATGTGATAATGTGTATGTCGACAAGTGCCTGAATCAGGGCTTGTGTTCTGATGGTCTAAATACATGTTTAAATTTGTTTACCACATAAGGACAGGAAACCATAGCCTATATGGTAAATTCATTGATCTTGAGTTTCTACATGAAAATTCAAAATTCAAAGTCTTCTTATGCCCTACAATAACACTCTCTAAGTATTTCAACGAGTGCCCTATAAAGAGTTAAGTGCTTTCTGATCTGATGCCCCAAGATGACGTGCTACGGTTAAGTTTATGTACCACCAAATGAGTGCCTTTGAATGCTAAGGTTAGAAGAGAGTTGTTGCCATGGTGACAATAACAAACAGTTGGTTGAGATGCTGGAACATCATCAATAAATCACATTCAAAGGGTTTTTCCTCTAAGGTCACATTGAGGGCGGGAAACCTTGAAATGCAGTCAAAAAAATAAATAATAATTTGAACTTGTTTACTTTCCTTCATTCATTTACAATGAATGAATTTGCCAGGATACAGAAACTTACTTCAGGATTAGAGCCATGATTCTGAAGGCAAGACCTGGCGTTCAGCCGGCAAACATGAAGTTAGAAATCAACACAAACGTCGGCGGTCGCGCTAATAAGACGACAAATTAACCCAGTGTCTAGAGCATCCAATACAAATGTTTAAAAGAAGAAAAAATGACTCGAAGACAACGATACGACATTACTGTTTTGTTCACAGCATTCGAGCATCAGAGGAAAATGTCTGCTGTGTCAACATGGTAACAACGTCACCTCACGTTCCTGCTTTTCCTTTGGGAAAATGATTGGTGACACTTAATCACTTGATGTTGTTGTGGAGCTCCTTCTGAAACCACTTTGTCTTAGGAGGATTAGCGCAATCAACACACTGTGTCCTCTGCACACTCTACCGGCAAAACAGTTCGGTTCCTGCCATGCCCAGTGCAGGTGTTCTTCTTTTAATCCATTTTTTATCATCTTAAATAATAAAACACATCCCCGCATTGTTTAGCGAAAACCCAGTGTGAACCACAGGTGTTATTGATGGCGTCTGCCAGGATCTCACATCATAAAAATCTGTCATGACAGTGTTTTCTTTTGCTGCAGTCATTTATGTTCGGTGTCACATCCGTCACTCGTCACTCATTCATACCCTTCACACCTGAAACAAGCTATTCAAGTACCAAGAGAGTACTCCTGCGTGAGCCTTGAAGAGGTCCTTTTCTAGCCTCACATGTTATTTCCTGCTGCGATTCTTGCATCTTACTAAAGGACTAATTCTGCCCTCTGTTAAAGACACTTCAGAGGTGATGAGGCTGCTCAGACGCACCGGGTCAAATAGTTTCACCTTTTATTCCACTGGATAAAAGCACAGTCGTCGCTAATGTAGCACTTCCTTGCAGTGCATTCGGTTTCTTAATGAGGGCAACTTAGCTGGAGAGATAATGTTTCCTAAAGATTTTTCAGAAAGGAAGGAAGAAGTGAAGGCAGCAACCAGATATCCAGTTAGACTGGTGAAGAGACAGAACAACTAATTGGCTGGAAAAGAATTAAATTATGCTTCCACATGTGGATGGAAACTCACTCACAGCAGGACGGTTCTGTGGTAAGAAGTGAATGGCACAGAGGAAGGGGAGCAGGGCCGTTTTAATGAAGTTATGGCAGCCATTACATTGTCAAGAGCCCTTTGCTTCCTCGACCATGGCTGCGCCGGCTTCCTCGCTGTGTGGGAGTGCATAGCAATGTGTTTCTGAGGGGAGCAACCTTGTTTATTGGTTTGATTGAAACCAGTGAGAGAAACTAGGCTGTTTTTACTTTCTCGCCAGACTGATGTTATTTCCTTGCCTAATGAACACAGGAAACGCTGGCAGAAGACATGAATCCTCGCCTGTTTTACTTTAGTTTTACCTTGCGGGTGTTTTCAGGGTTTGAAAAGTTCAACAGGATAAGCGGAGAGAAAATCCTGTGAAAAATGCAGTTGCTGTTAATTAACTTCTGGCATGTTTGACAGATTTATTCTGAACACAAACTATGAACCCTTGTACTTTGTGGAGGAGGGACATTCAAAGACAAAACAGAAATACAAAACAGGCTAAGGCCTAGTTGATTAAATGTTAATTATAATGGTAATAAAATTAAAAAGATTCTGATTAATGAATGACTATTGGAGAAACAGGCATCTTAGTGTGGATTGTAAATCATGAAAAACATCAAGTTAAAGGATGCTTTTTCCGCTTTTGACTTTGTAAAACTCAACTTTGTTTAATTTTAAAGTTGAACTTTGTTTGATTTGGAGCCTTTTTAGGCAGATGAGGCCGTTTCAATACAGCTTTGATAGGTTCAGTTCAAATGTCGGCTACATGTCCACTTTATATTCATGCAAGGCCATTTGGTAACTTGCATGTATGTATATTAAACTAGAAACAGATTTAAAATAGTGTGTTGTACTTGCCTCATTCTTCATCTTTTTTTTTTAGATGTCACTTATCAAAAAGCAAATAACCTGTAATTTAATCTGTCCTAATATATGAATATGTAAACACAAAAATCACAAAATCTAGTTAAAGTGTTAATAAACTTAATAAATCTTTTATTGGGCAGCACAGTGGTGTGGTGGTTAGCACTGATGCCTCACAGCAAGAGGGTTCTGGGTTTGAATCCATCGGCTGACTGGGGCCTTTCTGTGTGGCATTTGCATGTTCTCCCCGGCTTCCTCCCACCGTCCAAAGACATGCTCGTTAGGTTAATTGGTGATTCTAAACTGCTCCTGAGTGTGAATGGTTGTCCGTCTCTCTGTGTTAGCCCTGTGATAGACTGGCAACCAGATGTGGAATTGACCAAGGTATGTACAAGTATGACACTACCACGAAATGCAGTCGAACAGTCAAACTTCAGTTGTGAAAACTACCTGATACTGACTTAAAAAGACATGACACATCAAACCGATGGTCGGGGCGTTTTCCAGCGCTGGTGAGCGGCTGTAGCCTGAGTTTCTTGGCGTGTCCCACAACGTTGGCACTAGTCGGCCCTCTGTCGCCGGCTTTTCAGCAACAGCTTGGAGAACCAGTGCACAAGCAGAGAAACAGAAGTAAACTAAATAATAATTTCCTAGCCTGCCACTTCCAGTTTCCCACATACATTCAGCTGGCCGCTGGCCCTAGTCTTCACAGTGTGTTCAAGCACGACTTTTCAGCCCAGACTTGGACGATCTGAGGTGACGTAACAGTCGGACTTTGTCGCTGGTAGTTTTTTTTAATGTTGGTTTTCTGTGTTCATACCTTAAGACACAGCATATCATTCACATAGTCATTGCAGTAGTATGACTATATTTTTCTAGGTCTAAACGAAACAAGATGTATGTTTCTGAACTAAAACAGGGCATTGTTCTACATCTAAGTACTCCTAGTATTTAAACCCTGCATTAAATATGTATTAGAAATGTTAGAAAACATGCTGTGCCACAAACCTATTGGGAAGGTAAAGGCATGCGGATCACCCTGGATTCAGCTTTAAACTGTTTCTACTGTACTTTACCAGAGTGGAATGATGCAGGCTCTCTTGATGGTTTCCCCCCCACAAGGGACACACACTCATAAAGTTCAGGGTAACAACTGACATGTCATTCCATTAAAATGACTCTATGGCTATGAATAAAACAAGACACCCTGGTCCAGGGGTGAAAAAGTGGTCTGTAATGTACATATGTACTGTATGTGTCTACAAACTGAACATGTTTGTCAGCCATTGCAAATGTGCTTCAATGTAGTACATTCATGCGCACGAAAAGTGTCGGGCAAATTACTTAAAAATGTGATTAAGTATTAATATATTAAAAAAAATTGCAGGAATTACGTCACCAACTAACCTCCATTACTCAGTCCAGCTCCAAACAAGCTGCTTCCCAACAACAACAAAGATCACAACTTTACATCTCCTGTTCTTTATTTTGCAATGGAAATTCAACTTTATTTACTGAACATTAACAACTGTTCAGTAAAGTATCACCTTCTCTATCTGTAATAAGCCCAATTGATGCAAGTTATCTTGACAATTTATGAGACAAAACATGTTGATAAGGCCTGTCTCAGAACCAAGCTAATAGACCCTTTTACTACGTCACGGCAGTTACCTGGAGTCCGTTATCAAAATGTCATCTTGCTGTGTTGTGGGGAGCCAGAACCTGAGACGTACGGTTAATAGCTCTATACTGAAATCTTATCAACCTGCTGTCACTCTGAGTCAAAAAGAGAACAGAAACCTGTGGTTAAACGCAACAAGATGAGAGAATTTGGAACAAGACGATCATCAAAAATGCTTGCGTGTGCCTTCACAAAATAGTATTTTTAGCTCCTACTAGAAAGTACCCTAACCCTAACATTAGAAAAATGAGCTACGCTGAGGCTTTGATAGCAAGCTTCATTTACTTCATATTTTGCTAACACAGCTAACAACATTTTGCTTTTACATTAGCCTCTTAGCCGTTAGCCTGTATAATTGCCTCTGTTGGCATATTTATTTGCCTATACAAGTATCACATATAACAGGTATGTAGTTAACTTTATGGTTGACAAATACCAGACGTAGGTTACTTACCCAGCTATGCTAGTGCAGTTAGCTGTCAAGACGGAGCCATTGGTTCTGTTCACAATAACCCAAGTCTGACGCATGTTTGTTTTCCAGCCTTGCTGCTAGCTAGGTAGCACTTCGGCTCGCACAAAACTCATCTGTTAAATCTTTGTAAGTTAAATCTTGTTCATGACCATTCAGTACATAGTTGTCCTCGTCTTCTCTTTAGTAGGTAATCCTGTCAGACCCTCCATCCATTGTGTTATTGAGTACGGGTCGGCCAATCTGGTCCCGTATATTAATGTTACCTTTTTCAAGTAACACTCTCGGTCCTGAGGAGTGAGTGACCGCACATATTCAAATAAAAATATCACGTTCTCTTCCACTGTTTTCAAAAACAAGCTGACAGAAGTTGCTAGTCCGTGTTAACTAATGTATGTCTGTGGATTGTTTTGCCTCCAGTGAAGCCCCGCCCACAGAAAAAACGTCATTGTGTTTACTAACACAAAAACTGTTCTATGCATCCCAGAGCTTTTGGATTAAAGGCTCAGTGTGTAGGTAGTTAGTGGTATCTATTGATGAAGCTGCAGATGATTGTGTTTGGTTTGTTCATCTTGGGCTTGCTAATCCACGGTTAAAGACAGTTTTGACTATTAATAAGAGGACCTATGAGAGACTGTATAAAGCAAAGGTCTCAATTGAGTGATCAATCTTTTTTTTCCCCGACACTCACAGTCTTTGGACAGTGACTGAATGAATGAGATACTAGAAGCCTAGCGGAGATCTCAAGAGAGACTTCACACTGACTAGTTTCACACTACATGATAGATGAGCAGCTCGGTGATGCGGCAATATCTCAGTATCGAACCACAGCTCCTTTGAAGTTTGATACATATAGCTGCCCTCTGCCCGCCCTGTAGACACCAAGATGAGGATAAGGGACTCTGAAACTGATTAAGGGATGGATAGACAAAATGTGTCTTGACAGTTATTTTATAGGGGTGTAAAAAGGTGACAGTATGCCATAGAAACTAAGGCTAAGACAGTGAGGGGGAAAAGGCTGAGGTGCGAGAGTGTGAGAGAAGAGGAAAGGAAATATGCAGAAAGCAATTAATTAAGAAAACATCCTGCTTTAGAGTCCTAATATAAGACAATAAAGTGTAGAAATATGAACAGATGTAACGCCAGGAAGGAAGTAAAACATCTGAATAGAACAGAAGGGAGAGAAACTGAGAAATCCAAGGACCAAATTAAAAATGTTTTAAAATGCTCTGATCATTACATGTGGAAAAAACCTGGTTGCTAGGTGATACCATACAATAGGCTATGCAGAGAAGCATTGCAGAATATTTCTGGCTTCATTATACTCATGTCTTGCAGGATAAAAGAGGCTCTGTTACGTCCTGGCCCCGCATCCCCAATTTTGCACAATGCAGATGAAGAAGACGGTAAACGCTTGTTAATTACATTTTATTGAGAAATCTAGGTGGCGCATCCAATTTAAAACAAGCCTGGAAAATAGTTTTAACCTGACACTGAGTCGCACCTTATCTGCACAATCACTCCGTATGGTTACAGCAAGTCAGGAGAGTCAGACGTAAAGAAAAAATCAAGCAGAGGAGTGAAACCTGAGTGTTATGTAGCTGACCCATGGCAACAAAAAGGAGAAACAACAATGTTTTTGCAAGTATTCAAAAGCAAGTCTTGATAATACTATTTTTATGTGTTTATTCAGCAATTCACTTATGGTTTTCTTTACTTTTGACTTTTGACTTGGGTCACAGATCTCTATTCCCTAACATCTTATGTAATAGACATACACCGATCAGCCACAACATTAAAACCACTGACAGGAGAATTAAATACCACTGACAATACAATGTTCTGCTGGGAAACTTTTGGACCTGGCATTCATGTGTATGTCACTTAGACATGTACCACCCACCTAGACCAGACCAGGCACCCCTACCCCATAGCAATGACACTCCTTGATGGCAGCAGCCATCCCCAGCAGGACGCAGCCTGACACAGGCACACACACACACACACACAAAAACAAGATTTAGGAACAACTAAAGAAAACATGAAGAACGGCACAAGGTGCTGACCTGGCCTCCAAATTCACAAGATCCTCAAGTATCTGTGTGATGATCCACGGAGGCCCCTCCCCTCAACCTATAGGACCCAAAGGCCCCCCAATAACAACATCCTGTTCCAGACACCACAGGACACCCTCAGAAGGCCCATGTCCATTCTCTGATGAGTCACAACTGTTTTGGAGGCACAAGGGAGACCTTCACAATATCAGGTAGGTAGTCATAATGTTATGCCTGATCAGTATATGTGTTTTATTTAAAGCTGAAAAGTCTTGGTAAAGTCATAAAGGCTATTGTTAAGCCCACCATCCACCCCAACCTCCTCCCCAGAACTCATGAATTTAACGCTTCATTCTTTCGGAAAACAATTTTCCCTCAGAACATAAACCAGGCAGCAGTCACTCAGGATATGCATGTGATGAGAACATTGTAATTAAAACATTGCCGGAAGTTTTCAAACTTCTCTCCAGGTTTTTTTTTTCTTTTAATTTTTACTTCGAGAAAAAAAAAAAAAAAAAAAAAGGCTTTTCAACAACACACAATCATTTCCCAAAGCTTTATTTGTCAAGTCTACATTACAGTTTTTGATGAACAGCTGATTAGCATATCCCACATGCCAGCTCACACTAACAAACATCAACACACACACACACAGAGACACACACACATGCAGTCAGGATATAAACTGTGGATGCTAGCCACTCACACAGGCAGCACCTGTCAGCTGGTGTTGTGGGACAGCCAAGGGTTTGTTTGTTTGTTTCTCCCCCTCCCCCTCCCTCTCTTTCTCTCACTCTCTCTCACACTTTCTATGTATGTGTGTGAGTGTATACCTCTGTCCAAGGTTTCCCGTTCTCCCTCTACACCCCCTCACCTCTCCACCGGCTGCTCCCTCCTTCACTCCATCCTGCCTCTCTGTCCGTCTCACTTCATACCAACCGTCATACCGCCATCCATTAGATCTCTTTCTCTCCTTCTCTGCACCTGTGCCTGAAAAACAGGCTCGCTCAGTCTTTCTCCGCCTTCCTGCTCATTACAGCCCCAAGGCAGCCACTCCATCACAGAGAAAAGGCAGAGATAAGCTACAAGAGTACACCTGTGCCTGGTATGAATGCCAAATCTAGAGTCACCGACAGCCAATTCCAGGCCAAATAATGGAATCAGCGAACCTCAGCTTCAGACAAATCAACCTGACAGCTTTATCTCCCACTCCCAATTTCAAAGCACGTTACAAACCTCATTATCAAATGAGAAAAGCAATCAGTAAAAAAAGAGAAAACTGTTGACACCGGCGCAATACCGCTGGCGAGGGATTAAGTTTACTAAGCTCATTTACAGATGGAACAGGTGGGAGAAAACAAGAAACATGTTCTCGTTTCGTCGGCAGAGCGATGCCGAGTGTTATTTGACAAAGGAAATAGAAATATATTATACCAACAAGCAGTACGCTATTAATAACATGAGAGGAAACAAATTCTCACTAATTCGAAGAAGGCAAGAAATTAAATAATCATACGGACAGGAACGTATTATTAAGCCTGTCATCAAGTCAAAAGCCACATTCACTAATTCAGTGGGCTTTTAGGAGGCACACAATATCCACAGCTGCTGAACTAATCCAAGACAAGAAATTAGTCACGACCCCCGGAAAAATGTGACAAAAAAAGGAGGAGAAATAGTGAGAAATACCAGCGTGGTGAAGAGGCAGTAGGTTGGAATCTGGTCTGTAATTTCCTAATATTTATCTGCATATTTATCTGGAAGTGAGTGCCGTACTAAATAAATACATAGACAAATTACACACCGATCAGGCTTAACATTTTGACCACCTTCCTAATATTGTGTAGGCCTCCCTTGTGCCTCCTAAACAATCGTGACTCATCAGAGAATGGACATGGCAGGATGTTAGTAGTAGTTAGTAGGGGGCCTTTGGGTCCTATGGGTTGAGGGGAGGGGCCTCTGTGGATCATCCCACAGATACTTGATCAGTTTGGGATTTTCCGGCCAGGTCAACACCTTGTGCTGTTTTTCATGTTTTTTTTTAGTTGTTCCTGAATTGTTTTTGTGTGTGTGTGTCTGTGTCAGGCTGCATCCTGCTGGGGATGGCTGCTGCCATCAAGGAGTGTCATTGCTATGGGGTGGGGGTGCCTGGTCTGGTCTGGTCTAGGTGGGTGCTACATGTGTAAGAAACATCCACACAAATGAATGCCAGGTCCAAAAGTTTCCCAGCAGAACACTGTATTGTCAGTGGTATTTAATTCTCCTGTCAGTGGTTTTAATGTTGTGGCTGATCAGTGTATGTCTATTACATAAGGTGTTAGGGATTAGAGATCTGTGACCCAAGTCAAAAGTCAAAAGTAAAGAAAACCATAAGTGAATTGCTGAATAAACACATAAAAATACATTTTAGAGACAAATGTATTCCCCTGTGAAACCAATCCACTTTACAGTTTGATCAGTGCAGCTAGAAAAGAAGGTATTGGCCTAATTGTCATATGCATATTAACCTTCCTCTCCCACATCAAAGGAAGTATTTCTTGATTGACTTTCCTTCACATGGACTCACTAGCCGCGCAGTACGAACAATTTTAAGATGTAAAACTTTCTCCCAAATGCAGCTGTTAACTGCAAATGAATTGCAAAAAGTGTTTTTTCTTTGAACTTCAACTTCATCCTCCCCAGACACGACTTAACAAATTGTGTCCCTTACTCTTTGTGTGTCTGATGTTTTATTTTTTTTTTCTCCATTAAAGCGCTTTAAAAAAAAAAAGTTCAAACATCTTCAAAACCCCTATCCACTCCTTCTCCCTCACTGAAGAACCCACAATCTACAAAGACATTTGTCTTTTAGTTCATTTCAAAGGTTTAAGAGCCTGGACGAAAGATGTTCCTTCCTCACTGAAGAGTCAGTTCTCTGTGTTATGTCTGCTGGAAGCTACAAGCTCTCACATCACACTTTTATCGTTTTATTTTCAGTACAGTCAAACTCCCTTTCTGCAGTGGATACATTTTAAAACCTTCCAGTATCAAACTCTGCAAAGTTACTGCAAAGTAACGACCAAACAATTAGCTAAACAACTTTTTTTTGCAAGGGTGTGGACTTTAAAATAAATATTACTATAGACAATAGTAGGTTCTGCTTGAATCATAAGTATTGGGATGTGTTGCAGGATAATGACACGGAGATAAACAGGACTCAGATGCCAGGTCAAGCCTGTTTTAGCAAATGTGAAATAATGACAGTGGGAGTTAGTTCCTCCTCCCTGAGCTTTACTATCTGCGAGTATTCATGTCATGATTTGGTGTGTGCGTGAGAGAGAGAGAGAGAGAGAGAGAGAGAGAGAGAGAGAGAGAGAGAGAGAGAGAGAGAGAGAGAGAGAGAGAGAGAGAGGGACTATGCAATTATGGATTTAGTAAACCTGAGGCTTAGTGTGACTCTATCAACCTCTGATTTGTTGGGTGGATGGATACTGATGATAATTAGATGTGTGTCTTTATGTGTGCCAGAGAGAAGGTGTGCACATCATAGCACTGTGCAAGAGGAGTTTTACATATCAAGTATTGTTCCACTGTTTCCTCAAGACATGTGTGACCTCTGTATGCAGTCACAGCCACAGGTGTCTGTACATTTGTGTATATCAGGGGTATTCAGGTCCAGTGAGAGAAAATTTATTAAAGCAAAGGTCCTGAAGGTTATAACGTACAACTATTTAGTGTGATATATATTTAAGTAGCCTGGTCGTTGTATCGACATCTGTAATGTAATCAAATAAATTCCATACAACAACAATATGTATGACTGCAGATTTGTATGACGTTCTCTCATTAACACAATAAAAGTAGGGCTGCATTTCAAAATAAGAGAAAGTAAATAAAATGTGAAAATTGTGCATGTTCAACTAAAGTGCTTAACTTCAGAAAAATAAAATAAAGGGAGGAAAAGCTTGATTTTCCCCTCATCTGTTTCATATCTTGACTCAACAGTCTCAGCCAATTTTACACACAATAAATCTCAACACATCTTAACAATGTAACACTCATCTGTTTCTCTCCTTTTGTTTGCTCTACGTAGTTTCTTTTTCTTTCTACCATCTTTTCATGTCTAACGTGCTTCTATCTCTCCCGTCTTTCTGTAGAGTTGCAGTGTTTTCCCCCTGGGGTGCACAGACTTGACTGGCTGAGTGGTATCACGTGGGACGGCTTAACTCGCATGCAATTGGTCTGTGCCTTTGCTCATTCACTGAACTACTAGCCTTCTGTTTCAGCTGCAGGTCTGGCTTCTGGGTCCAGAGCTGGACCCCTATCCGGCCTCCAAGTGACCTATAATGTATGTATCATGCCACTTCTAGTTAATTACAAAGCTTTACGCTGATGATGGTATACTATACCTACAGACGTCTAGGCTTGGTGTTTTGGTGCATTGAGAGATATGATGTATGGATTTTTTTTTTCAGGATACAAAGACATTTGAAACGTTGGAGAAGACAAATCTCTCTCTATCATAATTTACTTTTTTTAAATTAAATTATGTTAACATTATTTAATACATACAGATTATTCTTAATATGCCTGCAACCTGCATGTAATTTGCTCCAAGCCTCTTGATTAATACAGTTACATCAACATCTGTGTTCTTTTAGGAAATTAAAAAGACAAAAGAAACCCTCTTAATGCACTGTCGTGTGCCTATGCATGTGTGTGTGCGTTTTTCTGCAGATGTACAAATGTGTCTGACTGTATGAATCTGTGTTAATAGCTCCACTGTGAGTCTATAAGGCTGAAATACCACAGTGTAAATCGTTGACATTAAATCCATTTTATGTTGCGGGCTGACCTGGAAAAACAAAATTACGGCTATACTTGCTCTCCCGCTAATTGGGATAAGACTAGAGATGCATTTATTTACAGAACATAAAACGATACCCTCCGCTTCCAAGCTCGGATCGGGGTCTCATCTCTCCTATTCATTACATTAATCAATGATGTGCAAATCCTCCAGGTTTTACGTTTGCGGGCGTACAGTACGTACGGGCCGTAACAACAAGCCAACTGGAAAAAACCAATCAAGCAAATAGGTCATCAGAGGAGGTGATTGAGCAAGACAGGCATCAAATCTCAAGCTCACTCATTCAGATCAAAAACTTTATGAGCTATAATGAGCTATAATAAAAGCTATAGCATATGTTGGATGTAGAATAAAATGACAGGCTAGTCCTAACGTATAGTAATTAAACTGTGACACACAAAGGAAAACCTTCTTTGTTCCCAGTTTAATTCATTTTGAAGCTTGTTACAGTCAAAGTAAAGATGGACAATGCGGCTAAAATCGGCTTAGCTTGACAAAGAGAGACGGGATAAAGTAAAATCTGCACGCATGATTTCACCTCTCATAAGCTGAGACGAGGCCTCATTGACAAACCAATAGGGCAGATCAGTTAGCAGTCTTTTTTACAAATGCAACTGTGAAATTCACCATGAGGTAGCCGCGGCCATTTAACCACACCTGTACAACTAAACTCCCTTTTTCAGTGGATGCACCGTCTAGTACAAATGCAACTGTTGGAGGTAGCCACAGCCATTTAACTACACTTGTACTCAGAAGGCATATGGGGTCATGATAGTCCCAAAAGGTGCAACATTTTAGGGTATTCACATCAAGGATTCACACCAAAAGACCAGAACGACAACAGCAGCTCTTAAAGTTAGCCTTAAAAAAAAGGACAAAACATGGAGAAACAGACTGAGAGTGAAATCGAGGCTTCATCAAGCCTACATGAAACGATCTTGTTTCTTACGACGTGCAGAACAAGAAGTTGCATTGCTATGCCAAGCACCAGCTGGTGCATCATCTCACTTCAGTGTTCTTACAAGCAATGTGAATGCAAACGGGGAAAAAAAGCTCTTGAATGCATGTAGTTCTCAAGGGAGCTCCCCAGCTGGCTGTTACCCTCAGGGAGTTTCCCAAAACGGTTTGGTCGGAAAGCACCAATAATTTATACAGCATGTCTGTTGTGACTGCACACAGGTAATGTAACCAGCTATCATGTGGTACCTCTTCACGCCTTGTCATTGTCACAACAGACATTTTGCAAAACAATCCTGAATGATCTACATAATATGACTCAAAACAGAACCTTCAAATGGTGCAGGAAGCAAAGGAGCGGTTTTACTCACCGAGGCCTGGCGGGATCTCAGGACACGGCGGCGGCGGTTTGGGGGAAGGCGTCTGATTATTCTCCGGCTGCACGCTCTGCACCAGTTGGTCGCCCGTGGCCAGGTAGCTGGCTAACGTTGCGTTGGGCCGGGAGAGGTTGTAGTAGTAAAAATGATGTCCGCTCCCTGCTCCACTGACGTTATTCCTAGACCCGTTGCGGCCGTTGTTGAAGCGGCTGAAGATGTCGAACCGCTGCGAGTAGACGTCGAAGTACAGGATCATCATGATGACGAAGTGGAGCAGGCAGAGCAGCAGGACGCCTTTACAGATGCGCTCCAGAGTCCGGCCCAACATCAGCCGGGTCATGGCAGAGGAAGGGGACCGTCCCGCGACGGCCAGCCACGACAACGCTGGCGTGGCGAGGCTAGGGGCATGCGCTCATCCCAACGGAGTAATATCAGCTACTGTTAGACCTCTGAGGACGGCATGTGGTGAGCCAATAAACAACTATCTGGCTTCCCCAGAGGTCATGGAGTCATTGATGAGGACAGGGAGTCTCTGACGTCAACTACATCTACTGTTCCTACTGTGGCGTTTCCCTAGACTGCCTGCATGACAAAACTGATTTACTCAGCCTTTATCTAAATATAATAGTATTCACTAATATACTTTCCTGTTCATCAGACAATTATGAATAAGTTGAATTTAATCTAAGACGTAAGGCCTTTGTGACAAAAATTGAAACGTATGGAAATGTGGTCATATGATGAATGATCAGCGTTAAAAGAGAGTTTAATCGGCCTACGGGCTTCTGAATAATAGATTATATCAGTGATGGCACAAACATTCATCAGTGTGGGGTAGAGGGTCAGCTGACAAAACACCTCTTCTTATGGCACCGGGTCAGTCAGACTTCCAGCAGGGATGGGTTGCGGATACAAAATGCTGTCGTCTTTACTAGTAGCCATAAACCTGCCAAGTCTCAGGCACCTGGAAAATAAAAAAGACAAGAAAGGACTAGGTCAGAATGAAGCCACATCAATTTAATATACTGATTTATGCTTTTTTTCTTTTTTTTTAATACCATGCCAACGTTAATAAATGTGCTGTTAAACAGTGTTAATGTTCCAATGTTACCAGTGCAGGTGAAGTGCCATTAATTATAGCTGCGTATTTTGACTCCATACAGTGACTTGCGAATTGCATTATTCGCTGAATAAAATCGAACCAAAACATCATCGATCTTCCACTGGCACCTTTAAGTACTTTCAGTGACCTTGTTCTTTTTCCAAATGCCCGGTTGAACAGCGGTGAAATAAATTCAGAAATTCGCTCCCAGCAGAAGCAAGAAGTGCACCCAAGAATTTGACAAAGACGGCGTCGACAATAAAAGCATCCACGGACGCAAATAAACAACGAGCCTTGACTGGGGCAGTTCAGCCAAATTGACATGCCAAGTCAATTTTCCAGTCAAGTGGTTTAAAAAGCATTTATGATAGAATGAGACGGCAAGCGGGAAAACACAATGCAGTGAACATATGAGGAAAGCAGAGAGAGAGGGCACTTAGAGCGTTCCCACGGGCGATGCTTACTGTACGGTTATGGCTTTTCCAATCAATGAGAGCAAAGAAGAAGATGAGGTTGAAGAACATACTAAAAAAAAAAAAAAAAAAAAAAAAAGCTTGAATTACATCAGATTTTCTGATGAAAACCAAAAGAATCAAGAGACAAACAGAGGCAGTAAAAGATGTTTACTGGTGTTTCGGTTTACATCTAGTCTCGGCTCTGAGTTTCACCGGAGGTTAAAGGGGAACTACTGCTTTTTACAACCTGGACCTTATTTCTGGCATTAAAAAAAAACAGTTGTTTACTCACCCATATAACTCCAAATAATTTGTATTCCTTCGGGAGATAATTAGATCAGCGTATATCCATGTAGTGGGAGTGACTGGGGCACCGAAACGCAGCCTCTAAAACCCGCGACGGTCGGCTTGTTTACCTGTAATTTGCTACTGCTATGGTTCGTCCACAACCTCAGAATCGGAAAAATATTCAGCCATGTTGCAAAAAAACTAGCAGTAGCAAACTACAGGTAAACAAGCCGACTGTCGTGGGTGCGAGCGGCGCTCAGAGATGACATCATCCAGGTCAGAAGACATCATCCGGGGTCTGCAGGTCAATCTGATAACAGGTAACTCCGGACTCAACGGGGAATAGCACTAGCGTATGATAACAAAATATTGGTGAAATGAACGAGTTTCGCGGCAGATAATGCGTTATTTAGAGGCGGCATTTCGGTGCCCCAATCACTCCCACTACATAGATATACGCTGATCAAATAAGGTTCAGGTTGTAAAAAACAGTAGTTCCCTTCTAAAACCGCACATATCACTCAAACCTGGCAAAAGCAACATTTTCACAAAATACTTGTGAACAGCCACACTCTCATTCAGGATGGAAGAGATGCAGTCCAGGATTTATTTGTTTCAATTCTCCTTGTAGGAGAATGATCACACAAGGACAAGTATCACACGGAGTAGAATGCCAAAACAAGATCTGAACACATTCAAAAGAGAAAGAACGCAAATACAAAAGGTCAGTATCAACATTATGTGAAAGTGTTTTCAAATACAAATCTGTGATTCCTCAGAAAATTTATATTTTATCTAGTTCTGACTAATACAGAGTAATGAAAACCAAAAACTGTCATTGGAAGACAGGTCCAATTCATTACTTATTATCAGATAAGATGTTTTTGATTGAAACTTTTTTCATCTGAGGTGATCAACTGATAATAAAAAGTGACAGAATAATTTTAAAAATGTCAATCCCAATTTCCTGCTTCACAAGATGGCATATCTCCAGCTTATTTTGCCCGACCAACGACCAGAGGATATTTAATTCAGCGTGACACGTGACAAGTAAACGCCTCCAAATTCTCAGAGCCAAGGAGTTGGAAAAGTAATTACTTGAATTATTAATTATCGACATGGAGTGGCTGACTAGTTTTCCCTTGCCACCATCAACTTAATGCTTGCTCTCCGGGGGCGTCAGGCTTGGAGATCTGTCTCGAAGAGACAATCTGGATTGTTACTGACACTATGTAAATAAAAGTGAATTAAAACCTGGTGCCCTGATTTTAACTCCTCTACCAGAATTTTCAAATAACATCCAAACCCACTGTTCAAGTGTCCAGCAACGGCCTTTTGAGTAAAATTATGCGCCATCTGGTATCTGTGCTTGACTCTTGATTCTTATGCTGTCTTGAGGCATAATGGAACAAATTTGAACACATGTTGGGTGACTGAGCTGATGGCTGCCTGTCCAGATAGTTGGCTAGTGTCTTTTGTCTGTGGGCAGCAAAGTCAGGACTGCCAAGACTGAGCCTCGAGGGTGTGTGCATGCGAATGTATGTGTGTGTGTGTGTGCAACAAGCCGGTTAATGAGATGGATTTCTGCTGACCGAAGGACCCAGACACCGCACGTCAGTCACACCATTATGCTTGTGCGGGTCAAGATTTATGTCCCGAGTCGCGATGCTCTTCAGTGACTAAACAGGCTGGCGTGTAATGTATCAAGGCCGATTTTATTTTTTTTCCCAAACGTGCAGTCAGGCAGTCGGACAGATAATCGGTCAGAGAGACTTAAAAATTTTGCCCCGTTTTCTGCTTCAACTACGAGGCTCGGGGAGCACGGGGGTTACCCGATGATGTGGGGCAGGTATCGAACGGTTTACGAGTGACATGTGGCCCTGCTGAAAATCAAAAGAAATTAATCCACAGACAGGACTGAGAGTGTGTTTTGACCCGGACGACCAAGTGCTCGGGACTTATCAGAGATCAATGCAGATACTTGTGAGTGCTTTCCTCTCATATGGGGTACATAAACAAAGCCCTTGTGTGCTATATCCGTCTGCACCAGTCTCTCCATTTGCTAACATTTCGCCCAACTGACTTTTCTCAAGACAACAAACACAAGTTTCACTACTGTTGTTTGTCTCGAAAAAGGCCAGCGGACCATAACAGAAGAGGAAATCTCAGTCTTTTAGCTTCCCTCTGGCACTTGACTCCAACTCTCCATCCTCTATTTTCTCTCTCTGTCTTTCTCTGGGACCAGGGGATTGTATGCACAGTCGAGAAGAGCGCTTACTTTAAACTTCATATGAAAATGTAAACTTGGGAGGGGGACTACGAGGCCAAGAATGAATCCATTAAATCTTTAAAACTTCACAGAGAGATGGAGATAAAGACCGGGCAAAGAGAAAACGAGACGCAGGGATGGCTTCGGCATCTCACAGAAGCGGACACTTTATGTAACCAGTTTATTCAAGGATCCTTGTAATTCCCCTTTTAACAACAGCAATAAATTTCATAAGAGTTCCCGATCATATCATGTCTGCCTGCCAAGGAACCCAAAGAGAAACACTATGAAAATATGTGAAGTGGAACTGAGCTGATTATTTCCACCTGTGAATGAGCAGATAAAGACTGGACAGTCCTGAGGAAGGAGGAATCATCGTCCTCCTCAACATTATGCGCAACCAAAAGGAACATGGACAAATGACAGTCCAAGAGACATTGGAACCAAAAAAAAAAAAAACAATGTGGGATGATAGAATGTGAACAAAGGGAAAAGATGTGCAGGTGAAAATATTGTGCAACAAACACTCTTAGACCAGTCACGGCCTACCTAGACCAAACCAGGCACCCCCACCCCATAGCAATGACACCCCTGCAGGATGCAGCCTCACACACACACACACACACACAAAAACAGTTTAGGAACAGCTCAAAAACAAAGACCTGGCCTCCAAATTCACTAGATCCCAAACTGATCAAGTATCTGTGGGATGATCCACAGAGGCCCCTCCCCTCAACCCATAGGACCCAAAGGTCCCCCACTAACAACATTCTGTTGCCAGACACCACAGGACACCCTCAGAAGGACCATGTCCATTCTCTGATGAGTCACAATAGTTTTGGAGGCACAAGGGAGACCTACAAAATATTAGGAAGGTGGTCATAATGTTATAGCTGATTGGTGTTTCTCTTTATTATTGTAACAATCCATCACAATGATAAATACTTCTCCAGAATAACCTCAATAACAGCCTGCATGCTGAGGGGATATGCTGTGTCTATGTTGCAGGCTGTCCGGCATGATCTGCTTTGAAGCTGAGCTTGCCATTTGGAGGACTCGATTATTATTATTTTTTTTCTTTTATCGATCCTTCCCCGGCAGAGGAACTTTGTTTCAGTTTGCCATCCACAGTGCTACTTCTGCAACACTTCTCGATTACTCAAACTACAGGTCAGGCTGAGGGTGAAATCACAGAACATCTGCACATTAATCAACAAGATCAACGAAATTGAAGGGATTTGCGTTTGACAGTCTTATTGGAGATACTTAAGCAGTGCAACACATTTGCTGCTTTCAGCTTTTCATACACTCAACATTTCTGCTTTTGTATCTGTTTAATGTCATTTCATTTTGAATATTGGTGGTGTTTTCGATTTTCAGTAAGAAAAATAAAAAAAATACACCAGTTGGAGCTTATGTACCTTGTAAGAGCATTCATAAAACTTTTAAACTTCACTATTCCCACAGGCAAACAGCATTTCTGTGATCTTTTTAATGGGTTTCCAGTATCAAAAAGAAATGTAGCATACTTATCTTTCATGATGCTGTTGATGAGTTCAATCAGACAGTTTTCTCACAGAGGTAAAAAAAAAAAAAAAACTGTACATCTCAAGTTAGTGGAAAAAATATAAGGGAAAAACTGAGATTAAAAGCTAAACCTCAACCAGAATTTGAGATGTTAACTTTTAATAGAATATGAGATCAAGTGACCCCAGAAATAGAGGAGGAGAAAAAGAGAAAGAGGAAAACATGAAACTAAACAGACTGTCAGTTCCTTTTTATTTCTAGTGTGGCAAGTATGTTTTCAGTTAAGTTTTGTTCTCTTTTATTTATTTATTTTTTGATCATCACACTCCTTGCTTGTCTTAGTACTTGTAATTAAAATGAACGGGTAAGTGAACGTAATTACTATTGCTGCTTTCTGGCTTACTTTTGGCACAGAGCTATCACAACATATATTCATTACATTTCTCTACAGATGCATCTGCACATCGGAGATTGTGGTGGCGCTTTATTGTGCAATTCCGGCGCTTGTATTTTGACTCGCCGTCAGCAGAAATTGCCACAGCTGTGATGGAAAGCGAAGAGGCCATTTTCAAACACAGAGTGTAGTTTCCAGAGCTCTACTCTGTATGACTCCAGAAAATGAACAGTATGTTATGGAACAACCTGTCAGCTGCGAAGGTGTATTGCAGTTATCGGGGCACAACACAGGGCATGAGCTCGATAAAAAAAATAAATAAATAAAAATACAGACGCAGTCCCTATCGGCATCTGTGCAGCTGGTCATTCAGTGAGTTGAAATGTAAACCGCAGCAACAAACAGGGACTTCCTAGTCATAGCTAAAACAAGAATTGCTGCCTAGTTGTATGATTCAGTGGCAAAAACAAGCACTTGCAGCAGATAGAGAAGTAATACCCAATTTAAATAGATTGCTGCCGGTTATAGCATTTTTGTACAGTATTGGACCAGTTCCATATTTCCCCTACATAAATCTTTTAGACTTAACATTATGGGTCTAAAGGGGCAGGTTTTAAAATACTGGAATTATCCTTTAAGCTTTGTTTTTTAGCTCAATATCACATTTGTAGGCTGAGTGCATATTTTGTTGTGTTTTAAATCCTGATTTAAATGAGGTTTTCAAACAACTCAAAGAGTTTCAAGGAGCATACAATCAGAAAGTGACTACAAGAGACCGAAGCATGCAAAGGAATTCCAGACAGTCGTAGAAAGTGGCCATGTACCAAGGTGAAGTATTCTCAACTTGGCGGTGATGCAATTGAGGGGACGGCAAATGGGAGCAACTGAAACGGTTGATTCATACACGGCGCAAGAACAGAGTTCCAGGGAAAGTCCCGTGTTATTTTAATATCATATATGAGACCTAACATTTGTGGATGCAACATTGGATTGTATGTACGGGTGGAAGCTTGTGTCTTGGACAGAAGCTCTGCCTTATGATAATCATGTGGCTGCAAGGTTTGAATGGATATGTTGTTGTATGCTCCATTGTATAATATGTTGTGAGAATTAACGTAAAGAACTCACTTTAAGGAGTTCATCCTGAAGGGGTATTTGAAGTTTTATGTGTGTCATGAGATGTATGTTGAGATGTTCATACAATGTGTTGTGTCAAGTCATATGCAATCTTATGATGTGACTACAGATATTAACATTGTTTAGGCTATTATAAAAGCTGAGGAGAGACTGCCTCTCTTCGGGCATCATCTATGCGTTGCTGGTGAGCGGCTGTTGCTTGCAAGCAATAAAGGTCTTCTAGAAAAGAAATATTGTGTCATAACTTGGTAGTTTGACCAACTCTCATCTGCACCAGACAAGCGACTGATTTTCAGTTGCCACACGACACTTTAAAACAAAATGTAACACCGTCCACGGCAAATTCACCGTGGCGATAGCTGGCTTGGAGTGTCAGATTAAACCAGACGGCGCAGTGGGTCTTTGACTGTATTTTCTCAAGCAGAGGTAGCTCCGCCAATACACAGGCGATTTATTTTTATGTTCTTTTGTTTTACACAAAAGAAAAAAAAACTCTTAAGGTGAGAAAATACAACATCACTACCTAGGCAACCAGAGCCTGGAATATCCACTCTCACCCAAACTGCCAGCTACAGTGACAGGCGATGGGCGGTATGTGGATGGAGCGTAAGTGATAAGTCTACATTAACTTGATAGAGATGCTACAAACCTGCTGTTGTTCTCTTCTCTGTGAAATCCAGTCGGAGAGGTAAAGCGGTGAAACTGTAACCGAGTGCGGCCGGTTGAGGGTCTGGATATGCAAATTAGGATAATCCTATCATGGTTCATATTAGTTATATGCCTTAAAATATGAATAAGAATGCTCTGCGGTTCATCAGTTAACGCGCAGCTCTGAAATTTACATTTTAATAACACTGCAGAGCTTAAAGTCGTAGCAGCGCGCCGTGTTCTCCACTTTTGCGAGGAAGCTGTCCGTGTACACATTTACAGATGTTCCCTCACAGTGCAGCATAGCACCTACTGTATATGAATTCTGGAAGTAAGTGGAACTTTGCGTCATCTTGGCACGGAAACACTGCTGCAGAGGATCCTCAAGAACATGAATAACTAGACAACTCATGTGCATGACTCACTGATGGCGTGTGCCTAATCTGAAGTGCAGTCAGTCAATCCAGGCCATTAAACTGCACTATATAAGCAGGCTATGTAAACTTACTTAATTATTCATAGTCTTGTCACAAATGTAACGGATTCCTCTTCTTCTTCACAAGTTACACACACACAAACACACACCCACACCAAAAGGTGCATTTAGACGAAGTGCCAACTAAAGCCAGCAGAATGTCGACAACATCTGTATCTTAAAAATTTAATTGGTTGCCAGACGGGTGGCCAGACTGGTAATTTGTGAGAGTACATAATTCATCGAGTTGAGGCCAGACATATGCTGGAAGGAGAGATGATCTGTGACTGCGCTTTTAATGTGAAAGGATCACTCAAAACAAAAACAGTACGCCTTACATTGTAAGAAGGCGCAAGAAAGATGCATGTCCCAAAACTATGATTTTTATCCAAAAACTAGAAACGCAGAGCTTCAGGTCGGACTTCTCAATATCCACAATCGGCCTGCGATTTAAAGTTGTAGAATTTGGTGAACTTTTGAAGAACTGTCCCTGGAGAGTTTTTATCCAACACCGTTAACCGTTGGTTAGCTCCAGTGGAACATCGTGGGTCGAATTCACACTCAGCTACAGTATTTTCAGGGCTAAATGGTCAGAAGCCAGCCCTGGGGATTTTGAAGAATAACCTTTTAGAAACAAGTTCCCAAATTTACAGCACAAGCTCGAGTTCAGTAAAGGTCAGTGTGCGAGGTGGAGGAATCTCTAGGTGCAAATGAATAGATGTCTACATGCTTCCTCCGACGCCTCTTCCACTCCACAGGTTGCTTTCACTGAGCAGCGCCACTTCTCATTCCAACTGAGCAACCCGGCCTCGTCACGTGCAGCCACGCTTCAAGATGGGAACACAAAAGGAATGCATTTTCAGACATCAATTGCTTCAAATACTAATGTGAGATGTGCATCTTTATGCAGTCTAAAATTAGTTTGATTTTGGAGGACCAACTATGTGTCATTATCATGGTATATCCGGAAAACAAAAGATTTCTCATACTAAAGAACATATATATGTATATTTCTTCAACCAGTGTGTCTCAAAAATCATGTGTTTTTCATAGTTGTTCTGAAAAGGCACACTCAAAGGCATGGAGAGCAATCTAATAATCATGTAAATATGAGGATGACAACACATTTTCAATCTTTCCGGGAAGCCATTCATTTCGTCGTGCCTGGTTTCTAACCTTGAGAGATTGCTTTTTGGATCGTCATTTTCTGACAGCTACAGAAATTGCCTGACAAAGCCAGTGTCAGATAAGTACGGGTTTCAGAAATTCTGTCATGTGACACAGGTAGTTCCAGTTTGAGCATTCAGGTACAAGACATGAACAATGCATTTCAATATACGCCCATCAGCCACAGCATTGAAACCACTGACAGGTGAAGTAAATAACATTGACCGTCTTGTGATGACGCAGTGTTCTGCTTGGAAACTTTTGGACTTGGCATTAGTGTGGATGTTACTCAGACATGTACCACCCACCTAGACTGGACCATAGCAATGACACTCCTTGATGGCAGCAGCCATCCCCAGCAGGATGCAGCCTGACACAGGCACGCACACAAAAATGGTTTAGGAACAACTAAAAAAAACATGAAAACATGACCTGGCTTTCAAATTCCCTAGATCCCAAAATGATCAAGTATCTGTGGGATGATCCAGAGGTCCCTCCTCTCAGCCCATACGACCCAAGGCCCCCACTAACAACATCCTGTTTGTCAGACACCACAGGACACCCTCAGAAGGCCCATGTCAATTCTCTGATGAGTCACAACTGTTTTGGAGGCACAAGGGAGACCTACAAGACATGTAGTATAGTGTAGTATAATGCAGTATGTGAATGATAGCTGTCCTTGTGGGTGTTTTCTACTTGAAGCAGGCAACTGAACAAACCTAAAACTATTGCAGTAATTTCTGCCTCTAGTGAAAGAAATTTTGGGATTTTGACTTATTTTAGATCAGTTTCCACACTTTGCAAAACACCTCTGGTATCTTCACACACATTCTGCCACTGTTCAACATCTACCTGTTCTCTCTGAGGTTGTCACACCTCAAATTGCCTCAGGCTTCCCTCCTACCAGGTGAGTTTCCGCCGCAGGTAACATAACGCTTCAGAGGTGCCACAGTAACACACCACCCAGCTCAGAATTACCTTCACAGTTGGATTATCTGAAAAAAAAATATGTGCCATTTTTATCAAATCCTTAAAGAAAGTTTTAATTTTGTGTCGGGGTTCAGCTACAGACCAGTGAGTGTCGTGCTCAAGGGCATCTCAGTAGGTTAGACACTCACCGAAGTCACACTGGTGATGCACATGGCGCTCAAAGATGAACGAACGGGTGTGAAGTGGACTGTTAGGGCGAAGCTGTCAGTCACGTGAGATGCGCTGCTCATGGGTAGTTTGAACACTTGTGTTGTCCACTCCTCCACATCCTGCACTGCTAGCGTCTCCACATGTACCAAGGCCAGTGACATCACCATTGATCATTTGTAATAAGGTTTAATGCAACAGAGCAGAAGGCATCTCCTTTCCCAGCCAGCAGCATGAAAAGATGCTTCACCACTGCACACACACAAACACATTTATTCTTCCATCTCTGTGAGGACACGTCCACACTTTCTGCAAATGTCCTCGCTCACACGGTTTAAAACTCACTGTGGTCCTCACAAAGACGGGCGGACAAGAACACACACAAACACACTATACAGTATAGTCCCCACTTATTCATGGGTGAGTCTCTGGCTCTTTAGCAGATGTTCTCAGCTGTGCCTTCGGGCTGCACTCCTTGTTTTGTTTATTTTATAGACTCGTGTTTTGCCAACTAACAAGGAAGACAACAGATATATGACTTCCATTTTTAGCTCCATGTGCAGATGCTTCATTTGACCGCGTGGATCACTTGGTTTTCATTCATTACAGAGACTATAATCAGTTATTTTATATTAGCCGACGCGCTTTAGATCTCTTGGGTTTTTAACCAGTAGTTTGACATTTTCGAGAAACTATTTAATTTCTGGTGGAAATTAAGATGAAAAGATCGATCCCACTCTTACGTTTCTTAAATAGGAAGCTACTTCTGGTTAGCTTAGCGTAGCAAAAAAAAAATAAAAAATGGAAACAAAGTTATCTGTTCTGTAACTGCTCAGAACTCGAAAGTTGTCCTGCACACAAACTCATGTTAACCAGCATTTTTCACATTTGAGTCTAAACCAATCAGGGCTGAGCTAACAGTGGCCCTTACGGTTTCTCGCTTTAAACAACGAATACAGACTTCTGCCACCTGCTGGTCTGAAGAGTTATTGTCGTTCACACAGACACAAAATGCTCCGATAACAGTGGAGCGACAGTTTTGATGTCTTCCTGAACTAGAAAAATCCTCAAAAACAACAAAAAAACTCAGTAAATATTTGACTGAAACATTCATCAGGCTACCAGAAACATGTCTGTAGTTAAATGTTAAAAGTGGCTATAAAATTCTGTTTGAATATGTCGTATTTTTCCTGTAAGTTGGCTAAGTATCTTAACAGTAAAGAAGTCTGTTTTGGATGAAGATCACAGCGTGAGCATCTCCATCTCTCGTTCTCTTCTTCCCTCCTTCACCCTCTGTCTCTGGAGCCCTGGGGCTTCTTGCATTTTAACCTACAAGCCAGCCCTACCGCTCTTATCAAAAATGCATTAGCCATGCTACACTTGATAGCATGGAGCCTCAGAGCTCTCTCGTGGCACCAGCACATCTTGCTGTAGGCAAGTTCATCTCCCACAAATCAAACGGTGCACAGTGGGACGGACCAAAGTTATCTTTGGCCTACCTCAACACTGTGGGTAATGTATTTGGAAAAGTAGCAAAACCTGCTACACATAAAGTTGAACTTAAAAGAAGCACGTCTGTATCATCCTTTTTTGGGGGGGTGGGGGATACATTTATTCATGCAGCTCATCTGAAATCAACCCAAGCTACAAAAAACATTTTCATAGAAAACCACAGTGTGGCGGGGTTTCCGCTGAAGACTCTATCCCCTTGCTGAAAGCTGAAATCAGTGAGTGATATCATAAAAATGGAAAGAGAGAGGGGGGAGGGAGAGATGATGGAAACGGCAACGGAGCACAGTGCACGCTGTCATTATGAAGGATCTGGGTCACGCCACTAAGATGCAGGCTATGATGACAACAATGCAACATACTGTGCAGGGGGTCAAAAAAATGGTCTCCTCTAATATTTTTTCATTATCCGATCATTAAATAAGAGCAAATCTTCGGAGGTCGTTGATGTGTTTCAGCTTGAAACACAAATTAAAACCCAATGCACTTGAAATCACACATATCGGACATGTAAATATAATTTTGCTTCCATTTCCTCTCTGTCTTCCAAACATCTCTTAGGTAGCTGAAGCATATAAAAACATCCATTTTGTCTGTGTTTACATGTACACTAGCATCCAGATTATTTGGAATAATTTAATATTTATTCATGTGAGCATCATTCAGTAAATTATGTCGTAGTTAATCAGTACTTAAGCTACAAAAGCGAGCCGACTCCCCATAGACCTCCGTGTTAAAATGTCCAACTTCGCAGCAGAAATAAATATATTTACAAGCAGGTACAGAAACAGCTGCTGGTCTCTATAGTTAATATCATGACAACTGTACGGTGAATTTTTCTATTGCTCACTTTGGGGAAAATTAGGGGTGTGGCCTCTATCTCTTTGATTAGTTTTGGATAAACCAAGAGTTATGTGCAATCACTACCCACCAATATGGTGATGGCCGGAGACACACTGAGTTTAAAAACTGCTCTTCAAGAAAGCTGTGGGTCTCATCCATCTTCATATACAGTCAATGGGCAGCTGTTGACGTAGCTCCTTATCTACCATGCAGCGATCAGAAGGGGATCTTCTCAGCTCTCAGCACAATAGTAAATAGGGATATTTCCTACAATGCCAATGTATTCTTTTATCTTAGGTCGACCTTTGTAGTGCTCGTCTCATCAAAGCTTTGTCAGAGAAACAACCTATAGCCTGTGTGTATCATCCACGGACAAAGCCACTCTGTTTGAGCACTTAAGCGGTGATTCAATGCGCGAGCTTTGGCCTCCATTTGTGGTGGAGACAAATGACGACAAGTCACAAATGAATCAGGCAGTCCACCACACCGCTGACCTTTTAGTGCTTGTTAACCAAGTGTATTCAGACAAGAAAAAACAACAAAAGTGTGGATGTGCTCTGTGAGTTATAAAACAAACCAAACAAAGATTTTAGCAAAGGTGAGAGTGAGCGCGAGGCAAGCAGAGAGCAAACAGGAGCATCCGTAGCTGTACTATAGTGTCAGTATATATTAACAAATCAATCAATATTTCATTCTCATATTCATATTGGCAATTTCGGCGTTGGACAGGGGTCAGCATGGCTACCATGACTGGCCTGCAGCTATGCAGTCCCATATGCAACAGACTGCGATGCACTGTGTTCTGACATCTTTCTCCGAGAACCAGCATTTAACTTCTTCAGCAATTTAAGCTACAGTTGCTCGTCTGCAGGATCGGACCACACGGGCCAGTCTTTGCTGCCAGCGTGCATCAATGCCCCTGTCGCCAGTTCACTTCCTTGGACCACTTTTGACAGATACTGTCCACTGCAGACTGCAAACACCCCACAAGAGCTGCAGCTTTGGAGATGCTCTGACCTCAGCCATCACAATCTGGCCCTTGTCAAACTCGCTCAAATACTTAGAGTGGCCCATTTTTCCTGCTTTTAACCTCAGCCATCAACTTTGAGGACTAAAACAAAAAATGACAAAATGACAAAGAAGAACTAGCAATCCTTCAAGTAAGTAAAAGCTATTTTATAAAAGCACATTACTGATTTTACTTTTGCAATAAGACAAAAAACTAGCCTCATTACGTCAGACATGTTCCACAGTGCTGCAGCAGAGAAAGCCTCTTTCTTAAAAAAATCCCATTGTCCTTCCTGAAAGTGTCAGAACGTGATCTGGCGTGTGGGAAATTAAATGGAGCCGCTTTCTAGGAAATCAGTGAAATCATATCGTACGCTGACGGCCTTAAAATATGGTTTAGAATGCATGAGGACTGGAGATGAAACACAAATAACAGATCCGTTAGCTTTTTAATCATTCAAGGCATTTATCAACCAGAAACGCCAAAGACTGACTGCTTCCAGCTTTTCAAATGTTTTTTTTATTATCAAAGAAAATAATACTTGTTTCAGAATGGCAAGAAAATCTTACAAAAAGACTCCCAAAGTGGAGTCTGCGGCAGAAAGTTGTCCGATGGCAACGCTTTACTGGCCCCTCCAAATGGGTTCGGTAACTCGAGGCCAACGTGTCGATTCAGGATCAATGAACAAGTATCGCTTCCAGCTGACAAAAGAGAGCCACACTGAAATCATGCGGCTCTTCTGTCTGAGGGCAGGACTGAGACAACACAGTGTCTGCGCTGAGACGAGTTTATACTGACGGTTCTTCATCATTTAGACTGCGTGCGTCACTTTGATAGATGTTTACTGTTGCTGATGTAGTATATAGGCCTATATTTCTACATATGAATATGACACGGAAAAAGAGAGAGAGGCAAAGAGTTGGGGAGCTAAGAGATAGAGTGTGTAATGAACAGAGAAAATAAGAGGAGAGGAACACACGTCTTTCTGACCCATTACTGACATCCCCAGAACTATACAGCTTCTATGGCTAAATAACGTTAACACCTGTTAATGAAAATGTGTTCCTAAGCCTGTGCTGTGTCTGAAATCCCCATCTAGTGAACAAGGGCTAGGTGATATGTCAAGTTCATTCAAGTTTTTGTTTTTGAACAGTGTAAAAAGTGCCTGAATCTAGATGAGTGCCGCCTTTTGATGCCGCCCAAACACCCGCTAGGTCTCTACAGTGATGGGTTTTGCAAGTTCACTTGAATAATGACAAAATAATGCTAAATAAACTTAATCATGGAAATCGCTTGGTTTTGCAATGTCTGACACGGAACAGGCCGCCGAGCTGCGTAAAATAACGTGCAAAGAAAAAAAGTCTTTAGAGAAATGTGTGTCACTACGAGAGTCTGCTGCTGAACCAGCTTCAAAACCACAACTAAAAAGCAGCAAGCACTTTAGCTGCCACATTTTCCAGCGTCATCATGGAAGGAAATTACAGAAGCGCTGTCATTTCATATTGGGAAAAACATAATACTCATTTACACAGTCTGATAAGCCTTCAGTTGTAAGGGAACAATACATCGCAAGAATTAATTTTCAAGTCATGATTACTGGGATTTGCAGAGGGAGCACTTTTTTTGGCTATATCGACCAGACCAATAAAACATATTATTACTATAGTTAATATTATTATATTTAATTTCTGTAATTTTATTTTCTAGAAGTGAACAAGAGGGAAAAAAAAGATAAATATAAAATAAGCATAATACTGGGAGACAAAAGGCATGTCTTTACCACTGGACTAAAGTAACCTGTACAGTATATATGATGGTGACTGAGGGAGCAGTCTATAGTCATTTATTCATTCATCTTCTGTAACCGCTTGTTCCTGTGAAGGCTTGCGGGGTCTGCTGGAGCCTATCCCAGCTGTCATCGGGTGAGAGGCGGGGTACACACTGGACAGGTCGCCAGTCTATCGCAGGGCTAACACAGAGAGACAGACAACCATTCACACTCACACCTACGGCCAATTTAGAATCACCAATGAACCTAACCAGCATGTCTTTGGACGGTGGGAGGAAGCCGGAGTACCCGGAGAGAACCCACGCAGACACAGGGAGAACATGCAAACTCCACACAGAAAGGCCCAGTCGGCCCATGGATCCGAATCCGGGACCTTCTCGCTGTGAGGCATCAGTGCTAACCACCTCGCAGTCCATATTGCAATCAGATTTTTGCAACAGTCTGATTTTACCTGGTGAAGCGTGTGGACAGGTGCATGCATTTTAATGTGGCTAAGAACAGAAAAGAACCTGAAGAAGGCAGAACAGAGGGGGAGTAAAAATCGACAATATCAGAACAAAGCTCTGAAGTTCCTTATCCTCAAACTTTTTCCACTCAGCGCCGCATGAGGATATTAAATTGCCTCTCAACTGCCTCTGATCTGAAAAAGGCTGGACTGTTTAAAAATCTGATAAAACACAGCCTCTCTGCTCTTCTTCCTGCATTCGCTCATCGAAGAACAATTGCCCCGCCTCGGAAATTGACAAGCAACAGAGAAATCGATGAGACTTCACAGTGTGGGAAGGTATTTGATGGCACTCCTGACACTGGGTGAGTATTATTATGCTAAACCAGGCTCTGAAAGTCATTCGAGGAATCCTCCGTCGCCGTTACGTCTGCCGCTTCTCAGCGGGGCGGCTGCACCCGCGTTATACAAACACAACAAAGTCCCCTCTGTAGTTACAATCCACAGACTACAGTGGAAACATCATCATCTCCCTCCTTTCTCCCCCCTAACTCTCGCTCTCTGATCCAGCTGCTCATTTGGCAGCGGAGCAAAGAAATAAATGAAGTGGTTCAGCGGAAGGAAGGCTTCACTGGGAGAAGGATTGCGGGCAGAGGGAGTGAGATGAGGATTTGTTGGGGGGGTTTAAAGACAGTTTACTTAAATGAGTGTCTTTTCTGGCTTAAAACAGCAGTGGGACATTTGTCTGAAGGCCACCACTGGCCAGTTATACTTGCACTGGATGCTGGTACAACCCGTGTCCTTGGATGTTTGTGTATTTTTGTGTTTATCCGTATTTAGTAAAAAGATTATTTGGGATTTTAGTCAAGCTGTAAGGAAAACGGTGAAAACATTACATCTATAGCCGACCGGTTATCTGAACACTGTTGTGTGGGCTTTACTTGTTGATGCTTTGTCAAAGAATCTCCAGAACACTTTGAAGAAATAGCTTGACATTTTGGCCTTTTGTAGCCTAGATGAAAACACGAACACAGCTCTCACGGTCCATTAACGTTGAAGCCACGGTGAGCAGCGGGTTAGCTTAGCTTTGCAAACAGACAGGGTAAAAGGTGAAACAAATCAATTTAAATTGCGCACCAGCACCACGTGTCAACTTTGAGTTTGCTTAATCTATACAAACATGTAAATCTGCTTGTTTTACATTCAGTTTTACGGCTTGGCCCGACAGCACTGACTTCCTGGATGCTGTCATGACAATGAGGCTGCCAGGCAACCAGCCAAACATTTCCCAAAATGTCAAAGTGTTCCTTTGAACGGCACTGTCCCCCTCCAGGTGGGGCATTTTGTAACATTTACTAGTTGGCATGCAAGAAAGTAGGGATAAAAAAAATTCAAGAAATCACGGTCCGGAGCTGGATTGCAATGTTGTGGTTCGGTTAAACAAAACGATTTCAGAAGTCGTCCCCTGGAGAATGTCTTAATAATAAAACTTGGCATGTGACAGGAAGAACCATCTGTCCGTTAGCATCTAACACAAGCTAAGTTCAACCAGCATATGATGGAGTAGAAGGAGCGCCAACAACAAGCTGCGGTCTGAAGAGCTTTGAAAGCTAGTAGCTAAACAGTCGGCGTAGCAAGCATTGTAGTTCTTTGTCGTCTTAAGCTGGGGACACACGACACAACTTTTACAGTCTTTACAGATTTTGAAAAGACTAGTATTACACACTAACAGACTGGCTTCAGCAGATTTTTGTATGACAACTGAAAGACGGTGGATGTACGATTTGTCAGACCAACTAAAGCCAACTCAACGCGTCATACTCTAGTCTCGCGAGGGCGACAACTGTATAAAATAATCTCTCCTCCATTTCTGTGATACAGGTTCGCTCTCAGCGTTGTTCCTGCTTCATCTTGTCATCTCCTGATGCCATTTCCTTGCGTCCCACCCTCTCTTTTTTTGCTGTTGGCAACGCAGTTGGGTCGATAATCAGTTAACACTACCTGATTGCGTCCAGATTCGGCATGTTTGATTGACTGCGACTGAGGTCGGGTTGAGTCTGTTCCCCTCACACACTTGCAGATTTTTGTGCCAACTACCCATGCTGACCAAGGAGATTACACACAGACGTCTGAGATGGCTTAGGACATGTGCTGAGGATGGAGCAGAACCGTATCCCAAAGGTCGCCTTAAGATGGACACCACTAGGCAAGAAAAAAACTGGAGGACCCAAAACCACCTGGCACAGAAGTGTGACGCAAGAGCTGGGTCAGATGAACCCAGTCATGGGGGGAGGCCCAGCATGCTACCAAGGACTGAATGCAGTGGAGAGAGCTCGTTGAAGCCTTATGCCCCATCGGGGACGACCAGGAGTAAGTAAGTACCCATGCTGATTGTCCCCAACTAGTGCAGACTGGTGCAGACTTTGCCCAACTGAGAATCATGGGTAAAATCTGAATATTAGCGCATAAAAGGCAGCATTTCACCACTGTTACTTTTAATTGAGCAATTGAAACACGCCTGCTGCTACAGGTAGTTCATCAGAGGACACAGAGTGGTGGGAGCCACTGAGACTTGGCCACACAATCACATGGAAACTCACATGGAAATTCAACTGCCTCACAGCAACAACCACAAGTTCTGGTGGTTCATGCTGAACATCTCAACCCTACTGAAGCCATCGGAGAACGGGTAAAGTAAGGAATTGAAGCTGATCATTTTAAAAAATAAACAAATATTCACCACATAAGACACACACAGGTGTCCCTCTCTGAACTCGCCCTTCTGTGACTTAGGAAAAGCCTGGTTAGTTCCCATGACAACAAATCTCAACATGAATGAGCAATCAAGAGAATGAATACGTAGCTGCCGCCCACCGCCGGGACCGGCAAAGGTGAGGACAACGAGAAAACCTGGGGAAGCCGATCTGAAACGAGCGGCTCGCCCCTCACTGCTCCATTTCACCAGGATTCATGAGAGACTGAACTGAATGAGCGAGTTCACCTCCTCTGCGCGGGACAGGACAGATTAAAAAAAATGGCTGTGGAGGATCAGATCATAGCACCTGCTCAGGGGTGATCCGAAAATTGCAACAGCGACACAACATCCCGCTTGTGTCGCGGCTGAAGCGGTGACCTTTGGCTCCAGATGGGGCTGATCCACAACAGAGGCGACCCTGCCTCTTGTAATTAAACTCCTTGATGTCATAACCACCTCTCTGCTATCTGATAAGGGCCCGAGTCAAGCCACAGATAAGACAGCCACGGGTCAGGGGAGTGTAAGAGAAATGGTCCATACAAACACTGAGAAAGTACTCCTTAAAACAGGAATCAATGAAAGGACCTCGAGGAAACTTACTAACAGTAACAGTGGCTCTTACAAATACTGTGACATTTGAAAACATGTTCAGTAAAAAAAAGAAAATCTGGCAACTGAGCAGACACGAGTACTGTGTGATACAGTCGAAAGCTCCAGAAGACGATGAGCAGAAGCCTTTTTTATCAAGCAGGAAACTTCTTTTTACACCGTATTCATGTAAACTGAGAGTCTATTCAGATGAAATATTAACTATTTGTACAGTTACCTACCTAGATGATTCAGATAGATGATGATTATTATGTTTTAATGTTTTTTTTCCCCATAGTCTAGTCAAACTACAGCAAAACAATCAGCAGTGTAATAGAAATGATCACATGCTTTAGAGGCCGCTTTTAATAAGTCTACTGAGGAACGGCTCACGTGTTCTGTAATATTCTTGTTATCCTTCAGGGCCTGTGTCTAGGCTCCAGACAGATAGCTGAAAGTGAACAATGTGACCTCCGGTAGGTAAGAAGTATAAAACAGATCTACGTTTTGTATTCTGTTCCACTCTCAATACTCGGTGCCTTGTCTGCGCACAAAAAAATACCAGAGCTGTTCCGATTTCTTATTTTCCAACTCAAATTTAGACCACAGCAGCTGCTCAGATCAAGGAAAGACACCGTTCCCACAGTTGCACATTCTCAACTGTGAGCGTTTTCTGATCGTCGTCCTATGTTGGACACTAAAACCCGCTTGTAAACTAACATTTCCCTCCATTTTATGATTTTTTACACGAAGTGATTAACGAAGAAAACAATGAACAGTTGCAGCCTTACCACAAACAGCGCGCAGGCACCGTGTTCACAATCAACTGAACGCGACGAGGGAAATGTTTTTTGCATAAAGCATTAATTAAAAAACCTGAAACAAAATAAAAAGAGACAAACTGTGCACGATCACTTCTCAAAGTCAGGTAGTTCCAGGCCACTTGCTCCACGCAGCCTTCACGAGATCAGCCCTAAAGAGACAGTGTGTCATAAATGAGAGAGATGTCAGACTGGATTAAAGTCTAGGTGTGGAGCTTCTGTGTAAACGCCTGGTTAGGTTAAGCTTCATGATGAAGACGCCCCCTCCTCTTCTCTCTCTCTCTCTCTCTCTCTCTCTCTCTCTCTCTCTCTCATTCCCCCAGTGTAACAGTGGCTGTGCACACTAGTGCTCTTAGTGTGCTGTTGCTGGACCATTAGACATGAGATGCTGTAGTCAGCTTCCTTAAAAGAAAACAGTACCAGCAATCTTGGCAAATTGCAGCCTCAGAGTGGATTTTTTAAAAGAGCTTTATAAAGTGAAATGAATGGTTTTTGCGTGGTCTCAGCAGTCTGCGCGTTGGCTGGTTTACTGTAAAAGGAACAGGGGGGCTGAGTGGAGCCTAGTATGGCGGGTGGAAAGATGCTGCTAGTTGGTGGAAATGTGCACGATAACAAAGGAGGGTTCGGGGCCAGGGCAGGCTGCGAAATTTAAGCAATATCCAAAACAAAGTAACACGCTGAAAGCTGCAGGATGCCAGGAGGAATGCACGGAGGCTGGATGGAAACAAAGGGAAGCGTGGATGAATGAAACAATGCATCCCAGGAAGCAAGCACAGAAAGAGAGAGAGAGAGAAAGAGAGCACCTACCTTGATGTTGTCAGGCGGATACTTGTATCTGTGCACCTTCTCTGCTGGAGATTTTATTCACAGCAGCTGAGCACAAGATAAATAAAAATACAATAAAAAAAACTCTCACTGATTGTAAAAAAAAAAAAAAAATGTAAAAAAGCACTAAAAGCTGGAGCCTCTGCCTAGCTCGACTCTGCTCAGGATAACTATCTTCTTTTCGGCTCCACAGACAGGCTATTATGTCTGCTCCTCATCGGGGAGAAAAAAAGCCTCATGTTGTGTAGCGTTCCGCTAGCCACACGGCTAACGACACCCGCAACGATATTCTACCGCAAACCGGGGAGGAGATGGCTGCTGTGCCCGTGGATTTCCGTCATCCCGCTGTGTTTTGGTGAGGATGATAAGACAGTGGAGGAGAGACGCTCTCGAGCTGTGGCAGCGAGCAGGTCCCCACCGCCGCTCCTGCTGCCTACGGAAGCCTGCGCGGTCCAGATGTTCATTCGCCTTTTTTTATATAAATATATATATTCAGCTCATCACATAAAACATGAGCGGGTAATTTTAATGACATACTTTTATTTTTATCAGACGGGCACCATGTAACATACAGGATATAATAATAATTATTATTATTAATAATATAATAATTATAATAAAATGTTTTTAGCAAATGGGTTAAAACAGGGGTGTCAAAGATACGGCCCGGGGGCCAAAACTGGTCCGCCAGATGGTCCAATCTTGGCCGCGGGATGAATTTTGTTAAGTGCAAAATTACATTGAAGATATTAACTGCAATTTTTCAATAAAAGTAACTGTTATGCCTAGGGTTTACACTATTTTGGTAAGAGTTATGGACATAAGGCAACACTAAGACCTAGACTTAGAAATTGCACTTCTTATTCTTAAGAAATGTCCTGTTGCTCATTACATGTTTTGTAATAGTACAGTTCGTTAAATGTGAACATTTTCATAACGTACTTGTTCTTCTTTGCACTAAAACAAAGGGAAACGTTTGGAGTTGTCATTATTTATAGGTTATTTACAGGTTAATACGCTATTGTGTTACTGGTCCAGCCCCATTGAGATCAAATTGCGCTGTATGTCCCCCCTGAACTACAATGAGTTTGACAACCCTGCGTTAAAAGGAAGTACAAAAAGACAAGATGTGCACAATTTAAAAGGCATCATAGAAAATTTAGACAGCTAACAGCAACATCAATAAAAAATAATTTGAATTGTATCACATTTTATTTTATTTTATTACTATTGATTGTTTTAATTAAAATTTCAAATCATAGGTCATAACTTTTAACTGATGGTCTTATATTTAAAAGTAAATAAATACAAAGTTGTCGAAAATATACCAATTTGGCCATATGTGTCTGTCAATAGATTTTCACTTGTAAACATTTCATATGAAGTTGATTGCTTTTATGCTTACTTTAACGTGGGATTTGCTGTTTATGTAAAATCCACCTGTAACACGAGCCATTATAATAAGACACAAACCAAACAAGTTTTGTATTTGTTCTATAGTTTTTATTTATTGGTAGATGGACTTCTTGCAGGATGTTTGACTTTTTATGCATTGGGGCCACATTTTATGGGTTTGGAATTTGTAAAATCAGGTGACAAGTTTTGGGGGTTATAAAACAATCCACTACTATGATAATTTGTATTTTTTTATAAGTATTACTGAGAGCTCTTCTACACAAGATGTGTTTAGTTTTCAGGGTTCAGCACCAGTTTAATAAGGATAGATGTTGTGGTTTCCAGCGCCATCTAGTGGAATAATGTGAACACTGCAAGAACTAATTCACTGCGAGCTCATGTTTCAAAACCTCAAGCGTTACAAGTCAAGCACACGCACACTTACACAAAAAAAAAATCCAAAGACCTTAATGGAACCATTTTATTTTCTCAAGGACATTTACGAAGCCAGAAGGAAATCTGATTTTGTTATTACTGTACACAATGTCAAAACAATGACTTTTATTCATCGATCACCATCACGCCAACATAACGCACACACAAGTATCATCTACAGTCACTGAAAGCCTGGGGTTGGGTACAGTCTAGTTTACCAAAGGCATCTCAGAGTTACATCTGGATTAGGCCAGGTTTACACTTACAGAAGACACCTTCCCCGTGGTAGATTCAATGTTTCCTTCAAGAAGAGGTGTGGCGGAAAAACTACAAGAAAAGATATGAGATGATTCACAATTCGCCGTGGTCTGTCATCTCTGTGGAATGGTGCATCAGGAACATAAAGCGTGACCGAATGCGTTTGCGTTACATGTCAACATCAAACATCTGACTAAATGTTGCAGTGTTACAGCGTTTCCCACTCTGCACCCACCTTCACTTTTATCATATTATTAATCTATATGTTGTATAGATTATAAAGCTCAAATGATTTTGTTGGGGTGCAACGGGAGTCGAGCACTGTTGGCTTTTCCATTTCTACCCTTAAAGGATTTAATTTTACAGACATGAAGGAAACTTTAAGGAATGTTGAAACTAATTTGAAAACAAAGACATATTGACATTTTAACGACATAGTGAAACGTTAACATTCAAAACAAGACAACTGGATAAAAATAAAGTAGAATTTGATTTCTGCAGAAAAAAAAAAAAAAAGGTTATTCAAAAAAATCTGTATGCGTGGAGTTGATTATGTAATCTTGGGAAGAGCAGCTGAGACCTCTCGTTCAATGAAGCCGATGCCACAGAAACAATGAGTTACTACGGAGTAGAATGTAATGCTCAAAGGTGATTGAGGATTTTAGGTTTCCTAAAAGCCAGCTTCATGGAGAGGTCCTCTTTGTTTTTTTGTAAACCTGATAACAAATTCTATGCACAACTGGTCTCTTGAAAGTTTTCTTCTGGCTTCCCGATAGCCAACACTGTACAATCATAGCTTGTTTGGTTTATCCTCACAAGAACTACAGGAAGGGATCGGAGCTCTGGCTGGGAGATCTGTTGGGGAGGCTCAAATTTAGACATCATAGTGAGACTTTTAAAGAACTCTGGGAATGAATGACAGGATGACACATTTAGAGCAGATCCACTGCTGTGATCGGACGCCATTTGGCCTCCCAAAAAGCCAATTGCCCTGTGACCTCGTCACTCCATTTCAAAGCTTCAGAAGTTATCCATCACTATAACGATAGGAGGCCTGATAAATACTGTATTTGGGCCACTGCGCGGATTAAGGGCCACTTTCTTATTAGCAAAGAACAGATACTTAAAAAACAAACCAAAAAATAAAACTGACAGACCAGGCTACAGACACAATGGTAAACACCCTCATGCTTTACAGAAAAATAAAGATCACATGTCCAGCATACACACACACGCACACACAAATATATTCAAATACTCTGGAGTCACTTTTAACTACGATTCAACAAGAGCGGCTGGGAAAAAAAAAAAAGAAGTTGTGAGGAAAATATGACAATCTCATCTTAAATCTATCAAGACTATCTACTGGCTGGGGTTTGCAAACAAGTCATCACCTTAAACCTGTCACAACATCTGCATTTCTGCTTATAATGCTCAACAAGATAAACTGTTGAAGGACCCACTCATTTATATCGGCTGATGAACAAAGACGGTCTGAAGAAAAACACAATTCTTCATATTCCTTTCTGGTTGTCTCAGTCAAAATTCATGTTTCCCTCACGACAGTAGCACGTATCACTCTTGTATGAATGGTGGTTAAAAATAATACCAGGCAAATAGACATTTAAATAATTTACGATGTATTTACACAATAATCCATCTTATTTTTCCAGCAGTGTTGTTATCCTCTCAGCGTGTGAATGCATCGTCTAGTCACCCATCTTTACTTTCGACGTCTGAGGGAGGGAAAAGAGAAAACAAGTTAATTAAGAGCTTTGTGTTAATGCGACATCCATCTGTTTGGGCCTTTGTGGAAAGAGTAACTATCGTTGTGTGACATTTCTCAGAAGTCCGTAACAATAGTCATTTGTTGTCAACTACTGTGGCGGAGAACAGCCACAGAAAGCTGCCTTCTTGTGTGTGTGTGTGTGTGAACGCATAAAAAAAAGAAAAAGAGTAATTCGTCTCACTCACCTGCAGAATGGCAACAATGACTCCAAACAGGCCAATTGCACTGCCAAAGATTTCCACAATGAGGATCTTCACAAAGAGGCTGGCGTTCTGGGCGTCCGCCAAAGCCGCTCCGCTGCCAACGATGCCGACGCAGATGCCACAGAAAAGGTTGGAAAAGCCCACAGTCAGGCCGGCTCCAAACATGGAGTAACCTAAAGGGGAGAGGAAAAACAAAACGGACTCAGAGATAATGTTGAAGAATTCAGAGTCAAATTATATATACACACACACACAAAGATTATGAAACCCAATACAAAAGGCCATCTTAAAATAGAATGAGAATAGTTCAAGTGAATTATATTTAATAGATCAAATTTAACTCTTTTTTTTTTTTTTTTAAATGTATGTGCCCCATTATTAATACAAATACTGCAAATATCAAGATCTTTGTTACCACTGGCAACCAGAGGTAATTAATGAAGCTTACACCACAAAAACTTCCAACATAATTCTGAGAATTTAAGCATAAGGATTATTGTCTATACTAAGTTCATAGTGTAAAACTGTAAACAAATCTATCGTCTGAAGTGTGACGTTTCTTCTTTCTCTTGAATTCAGCAGCTCCCTGTAGGTTTCCTTACCAGCTTGGTAGTTTCGTGCCCCGATAGTATCAGGGGTCGTTCCAGTGAAGCTCTATAAGATGAAACATAAGAACATAAGATGATGATCCAGCCTTTAGATTATCTAGTGTCTCAATCCAATTTCACTTCTTTCTGCATAATACTCTTTCTGCTTTTCCCGTCGTAAAGATCGGTTCGGGAGTAAAGTAAAGATTGGTTTACTTTAACTTTTTTGATTTGTATATATTTTTTTTGTATTCTGCTGCTGTAATACAACAAATTCCATCGTGGGATCAATAAAGTATATGTCTATATCTATCTTATGTGGTTACAGTTCGCTGTGAGGTGCTCCTTGCATCACCTATGAATGGCCATAATGGGAAACGACGTTCTCTTAAAAGCTGACCAAACAGAAACAATGCTTTTTTTTTTTTAACTCACCTCAGCCATGTTGCTGATGACAATAGCCATGATGATCCCATAAATGGCAACGGCTTCACAGAAGATAATGCTAAAGAGGAGGCGTAAAAAGAGAAACACATGTCAACGTGTGTTTTTGCACCCAACCTGATTTTTTGTTTGGTAAATTAACCACATTTCATCCCTGGTGATTCATAAAGGCTTTTCTTGATCTAACTTTCCCCTGAATTACGAATGCACTGTGCGAATGTATTAAGTACAAAACTAAAATCAAGCCAATGTATGTATAAATACGCAACAGTTCAATAGCTCTGCAATGCAACAAAGAGTAAAGCCTTCTGCGTCGTGCAAAATAATAATTAACAAACTAACACTCTTAATTAACTCTGCAAATAGCTCAATGGTGTAGAACTATAGCTTGAAAATTCACATTGTCACAAAAAAAAAACACAAAATCACATTTCTGCTTAGACAAGTGTTATGAAACTATACAACATAAATCTCTTATCAGCTCTGTAAAGGACCCACAGACAGCTGACAGCTGTTTCGTAACATTTACTTTCAGTTTACAGCAACCGCAAAACAAATATAAAAGACCAGGCTTGGCTAGTCGCTCAGTCAGTGCTTTCACTAATGAGACAAGTCAAGATGTCTGCTGTGAAAAGGTCTGGAGGTTATAACACATTTGTCTATACAGTGTTGAGACCAAATGAGTTTAGTGTACCTGACTAAATTTTTGGTCTTGATACGCGGAGCCTTGACACCACCCCCGATGATGCTTGAGCCAGTGATGTAGATCCCCCTGTAAAACAAACAGACAAGGAATAATCAGCAAGACATTTTTAAACATAGCAGAAAGGCAACAAGGATCAAGTAAAGGCATAACCAAACAGCAGCTGGTCATGATCCTAATCGTCGTTATTAATCTGGCCCTAAATTGAGTTAGCAAACACAGGCAATAAAAGATTAAAGTTGTGTTTATTAACACAATACGTTAATAAAAAACGGGGATGAAATACGGTTTCTCCAAATCCCCCTGTGCTACAGACCATAAACTGACAATAACTGCAACTACATCCACACAGAACATATTACAGCACAAAATTAAAAGATTATCTAAACAGAAGATATACAGAATCTACAAGTGGAACTTTTCACTATACATTATTTATATAAATGTACACCGTTATTGCTATTTACAGCTGTACAGGTACGAAAGCTGCCTATGCAATGAATAAATACTGCTATAGATCGATATAACTGAGTATTTGGATCAGGGAGAGTGTTCAGAGTTCTGGTGAACTGAAGGGAGAAGACTTCAATTAACTGTAAAATATATAATTTGCATATTAGTAATATGACACGGTGATCAAAACTCATGTAAATGCATCCATGACACGACAATAACTCGAAAAACCAGGTAATAAAGAAACTATCTGATCACAGTTGCAGCATATTTTCAATCATTCAATCATTTTTAAAGGGCCAAAAAAATATTAGAGATAAAGATATAAATGAGAGGAATATTACAAGATCGAATGATAGTCTTCTGCAGAAAAGACAGATCTTTCATTCAGTTTGGAAATCAATCCGGCCACATGTAGATCGATTTAGCTTAAATAGGGACACAATATGTTCAGGGCCTGATGAACCGAGCCCACATGTGTTGAACAGCCAACAGCGCAGTGATCCATGTGTGGCTCTGGCTGTCATTTATCAGCAGCTGTTTAGCTGATTCTGCATCAAAGGAAGCCTGTTAGGGAGCGCTCTCTGACTGGCTGTGGATAAATGATTTCATTTAGTGCAGCTTCTCTGTACTTTCTCATCCCTGCACTTTTTCTTTCACACACAAATTGAAGCTTTCCGCACAGGATGAGCTTCCCAGTTTGAATTCTGACATGATGTGTTTAAATATGGCTGTTGTTTGAGATAAATGTGCCTGGCGTATATGAAACTAAGCAGTTTACAGGCCCTCAGCTGTTGGTTTTATGGAAGTACAGCTTCTAAAAGATTAAGTGAGGTGCTGTGAAGAAAAAAAAAAAAGTAGGAATAAAAAATGTTTTTGTATAAAGTAGCATACTGGCATCCCAGCTTACAATTCACCACTTTATGACAAAGCCTAAAACCATTTAAAGCACACTTACAAGTGTTCCTGTATTACTAATAGTAGGATTTTCCAGTTCCACTTTTACACAACATGTTCTTCTTTTTTTTAGGTATTTCAAGAAGAGATTCCTACAACATTTAGGCCTCCAACTACTGTCTATACTTCAGCCAATGTATTGTTAAAATGCCATTTTACTTGAGACCTTTTAGACCATCAATTAGACAAAAGGTTTGCAACATTATTCTTGTATATTTCTACTAATAAAAACCTCAGAGCTGACAGTATGTGCACGTTAAGTACTCACCAGGCAGCTCCCACCACAGACAGGGAGATGGCCAAGCCGATGCCCAGATTGGCCCACATGAAAGGAGAAGTCTCCGTCAGGAACCTGTGAGTAAAGAAGTACAGAGCACATGAAAGGATCAAAATATCCATCTGTGTTAGACACAAACTCTTGAGCAACAGTCACAACTGTGAGAGACTCAAGCTGTAGAAAGCTAGACTCTAGATAACATATGTCATATTTGTTTGCCTAAATGACAGAAGTTTCAGTGAAACATGTTGATTTCAAGCCTTGTACATCCCTTTAAGGTTTGCTCGTTAAAAAAAAAAAAAAAGATGATTCAACTGGGTTTGTGGTTTGTAGTACAACTGAATTGTATTGTACCGACACGTTTCTACTATTTTTCACAACACCATTTCAGTCAGTGGGCTAGACTAAATAACAGAAACACTTCCTAAAAAACCACATCCTAAAAAATTACACTTTTGAATCACCACTTTTCATACGTTGTTTCAACATTAAGACATTAAAGAGGAATTCGGTTCCAGGCTGCTACGTGAGAATACATCTGTTTTCATTACCGTATTTAATGAACCGACCAGTGAGAGTATGTTGTAAGGCAGCCTATCAATATTCTTACAATTGTGCAATCTGGGGAAAGATGGTGCAGTTTTGTCATTTTGCCCGTGAGATGCTATAACTTCAACTTTTAAAGAAAAGAAAAAACTTTTCTGGCTGAGAGGCTGAAAGCATTCAACTAAACTGTAGGAGCGACCGTCAAATCAGGCAGAAATATCACTATTACTACTACAATATTCAGCTTGATTATTGAGCTGTAAATCCGTGCAGCAACAACTTACCATGCCACATCAAAGCGGAATCCAAGGTCAAAGATAGTGTAACAGATACCTGTGGAAACAAATGGGATAATGTTGATGGGATTGTGGAAAAGCTTGCAGGATGTGTGTTTACATCAAAAGCTTGCTGTGTGAAGACAGCAGAACTGTTTAATCATGTATGTTTTTTTTTTACATTAGTAAACCAGTTCCCTGCTCCACGCGTGAAACAGTCACACACACACACACACACATGTGCTAAATTCATGGAAAGAAGTTGCAGTTGCCTTGTGATAGTTCACCCTCACGTGAAAACTGCGGCAGTTCCTGTTTGGAGCCGTTTACAATCAGTCAGCTGTGCACTTAGCTAACCGGCTAACGTTAGGCTAGCGCAATAAAAGGACTCAAACGACTGGTAGAAAAAGCAACACAGCATTTCACAACCACTACCACCACGTTAAAATTGAAACGAGTCCACACAAATCGGAATTATTGCTGTGAAATCCTTTAAACGTCTGACATTTACTGGTGCAAGGGGTTAGCTACAGGCTACTTGACGTTAGCTTAACAGTAAGCTAATGCTAGTCAGCTGGCAACTTAAATGTAAGACAGGGCCCTTATTATTAAATATTATTAAAACGTGCATTTCGATTATACCCTACATTATAGTTTTGAATGTATACTATGCAATTATTTCCAAATTTTCAATTAGCAATTCTAGCTAGCAAACAAACAAACCAGCCGCAACCGCTCTAGTCCCAAGATTTAGCCAGGTCCCCACTCATAGCTGTAAAATGCGATAAAACGCGGTATGCTATATAAAAATGACCGTTGGCATCATGATTATTGTGTGATACGTGTAGGAAATACACGATTTCATTCATTAATTCCGTCATTCCGAGCAAATTTAAGTCAAAAGAGAGTCTTACCGACGATTAGTATGGTAGTCCAGAAGGCCAAAGTGACCCCCGTGTAAAGAATGGCGTGTCCGTTCATCATCCACTCTAGCAGCATCTACCCGGCGCTGTAACCTGCTGGGATCAGCGAGATACCCTTGGTTAAAATTTAAAATCTGATGCCAGGGGGGGAAAAAGCAATGGTTAGGAGTATAATGCCGTTTTAAGAAGCGCTACCAGTCGACGGAGGAGGAAGAGCATCAAAAGGAGAAGCAGGGAGATGTCAGCTGATCCTTGCTTGACAAGCATGTGACCGAGGACTGGAGGGCTGCGTTCCATTAAGTTATTTCACATCACCTCGATGTTTCCATACAATAAACCACAATGTGTGAACTAAAGCGTTTATTTTATCGTCTAATACAGTAACTCACATCAAAGTAGGGTTATAGTTACATTATACACATGATAATATATATATATGAGTCACCTACATAGTGCAGCTTAATGAATGCGTCCTAAAAGGCTGCATTCCAATCCAAAGAGACACCTGCAGGGTATGTAATGGCCGCTAGATGTCACTGTTGTAACACCTAAGAGATTTTTATATCCGTATGCAAAAACTGTCACACAAATGATCACTCTTTTAAAAAAAAACAAATGTGTTAATTGAGTTTAAAAGCATTATATAACAAAAAATGTAATACAAAATTAAAATAATTACAAGAATAATGTATAAAAATAGGTACAGATAAAAAGTCTTTCCTTTAAATATTACTGAAAAAACAGTATTATGCCATTTAACAAAAACAAACCAAACTAGAAAAAGAAGCCAGGGGTGCTTTACAAGGTATTCTTTCATTATCTAAAATATCTATCATCTAAAATCTTCATCACTGTTTTTAATCATTGTAATTGTACAATACGTGCAGGTTATAATTATTTTCCCCAAGACTAGTCTTGATATTTTGAACATTATGTTTGGAAAGATTTCTCGAGATATATTTGTTGGTTCACTTCTGTTCATCTTTTTATTACCTTATACAACTTGTAGTTTGCTTGTTTAGCTGAAATATACATACATACATATACAATACATCCAGATTGTTCAGCAATCTACCAACCTCAAAACCTCAAACATGATCCCACCGGTGTATCTTAGCTTAACAAGACTAAATAATTATGCTTTTACCACAAATTCTGCATGAGAACAGTTGCTGTTTGGTCTGAAAAGAACCAGCATCTAATAAAAGATTCAGTGACCTTGCAGCATCCAGCACATTTTGAGTCTTCGGGATATTTCTGACTCCGATACTTTAATTTTTCATCCTCTGTTAAATAGGCTTTATCTAATCCCAAAACATTATAGTAATGCAATACTGAATCACTTACCTTTATGGGTTTTTGTTTGGGATGAGGTTATAATTATCCACCAGGAGGAGACATTTGCATGTGAGTTATTCTTCAGTGAAGCTTCATTAAGCAGCAACTGAATGAGTTCAGATTTAGCCTGTGGCTAAAACATGTGCAGTGAAGATGTTTCCTGATAACAAAATAACATTTTTCTGTTTGTAATATTGAAAATCATGTCGAGATAGAACATCAAGTCTTTCAGGGAACATAAAAGCTTAACAACAGCATAAAACAGACCGTGCAATGAGACTGCCAACCGCAAACAATCCAGCGAACCCATTCTTCCTCTTCACTAATTTCAAGACAGGCCTGACGTTGCTTCATACCTCTAAGGGTACTGTCCCTCTCCTCATTTCATAATTATAGGCAATCTGCGGCAGATTTCACCCGTGAGACCACATCAGTCAGTCATCTGTAAAGGTTATTAGTTCTGTCTTTTGTTCCATCAGATTTGAAATGATTTAATGAGGACTACACACTCTGAAGTCAGCTTCACCAGCCAAGTGATAGATGCTGTTATTCTCCATCCATAGACCACATGGCCATCCGTCGCGCAACCTGTAGTAACCACTAACTCTCTCTGTTGCAGGAGCCTCATTGCATTGATACGTCCACGTGCACTGGTCTCAGTTTTATGCAGGAATCCAAGGTCACCATCACTGACCAGAGGCAGAACAGTAAAATCAATTCTATCAGTTTCCTCCTTATAACTTGTTAAAGGTACATTTTGCTCATTTTTTGTATTTTTAGCATAAAGCACACACATTCATTCAACAATCTAGAAACAACTGTAACAGCAAATGCAGCACATGTACTCTCTGAGCTGAGAACCTCATTCAAAGGAAACAACCTGTCCTAGTCTAATCTGAGGCCTGTTCTATCTGTCGACTGAGGTATTGTTTGGTTTAATGCAGGCACTAGTCTTCTGTACTTTTATTGTAAAAGTGAAGGGAAGAAAGGAACATTGACTCCTGTTGTGTCACATAGCCATTGTACGGTCTTGGTTACATAAAAACCAAGGACTGCAGCAGTCTTTGCACCTCAAAAATGTAAATTCCTTGTAGAATCAAAAAAATAAAAGAAAAAAATAAGAATGCATGAGGAATCTTTATAGAATAAGAACAGGAAGAATAAGAAGTTTTTTTCTCATGTGAAAAGGAAATTTTTACAGTATGACTAAACCATACAGTGTTGTACTATAACCTCTGTAAATGTCATTCTATTTTGTGCAGATTGCACAGACACTCCTACCATTGCATCAGCTCTTACTTTCTACTATATACTGTAAGCACGCTCTGCAGGCATTGAACTAATTCCTTGTTTGTGAAAGTCTGGTGAGTTATTAGCAGCTAACGCCACAGAGAAAGAGCGTTTTCTGTTTAAAAGGAGAAACTGCAGCTACTCGGCGGCTTTTGCCAACAATTCAGGTGTAAATACTACCAAAATGATTTTCTAAAGTTTTCAGATGCTCAATTTGCAATATTCAGAGAGCACCTACTTTGTTTCTGTGTAAGACGCTTTTGTTGCTTTAGTTGTTAATATAATCTATCATCCTGAAAAATTCTTGCATGGACCTCCTCCTAACTACCAGCCTGAAAAGACTTTTTTTATTTTTAGTTAATAAACCCTCAACCTTCACTTCTTGTCATTCCAAGTATTTATTGATTTGAATACTTAATTTTGATGCTGGTTAAGAAATATTTCTAAGATGGCAAGATTACTGCGCCCACCTCTTGATTTGTGTTTCTCAGCCTTATCCTCTTAAAGATTTACAATTATTAACAGTTGTTGAAATTGTGAATTTAGTTAATTCTGTTTATTTGCTACTATTGAAATGTGTTGTGTGTAACCTGAGGTTGTGTTGCTCTCATCCAGCAGAACTCTCTGCTCAGATCTTGGCTGCCAGTCTTTTCTGTGCAGTCAGGAGTCCTTGGTGGTGGAAGAGAAGATCTAGTCGCTCGAAGGCCTCCTCTTTATGTTCGCCTACGCTCAGTGCATTTTATGTTGCGCTCTACTCATAAACTCAGGCCAAACAACAGCAGGATCATCCATGCCCTTCAGCACTACGCCACTGTAGACCATAATTCTGGCATGTCTGCTGCTAACTACGTGCATGCCGTGACTAACTATGAAAGGAACTCAAAAGCTGTAAGGACCAGCAGAGACAAATGTCCTTTACCAAATCTCATTGCAATACTGAAGATAATACCCTTATGACTCACCATTCAATCATCTAAACTGTCTTCCCATTTAAAATGACCCCAGAGGTTAACTCTCAGTGACTCATGATGGGAGTGAAGAAAGAAGTAATCATGGAGCCACAAAGGCTGTGAAGGGAGGAGCTCAGGATGGAAGGATGGGTGGACAAAAGACTGGATGTCAACATGCTTTATACGCTGTTCATTTCCCCGCTTTCAATGTGATACTCAATATTTCTTTTAACCGTGCACCATAACTTATTATAACAATGACGTTCAAGGTTAAGTACAAAATAATTTTTTTCACCAAGGACAAAAACACACATAAGAACACATTACTTCCTGATGTTGCTGCAGGATCCCTTTGATTTGTCCTTTGTAATGTGTTATTCAGTCTTTTGCTGTTGTTTTTTTCTCTTCTCGCATGAGCTTATCTTTCCCAAATGCATTTTAATTTTCTTCTTGTATTTATCAAACAGAGTTTTATCCTGCCAACTAATTTTGATTCAGACTGTGCAACAAGTGGGTGGTGAGTGGCGCTGGTTATTAATGAAGTTGCTGCGACACCGGATCTCTGTGGAGCTGATATTTGTTCATTCTGATGGGGACAAAAAATAAAAAATAAATCTGAACATCCATGTGAATAATACATGGACACTGAGGCCAGCTCCAGCTCCTTAATTACATATATAATTAAATATTCAGTAAACATTTGTAACAGAGACAGTTATGTAAAATATGCACAATAAACAATTAGAAATAATGTGATAAATTACAATAATAAATGAATGCCAGCTCTCCTACAGGTGACATGCACAAATGTGAGACGAGAAGGAGGAAATTAATTAATAGTCAGCATCACCGCTGAAGAAATGGTGGAAAAGCCTTGAACATGAACCTTATAGAAAAACAGTGAAGGCATTTTGGGAATTGGAGGCCTTTTCAATGAGGAATTAAATATAATTTGACAGACATTGTACAATCACATAAACAAGAGATTACACCATTATACTCAACACCTACATAGGAATTTACCATTAGTATAAACATATTCTGTTCAGGCAACTAATGCTAATGTTTTAAACACAGGGGCTTCGACTCAGACAAAGGTTGTCAAAAAGCGCCTCAAGTTTTATCCCTTGTAGATAGCTGTATTATTAAGATAATTAAGATAATCCTTGTGTGGCTGCCTCAGGCTGACTCAACCGACCCCTTTTCTACACAAAAAACACAACCACTCTCAAACTCTTGCGTCAAACAGGTTTGAACAATGCTAATTTGGCTAATCAGGTCAAGATGAACCTCTCCATAAGTTTACAGGAGTTTTAAATCTTTTGCAACACTGCAGCGCTGGTGCACCGTTAGCAGTGCGTTTTACATCAACCGGCGACAAATGCTGAAGACCGCCGTGGCAAGGTTAATTATCTTACAGCAACTAGGAGGTGGAAAAAGGGAGGTTCTTTAAATTGTTCATCTTTTGTGGTCAGGAACAATGAAACAGGACAATAGATTCAAGAAATAGTTTGTGAATCTCAGAGTTCAGAGCAAAGATCACAGTCTAAAAACTAAAGGATAGTTAGTGTTTGTGTAAGTACTCTCCCTGCCAGAAGGGGGCGACAAAACAAATACACCTCTTGCCCTTACATGCACCTTCTTGCTCCTGCACTCATGAGCCCAGAGCTCAGTACTATCTCATGTAAATGTGTATTTGTATTGAGAATACAACGTTAAATAAATGTCTCCTAATCCAATACTTGAAACAATATTTTAAATTGACACATTTTTCTAATTTCCTTCCTCGGCATGAACACATCTGGGAATTCAAGATTCATTTAGTTTCGGATTCATTTGTGTCTTTCCCCCAAACTGCAGCCGTTAATAAATCACACACAGCTGCTTTCTGTTTATGCAGTAACACCATACTGTGTTCATTAATTATCAAGAGTAAACACAGTCAAGTCTCTGCTGTCAGTGACAGTGCTCATGAGTGCTTCTGCATTTAGAGATGCTGCTCTGAGGGTCATCAAGAATTTCTTCGTGTACTACAGAAGGTCTTCAGTTTGATGAATCACGTGACTGTGTTATGGACTGAAGAATTTTGACATAATGTCTTTTGTTTTCTGTGCAGATATGAATAGAAAGCGATCATGCAGGCCTAAATCAATATCAGTAAGCATTGGCAGACAGTGACTAGAAGAAATCCTGACACAGGGCTTTTAAATCTCCACCTTCAGCTACATCTTTCTGGCCAGATTGGGACAGACAACACTGAAAGCAGAGGAAACCTAATTAATTCCTATAGTTTATCTAAGAAAACTAATTACTGGCAAACAAGCAAGTGAACTAAATGTGCATTATTCATTTATAAAAACAACCTTTTAGTAATGAAAGTAACAAAATCTGTGTGTGTGTGTGACTTTATACCTAAAGCTTCCATCTGTTTGCTGAGTGTGGTCAGACTGGGTGAACACTATAGTTCAGTTTTATTTGAGACCTTTCTGGATGCTTGGCTTAAACCAAATCACTGACCCTACGGTGAATCTCTGACACGTCCATGAGTTTATTTTTTATTCTACTCAAGAGCTCCGGGTCAGTTTGACCTCTGTCCCCTTTAGCTTGTTTCCCCGCCAAGTACACATTTTATTTACTAACTCTGAGGCTCTCTTCACCTCCGACTGTGTAGTCGTCACACAACCCCAAGCTGTATTCAAGACACTAAACAAAATAATGTAACCTCTGGCGTTTCATATCTAAAGAGTATGGTGTCATTTGTCTCCACCAGAATTCTGCACAAAATAATGTTTGGTATTGATAATGAGGGATTTTACATTTAATTGGAAACCGGGTCGTGGCGGGTCAGGAATTATAATGTGATCATCCAGTTACACAGTCTGGTAGTGGTTATGTTAATATATACAAAAGGGAAACTCTACTAAGGGCAACTGTATTCAAAACAAGCAGCAGGGCTCATTTTCTCAGGCATAGTCTGCCGTATGAATTGGGGAGGAAGTGTCAATCTAAGACGACTGCTCCGTGTTCAAATGTGTGTCTTATTACTGGAGCTGCTTTAGTTTCATTCTGTGGATTGAGCCCTTTGAAACACAGAGAACTGAATATTGGATTTCTGATTATTTCTTTGCGTAACATACCTGCCAGCCAAATAATCATGGAAAGAAAATATACAGTAATCTAAACTCCAGATAGTATATAGAGCTATAGAGTGTAGGCAAATAAAATATGAATAAATGTAAAATAAATCAAACTAAACTTGATGATCTCAACATTAAAGGATGGTTGGATGGAGAAAAAAAAAAAAATCCAGTTTAAGATGGTGTCAGTCAAGCTGTGACTAGATGGATGGTTAGTGTACAATGACTGATCCGACTAGTTTCAAAGTAGCTCTGCCGCCTTTCACTTTTTCTCAAGTATTTTTAGACGCTCATAAAGTTTTTCTAAAAATTTTCACACCATCTGTTTCAACGCTTCAAAACCAGAGCTGCGAGAGAACGCTGCCAAAAATCATGTGACTCAAACGCCGTTGGTTGTGTGCCATTAAATGTCAAAAAAGTGGGTGTTGTAAGGTCAACCGTGAGTTTCTAAAAATAAAAAAAAAACGTCGCCCTTTCAATACTCAAGTTTCAAAGTTTCCGAACATTTTAACAAACATGCAAACTTGGAAAACAAACTATAATACCAGCAACAACCCCTCGCCTTAAAGTTTTTGGTAAAACGGTGTATGTTAAATTAAAGTTGTTTTTTTTCTAGTTTTTGGCATAGCTACAAATATCGTAGCACACAAACATTTCACCACTAGAGGGCAGCAGAAACAACGCTACAGCACAGATGTTTAAACTAATATGACCAAGTTGGTAACAGACAGCTGCCTGTTTAAACATCCATCTGCCACAGAGCAACATTAGCATTAATTTCGAATCGTGTTTGTGCTGAGCTGATGAAAATCCACCACAGAAAAATATCTGTCTCTTTAATTGCTACATAAATGCTCAAAATTTGCTCGCCAGCATTTGACTGTCTGCTGTCTGGTGATGAGAATGTAAGATACGGTCGGCTAACATCATCAGTTAAATTGAGGAGTCAGAGCCAGGCAGTATGCCAACGTCACTTCTGCTCTTTTGGCTGAATGGAAAACAAATCCACGCAGCTGGTTTTTAACATCTTTCTGTACACGTTAAGGCAGATAAACGCCAGTCACTTGAAAAAGACTAGTATCTGGTGTCCACATACCTTTGAGCATGTCATTTACCAGATACCTACACTGACTGCTTTAAACCACAGAGCCAGTTCTTTCTCATAAACATCCTTAATCAGCCTCCAGCATTCAGATTAGAACTGTGACTGTGATGCGCATGCCTCCCTGCTAGAAGAGTGAACATAAGATAAAATCACCACTTTCCTTTATTTTATAAGCAATCAGCGCTAATGTTAATCCACACAACTTGGAACACATCTCTTTATTGTCCTAAATGGCTGGCACTCATTCAAGACACATTTCTCCGTGTCACAGCTCCTTTGTGTCCATGAATGCACGCTGTTCCAAACCAAGCCAGGTTCCAGGTACTTGTGTTGTGCTCTTGCTGTGCATCCTTATGGCTATTGCAAATATAAATAGATTAACCTAAATGTTGCCATGGGAACAGAACATGAAAATTACACGTGCGATTAAAAAAAAATAAAAATAAATAAAAATGCATACATATTGTAATGTACACACACACACACCTTATGAAGTTACATAATCATTCATTCATTTTCTGTAACCGCCTATCCTCTGGTGGGTTGCCGGGGTGTTGGAGCCTGTCTCCAGTCTATCACAGGGCTAACACAGAGAGACAGACAACCATTCACACTCACACCTATGGCCAATTTAGAATCACCAACTAACCTAACGAGCATGTCTTTGGACGGTGGGAGGAAACCGGAGAACCTGGAGAGAACCCACGCAGGCACAGGGACGGCAGGAGGAAGCTGGAGTACCCGGACCACGGAGAACATGCAAATTCCACACAGAAAGGCTGCAGTCAGAAAATGGATTCAAAAGCAAACCCTTCTTGCTGTGAGGCATTAGTGCTAACCACCACACCACTGTGCCGCCCTGATACATAATTATGTTGATTACAGTAGTTTCATGACTGGGTTCAGAGGATATAAAACATGTACTCTTTTACCTTTGCGATTTATCTTCTTCCATTCGGTTTACCAGAAGTTTACAGGAAAGAATCGGAAAACAAATTTATTTGTGTGTCCGCTGAGAGATGAATACCCTGTTAGAGACAGCACATCCTGTCCCCGCATGCTTTTTGTTCTAAACGTCTCTCCTTCACCTCTCCCTCTTGGTTTCCATCACACTGACCGCAGTCTAAATACAAATGTCCCTTCTTAAGAGGACATCAAACGTTGGGGGAGTAATAAAAAAAGAAAGCAAAATGTTCCATTCGAAATCATCAAGCTGTATTAACAAAGCTCCACTGAGTGTGTTTAGATCCGTAACACGACCCTGTTATTCTCTGGGAACGGTTTTGCCTTTTTCAGCAAAATAAAGGCCACACAAATGTGACACAGTGTGCTTCTGCAGCTGAAAGATGGTGTCTCCGGAGGTCTTTTCAGCCATGTCTTTTATCCTCAGGCGTGGGTGGTGAAGGTGATTAAGCCCATGCACCAGCCAAAGACACCTGGACTGCCACTGCAAGGTCAGTGGGGGTGCAGAAGGGTGTGACACTGGATATGACCTCTGGATCTGAACAAATGCAGTTTCTATCTTGTTAAAATGTCCACCTTTACAACAGAAATCAACTCACCTGTTTAAATGATGTCCATTAATGTTGGTTATGATCATTGTCATGTGCCCATTTCAGGTCCACTCAACCTTCGCCTTTTTGCTCAGTTTGAAACTGGCCAGAAGTAGTCAAAGCCAAGATGGCGACAGCTGGAGCCACCACACTGAGCTTCTTCAAGAATCCACTGGGTGATATTGCAGAGGGTTTGTGCATCTTTATTTTATTCTATGGTCATTGTGCCCATGCTGATACCTGTCCATCACTGAAAAGCTGGACTATGGAGCACTGGAATAAGAGGGTCTGGTCTAGATTGTTCCTGGGTCAGTGTAATCACAGCACAAACAGGGGCTGAGACAAATAATTTGTGGACTGGTATCAGTCTGTGTCCCAGCAGTTGAGGACCTTTTAACAACGGAGGAGGCAGTGTGATGCTTTTAGCAATGTTCTGCTGGGAAACCTTGGGTCTTGGCATTTATGTGTTATTTTGACAAACATCCCCTGCGTAGGCATGGTTCAATACCACACAACTCTTCATGGCAACAGTATTCTCTGATGGCAGTTGCCTCATTACCAGAATAATGTACAACAGCCTGACAACTTCTTTACTTTAAGGATCTGTTGCTAACATGCCTGGTCCTGAGGACATCTTCAGAGATCAAGTGTAGCTCATGCCTCAGCAGGTCAGAACCGGTTTGGTGGAGCAAGGACAACCTCTAAAACATTTACACATTACACAACAGTACAATGTTAAATAAGGCTCTAATCAGGATGTGAGCTCACATCCAAGCAGCGTGCACATGAATGACATTGTTCTGTAGACCCCTTATTGACATCAGCGACTCTATAATTGTGTCCACAGATGCAGCTCCGCTTCGCAAAACTAATAATAATGCGTACATCTACTTCCAGCCACACAAATTAATTGTCTTTGGAAAAGTACATGGAGTCTCAGTTATGAGCAGGAAAAATTATTTTTTTTTTTTTTGAATTAGTAATCAGCTTATGTTGTGTTTCAAAGAATAACGTTAACGTTCAAAGCGGGCTCGTTATTACCTGACTCCGCCGAGGTAAGCACAAGGCAGAATGAGATGTGTTTCATATTCGTCCTTGTTCTCTCTGCTTAGTGGCAAACAACCATTACGGATACTTAATTGGTCAGTGATGCAGGTGCATTTCTCTGGGCCAATCATGCTTTCCGCAACCAGAAAATGTACTTTGGTTATTCAACGGTCAGGCTTCACTAAGTCCTAACACAGGTCTACGTCCAAGTAAAAACCCTACTGTTGCTCATTGTGCCAGAAAGTTTATCTATAGATGAATCTGAATGATTCATATAGCTGTTTTACAACTAAATGGACTAGTTACACTAGTAGTGCACAGTACACATGTGGAATAGTGAAGGATAAATACAGTTTGTTTTAATATAATAAAAAATTCTCTTGTTACTATGTCATAAATGATTCAAGAGGTTACTTAAAGGGGAACTACCGTTTTTTACAACCTGGACCTTATTTCTGTCTTAAAATACGATTGTTTACTCACCCATACAACTTTTGTGTCATTTGCGTTCGTTCAGGAGATAATTAGATCAGCGTATATCCAGTATTGCGGCAGATAATGCGTTATTTAGAGGCTGTGTTTTGATGCCCCAGTCACTCCAACTACATGGATATACACTGATCTAATTATCTCCTGAACGAGTGCAAATGACACAAAAGTTATATGGGTGAGTAAACGATCGTATTTTATGCTAGAAATAAGGTCCATGTTGTAAAAAACAGTAGTTCCCCTTTAAGGTGCTTTGATTCTTTGCAAACTGCAGTCTTAAATGCCTAAATGTAAGGACTGCAGGTGTAAATATAGACATGGAACATGTCTATCCGACTGTATCAGTAACCATCGAGCCATCATAATAAATATATACTTTAAAGAATACTCTACCATGTATCATTCATAGATGAGAGTGCAATAAACCATGTTCTCCCCTCGGCCTGGATGCGGTTGCTGAATATGTCATCTATCAGAGTGTTTCTAAAAAGCAGCCGGAAAGACCCTGGAGTTATTGATCGGTCTGGGCTCCCTAAGTTAATGGTGCAACAATCCTTGTAATTTCATTCATGATGGATGGGTAATCCTTCACATCTTTGTCAGTCCATGTATTGAAAGAAATGCTATCCATGTGACTGTAACCCTGCATACTAATAGAGCAACATTAGTCTGGGTACATCGTGCCATCGTCTGCTTGTCGTCTGCTCTCTTGTCAGGAGTCTGCTTGCTCTTAAAAGTAGACAATAAAGCCACTAAAGAAATGTCAGCAGGCATTGATGCAGATTCAAAGAGAATGATGGTTTTGTTTGAGAGAGAAATTGGAGTTGAGATGAGGATAAAGACAAAACATTACGTAAGAGGAGAAAATGGCTTTCACGATCTCTTGTCATTCTTTTGTTCCGTCTGCACAGAACAAAAGAATGAGGTCTGAGAAGGGATTGATGGTGCCAAGAACGCCATCAGTCATGACTGATTGACTGAATAGGTTTGGTGAGCTGGAGTCAGGCTTTTAGCTCCCAAAGGCTGATTAGGAACGGAAACACTGCTGACTCTGGTAAGTGAACATTTACAGCAATCGTTGGCTGATTCTGGTCTTAAAGAAGAATTATAGACCAAAAACTGACCGCCTTGAGGTTCAACCATCAACTGTAATTTTCTGCCAATGTAATGCTCTCCTTTTACTATCTGCAGTTTTTTTGTCACGACACAGTCACTAGGTTAGCCGTGAGCTTTTTAACGCCAAAGAGTCTTCTTTTTAATCTTTTTAAGCAGGTGTGAACGGACCAGGAGTGAGGCATCTGTGTTAAGTATAGCAACCAGACATTTAGAGACAAAGCTTGTCTGATCTCAAAAAGTTGCCTTTCAGACTCAGCCCCCTCAATCCTACGCTGGGAAGGTGAGGGATGAGATAGTTTTAGATGCTGTCTGACGATCGAACAATAGCTATCCTTGAGGCGGGCTGAATCCCCCTGTTATCCTCAGTTCTCACTGCATTTGGTTTTAAAGGCAGTGAATCACTTCTCTGCAAAAGCTGACAGAAACAGAATAGACCGTAAGTGGTAAGGTAGACAGCCCTGACTCTTCAACTATAAAGCACCAATTTTAATCCTCATCGTGGGCCTTGAGTACAAAGCTGTTGCCATCTCCCATCCATTAAGCCAACGGTTACTGGAATCTTCCTGGAACTGGAACAAACTCTTGCAAACAACAAGCAGTAGAAATACATCAGTGCTCCCTTTCCAGATGATCCTGTCTCTCTTGCAAATGTTGTGCAGAGGTGTCATGCAGAAAACTGCACCTCACACTCATCATCTATATACTCAAATGGGGTCGCGTTTATCATTTTAAGATAAGATCAGAGTTCGCTGACATTTTCAGAAATGGCGGAGATGGAAGTTAATTTACTGTTATCTTGTTGCACTGGGTTTTCTTCATATAAAATAAGGAAAATGTTCCCAAGGCCTCATCCTTTCACGGTGCTTTTGCATTTCCCACATTAATCTAGCCAGTCGTTAGCTTGCTGAATTGTTAACCTTGGTGGTTTCAAGACGCCACGAGTTGTACCGGTGCTGATGTTACCACTTGAACGCATTTTGTGTACATTACTTCCCATGTCAAATGAACTACAATACTATATTGTATTAAGACTTCCCGTTTGAAAAAAAGGGGTATAATGAACTATTTTATTTTTGTTGTTGGTGCAAACAACTCACACTGAGAACAAATTTAACTTCTTTAACTTTTAGTAATGATCATACTGACAAATAAATAAACAAGTCCCATGACAAAATTAATATTTTGTTCACAGATTTTAAACAGATACAGAAAAAAAAAATGCAATGTGTTTGAAAAACTGGCTTTTACATGCAGACGCATTAAAAAAAACATCTATTCAGGTAGTTGAAAGGAAGTCAACTTCAACTGATTAAGTGGAAAAAATGGAAAACTAACATGTCAAGTCAAGTCACGTTTATTTATATCTGTACTTTTACCTTTGAGGATAATACGACAAGACATGCCTTCATACATGGCACAAATGTACATTTGCTATGCGAGTCACATCACTGACTCTCTCACACATGGACATATCCCCGCTGGATGCTCATTTCATGTGAAGACCCTGTGCCCTGTGTTCCTCCTTCGTTATACTGTATATCAGAGCCCATTCTTCGGGATCACTTAAAAGGTCAGGACTGCACAAACACACACGAGGCTGACCCCACTTCTTTTGCAGCGCTTGCTAGATCGGACAAATCAAAAAATAAATAAAAACGCCACGTCTGATGATTTTTTAGTGCAGGTGAGGAAAATGAATGTTTCAAGATAACGAAGGCCTGAGGATGACCTTCATGCTCCGTGAAATGATAAAAAGGCAGAAACCAAGAAGTGTTGATTCAAAAGACCACGCTCCAAGGAGGAAAGACAAACCCAGCCAACATGGTGAGGTATTGTTTGACTGCGGCGGCAAGGACTATCAGTCATGAAAGGCATTCACAGCGTATGAACGCCCAGTCGCGACAGAAATAGTGTCAAGACTGAAAACAGCAAGAGAGAGAAATTTAAACACCAGCTTCTCTCTCGTCTCCACGCAGCTGGCCATGTGTGAAATTGCGGTGAGTGTGAGATCATCGCTTTCAGAAAGTTACAGATATTATAAGACGTAAGTGGCTAGTAGACTTCTTTTTTTTTTTTTTAGATGTATTCAATCACACAAGGAGCAATTCTGGTTGGGTATAGTTGCCCCATAATTGGGGCCTCCTGCTAACCAATCTGGTTGGCAGTCGCCTGAATACACAGCTGGTGTCACCTTATTGTTTCTCTCTTTTTTGTGCTATTCTCTCCATCACTATTTTCTCTCAGCTGTTGTCTAACAAGGCACTGAGGCTTTCAGTTTTCTCTGTAGTGAGTATGTATTTTAAGTGGCCTTGCAGCCAAGAGGAAACTAGACCCACCGTAGCTACTTTTTCATCTCATGTTGGATGCTACATGGACTCACTATCACATCAGTGAAGTTACCAACAGCCGCTAGCTGGTTAGCATGCTAACTTCAGTAGATATCTTTGCATATCTCAGCTGTCTGTCTGATTCTGTTGATAACTTTTAAAAGTTTTGTTAACATTCTCAGCATTTGCTCCTTTATACCAACTTTTCTGCAGTTGAAATTATATCCGTTGGCATTTCTCTGCTCACAAACCAATAACCACTGTGCTCCGTTACCTCTCGTCTCCATCCCCTAAAGTGCCCTTTCCCCGCTACCTCTCCTTCCCTCTACTCTTTTATTCTCCTCTCGTCCCATTCTCTCCTCTCCACCGTGCGTGTTTACTCATTCCCTTTCCATTTCTTTCACCCCGTCTTCCAGTGATGGATCGCAAAGTTCAGCTACCCAGTCCCCAGAATGTCAAATAGTATCCAAGCCTTTCTTATCACGATAAGACACAGAGCCTCCATTGCAAAATCAGTAACTAGGTTAAAGTCAGTCTGGCTTTGACTTTTACCAAACATACACAGATCAGGCATAACATTATGACCACCTTACTCATATTGTGTAGGTCTCCCTTGTGCCTCTAAAACAGTTGTGACTCATCAAAGACATGGGTCTTCTGAGGGTGTCCTGTGGTGTCTGGTAACAGAATGTTTTTAGTGGGGGCCTTTGGGTCCCATAGGTTGAGGGGAGGGGCCTCTGTGGATCATCCCACAGACACTTGATCAGTTTATGATCTAGTGAATTTGGAGGCCAGGTCAACACCTTGTGCTGTTCTTCATGTTTTTTTTGGTTTTTTTAGTTGTTCCTAAACTGTTTTTGTGTGTGTGCCTGTGTCAGACTGCATCCTGCTGGGGATGGCTGCTGCCATCAAGGAGTGTCACTGCTACGGGGTGGGGGTGCCTGGTCTGGTCTAGGTGGGTGGTACATGTCTAAGTAACATCCACATGAATGCCAGATCCAACAGTTTCCCAGCAGAACATTGTATTGTCACAAGATGGTCAATGTTATTTACTTCTCCTGACAGTGGTTTCAATGTTGTGGCTGATTTGTTTATAAACAACATGACAGACAAAGCAACAAACAGACAGACAACACGCATTCAAAAACAGGAATGAAGACATCGGATATCTTAGCTGACACACCGTAGTTCACTGCAGTTCTTGAGGCAAACACTGATATTGATATTTGAACATAACATTGATGATACAGATCAAATGATGTCAGATCCATGTATCAGGCGCACCAAGCTACAGCGAACAATCTAACTGAATAGTCTGCACAGTTGCATTCAACTGTATCAGCAAGCGCTGAGTGCACTCAATAAACTCATGGACAGAGTGAAGGTCTGAGTTAAACATAGCTGACGATTTTGTCTTGAAGGCTCTGAGTCTTTGTGGTGGAACAGATTCGATACCATTTAACATTCTGAGGCTTGAGTATCTGACTTTTAGGATCATGCACTTCTCATTCAGGAGAAGCACATGAGCAAAGTGTTTGACTTTTAGCGAACTGTTGTAAAGGCAGTTACTGGTTTAATGAGAAGAAAATGTCAACAGCCTGGATATAAAAATTCATCTGCAGAACAAATAACCTGAGTTGATTTAAAAAACAGAATCAGCAGAACTATTGGACATCTGTGTGTCGCGTTGCAGAGATATATATCTACGAAAATGAGCATGGAAACCAACTAGTAGCTGTCAGTAACCTCATGGAAGGGATAGGGAGTGAACCCACGGCCTCAGAAGCTAATACTGGCCAAGAAATAACCTGCCCACCTGTCTGACACTAGCATGTCGAATTTTTGACCTCTCGTCAGTGTAAAATGTCACATGGTTTAAGTTATAAGATGTTCTTCATGTACTGCCCATTTCACACCCTCTTAAATCCCCCAGTCCCCGACTAAACTATGATTCAACTATGAATCATTGCCTACAGACTGCCTTAGTCAAATTTCTCTTACTTTCCGATCCTGCTAATAAAATGCTTTGGCTGTTGGAGACTGTTAGCATCAAACGGCCCGCTCTTGGGCTGAGTTTGCCGGGACAGTCTGTCCTGGACAAACTGGCAATTGTTGGGAATCTTTTCTGAAGGCATTCGAGTGCAGTTTAGACCTTGGCACGATGACACAACACACTTAATAGCTAAAAGAACACCTTTATGTCAGAGATTTAAATAAGACAGCTTCCACTAGCCACTACCTTATCATTTCAAAACTAATGGATTTGAAGGCGTGATAATTGTGTACTCACTTCTGTATGCGATGGATCTGTTTTTTTAATCTATTCAACGTAAGACAACTGGTGCTGATTTGTTTACTTGAGACTTGAGAATACGTGTTTTGCTTTTCGAGCCTCTTCCATACAGTCCTGGACGCTGAGTGCGATTCACGCACTCAGCGATTTATTCCAACAATAATGCACTTAATCAAGAGGAAACACTAGAAAAGGTGTATTGTGTTCCTCTGCCATGCGGTGCAAGTAATTATTGCGGGATAGTTGTTGAACACCATAAAGAACGCCCACCTGATATTGGAAGAGGCTCCACTTCACCTGTGATTGTCTGGTCTCATTATCGCCACAGTAGATAACTGCTACGCTAACATGATTGCTTTTGTTTGTCTGTGAAAACAGAATACTTGAAACAAAATGGTCTGAGTGACGCTTTTACCAACGGAAAACATCTAATACAATTAAACATCGTGTTTAACCTTGACATAATTAATTTCGCCGTGACTGAAAGTGGTGTTGCATGTTCAGTTTTGCAGAAATATTAATATAACAAGCAGAAACTGACTTTCCAAAATGGCATCTTATGCAACCAACATTAAAAGCAACTGCATTCAGGTGAGCCAGTGTTGGGGTCTTGCTATTGTTCTTAGCAGCATGAATTGTCAGTCATCCATGCCCCGTCAATCTTTACCTCAGGGCAGTCAAGCATCCTCCGGGGCTTCGGATGGAGACAGCGCAGCAAACATCTCCCTAGGAGTGATAAAGTGCTCTGCATACGCTTATGATGAGCATACACAGAGGACACAGGACTCATAATCTTTCTTTCTGATGATGTACTTTCAGACTGTGAGAGTGACGCCGTCTAAATGTATGTATCGGTGACAATCAGGGTGCGTAAATGTGCATCATTAGAGCAGGCGGGCCTCCTCTTGACAACGCTGCTGAGCTGAGGTAAAGAGGTGTCTCTGGAGTTTCATTTGATGTTACTGACACGTTAATATTCAACGGGCTTTGCAGCTTATCTGAAAGAAACCAAAGGAAAGGCAGTGACTCTCTATACGCGATGGGTGTACAGAGACTCAGCCTTTGCTTTTTTTTTTTTTTTGGCTCTTATATAATATAGCCCCTCTTCATTTTCGCAGTACACATAGATGTTCATGCTTTGGTATTTTTAAATTAACCTGCAGCAATTAAACACGAATGTGTCAAACCCATCTCGGACGCACAGTACGCTCAGCGGACCCAAATCATAAACACACGTCCCGTGCGAAAGTGTGTCTTAACTTCTGCAGAACCAATTACAGCACATTGAACAATTACTTTGGTACCTGTGGCACGAAGTAGTTCATCAAAAGTGTCAGCTCATAGCGCACATTACAAGAACTTAATGAACACCTTGAAGCCAATTAAGATGTAGAGCTGAAGAGGAGAAGACAGCGTATCTAGCCCTCTGTTACTTCCTTTCAAGGTGGCCAACAGGTTCTGGATGGAAAGTGACCCAATCCCAGAAAGATTAAGGCTGCATGCTCAGGTAGTTGTGGTTTACATTCACCTAACGACTGCTGTTCTTTGTTCCAGCTCCCCTTCATCGTACCTGCCCTCATTCCTTACTCCTTTCATCACTCCTACATAGGCAGTGGATAGTGATATGCAGGTCTTATTGCGCTGGATTGTGGAGAGCAATTCGAAAGAATACGGAGTAGATTCGTGCGGCTCTGAAGAAGTCTACTTCAGTTTCGGCTGACTGTGTTCATCAGGAGCTGTGCAGGTCTGTGCATTAATAACGTACTTACATCTGTGTCCCCAGATATGAGGTGACTCTTGCTTTTTTCACTCAGCTTTGCTGCCGGCAGTATTGGAATACAGTCCTTTCTGTTCCTACAGACAGATTTTAATATCTTTGAAGGCTGCCATGGTAGAGTCTGTTGCCTGGGCAGGAGATATCTGCAGCCGGCAGTACATGCTGGTCTAGTATCAGTGCACGTGGACTGGGCAGTAATGTGCAGGTTCGTTTTGGAGGAATCTTTTTTTTGTTTGTTTGTTTTGTAGTTGTCATACTGCTTGCGCTAATGTTTAACATTAATTTAAATGTTTTCCAGCCTGACGCCTGCTGTGTGCCGCTGATAAGTTTGTGGACTCAAGTAAAAGGTTCACTTGTTCGAGTGATAATGCAGAAAGTGTGATGTGATGTTTATGTTACAAGTAATTTAAAGTCAACACTGCCTGAGAAAATCGCTCAGTCATCTTCTACCTCACTGTCAACTGTCTGACACATATTCTTCTGATTTGCGTCAGACTTGTACCTCCAGCCAAAGATGAAGAAGGATGAGGATGTAGGTGCCTAATAGGCGCCCACATAGGTTTCCACACCACAATTCCTGGGAGTGTGTGCAGATGAACTTTCTGTAAAGGCCAGTAAGATCTGGAACAGTCTTCCACTCTCCGTAAGGGAGTGTCCCACATTACAAACCTTCAAAACTCACCTCAAGCAGTGGTTGAAAGCCAACCAGTCTTGTAACCACTGACTTTTATCTTCTTAGTAATGTACTGCCTTATGTTGTGCTCTTATTGTGATCTATTGTCCTGTCCTATGTCTTATCATATATTTGTGTTACCTGCCTAGGGACTGCGGATGCAAATTAGCATTGTTGCTATAATCCGGGATATTTACGTCTATTGCTGTCTGAATAGATGTTCATTAATGTGCACTGTCCCCATCAAATAAATAAATAAATAAATAAACAAGATAATCATTACCTGGGGACATCATGGGGTTAAGAAAATACCATACTACAGTTGGGTTGCAGGAGACAAGCAAACCTAGGTTGTCAACGCTCTGCTACTTTCTGCTTCCACCCCTCTACATGTCACGGATAAACAATGTGCCTTTTACACCACTTTACTTTTTGACAGCTTTACAATTACTTTGTAGATCTAGGTTGATGATAAAAAATAAAACATGAATGGGTCTCCACGCTGTGGAGCGACACCCTCCTTACTGGCAAACTGCCGGTTAATTTATAATTTCCACCACAGCCTATTATTATAATCAGCAAGAAAGAGACAAAAAAAAGAAAAAAGAAAGTTGCGTAGGAAACAAAACTCCTTGAAGAAATGAGAACACGCACCAAATCACAGAGATGCTGAATCCCCATTAGCATTGACACAGGACCTCTGTGTTTGGAAAAATACGGCAGCTTATTTGTTAAGGACATTCACATGAGATTACAATCACAGAGGAACTTATTATTATTATAATTAATACAAATTACTACAGATCCCCAAGTAATACTCGTCCTGTATGAACCGGGCTTATGCTGAACTACTGCATAAACGTGTGACTTCCTTAGAGAACAAAGTTTTCAAATAGCCCCATTGAGACCCCGTGAAAAGTTGTGCGCTTTAAAAAGTGACCCTTGCAGAACCTGATGTCTGCATAAAGCGAAGGATATCGCACAGGACCGCTCCCACCCGGGCAACATCCTCTTTACACTGCTGCACTGAAGCGCTACGGAGCAATCAAAGCTCACACCTCCAGACCCATAAACAGTGTTTACCCAGAAGCAATAAGCGAGCTAACAGCTTGACACTACGGAGCGCGGCAACCCCCGGGGCAATTTCATTGTGCAATATCTGCTAAATACTTGACGCTGTTACTGTCCAAGATTTTGTCCGTGACTTTTTTTTTTTACAACAAAACCACAGAGGAGACGACTTTAACTATCATTGTAGGCATTCTGAGTCTGATTCTGACTTAGGCAAGAGGCATCATGAGTGATATTTAGGCAATTGGGTAACAAAAATATTAAATACTGTTTGAAATTGATAATTTAATGCTTCATTTAATGTAAATCAAAACTAAGTATTCATGGGTTTGGGGCAAAATTAACTTTCATTTCCCATAATGCTTCATGAAACCTTCCAGATTTAACCAGACGATGACAGATAAGAGATGATAAAATACGATAATGCTTTAATTTATCCCACCGCTCCCCGCTACCACTCTTCCTTTGTTGTGTTTTGTCATCTCTGGTGACTGCTGAGTTATGTCAGTGTAATTTCCTGAGTACAACAATGAGAAGAGGGGGTTCGGTTCGATTTATTTTTTTATTTTTTTGGGGGAGGAGGGGGCAATTTTTACGAAAAGATGGAGGGTTGACGTTGCTAGGAGACCCTGACATCAGCAATTTATCCCCAAATCATGCAGTAGCCCACATGCATTCAGACTCACTGTGCATGTGTGTGTGTGTGTGTGTGTGAGGCTCTCCTCTCCCCACTGCATCTGTGTGTCCTTGGTCTCGCTCGTACTATAAAGCCGTCGGCATCTCATTCACTCCTCTCTCCGCCGTTTCTGCTGAAGCACAAATTCAGCTCCGCTCTGCCCGGAGGATGAACACAGAGTGAAGCTTGTTTTTTGTTTGTTTGTTTGTTTGTTTTTGCATGTAAAGCATTTTGTCAGGTAGTTCTATCAAGGTTACAGAACAGATATTGCCTCTGGTGCTAATCTGCATCTTCCTTGAATCAAGTTACTCTTCTTTTTCGCAAAAGCTGAATCCCCGAACGGACGGCCGAGAGATGGACCTGAAAAAACACGAATGCCTGGACGTCGCTATGGAGAAGAACAGCGGCGGAACTCACTGAAGGAAAAGGAAGTACGGAGGAGAGGATTGTTCACCTGTTTACCTGTGCGTATTTGATCCTCACAGAAGACATCTGTCTGCTTCTCGGCGTACGCTCTGCTCCGTGTCAACAAATCTCCCGGGCTGTCTTGGGGCTTGCTTATCTCACAAGTCAGAAACACAGCCTTCTTTATGAGCTCGGAGGGGTGATGTGGCGGCATCAGAGGGGGCAGTTTTTCATCCAATCTGCTCAAAAGAAAAGAAACAATCACTGCTCTCTTGTTCGCCTGCTATTCCTCTTTGTGAAACATCGCCTAACTGCTTTCTTTCACTCCTCCATTTCTTTTCCAAAGCACCTTTCCTTCTGAAATATTTCTTTTCCCTCTTCTCTTTCTCTACTTCCAACTACCCATCTTTGCCTCCCCTGCCTTACGGCACACAGGACTCAGTGCATGCACATACTGCACACTCTCTCCTGTAATTGCCATCTCTTCCACTGCACCTCACACGACCTGCTCTCCCACTTCCCTCGCCGCTACCGCCGTCGCAATGCACTCCTCCGAGGTGCCGTGGAACTCCAGCGAGCACGTCTGGATCAACGGATCCGAAGCAAACTTCTCTCTGGGGAGACATGTGGACAAGGAGGAGGAGGAGGAAGGAGATCAGCATCCTTTCCTCACAGACGCCTGGCTGGTCCCGCTGTTCTTCTCCCTCATCATGCTGGTCGGACTCGTGGGCAACTCTCTGGTCATTTATGTCATTTCCAAGCACAGGCAGATGAGGACGGCAACGAACTTCTACATAGGTGAGCGAAATAAACCGCCGTCCACAAGTTTCGAGAGGTCAAGAGGAAAAGCCGATTAAAATGCAGGACATGTGCAGATCAGGGAGGTGGGATGCACTATGTGAATTAATTCCTATAATAATTTGACGTCTCTTTTATCCAAGCCGTTACACTCTTTCACATACCAATAGTGGGTACAAAAAACCCACATGGGGTTCACAAGGAAGCTCAGCGCAATTACACTCCTCTTCCATTAATACACAGCTACAGGCAGGGATGTCCGCGTTGATTACAGGTTTCTCTTTTGCCGTTAGAGGGAGCGACAGGTGCTCAGGTGTGTCCTGAATCGCAAAACTACTTCTAAGACAGGGCACCTTATGAGAATAAAATCTCATTAAACATTCATAATAATACCCACAGGGGGTGTTTGAGACCCTTGCTGCATAGACTTTAGAATCGTTTGTAAATCTTGGAGAGCTCACGGCTTAAAACATACTGCTTAGTTGAAAATCCTCTTTGCAGATATTCCTCAGGGGATTCACAATATTAAAGCAGCTGCCGGAGAAAAGAAATCACTGAGGAAAGTTTCTTCTTTCCAGTGAAGCCAAAGGTTTATCGGACATTTAAGTCACGTGCCTCACACCATTCTCAGAGTGTCTTTTGCTTCGTTTTGCTATTAACTAGGTGTTGCACTAAAGCAAGTGGATGAAAACACGCCTGTAGATTTTATCTGGAGGACTGAACTCACTTTGTCTTTCAAATAAGACAACGTGGAATCAATCACGCTCTTATCTCCTCTAGTATTCACGGCACACAGACTTGAAGCCTGGGTGATTGATTTTTGCTGTTAAAGTAGAGATAAGACTTCAGGTGCCAGTCAAAGGGAATTGCACACTAGTCTACTTACCGAGGTTAAGTCCACCAAACAAAAAAACCCAATAAAATAGATAATTTAAAAAAAAAAGCAGGTCACGTATATTTATACACGACCAGCTTATCGGGTTTGTAAGTAGGCCGTGCAGCTCTCTGACTCAAACTCTTCGTGTCAGCGTTTGCATAATGTGCACCGTGGATGTGACAAGAATTTGATGGTGGATAATACATCCCAGGGCCACAGCGGCGAAACGACTTGATATTCAGCAACATTTGATTAGCGCCGGCACCATCTGCCTATCCTTTCAACATAATGGCCCGGCGACTGTAATGTGATTAGATCGGCGGGTAAAATAAATAGGAAACGGCGTGCGGCAAATTTGCCAGACGAATAAACTAAGTAAAAAAGACCACCACGGTTACTGCTGCACACACGGCTCAATGCGAATTTAAACCAAGCGTTCTTTACTGTATTTATAAGCGTCTGCGTGTGTAGGTGTAGTGTAGGACCCGCTGGCAAACAATCAGCAGTTTGGGTCTTTGATTTTCCTTCCCTACAGCTCATCATCGTCGTCAAGTAAACACATTTTCATTGTGAAGCAGCAGTACTTGGGTAGTCAGTCAATACCTAACATCAGATGTTCAGGCTTGTGCAGCTTTTCAGAGTCCCCAAATGCAGAGAGATGAAATCTTCAAGCTGAAACACATGCAACAAGCAACAATATTAATCACTATATGATGGTGGTGGTACTTACACATATCTATGGCTGAACACGGATCTAGATGTTATCCGTCAGCTCCTTGTAATTAGCTCACTGTCACACAATTAGGATTTTGAATTTATTAAATGCTGTGATTATAATCTCATCTGTACCCCACCAGGACCAGGCAGTTAAACCTTTGTTCAGGACTTAATTCAGGAATAATTACTCATTTCGTGATGCAGAACTGATCCCATTACTGGTGGTTTAACCAATCACATTACTGGTGGTTCAATCACATTATTGTACCTTTGTCCTCTTTTGCATCCATGTGATAATGAGCACAGCCTTAATTAGGTTGCCCTTACAGCCAGTCTACCACAGCCTCTAAGTAGTTTGGATGCGGTGTGGGACTGTGGCTAATCATTTTCATTTGCAAATAATCTGTCAGTCGCTTTCCAGATGCATCGTTCTGTGCATGCTGAATAAAAACGCCCATTTGACCCAATTAAATACCTGCTTTTGTGCAAACTATAAATGCACAGATAAAATACAAAAGTGCATTGCACGTTTCTTTGGATATACTTAAGAATCAGTGTGAGATTTACGTCACACCAGCTTAGATATAGACACTGCACTGCAGGCTGCACACCACACATCCTTTACTGAATGTTTTTTTCTCTCCTTGTGCAGCAAACCTGGCAGCCACTGACATCATCTTCTTGGTGTGCTGCGTCCCTTTCACCGCCACCCTCTATCCCCTCCCTGGATGGATCTTTGGAAACTTCATGTGCAAATTTGTTGCCTTCCTGCAGCAGGTAAACCCCTGAATCACACTAATCCATCTCAGTCGCCATTATATGCCTCGGCTCGGGGAAAAAAAAAAATGTGCTTCCCCGTGGAGGAGCTAGAGATTTTACTAATCACGTGTCCTTCCACAAGAGCAGCCAGCCAGCCAGCCGACTCATCTGAATGTGAAAAACATCTTTACAATCCCCTGAAATGTCTTACAAAAGTACAGTTCGGTGAAATAAAGACATTGATTTCCTTTATATCCAGTTCTTAAAGAGAGTTTGGGGGAAGGAATTTCAACTTAGCAGCTTAAAAAGAGATACTGTCAAGATGTGTCACATGCAGCTGAGGATGACTCAAAGTAATAAAAAAAAGGATAAAGCATAAAACTCCAGCAGCAACACATGGAGGAGAAAAAGAACTGACTAAGAATAATAATGTATATTGAAACAAGATGCAGAAACAGAGTCACTGTTAATTAAATGACACATCCAATATGGAGCCATGTGACCCCAAGACTAAAAGGCTTATTAGTCAACAGTGCTTTCTGACCTTGTCACTTTGGGATCATTTAAAGCAACATAATGTATATTCTTGATTTTTTTTATGTATTTTTACTACATAAGGCATGTTGCAGTTAATTTAATCTAAGAACAATGACGAATCCCCATTATTTCACTGCAGCAGTTTTTAAACTATTCCAAATCTCTTAATAGCACAGAATGGGTTTATGAAAAACATGACATAATTACAGTAAAAATAGCTTTTTAGATGATTTAAATTGGAAACTCTCTGGGTGTCTTGACTCCTACATTAGGAGCCACTGCCAAAGACATCAGTAGCAAAACAGTTTTGTGAAGAGTCATCATCTTCCTGTGGAGGTTGCAAATATTCGACGGTGCGGTGGCCAGGAGAGCTCGGTGCACTGCAACTTGAGAAAGCACACGCAAACAGACAATACACCAGCAAATTAAGAAGTCGTTTTTCATCCGTTTGACAACAGGTGCATTGCGAAAACTCACAACACCTTCTAACACAGAAACGAAGTGCAACTAACTCACTGCCTGGGAGTGGGATTGATCAAAAACTCGGAGAGAGAACCCCCGCAGAGGGAGAACATGCAAACTCCACACAGAAAGGACCCAGTCGGCCGGTGGATTCAAACCCAGACCCTTCGTGCTGTGAGGCATCAGTGCTACCCACCACACCACTCTGCAGCCTGCACCTGTTGTCAAATGGATGAAAAAGTTTTCTTAATCTGCTTTGCCTGGCGAGGTGGTTAGCACTGATGTCTCACAGCGAGAAGGTCCCGGGTTCGAATCCGTGGGCCGACTGGGCCTTTCTGTGTGGAGTTTGCATGTTCTCCCTGTGTCTGCGTGGGTTCTCTCCGGGTGCTCCGGCTTCCTCCCACCATCCAAAGACATGCTCATTAGGTTAATTGGTGATTCTAAATTGTCCGTGGGTGTGAGTGTGAGTGTGAATGGTTGTCTGTCTCTCTGTGTTAGCCCTGCGATAGACTGGCGACCTGTCCAGGGTGTACCCCGCCTCTCACACGATGACAGCTGGGATAGGCTCCAGCAGACCCCGCGAACCTTAACAGGACTAAGCGGTTACAGAAGATGAAAGAATGAATGCTTTGTCTATTTGCACATCTTGTTGCTGTGCATTGAGCTTTCTCAGCCACCGTATGACAGAGCTGATGTGTGACACTGTGATTCAACACCTCTCCCCTGTGTTCAGCATTCAGACAGATCTAGACTTGCTTGTTGGCGGGACGTTGCCGTTGGATGACTGTGTGTGAAAGCAACCTGTGAATTCTATGTTATATCACTCTCATCTTCTTTTGGTGACAGCAACAACATAACAGGCTGTAGACAACACTAACATAACGTGCGTCTGACGGAAACATTATATTAAATTCTGAGCTGTATTTCTGGTCAATCCAAATTCAGTCTACTTGTAGCTATAGACATATTTGGATGTTTAACACTTAAATACTCCACTATTCACAGCAACTAATTACCAGCTTTGTCTGCCTGTTGATTGGTGCTGGGCAGATGTAACTCCTTAACAGAGGGAAAACATCTGTCGTATTCGTCTGGATGGTGGGATGACGAGACTGAAGTAAAACCAGTAAAGTTGTGGGTCATTAAACCAAAACAGTGAGCTAAATAATGCTGTTGAACGGACTGGCTCAGGCTGAAAGTGAGATTATTCATCAGTATCTCACATTAAAAATAGAAGACATTTGTAAAGGGATTGACAAAATTGAGTGAAAAACCAAAAGACAGTCAACAGTGAGGTAAGGTATTCAATAAAATGCATAGCAGCCATAGAAAAACTAGAAAACATAGCTATAAAACTATCGATATACAGTATGTAGTAGCAGTGTCAGCCACTCCATGGTTACGGGTCTAACTTCAGCAGGCAATTTGCAAAGTGTTTGTTTCAGTGACCTGCACCCTGACTGGGCTACGCCTGCTGATACTGCCAATGTTGTGCCAGTGTCGAGCAAGCTAGCGGAGAGAGGGTCTACTCCCTGCAGAATCTAATTACGAGAGAGATGTGAAGGTCTGCTTGAGGAGGAGAAGGAGGAGGAGAACATCACATGGCTTATGCGCCATGCAAGCTGTAAGAGACACTGGAGATCTTAGATATGCAGCACAGCCGAGGACTTTGCAACAATGAAAAATAAAAATGCTAGCTGGTAGGCTAAGGGCCACATTTGAAGCGGCGAGTCTAACCCAAAAAAAAAGGCAATAAATGTTTTAATGTCTCCGTTTAAGTGTCATTAATAATCATTACAATTTGATTAGTTACAGTTCATTAAACAGCCTGACTGATTTCAGGTCTTTGTTATATTTTTATCAAGCTGCACATTATATTAACATTTGTAAATCACGTGTGTTACTGAAATATGACTGGTACGTTCCAAATTGATTCATCATTTTCCGTCTTAGTGGAAACGCTGCTATGGGCGCTAGGTTCATTCACCACACGTCTGCTTATGGCCTATAGCACCTACATACCAATCGGCCACTCATCTCATCTGATTATCTACTGAAGAATGAATCTCCAAAGTCCTAACTAGAAACCTTGACTGTGGTAACCCCAGATTTCAAATATCATTCATTCATTCATTCATCATCTGTAACCGCTTGTTCCTGTGAAGGGTCGTGGGGTCTTCTGGAGCCTATCCCAGCTGTCAAAAGGCGGGGTACACCCTTGACAGGTCGCCAGTCTGTCGCAGGGCTAGATTTCAAATATCCATCTTGGAAAGTCCTCCAAAATCCAAGACGGCTGCAACAAAGTATTTGTGTCTCATGAAATCCATCGTACGTGCAGCCCTGTTCAACCTCTTTCTGTGGACATGCTGTTTGGGCTTTTGTATACAGAAAACACCACATAACGCTTGTCATCGATTTAGAACCTTTTTCCATTTGTTGTACCGAAAAATGGGGCATCTCAGGTGTGTGGTTATTCCCAGCTCTGACTTTCAAGAAAAATGAAACGCTCCCTATTGTAGCACAAAATATGTAGGAAGCCTGAGGCAATTCAAGAAGAAGGCTGCAGTCCTTCACATACTCCAAGTCCAGATGCTTTTTATTCCTTGCACAAATGCATCATCGTGGCCATGCAGTACAAATCCTATTCTCCCCATGCAGCTTATCCAAAGAGGACCTGTAAATAAAATAGCTTTAAATGCATAGTGTGTCAAACAGCGGACAGGGCGTCAGATCTTGAAAGGCCACACGTTCTTGCTACACTGTAATTACACTAACACTGTCATTAAAGGGTCTAAAAGGAGTAGATGGTTAGCGCTGCTGCCGCTGTTGTGGTTAATGAACGATTTGTCAATGTAGAAAAAAATGTCGCCATGAACTTTGCCTGGAAGAAAAATAAGACGTCATTTTCCTTCACAAAAACCGAGCGTGTCAGAAATATGAGCTGGATATAATTAATTTTCCATTTCGCTTCGGGATCAGCCTACGTCACGGCGCAGACCACAGAAACGTGAAGAAACGACAGAGAGGGAGACAATCTGTCAGGCTCATAAAAAATATTTTTGAGAGCAGAGTGACTCAACGTACACAGATAGTTTGAGCATGAAAGCATAAGATGTCAGTCCGAGATGTGAGCCAAGAACACAGGCAGAGGGGCTAAAAGCGGATTTAACCGAGAACAGAAACGTGACTTTGTTTACACGTGTGAACACGGACACAACGCGGACTGTTCAAAAGACGACTCGGAGCATTGAAGCCTCTCTTGTGGACAAAACACGTGTCTGTCAAAAAGGCCTGTTTTTTTTCTCTGTTCTCACAACCATTTTCTCTGCCCTTTATCATCCAAAGCTTGCATGTACTTGAGAGAAGGGTAATTAGGTTTTTAATGATTATAATGAGATATGAGGACTGACCACTTTTCTTGCTTTTGTTCCTTGCATTTCTCCATAGAAAATGGGCTTTTAGTCTGAGTAGCATCTCAAAATTTATATAAAAACAACCACAAAGACACAAAAGGAAGAGCGAACCATGTCTAATGTGTTTATGTCCAGCCTCGACTATGTCTCATGGTACAATTTGATTCGAGCATAGCAGAGAAAGGTCTTGATGGGATTACAGATCAATAAGAATGACTTCACAATTACCTTTACCTTTCTGTAATTGAACTAATCAATATTTACTTATTTCCTGCATCAAAAACATGATGACTGCAGCTTCATGCTATGTTCACACTACAAAAGACAAGGCTGCAAAACGGCCAAGCATGCCCTCTACGCTGTAGCTGTTGAAGTGCTGCTAAAGCTCTCGCTGATGTTGTTTTCTGTTTAAAAATGTACGTTACACACCTGGTGATCCCACATTAGCGGCCTCCCTCTGCATGACATTGTTATTGTTGATGTTGAGGTACAAACAGATTGAGATCTACTTAGATTTGTTGTACATCACAGCTGTTAAATACAGAGTCGTCAGCAAATCCAACGTGCAACCTCTGAATGTTTCACCTGGAGAGTTCTGATAAGCAAGATTTTATTTTTTTACCCTGTAATGGACATTAAAAAAAATTACTTCCTCTTGTTGTTTCATGCTATAATGACCCTGGCTGGGATGCTCAGTCTGAGAGCTAAAATAATTGCAGGAAATGGACTGTGTCTCACTGGAAATTAGACTAGCATACTAGCATGGTAGCATGTTTAGATTTTTATGCTTGACGTAGAGATGTAGCTGCACGGGTACCATGTCGGTATATCTATGATCGCCTGTTTGTCTTTTCTCATATTTCTAATGCAGGTTGTGATTGTTGTGAGTAAAAGCTATGTGAAGGTAAAGACTGACTCAGCAGTCTTTGACTCTTTGAGCCTGTTGAGTGACACACATCTGACAAAAGTAAATAACGCTGATCATCTTGTAACAATAGTTACTTAGACATGTACCACCCACCTAGATCAGACCAGACACCCCCACCCCATAGCAATGACACTCCTTGATGGCAGCAGCTATCCCCAGCAGGATGTAGCCTGACACAAGTTTAGGAATGACTCATAAAACATGAAAAACAGCACAAGGTGTTGACCTGGCCTCCAAATTTGCTAGATCTCAAACTGATCAAGTATCTGTGGGATGATCCACAGAGGCCCCTCCCCTCAACCCACAGGACCCAAAGGCCCCCCACTAACAACATCCTGTCACCAGACACCACAGGACACCCTCAGAAGACCCATGTCCATTCTCTGTTTTGGAGGCACAAGGGAGACCTACACAATATTAAGAAGGTGGTCATAATGTTATGTCTTCTTCTTCTTTTCGGCTTTTCCTTCAGGGGTCACCACAGCGAATCATCTGATTCTCTCTCAGTGTAATATATTTCTGCTTACTTCACCCTGAAACATTTGGGTTGGGAGGTGTACAACCAAGAGTGTTACCAAGACAACCAGTGCCTGGAACGTCCTGGAATGATCAGCCATAAAGTAATTGGGTTTACACGTGGACGTGGCTAAAACCATCAGCACTGTAAAAGTTCACTGTAATCTCCAGTCAATTAAATATGTGCGTAGGCCATTGACGCTTAACATCACAACATGACTAAAGGAACATAAACCCAATGGGGGAGTGACAGAGAACGGAAGCATCAAGTGGAGTTTTCTTCTCTCCTGCTGTTTCTCAACTGCACATAGAAAATATATGCAGAAGCAGCTTTTCATATATATATCTATATATATATAGATATATATATATACGTGAGTGGGATGAAGGTGTGAAACATGTGACAACATATATTGTATTACTCCTTTCGGAGTGAAGAGCAGCATGACCTCTTTTTACTTCTTTCTTGTCACCTTTCCACCTTCCATCAAATTAACACGCGACAGTGAATGCTTTTACACCTTCTTCTCAGGTCAGAGAAAGGAGTACAGTCAGTACAGATGGTGCTTCTGTTTTCTTTGTGTTTCTGCTGTATGGATGACGTGTGCGACCCTCGTTTCTATGTTACAATGGAAGTTATTGGAATATGTGACAATTACAAAGAAACATAGAGGCAACGAGCTCCTTACTAACCTATGTCAGTAGATGCAAACACATTAAGCATGTAGAGAAATCTCACAATAAACAACCAACCTAATGATTCATGTCTGTCAATGAATATTTAACGTCCCTGCCTGAATAAATCAGCTATATGATATAATTTTCAATAATTGAAACAGCATCAAAAGAAAGACTTACAAACGGCCATTATTTATTATTCTCTCAGTTTATTTATTCTGTTTCTCTTTCTAGTTTAATGGGCATCACACTTCAGGCTGATTTAAATGAGAGGTCCAGTACACGGAGGTCCATCAAAGTAGTCGGGAAATATTTTTTTAATGGTCGACAGTGTTACTATCCACTGTGATGATAGTTTGTCTAAAACCATGACCACACCTCATGAAGGCAACTGAGAAATGTTACCGATCAATACAATAAATTGATCAACATGCGTTAGTTGGGATTCTTTTCAAAACACAGCTGGAGGATTTTAATTGTGGGAATCAGTTTATGTACTGGTGTTGGATGCCAGATACTTGGGGAACAGTTCAAATTTTTTACTTCTATCCTTTCCTAATAAAAGTGACCAGCCACTGTCTACAATGCAGAATATTTCTCCCCTCTTTCTTTGCTCGCAGCGAGAGTAATTACACAACATATGCCAACTGTCTACAGTCCCATCTGTATTTGTCCCCGTGAACGACAAATGATTTTTTTTTCCCTGAAGCATCACAAACTTTTCTGAGATGCTTCCCATTCCTATGTCCTTTTTCCTGACCAGGTCAATTCATAGAACCTTGGTTACATTAGTGACTCCACCACAGTACTTGTTGCTTTAGGCAACTATGCTTTCATCTGTACGGTTGCTCCATTCTTCACAAACTTGCTAGAAAGTAACAGACGTTCATTTAAGTCCCTCGCTTTATGTATGAAAACACCGGTAGGCATTTTTATCCTTCCCAGCGACTATTTTCCCTCGATTCAATTAATCTGCAGATCTGCTCATGAAACTTTCCACAGCCCAGTGTGATCTTAGACTTAGACTTATATAAGCTTTATTCATCCACAAGGGAAATTGCTTGGTCACAGTAGCTTAGTTGTACATAAAAAACACTCTTAAGAACCTCAGATAAAAAAAAAATAATAATAAAAAATCTTGATCGTATTCAGATCTCTTGATTTGTCTGACAGGTCAAAACTAAAACCTATTTCATTTAGTATCATAGTGGACAAAAACTATGAAAACAACAGAAAGCTAAAAGTAGCCAATGCTTTATTCACTAAATGTTTAGTATACCTACTCATACATATGACTCATACGTATAAATGCAAGAGACAACCGATCCAAAGCACTAAGACAATACTGGTGACTAGTGGAATTCTAACATCTTACTGTTAGGGTTACTATCAGGGGTAGATTGACCTACAGACCCTGGATACCGGTAATTTGCAACTGCTATGGTTCGTCCACAACCTCAGAATCGAAAAAAATATTCAGCCACGTTGTAAAAAACTAGCAGTAGCAAATTACAGGTAAACAAGCCGATCATCGCGGGTGCGCACAGCACTCAGAGACGACATCATCCAGGTCAGAAGACATCACCCAGATGATGATAAATCTGGTAACTCTGGACTCAACGGGGAATAGCACTAGCGTACGATAACAAAATATTGGTGAAATGAACGAGTTTCGCGGCAGATAATGCGTTATTTAGAGGCTGCGTTTCGGTGCCCCATTCACTCCCACTACATGGATATACGCTGATCTAAGTATCTCCCAAAGGAATGCGAATTACACAAAAGTTATATGGGTGAGTAAATGGTCGTATTTTATGCCAGAAATAAGGTCCAGGTTGTAAAAAACAGCAGTTTCCCTTTTCACAAATACTTCTTGCAAATATTATCTGCAGTTTGCACCTGATCATCAGAGAACTATATTCATGATGCACCATGTCTTAGTCTGTCATTTAGGGATAAAATTGTGCTTTAAAGTGAGAACAACTTAACAGAATTTATGATTTTTACACTCGCCCACCAAGCCTTTAAAGACATATCCTGCTGTTGAGACGAACAGACTGTCTTGTTACTGAACACACTGATATAAATGTATTTTCTCTGTAATGCCCAATCCTTTCTCTTCAAATAGATATCAAGAATTGCGGATAATAAGGCGGTGTGATCTTAATGCACCAGGCGTCTTAAAAGGCATAGGATGGTGGTATCCATTTCCTCAGCAGCCTCAACACTGAACTCATCACGACCCCTTTCTGTCTCCCTCTCATCGCATCCTTTGAAAGCATGATGTGGTGCTCCAAACCTCTGGAGGGTTATGGCAGATAAGAGGTGGAGAAAGAAAGAGGCACATACATGGACTAAAGAGGGGCAAAATTAGATCTTATTTGTGAAAGAGGCACAGGGGGAACTTCTGACCTTCATTTTCTACCCTGACGCACATATTTCAAAGCAACATGATCAGTTTACCTACATACAATGAGCTAAGACCCAAAGAGGTGAGATATTTTAAATGGACAAAATATCTTCAAGAAGAGGAAGAAATGCATCAGTAGAGACTTTCTACTGTAGGACAGGGTGATTGTGTGAGTAAAATTATTTGTATGTTTATCAAAGGAAGCAAGGGAGAGACTGACTCAGTACTATTAGAGTCAATGCGACGTCCAAGAACTCTGTGTTTGAGCTAAAAGTTAACATTTGTTGTGCGACTCAAACTCTCAGCCTGCACACAAACATTTCTACTGCAACACGAATTCTGCTTTAAATAGCCTTCTCCTCATGAGCTGAAAATCAAGGGGCATGCAACCCTATTAACAATAAAACTGGATGATTTGTACAAATGCAAATGAAAAACTCTTATCGCAAACGCAGGCTCCCCTCCGCTTCCCGTCTTCCTCTGCGTTTCCTCCCTCGCTCTTTGCCGCCATCCCACGTGCGCCGCGGTTCAAAAGCACGCAAGCTCATTAGCAAAACTTCTGACGACGTAGAGCAGAGAGAGAGAGAGTCTGGAATGAAGGATACACAACCAGTTTGAACTTCTTTATGAGAGGCAATTAGCTATGAGGCCACCTTTTAGAAGTTTGTGTGATTTTTCTTGAAATAAATTATATCAATAACAGCATGCTGTTACCAGACACCACAGGACACCCTCAGAAGGTCCATGGCCATTCTCTGATGAGTCACAACTGTTTTGGAGGCACAAGGGAGACCTGGACAATATTAGGAAGGTGGTCATTATGTTAAGCCTGATTGGTGTATATAGTACCTTTACAAAACCGTATTAGCAAAGCGCTGCACAATGCAATTATGAGAAGGGTACTGTCTGAAAACAAATCTGTTTTGGAAGGAAGCTGCATCAATCCTAACTACTATCTTATGCTCAGCCGTCACATTTCCAAGAAATTTTACTACTTGGTAACACTTTGATAATTACTGTATCTGTTAATGACACATGAAGCTGCTCCTCTCTGCAACGTTAGTCCCTTCTCTGCTGTTGTCAGCCGTCATTTCAGGCTGACAAATCAAGGCAACCCTCCTCCACTAAGTCCTGTCACTAAACCTCATTAGTAGTCTTCTTCGACATCACGCTTGTGCAGATCAGCGGGACAGGTGTCACTCGGCCTCGCTGCTTCAGCTCCACCAAAGTAACGATGTAAACTTTGAGGTATACTTGCATACCAGCTTGTGACTTTAAATCTTGTGAATATTTTAAATACCTAACAAATATATATTTAATATGTTAGGGACTTTTTTTCTTCCCAATTCTTCTTTCGTTGCTGGTGGGGGAGAGCATTTCTTTTTTCACGGGGATGATGTTCTAAGGCGCAGATGGTGCAGACCCAGAATGGGGCCGCTTAAAGCTACCAGCCCCAGTTCAGTTGGCAAGCTGACTCAGTGTAAGCTTTACTGTTTGTCTACTTTTTGTTTCATGGGTTCACACTTTTATTTTGGTATACCCTTTGGAACTTGAGGTTAGACTGTCTTCTCTCTTCATAAACCCTGATGGTTTATATGTCTTTAAGTGCTATGTGAAAAAATACCACTAAGCAACCATACAGGACTTGTAGGCTTTGTGGGAGATATGCAGGCCTGAAGTCAATGTACGGCATGTATCTGCTCTGTTTAGAGTATATAAAAACTAAAAAAGTTGTGTTTCAATGCCGTGTTTTAGGTGACAGTGCAAGCGACCTGCATCACCCTGACTGCTATGAGTGGGGACCGCTGTTATGTGACAGTCTACCCTCTCAAATCTCTTCGCCATCGTACCCCGAAAGTAGCCATGATTGTCAGCATCTGCATTTGGATTGGTAAGTTGTGTCATTCTCATGTCTTTTGAATAAATTCACCACAGAGATAACAAATAATTTAGAGTGCACGGCGTAAACTAACACGGTCATCGTCCCGCCCAGGCTCCTTCATCCTGTCCACCCCGATTTTGATGTACCAGCGTATAGAGGAGGGCTACTGGTACGGGCCAAGGCAATACTGCATGGAGAGATTTCCCTCTAAGACGCATGAGAGGGCGTTCATCCTCTACCAGTTTATTGCTGCCTACCTGCTGCCAGTGCTCACCATTACTTTCTGCTACACTCTGATGGTGAAGAGGGTCGGCCAGCCCACTGTAGAACCTGTAGACAACAATTATCAGGTATGGACAAAATTAGCTGTATCTGCTTGATTTAACACCGAGACACGAGTACAGGGTGCTTCTACTTCTACCTTCCTTTAAAAGGGGCCGAAATTGGTTGTTTAAAAAAACGGTTGAGCAAAGAAAGTGTAATTTAAAAGTCTGTCTGCAGTTTTATTTAAAGCTACTTATCCAATGCACAAAAAAAAACACAAGGCACAGTTTACATCTGAAGCAACTGTGTATAGAGCGAATGGAAAGATGTAAAAATGTATGCATTAGATTTGAAAATGTTTCATCTGGTGTTTCTCAACACACATACAGTGACATGAGAAAAAAAACAGATGAAAAGCTGTTCTGAAATCAGTCAGAGGCTCGGCTATCTTGATGTGCCAGATGGTTTGTTACTCAGTAAACTGGTCTTTGGAAACTGGAAAAGGAGAGCACAAAAAATGTGATGAGGTGCAGATGACTGAGTGAACCATCTGCCTATCGTTGTCTGCCATAGTTAGCCTAACGATAGGCAGATGGTTCACTCAGTCATCTGCACCCCGACCAGTCAGATCAACAAACCATGTAATGTTGTAGGTGAGTGCAACACGGTTTGCTACAGTTCCATCCAAATAAAAGTAATTTTTGCCCAAAATATGTGGGAATGATCAACTAACTGAGAGCCAGTTTCTAAAAACAATCAGAGGAGCCTGAATAATAAGACATCTGAACAGGGGTGATAGAAAAACAACCAAACACTCTCCATGAAGCTGAACAGCTTATTTTCCATTGAAATTCACACTATTTCATCCATGATTCCTGTGAAATGAAAGCATTTATTTCCGTGTCATTTAAGTTTTATGTAAATTGTGTTTGCCGTTTCTGCTTCTTGTGGCCTTTTGTACAGTCTAGCGACTATTTTGAGCACAAGATCTGCCCCATAGGGCCTTATAAATAATTACAGGAGTTTGGAAAGCCAGCACAGTCTTTCTTTGAAACGTTGCACATGAATTGCATACTAAGGAGTTGCCACACCTAAAGAAATACTGCCTCGTTGGCAGCTGATTGGTCCGAAGTACATGGCTTGAAGTGGTACGATCTGTTGATTACAGTAATCTCATAAATCCAGCGGCAACATCAAGGTAGAAACACAAAAACAGCCCAAACTTCCCTTGCTGTCTACCTTATTGATCAGATCTGCAGTCCTTACACTGACTGTTTGGGCTCAGTAAACACATAAAATCACAGTGTTCAGTGTTTGTGTTATTAATGCAAAGTTAAAATTTCCTTGGCTTTCTTAAAAAAGTTCCTCTCACTTCCTCTTCTTGTCAGGTCAACCTCCTGTCCGAGAGAACAATCAGCATAAGGAGCAAAGTCTCCAAGATGGTGGTAGTGATCGTCCTCCTCTTCGCCGTCTGCTGGGGTCCTATCCAGATCTTCGTCCTTTTCCAGTCTTTCTATCCAAACTACCAGCCCAACTACGCCACGTACAAGATCAAGACGTGGGCCAACTGCATGTCCTATGCCAACTCCTCCGTCAACCCCATCGTTTATGGTTTCATGGGAGCCAGCTTTCAAAAGTCCTTCAGGAAAACCTTCCCCTTCCTGTTCAAGCACAAAGTCAGAGATAGCAGCATGGCTTCAAGGACTGCCAACGCCGAGATCAAGTTTGTTGCTGCAGAGGAAGGCAACAATAATAACGCCGTGAACTGATTCTGACCACTAACGTTAGGAAGAATGAGGCTGTTCGCATCCAGAGCTTTGAGAAAATTACAATAAAGATAAATGCCTGCCCTGAGCTTATTGTGTAAATGTCTGAATAAAGCAACGGGCTGGTTTCAAAGGAACAGAGTGTGTTTGGCAGGGACTTTTTTTTTGTGTTAATGAATTCAACAAATTAACAAACCGATGTGGGGAAACAGACACATAATAGAGATGAATACTAACAGTGTTTGGCACAATATGTTACCTGTTCCACTGCCAAAGCCAGCCACTGTTGGTGCATAACGTCATCACTGAGCTGTCAAACACCACGGACAAACAACAGAAGACAGAAGTACGCATTTGATGACGGAAGAGGAAAATCTGGCCTGAAAGCTGCCGGCAGGAGTCCTAAACTGTTTTGCATTTGGACCAATGATGATTACGTGGAGTATTCCAAGACACATGAGGATACCAGTAGTTTTTAGAAACGTCTGAACACTGAATGTGCATTGTGAATGAATACAAAGCTCAGAATGTGCTTTTTTTTTTTTTTATGTAGTTGACATTTGTTTCTTCACTGAGGGGAAAGAACATTGCTCAATGTTCTTTGTTTGTCATTCAGAGAAACAGCAAGTTGGTGTGTTAAAGGAATAGTTTGACATATGGGATATGGGAAATTACTTTCTTTCTATGGAGCAAAGCTTGGTTTATATTTGCACAACAAATCTGCGCAGCGCCTATGCCACAGCCCAGATGGGGGCCTTTGCAATTGTGAGCATTTGCACAGTCACTCTGTAATTACACCACCTAAACGCTAGTCGGCGGTATAATTCCTGTACCTGTGTGCTGAGTTTCATTGTGTACTTTAATCAGTGGTGTACAACCGCTGAACCAACTTGAGTGGGTGAATTTTTCTGGGACATATACAGTTGTTGTAGTCTACCTCGCTGCGATGCATGCAAACATTTTCTGGGTGATACACGTCTGGCCACCGTGTAGTGCACACAGCAACGCAAACAAAGATTTATATGAGAAGATAACAGAACATCGAGTCTGAATGCTGAATATTATGATACAGCCAAGACAGCGAACAGGAGATATGTGCAGATCTGCTCTCTTTAGGGTTCCCCAAAGCTCTAATGCTCAATAACTATCCCATATCTTTTTGTTTAACGGCTGCCTCATGAGATTTATTGGACCAGTGTCACTGCACCAAATTTATATAGCCTATTTATAATTCTGTAATCCTCATATGAGCACTCTTTAGTCACAAAGCCATCTGGAGCAAATTTAGAATAGAAACAAAACATCTATTGTATGTATTTTGAGGCTGTGTCAAGGTAATATTTACCCCCCAATACTGGAATACAATGAAACAGGATGTTTTTTTTTTCGCCCAAAATGTTAACCAGCTGTCAACCCGTAAGCTCAGGGTGAAACATGGCACAGTGGGGTGAAAGTTGAACAAAAAGGCAGCATCCAGCTGAACGCAAGATTGATGCCAAATGTGATGACCGAAGCCGGGGTTAAAACCGGTGAGGCATCGGTAGTGTTTACCTTTCTTTTGTTTCCCATATACAAACATTCACAGCTTCCTTAATACACGCTGCAGAAACATGCATGCTTGTACAACAGGCATGCTCACGCACTCTCAACCAGGTGTTGTTTACTAGAATCAGTTGTCACATCTTCTCTGAGAAACGGTCTTGTACGAGCTTGTCGGGCGGACTAAATTGCCAAATGGTGGCCGTGACCCGTGTGGCCTGTGCTCTGTGGCGAGAGAGCCTTTTAAAGTAGAACTTGTTCAGGAAGCAGCTGTCTGGCAATGGAAATGCAGTCTATCATTGTTAATAAGTCTACAAAGCATCTGCCAGCTCTCTCCGCTGCCTGGATGCAACCCTTTTCAGCCCCATCCCACACAGTGACATTCAAAATCAGAACTCCCAATTACGGCCCATACAGAGGCCACTGATGCAACTTTCATTTGAATTGTAGATGGTGTGGGGCTCGCTGTTATCAGGGCTCCATTTAAATAACAACAAAGTGTCTTGAAAGGAAAATCTAAGTGCTTTTGGTTGTCACAGTTAGTCATAAATGTGAAACAAAAAGAGATTGTCATTAATTGGAAAAAACAATTCCATTAGTAGACTTATTATGTGTAGCCGAGAATACAGTTATACAGACATACAGTACATTCTGACTGCGCTGCTCCATTTTTAGCAGCAATAATCTTAATGTTATATAGAGGCAACCAACAAAAGGAAAGGTCGCTCTGTGTCATCAGCAAAACTCATCGTTTAATAAATGACATGGTGTGAAGTGCATTGTAAGGCCATTTATTATCACTGAGTGCTCCCCTAAAAAACATCTTAACATACTTAATTAAATGCTAATGGATTCTTATTGCTTTTTAATATATTCTAATTGTGCATTTTTTTCATCAACATTGAAAGCGATGTAGTGTACGCCCATGAGTCATGAATAACTTGTGCATTAGTGTGCAAACGTTTAATGCATTAATGGTGTTCAAATGAAAAAAAATGAAAAGCGAAAAACGCAAATGGCTCGACCGCCCGCGACGATTTGATAATTTCTCAGGGTTATGTAGAATCGCATCTGCAGCGAGTTTATGTCGTGTGTTTTAAAAAGAATGTTGTGATTTTGAAAAGAACCAGTTTGAATGTGCGATCATTTTGTTGGTGCCAATCACGCTTTATTCTGCAAATGCTGTGGAAAAATGTACGGTCGCTATGTAGAGTCTGCACAACTTCATCTTAGCCGACTTAATGCTCGACTTCAGCACTGGAATCATCCTGAAACAATGTTTTTCCTCATTGCTGCTCATTAAACCAAACCAAACGACGGTCTTGTCTCCTTAGTGCTTGGTTTCTGGCTGAGTAAATTATTACCAAGTAGATATAAAGTGACTTTCTGCTGTAGAGAAGGGAGGCCAATCCAGCGGACTCATGAGATTAGCTTTTACTTTTAATATTGATTAATACTGTACAGGCTCACACATCTGCTGGCGTAAGCTCTGGTTATAACACCCTTAAAGGTAAACTTTAAGTGACAGTATTATAATAATAGTGTAAGAGAAGTGATCTTGTTTAAGAAAAAGATAACACTAAAGTACACAAAATATATTCAGTTTGACCTTCAGCTGTTGAGTGTAGTTGGACTATAAAGAAAAGCTTTATCCTCGAATGTCAGGGACTGACACGAATATCACAGAAAGACGAATGTGTGTGTGTTTTTTGTTGAGTATTGCATAAGCTAGATCCACCCTGATGGAAAACTTTCACAAAAGAACAACTCCCATTATGGATTTTCAGATGCAACAGAAGTGCAACAATAACCATGACTCACCTTTCCTGAAACAGTAGATCTGCCCACGCTGTGCGCTTTGGTGATGATCTTTAGTACGGATAATGCATCTAAAACGGTAGCACTGACAAACACTTGTGCAGCCTAGGCAGCTTTTACATCGTTCAGCGACAGTTGGTGCTAAATAAAAGCCGGAGGAAACGGCAAGTGGTCAGAGCGTGGGCGGCTTGATTCACTAGAAAGGTCTAAACCAGTAACACGAAGGTCACAGGATAATCATACATTGAATAGTCTCCTTTGTGACATGTCCTTACCCCGTATAAACGTCTACGTTTAATAATGACTCATGCACATCTGATGCCATTTTTTGACCTCAAGGTTTAGACAAGGTTAATGTATTTTTTTACATTGAGTACACGGATCAGTCATAACATTATGATCACCGTCCTAATATTGTGTAGGTCTCCTTTGTCCCGCCAAAACAGTTGTGACTCATCAGATAATGGTCCTTCTGAGAGTGCCCTGTGGTGTCTGGCAACAGAATTTGGTAGTGGCGGCCTTTGGGTCCTATGGGTTGAGGGGAGGGACCTCTGTGGATCATCCCACAGATACTTGATCAGTTTGGGACCTCGTGAATTTTGAGGCCAGGTCAACACCTTGTGCTGTTTTTCATGTTTTTTGAGTTGTTCCTAATCCTGTGTCAGTCTGCATCCTGCTGGGGATGGCTGTTGCCATCAAGGAGTGTCATTGCTATGGGGTGGGGGTGCCTGGTCTGGTCTAGGTGGGTGCTACATGTCTAAGTAACATCCACACAAATGCCAGGTCCAAAGGTTCTCCAGCAGAACACTGTATTGTCACAAGACGGTCAATGATATTTACTTCTCCTGTTTTAATGTTGTGGCTGATAGGTGTATATTGCTATTATAGGACTCTGATAAACAAAAACTTTAGGTTGCATGTGAGCGGACCACATTTGGAGGTGGTTGGGTGCATTTCATCACACGCCTTTTAGTAGTTCGTATCTGCTTTTAGACGCTACAGTTTGTTCCAAAATGTGTGTCATCTACCCAACGTTTGCGACACAAGTGTTGTGACAAGCGCACAACAAACCGTGCCGTCTGTGATGGATGTGGTGGTAATGATCCTTTAAGACACCACCAGTTACAGTATTCCACTGAGCCTCAAATTGTGTTGGTGTTTATTTTACATACAGAGCGTAAAATTATGGTCGCACCTCGAGGCAGATTTAAAATGTCAGTTATGAACAGTAAGGAGTATTCCTTAGCTGGTTCCTTGTGATTGGATCACAGGAGACGGCACTCAAATAACACGGTGTGAACGCCTTAAGATGGCATTTCCCTTTCCCCCATATCCTTTTTCTCATCATTGTACTATATTTAAATTAAAAACCTGGTCTCGGCATCTTCCCATTTGCTACTCCGGTTCATTTCACTGGGTTTTTACCATGCATATACTACAACTGTCAGAAGAGACAACATTAGAGGACTTCAATAACTGCTAATAACCATCTCTAGCAAAAAACAACTCATATGGCACTGTTGAACCTTGGCCTTAGTCTGTTTAGTTGAACCTATGAAGACTTAAGTTCCCACAACACCTTCACTGGTCTAAAAGTCCTTATAAAAACATCATCGTATCAGTATCATCTTCACTACCAGTCACAGTATCCACATCAACATCAAAGCTGTAATTAGAATACTGAAAACTTTTCTGAGTTTTCTGAAAGATTCAGTAAACTGTATCCAATGTAGCCCTTGCTAAAGTAATGGGTGTAATTTCCATTTGGACAACAATATAATGTACAGATTCATAATTCATGTGAAGTTTATTGTGTATTGATGGTTTAAAAATGCATAAATATGGTTAAAATACAAAGGTTAAAAAAAGTTAAAAATTTACAAGAAGTATGTGTTAAAAATATAAGTTCATGTCATCTCATGTCGTGTCCTAAAAGGAAAAAAGAGTAAGTTCATCTGAAACAGTGTTTAAGTGTAGTTACGTTATTTACACAATATTATTGGTTTTAAGAGGTGTCTATCACAAAAGTCTTTGCTGTGACTAGCTTGTGCAGAGCTCGGAGACTCCGGCCAATCACGTGAGCAGTCTGACGTGAGGGGGTGGGACTTGGACTGTGTGGTGGTTCTGAGAAGAAAAAGAGGGAAAAACACGAGTTAGCCCAACCGTGTCAAAGTTGTGAGACTTTTTAGAGGCTGAAAGTTCTTATTTTAAGGTGAACGGACTGTTACCGGATAATACAGACTTTTGTGCCCTGTCGAGAGGATCTGCGCCCTCCGGTGTGGACGAGAGCTGTCGGACGGAATCGTTAACGAGCGGACTGTGAGTTTCGGTGGTGCCTGCCGGCTAACCGCCATTTCCCCCTCATTCCCCCGTTTCCCCACGGCCTGTCGGGAGCGCATGGACTGTTGTGGGAGCCGTGAGTAACTGTTGATTTGCACGTGCCTTTTATTTTGCTTTCAGAGAGCGAAGCGGCTAGTGTGTTTTGGGCCTCAACGCACACGAGCAACGAAACAGGCCTGCGACGAGGTTTTGGGGTAGCTTTTCCCAGACTGTTGGGGACTGTGGGGTGTGCGTGTGGAAGTGTGTGTGTGGGTTCATTGCATTAGTCGCTCGCTTTATGTTTCATGATATTTGGTGTGAATAACCAGTATTGCCAGTATCTGATCAAAAACGCGTATCATTTCTGTTGAACATTAATTTTATTGTCACTGAACCCAAGTGATTATTTCATATTTTTATTTTTTTTTTATTTTTCTATTTTGAACTAAAAAATCCTCTAACTAAAAAAGTATTTACATTTAAAGTGCTATTGTGTGTGGTTTTCATTTACTCAATCCTTATTTTATTTATTAAGCATACCAAAAAGGGGAATATCATAAGTTTAACCCAGGCCCCGCCCCATAGGTGCATGAGACGGGTGTTACACAAATTGGAGGCACTGCTGGGATATTCCCATGCTTAATCTTTTTAGTTTTTTGCCCGTTAAAGGTGCATTTCGCAGTCTTTCACAGTTACACACCAGTAGTAGGTTAGAGTAATGACTACTCAGACGACTACTCAGACAACTAGTCAGACAGCTTCTCAGCCAGCACCTGAGCTTAGTAGCTGGTGCAGTGAGGCAGGCATAGACCCAAACCGGGCCTTTGTACTGCATGACGTTCCTGTTACCACTGACCATACAGCCATTGAAGAGACTGCTGAGACAGTGAAAGCTTTTGGAAAAGTGAAAGTAAGAGAGACAGTACTTGACATTAAGACCGGCCATAGTCTAGTACTTTGTGAATGTCGTCAAGATGTTCACCCAGACCGCATACCATCTCAACTTCAGACATTGGATGGAGGTCCTGCCTGGAAAATATCCCTCTTTGTTGAATCTGAGAGTCCGGCTGATGACTTCTTAGCCAAGCTTAACAAGCTAATGAAAGAGGAGGGAAAATCAGTTAATGATGTTCATGCCATGCTGTCTACAGATGTTCCACAGGGTAACTCACCTGAATCGATCATACGTGCAGTTGGAGATCTGTTAGAAAAAACTATGCGACCTACTAGTGAGAACAATGCATTTAGACGTCTTCGGACGTTCTCTGGTCATCTCCCCACACCAGCAGGTGAAGAGAGTGTTGAACACTGGCTCGAGCAGGCTCGCCTGATGATTGAAGAGTGTGACTGTTCTGCCAGAGAGAAGCGAAAGAGAATAGTAGAGAGTTTAAAGGGGCCTGCTCTGGAAATTATCCAAGCTGTGCGGCTAAATAATCCTGATGCTAGCCCTGAGTGTTATGTAGAAGCTATAGAAAGTGCATTCGGAACTCCTGAGTCTGGCGAAGATTTGTATTTTGCTTTCAGGAGTCTCCACCAACAGCGAGGAGAAAAGCTGTCAGACTTCCTGAGAAGGTTGGAACGCTCACTGACCAAAGTGGTGCAAAGAGGGGGTCTTCCGAGTCACAGAGCTGATCGTGCACGCATCGACCAACTCATAAGGGGCGCTGCTGAGTCTGACATCATGCTCTTACAGCTGAGACTAAGAGAAAGGAAGGAGAAACCCCCTACCTTTCTGAAGCTCCTGAATGAGATCCGGGAGGAGGAAGAATATGAGACTGCACGACGTAAGTTAAACACAACCGTGAGACAAGTTAAAGTTGGTGAGGAGACAAAAACCAAATCAACAGAAGTTCAAGAGTTAAAAACAGAGATTAAAGAGCTACGCTCTCAGCTTAAAGAGCTAACACACCAGCGACAAGACGCACAAGCTGAGCCAACACAAAAACCAACCAAGAAAAGTACAGATACTGCAACAGAAAGTGAAGTCCAGCAGTTAAAGCAGCAAGTGCAACAGTTACAACACCAGTTAACTGTTATGTCTGTATCACATGGTGCATCATCAGCAGATACAAAAAGGAAAGATGGGGGAGCTAGATACGGCAAAGCTTCGAAACCATACACTGTAAAAGATCCTGAAAGTTTTTTCTGTTACCGGTGTGGCGAGAACGGCCATATCGCCACCCACTGCATAGCCCCAGAGAACACAGCCAAAGTAATCCAAAGACTGCTTGGAGCGCTGCGCAAGAGTAAGGAGGAGAAGGGGGCTTCAAAAGGCTCTGCTGAGTCTAAAGGGGTTGGTTCAGTCAGAAAAAGCTCAGTGCACACACCTTCACTCAGTGGGTTGCCGGAAGGGCTGGTCGGTCCATCCATGATGGCCAATGTGACCATTGAAGGACAGCCATGTAGAGCTCTTTTAGACAGTGGTTCTCGAGTCACCATCATTTTTGAGAGCTGGTACTCCCGTCACCTCCCCGATGTGCCCATCCTTCCGCTCACAGACCTCGCCATATGGGGCCTGAGTGACTCTACGTACCCATACGAGGGGTATGTGGCCGTTGAGTTGGGGTTTCCCCCTAACACAGAGGGAGCTGAAGAGGCAGTCTCCATCTTAGCTCTAGTATGCCCCGACCCAAAGAGTCCAGACCCAGTTCCCGCCATTATTGGCACCAACTCAAAGAAACTGCATTCTTTGCTCACCCACTGTGGAGAGTTTAAAGGTAACGGTGAGGTTCATTCACTGAGGATAGATACTCTCACACCAGAACCCCTCTCATTACCTAGCGTCTTACCACTGGGCGTGGTTGGTCAGGTGAAGTGGCAAGGCCCCGGGTCTCTCACCATTCCCCCAGGGGGAGAGCGTTATGCTGTCTGTAAAGTGGAGCAGCAGCAGCCCTTGGGTAAAAGTATCCTGATGGTCGAGGTAGATGAAACAGCAAACCTTCCAGCTGGTGTACTGGTTCCACCTGTTGTACTGCCAGCGTCTGCGATGGATACCAATGGTTTCAAACTTCTGCTAAGAAATGAGTCACAAAAGGAGACCGCTGTCCCTACTGGCACAGTGCTGGCCCAAGTGCACCTGGTAGACACGGTCACTGAGTTAAAGAAGACCTCAGTCCAAGAGAAGTCTATTGACCCTGAGCTGTTTGACTTTGGGGATTCTCCCATACCTGAGGCGTGGAAAGCCAGGTTAGCCACAAAGCTGGCAGAGAGAGCCAATGTCTTCTCATTGGAGGAGTGGGACGTCGGTCTAGCAAAAGGCGTGACTCACCACATAAGACTGCGAGATGCTAGGCCGTTCAGGGAGAGATCCCGCAGGATCGCCCCAGCTGACATTGAAGATGTTCGCCGCCATCTTCAGGAGCTTTTGGCAGCAGGAATAATCAAAGAGTCGCGGAGTCCGTATGCATCTCCGATTGTCATAGTAAGAAAAAAGAGTGGCGAAGTGCGGATGTGTATTGATTATCGCCTGCTGAACTCCAGAACTGTTCCCGATCAGTACACTATGCCGCGCATAGATGATGTACTGGATTGTTTGACAGGGAGCAAATGGTTCTCTGTATTGGATTTGAGAAGTGGATATTACCAAGTGGAGATGTCAGAGGCAGATAAGGAAAAAACAGCGTTTATCTGTCCTCTTGGCTTCTTTCAGTTCGAGAGAATGCCTCAAGGTATCACTGGTGCTCCTGCGACCTTCCAAAGGTTAATGGAAAAAGCCGTCGGAGACATGAACCTGATACAAGTTCTCGTGTACCTTGATGATCTCATTGTTTTCGGTAGGACCCTAGAGGAGCACGAGGAGCGACTATTAAAGGTTCTGGATAGGCTAGAGGAATGTGGTCTCAAACTTTCCATTGACAAGTGTCAATTTTGCCAGCCCCAGGTGAAGTTTCTAGGGCACATTGTTTCGGCCTCTGGAGTTGCCACTGACCCCGAGAAAGTGAGGGCTGTGACCCACTGGAAGAAACCCACCGACTTGAAGTCCCTGAGATCCTTTCTAGGATTTTGTGGGTACTATCGGCGGTTCATTGAGAGCTATTCCTCCATCGTCCGCCCACTCACCGAACTGACCAAAGGTTATCCTCCTGCACAGAGGAACAGGAAGGATGTCGTCAAAGGAAAGAAAGAGACTTACTTCCAAGTCTCTGAGCCTTTTGGTAGTCGTTGGACTCCAGCTTGTGATGAAGCCTTTCAGAACATTGTCTATAAACTCACACATGCTCCGGTCTTGGCCTTTGCTGACCCAGCTAAACATTACATCCTGCATGTGGACGCAAGTCTAAACGGGCTGGGAGCTGTGCTTAATCAAGAGTATCCAGAGGGGATCCGTCCAGTCGCTTTTGCCAGTCGCAAGTTGAGTCAAGCCGAACGGAACTATCCAGTCCATCAGCTAGAATTTCTAGCTCTAAAATGGGCAGTCGTTGATAAGTTCCATGACTATTTGTATGGTGCGAAGTTTACGGTAAGAACAGACAATAATCCCCTTACCTACGTCTTGACGACGGCCAGGTTGAACGCGACAGGCCACCGGTGGTTAGCGGCGCTCTCCACCTACGACTTCAGCATCCGCTACAAGCCCGGCCGGGAAAACATTGATGCTGACTTATTGTCCAGGAGTCTGCAGGAGACAGGAGATGGATGGGTGGATATACCTCCCTCGGGCATCAAAGCCCTGTGTCGTAAGATCACTACAGGTGGTTCCTATCAAGACACCACCAGATTCGTTGACCAGCTAGGTGTTTCGCCTGACGCCATTCCTGCTGTGTATGCTGGTCTTACTCAGATTGAAATGAGCCCACTGGAGCAGTTGAGCTTAAAAGAGCTCTTAGAAGCTCAAGACTCTGATCCGGTCATAGGTGTAGTGAAGCTTCAAGTTGAGCGAGGACAAGGTGCTCCAGCTCCTAAGCATCCTAACCCAGACGTGACCTTGCTGCAGAGGGAAAGTTCCAGACTTAGGATAAAACGTGGTCTTCTGTTCAGAGTCACCAAACGACCCTCGGGAAGAGAAGTGAGTCAGCTTGTCTTACCTGATAAATATCGACAGATGGTGTTGAAATCAGTGCACGATGATGCTGGTCATCTCGGTACAGACCGAACCACAGAGCTAATTAAGGACCGGTTTTACTGGCCCAAAATGGCCTCGGAAATTGCGACATACATCCAGAACTGTGGAAGGTGCGTAGCTAGGAAAACTATCCCACAGAAAGCTGCCCCTTTACAGCAGATCACAAGTAGTGGCCCTCTAGATCTGGTCTGCATAGATTTTCTTTCCATTGAGCCAGACTCAAAAGGCATAGCTAACGTGCTAGTTGTCACTGATCATTACACCAGATATGCTCAAGCATTTCCCACAAAAGATCAGAAAGCACTTACTGTAGCCAAAGTCCTCTTTGAAAAGTTTTTCGTGCATTATGGGTTGCCTGCCCGCATCCACAGTGACCAGGGCCGAGATTTTGAGAGCAGACTCATAAAAGAGCTTTTGACCCTACTCGGCGTCCGCAAGTCCAGAACATCACCATACCATCCTCAGGGTGATCCTCAGCCTGAGCGGTTTAACCGCACTCTTCTGGCAATGCTTGGCACGCTTGATCCAGCTCAGAAGCCGAAATGGAGCCAGCATATCAGTCAGCTAGTGCATGCTTACAACAGCACAAGAAATGATGCCACTGGGTACTCGCCCTACTTCCTTATGTTTGGAAGAGAGGCGCGGCTACCAGTTGATTTGTGTTTTGGCATTGGATCCGAGGAAGAGAAGGATTTGAAACATCATCAGTATGTGGCCAACATGAGAAAGGAGCTACGGAACGCTTACCAGCTAGCCGCTGATGCAGCTTCCAAGAACCATGAGCGGAACAAAAAACGGTATGATACAAGAGTTCGGAATCAGACCTTGGAGGAAGGAGACCGGGTATTGGTTCGCAATCTTGGCCTCACAGGAAAACACAAACTACAGGATCGCTGGAACTCCCTACCCTATGTAGTGGTCGCCAAGTTACCCAATCTTCCTGTGTATCGTGTAAAACCGGAGAGAGGAACGGGTGTAGTGAAAACATTACACAGAGACCACCTGCTACCCATTGGTTACCTGGTGAGAATGTCTGCTCCATCAGATCGGACAGTACAGCCCAAGAGACCGGTGACCAGGGCACAGCAAACTAGGTGTGAAAACAAAGATGAGACACAAAACGCAAGATTTGTAAGCCAAGATGATTATGACTCAGAGTCTGAAGAGGAACATGTCTACTTCTTACCTCCACTGACACTTCGTGCCCGTGTAGACTCTCAGAGCAATGAGGCTGAAAAAAGGGATGCTCCGGACCTGCACGACAGACCCGTGAGAGATCATCTTGTTGTCAATGACTTACCTGAAGCGGAGGAACCGGCGGATGAACTTCCAGCAGCAGAGGAGCAAATGGAAGAAAGTCCACAGACACGCCGAGACTCTGTGGTGGACACAGAGCTAGACGAGGGAGACGTCCCTATCCCAAGCACCTCGGTTGTGGATGCTGACTCTCGCCGTGAACCTACTGAAAAAAGGAAAGTGAAACCTGTCCTACGCCTCAGTTATGATGAACCGGGACAACCGACTGACAGACCTGTGACTATTAGTTTTCGAGGTATGATAATACAGATTAGCTATGACCCAGACGCCATACAGATACCTTAGGCAGAGTGTTGAACTACTGATTTGGGTCTGATGAGGACATCCAGACACTTAGATGGGGGAGGATGTAGCCCTTGCTAAAGTAATGGGTGTAATTTCCATTTGGACAACAATATAATGTACAGATTCATAATTCATGTGAAGTTTATTGTGTATTGATGGTTTAAAAATGCATAAATATGGTTAAAATACAAAGGTTAAAAAAAGTTAAAAATTTACAAGAAGTATGTGTTAAAAATATAAGTTCATGTCATCTCATGTCGTGTCCTAAAAGGAAAAAAGAGTAAGTTCATCTGAAACAGTGTTTAAGTGTAGTTACGTTATTTACACAATATTATTGGTTTTAAGAGGTGTCTATCACAAAAGTCTTTGCTGTGACTAGCTTGTGCAGAGCTCGGAGACTCCGGCCAATCACGTGAGCAGTCTGACGTGAGGGGGTGGGACTTGGACTGTGTGGTGGTTCTGAGAAGAAAAAGAGGGAAAAACACGAGTTAGCCCAACCGTGTCAAAGTTGTGAGACTTTTTAGAGGCTGAAAGTTCTTATTTTAAGGTGAACGGACTGTTACCGGATAATACAGACTTTTGTGCCCTGTCGAGAGGATCTGCGCCCTCCGGTGTGGACGAGAGCTGTCGGACGGAATCGTTAACGAGCGGACTGTGAGTTTCGGTGGTGCCTGCCGGCTAACCGCCATTTCCCCCTCATTCCCCCGTTTCCCCACGGCCTGTCGGGAGCGCATGGACTGTTGTGGGAGCCGTGAGTAACTGTTGATTTGCACGTGCCTTTTATTTTGCTTTCAGAGAGCGAAGCGGCTAGTGTGTTTTGGGCCTCAACGCACACGAGCAACGAAACAGGCCTGCGACGAGGTTTTGGGGTAGCTTTTCCCAGACTGTTGGGGACTGTGGGGTGTGCGTGTGGAAGTGTGTGTGTGGGTTCATTGCATTAGTCGCTCGCTTTATGTTTCATGATATTTGGTGTGAATAACCAGTATTGCCAGTATCTGATCAAAAACGCGTATCATTTCTGTTGAACATTAATTTTATTGTCACTGAACCCAAGTGATTATTTCATATTTTTATTTTTTTTTTATTTTTCTATTTTGAACTAAAAAATCCTCTAACTAAAAAAGTATTTACATTTAAAGTGCTATTGTGTGTGGTTTTCATTTACTCAATCCTTATTTTATTTATTAAGCATACCAAAAAGGGGAATATCATAAGTTTAACCCAGGCCCCGCCCCATAGGTGCATGAGACGGGTGTTACACCAACTTGATCAGTCATCATTGTCTTTCTGCTTCTCCTGTTAATGCTTGTTGTCTCAGGTTGTGACACACTACCTTTTCCCCTAATGTTTCTAAGCGCTTCACTTCAACAGAGACATCTCACCTGGTGCGGGAGCAGCGTTTCCCTCTGTTATTTTAGCAGCTGCCCTTCAGACGAGCAGAGGCACATAGACACTGTTGTTGTTTTTTTCAAAGCGCGGGCTTTACCAGTGTGAACCTGTCCATTAGGAAACCCCTTCCAGATGAGGTGCGCACCTTCTCAATAAAAAAACAAACTGCTCTACATGATTAATAATTTCAACCGACTGAAGGCATGGCTCCCATGGGAAATAAATCTTCAGATTGGAAAATGTAACCACAACAATCATGGAAAATGGTCTTAAAAGCCATGAGAAGTGCGTGGGCCTCTATTTACAATCTGGTCTAAAGATAGTAAACTGGATGCACGATAGTATACAATGATTAAAAATAAAATGTCACTGTGACGCTGACATTACTTTCCTGATTCACACTGATAAGGGGAGTAATACCGATGCCTAAATGGGTTTCGAGGGCTCATTTTGCAAAAATATGTTAGTCGCAATCAATCAAATGCCACACTGTCACTGTGTCTGACTATCTTGACAACAGACCTCCTCCTACAGGAGTTCAACTGGGCTGCTGAGAGGTAATCTCTTCAAGGGAAGTATTTTCCTTAAAGCTTTCCTATGGTGCAAAGTGCACTTCAATTACCTGAATTCCAGTAGATATACATAGTAAATGCCCGTTCGCTCACACAAGCAAGCACATAAACTCACACACCAGTGTACTGGGATGGTTCAGTTTCTTGCTCAAGGACACTTCAGCGTGCGGCGTGCTCCGGGGAAAACCGCTAACTTGCCAACCCGCTCTACCTATCGAGCTACAGCCACATAATATACTGTGGTGCTTGGTGCAATTAAACTTGATCTCTTGTCTTGTCTTGTAGTGGTTTCTCCATGTGACTTATCATCTCTAAAAGGTTGTTTTTTTTAACGGTGTAGCATTTTCACAGTATGCTTGAAATTGGGTTTGAACCACCTGCTTATACGTTATCTTTGAAGCAGAACATGGGTCTAAACATAAGTCATGGTGGGCACATCACAAAAGAAATTAAAGACAGATTGTAAAGAAAGAAAAATCAACTAAAACTTTAAATACATATGAAGTGATGCCATATTTCCGTCACTTTTTTCATCACAATTACGATACATTGTGGCACCCTCCTACGTTGCATCAAGGGAAAAGGAGCCACCACCTGCATTTCCTTTTATTGATTTATTGGAAAAATATTTAAGATTTGTGAGATTTGGAAGGAAAGTCGAGATGAGATGCTGACATGTTACAGCTGCCGGATTTACAGGGACACTGGCAACGCCCTAATAATCACAGTAATAGCTTCTAATTAATAATGCCTCACGTAACTATCACGTAATTGAATTTTTCACTTGAATGATAGAGGTAGTATAAACCATTATTATCAATATCAGCGCCTAATCACCATGCAGACGCTTGAGCCAATCATGTCTTTCAGGTTGGAATAAACACATTCTTTCTGTGCATGTTTGCCCTTCACGGTGGAATATTACAGGAAACACAGAGACGGCAAAACAATGAGTAGCTGAAACAAATATTTGAATCGCTGAGGGCCGCAGTGTTTAAATCGTCAGTCTCCTTCTATTGAATGAGTCCTCTGTTACCTGATGTTGCCTTTCCTTTTATTTTGCAGCATGAGAACAAATGTTGCAGACAGCAGTCAAAATAGATAGAAATAACTCAAAGTAATGAGCTGTTAAGTATCGGGTGAGTCAAAACTTTTTTCACAGTGGTATTCTGGAGAGGCGTGTGCGATGTAGGGGTCACTGACTCCAGACTCATTCCTGCCACTTTGACGAGTGTGGAGGCGCTATGGCTGAGCTCATTTAAAAGCCCACGATTAAATGGGATACCGGGGAGTTCTCTTACTGCGGGAGCTCCTCGCCTCTGCAGCACGTAATGGTGAAATGCAGCTGCAGAAGCAAAGGCAACAACAAATATTCAAGGCAGGGGCGGACACTGATAACTCAGCGACAAGAGAGGCGCGATACAAATATCAGTGGTGAGATCATCTGAGAGGGCGGCACAGTGGCGTGGTGGTTAGCACTGATATGCCTCACAGCAAGAAGGTTCTGGATTCAAATCCAGGGCTTTTCTGTGTGGAGTTTGCATGTTCTCCCTGTGTCTGCGTGGGTTCTCTCCGGGTACTTCGGCTTCCTCCCACCGTCCAGAGACATGTTCACCAGGTTAATTGCTGATTCTAAATTGGCCGTAGGCAGGGATGGGTAGGCCATCTGGCATACCGGGCATTTTCCCGGTGGGCCGACAGTCCCGGCATTTTTTTAAATTTATATATTGGTCTGACCGGCCCATAAAACCAGTAGATCAGCGGCCCGGATGACACTTGGCTGGCCCAATCATATCATGAAACACTTCCTTCCTTTTCCTCGGTGCGCTGGTGTGCAGTGCAATGTAGGATGAATGTAATCTGTTAAGATCTTCTGAGATGGAGAGAAAAGGCAAAGGAGGCGCAGAGAAACTGCGAGAAAAAAAGAAGCTTGCTCTTCAAGCAAACGCTGCCAAATGTGCCAAAATTACAGACATGTTTGCTACGGCAGGGCCTTCATCAGCTCCCGTGGCTGATGACAGTGGTGGCGGTGGCGACGGCGGTTCTGGCAGTGGCACTCGCAGTGAAGAGGAACATGAAGTAGAACGTGCGGTAAGCTGGACTGCTTTCAGAACACTTAGGCTATGTAATGAGTGGGCTAAAGCAACCCAACCCTTTGGTAAATCTGATAAAATGATAAAACATCAATAAAATAATTTTGACTAATGTTTTATGGCCAAGTTAGTTTGAATTGTAAACGCAGGTGAAATTAGCTAACGTCCTTATCACTGGCGGCTATTTATTAGCCATTGAGTACACTGACTGGATGATAAAATAAGCCTACGTTAGTACTTTTATGTCTTCCATCCTGAACTAAATGGTCTTGAACGTGAGAGCACTTTTTAAAACCACCATTCACCGACAGTAACAGAAAGTCAGCGAGCAGTAGTCAAATTTCATTATTAGGCTATTAATTGTTTAACTATTAGGCCTAGGCTAAGCTACTTTTTAGGCCTGGAAAAATTAGTTTTATGTAGTTTAGATGACTAAAGACAATGTAGGCTACAATGAAAGTAAATCACACTTTTTAAAATGACATCATTTTGTTCATTGCCAGTGTTATGCCAATGCAGCTGTATTTGTCAGAAAATCCAATAATTCTGGACCTGACTGCAAAAAACAAACAAACAAAAAAAACCTCACCCCACAGTCTCTATTCATGTTTTGTTGCGCTAGTTTGAGATAGCATCCCCAGAAGAGCTGAGTGTTAGTGAGAGAGAGGAGAGCAGAGAGCAGGAGGACATAGATTACTTTGCCCGTCCTGAGCCTTCTATGTTACAGAGCTTTTTGGATCATCACCCACAACAAAATGCCAAAAATCCAGTAATGCAAAGGATATTCACTAGTAAAAACGGATGAATGCTGCTTTAAGATTCATTACTGTGATGGAGTGGCGGAGTATACATTTTTGTAGTGTTAATAAATGACTTGCCTGGCTTCAGTTATGTGGTTTTAAAGAGTTGCACAGTTGGTATACACATTCAAGAGACTCAAAAGAAAGAAAAGGTGTGCGTTATTGAATGTGGTGGGCTGGTCTGGTCCAAAATGCCAGGGCCGATTTTTTGTCCCAGTCCACCCCTGGCCATAGGTGTGCATGTGAGGGTGAATGGTTGTCTGTCTCTGTGTTAGCCCTGCGATAGACTGGAGACCTGTCCAGGGGTGTACCCTGCCTCTCGCCCGATGACAGCTGGGATAGGCTCCAGCCCCCTCCCCGCGATCCTCCAGAGGACAAGCGGTTACAGAAGATGAATGAATGAATGAATGAATGAAGATCATCCGAGAGCCGACAAGCTGTTCTCCCTGAAGAGGGAGACAGAGAGTCAAAGAGACGCTCGAGGGGGGAAACACTTTTGGTAGCAAAGCAGCAAATCACTGTGAGAAAAACTGAGGAAAAATGATGTCTGGCGGAGGACTAATGATGTGGTAGTTTTTCTTGGCAGTGGTGCACGCTCTCTGTGGAAGAAAGCAGTTATGTGTGTGTGTGTGTGTGTGTGCGCGCATATTCAAGTGTGTTTGTGAAGACAGAGAAAATAGTCTTTCGAACTGCTACAGAAACACGAGTACGACTGTTGACACCACTGCTTCTGCTCTGGCCCCAAAAACCACATCAGATGATTTCGGGGGGCCCAAGAGACCGAGCTTGTGATGTGTAATGGAGCAACTGGACCCAGCTAAGGGCGGGTTGCGAGGGGGGGGGGTTACTCAACTCAGAAGATTGTAGCCTGCTGTATGAAACGACTGATTCAAACTTGGGTGTTACATGCAAAATGTTTTCCTTGTGGAGATGGGAATTGCCGTGTGGTCTCTGCATCGATGGCCCGGTGATGAATGTGAAATAACAAAAAAAAAAAAAAAAGGCGGAATAACTCTGGGTGGCCTCCAATGGAAAATAAAATACAGCAAATAAGACGGATGGAAAAAAGAATTGAGCTCAAAATGAGGCAAAAATGAGCCGTCGTCACGCTTAAAGTTGTGAAACTTAAAAGGTGCAGCTGCTGAAATTCAAACCTGCAGTTGCTGCTCCTTTTTTCATCTTTACGTCTCCTTTTCTTTTCTAGCCAGATGAAGAATGACGACAGAGGCTTAACACAGCAAACTGTCAGCTGAGGGTTGTAGGGGAAAATAATTGTCAGCAGTGGAAAGGGGTGGAAAAGGCAGAGACGGTCACATACAAAGGGGCCTTGTTACCAGCGAGCAGAGCTGCCTCACGTCACAACACAAGCAGGAAACCACACCAGCACCAGCACCACAACCTTGCCCCTGGGACTCAGTGTATGTGTGTGTGTGAGACTGAGTCGGGGGGGGAGAAAAAAAAAAAGAGGTGGAGAAATAGTAGGAGAAGGAGGGAAAATGGGAAAAGAAGGGGACCTGGGACGTTTAATGAAACACAATATCCTGCCTCTGGTCTAAAAATAAATGTAGCAGTGAGCACATAAACACGACGTAGTCTGGGTTTTCATATGAGTGTATGACGTATAGACTCTAGTGGTTCAGAAGAGAGTTGTGAGAGAGCTGTGTTCATTTCTCCAGGTTTATTTGAGCTGAAAATGAATATATATATATATATATATATATACACCCCACCTCACCCCACCCCCATCCACTGCTGCCTCTACTACCCCACAGACACACGAATAGGGTGACGTAACATCAGGTGGTGTGCAACAGCACAGAGGTAACGCCAGTTTGATTACGGGCCATCGACTCTCTGCCATATAAGCAATTAAATGGTAGACTGGGTCCAAGTAATTAAATAGTGAACTGAAACTTTACAGCTGCATATTTTCCGCAATGTTATTCTAACGTCGAGTGACATCTAATAATTACCAATTACTCACGGGAACCCAGCCTCCATTAAACGTTTTCACACCACTCAAATAAAACTCAAATAAATGTATTTATAGCATCACATTCGCTGCCAGATACAATAAATGCAAACAAAATAATGTTTATGGCACCGGTGCAGGAAGCTGCAAAGTGACCAGAGTATAAACAAAGACTGGAATTAATTCACTGCTATTTAAAAGATTTATTTATTTTTATGTGTCTTTAGCGAATTAGATTATGAATATTAAATATAAATCAACTTATAAATTATGCTATATTATTATAGATACATAACAATTGATTATTCTTGATTTTTTTTTTATTATTATTTAATAGTTGTACATATATGATTATGAAATGGGCAATTCTGCGTATATTCACTTTACTTTATTATCTAATTATGCCGATTTTGAGAAATAAATCTACTTGTGAGGCTTTCTTCATACACTGTTGCTCATGAAGTTTGAATAGTTTTGTTTTCAGACACATTCCTCTTTGCATTCCCATTTGTGCACGTCAGTTACATGACATTTTTGAGAAGACGTACACTTTGTCTATTGAGAATTAATGTATTCCAACTTAATGGGCAACAGTGTATATTTATTTTTAATGTTTTTTTACGGCAACATAATTAATTCACATTTATTCCAATTGATAAGCACTGTGGGACAGGGTCTGGATCCAGGGAGCCACTGAAAAGGACTCTTAATCCTTCCATTGTAGTTTTTAAGGCCTCATTTAGTCCTTTATATGTAATAAATAACAACATTGCAGCTATTCCTGTCTCTGGACTCACTGCAGAATACGAACTGAACAAGTCATTGTTGTGCCGGCCAATGTTTATGCATTGAATTCAGATTGGATGATAACAAAGCTGCAGCTTCCAAAGACTTTTTTTTTATTTAATTTTTTTTATTTTCCTTGCCTCCACTGGGGAGCTGCTAGTCTTAAACCTATCGCTAAATGTGTACATAAAGTCCTCCGCATGTTTTTAGCAGGCATACTGTTAGATTAGACAGAGACGAGTCAAGTCGCGCCTTTATTTATTTATTTTTTTTAGTTTAGAGAATCATCTGTATCTTCACAAACTGTAAGATAAGGTGCCAAGAGAAATATTAAATCCAAATACCAGTCAATAATAGACGTGCTACCATCTTTTATCTATTTAACATCGCTTAACCACCTAGCGTAACCTTACGACAATATTGCTTTCCTTATGCGCTAACCTCAGCGTGCCGTACATTATCAAGCTAATCTTTGTTTTTCAGTGGGTAGAACTAGTTTGTGTGGTGCAAGCCACTTTAATTAAGTGAAACATAAATCTGTTTGTGGTGCATTCTCACACGTTTAAGTTTTATTAACATTATTTTTTTTTTTTATCATCTGAAAATTTAATTTGGCAGCCGTATTTGTTTTTTTTCCTGCTGCTATTGTATTGAATGCGGACCAAAGCTCTCTGAAGTTTGCCTGCACGCTGCCTGCCCCGTCCCCGCCGGCTGTGAACTTAGCATGCTCTAATATTAAAGTTGGGTACGTCATGTTGGACTGACGGCAGACGCGACGACGATTCCCATGGCCGTGGCTCGCATTCGCTTCATACCTTCCAAGCATTCAAGATATGTCCATACGCATACGTGCGGAGATGGAACAAAGCTGGAGGCATAACTGATGTGACAAAAGAGAAAATAACACACTCAGTTACAACATATTAACCCTTGGCTCACATCTATCTAAACTATCCCTTCTGGGCGCCCTTAAATTAGGCAGATAACCTCCCTTGTAGCTGCTATCAAGCTGCGTTGAGAACACTGCCTGCATGTATGCGCATAGTATATACGGTGTGTCTTTATGTGTAGGAGGTGCCAAGCCACCTGGAGCAGAGCAGGTATTATTAGTGATGGTGCCAAGACACACTTAAAATGCAGCCACTCTGTCTAGTGTGAACACGCCCGTCTCAGCACAGATCAGACGAGTGTGCGTGTCTGCACGTGTGTGTGCGATTGCCCACAATAAAAGTACTACACACCGCCTGGGTTCACCAAGCATTGTGCACTTTAGCATTGTGCACTTTATCTTTTATTATAAATGCACATGGAGCAGCCGGTGCACTCACCTGCAGTATTTATTAACAACAACGAGCAGTTGACGGTGGAATTTACCACGGAACTGTCTCGTGTTTTGCCGTCGTCTGCGAATCCAAGGTGATTAAACTTTATGCGACACATTTATTGGGTTCGGGTGACATAACTTTCCGGGATTGCATCACCTGTATGCCCTGTCACTTTTATCACAAGGTACAAAAAGTGGTAAATACATTCCTGTGTAATAATCCGCTTCAACAATTGCACCCCAATTTGCCAAGTGAACTTTTTTTTTTTAACGTTGCAGGAATGTCCAAAGGTTTGTGTGTGTGCGTCTACATTTTATCAGGGTGGTCTTGATAATTTGTCTCATTTGTTTAGCCGCCATAAAACTTGATACGTTGTTTTATTTTTCATCAGACAATGAACCCAACGGGCTGTTCTCAGTCACGCCGAGGTGTCGGCTTTCAGGTAATGCCGACACTGACAAGACAAATGTGAAGATGTTTTTTTTATTTATTTTCTCTATGTGTGGAGGCTTCAGCGAGGGACGGGGACATGCATGAGTATCGAGTTTGTGTTACATCGCTGACCTGATTAAATGTACCTTTTAATATTTAAGATCTATTTAAAGGTGATTTCGAATACGATTTGTAAGGTGACTCGATTAAAGGCAGACATTAAAATTACATTAAAGCTCAAATAATTACCGTATCATTACAGATCATTATAAATGATTACAGATAATTCGCTAAATAAATCACTCTTCTGAAATGAAAATGTAATTCAGGTTCTGATGTTTTTATTACCATTCATTCCAATAATTGATGATTTTGACCCCCTTAAAACTTCTGAAATCCGTTTGGCTTTTATTAGCATTTATCTTGCAGCACTCAAACCATTAATATACGAGCAAAGAAAATATTTAGACTTCAACCATATAGGCTGCACATAGTGTTATATGTGTATTCATTAATATGTCATACCAGACAAAATATTGTTAAGGGGCCTGTGCTTGTGGAGCCAAAATCATCACTCAACTCAAAACTAAAAAAAAAAAATAATAATAATAATTGTACTATTGAAAAATAGTAGTAAATGCAAAAAATGCCTATATATATGTATACATATATATATATATATATATATATATACATATATACACACACAGACTGCAATGTTCCCAAATCCCATTTCAATTAGGTGGAACTGATCTTTTTTTAATTTAAAAGTTGTTTCCAGATCAGCATACGGATGCTTTACTTCTAATCACCTGTTTACTTTAGCCCAACTAATCACCTCAAAACAACCCCCGCGTCAACATGTGTGCCAGACGATTCGCTACTTTCACCGTCGCAGTCAGTCGCGCTCCACTTGCTATCAAACTGTGTCGCGAGGCCTGAACTTTATATAGTGACACCACACTAATTTAATCTGTAACCCGCGGCGCGGACCCAGCAGACTTCCACTGGCCCTGTCTGGTGCAGCGGAGGCATAGAGTATTGATTTTATGCTCAGTGAAGGCATTTTCTGACAGATGGCGATTCTGTGTAGTTGCCAGAGCTTCGAGAGAAAAGCAGCGATGGCGGCATTTTTTTATTTTTTATTTTCAAAGCCGCGCACTTGTAGCATTTCCAAAAAGATCATCAGGGCTGAGTGGTGTGTTGAAAGTTTAATGTGCAACAGTTTGGGTAATTGCACGTCCACCGGCCTTGCAGCGGCTGTGCCGACGCTTACTCACCTTAAACAGCCCCACCATAGAAGATGTGAATAAAGGTTGTTATTGGCGAGGCATAAGATGACCACTGTTCAGCTGCAGAGGCTCACCATGTCTCACCTGTTGCCATTTTGTTTTCATTTTAATGAAATAAACCTTTATTTTTGGTAACTCCATCATGTGTCTCCACTTTATGTTTAGGCACTCGAGCCGGAGTCATTTTTATTATTTATTTTTATATATATATACTTTTTGTAAATGTTTCTGACATTTAAAAATACAATAAATGCATAATTAGACAGTGGGCCCAAACGTGGCAGTTAATACAAAAAATTATAGTAATAAAAATAAATCGTAGCAACAAGTTAGTGTAATCTTGTTTGAGTAAAAATTACATGTGAAAATACTTTACGAAAACTCACAGAGTTTCTTTAAAATGAAGATTTGCTCTTCCTTTGGTTGTGCAGGGTGAGTAAGATCAGTGAGCCTCTACAAATTTCAAACCAAATCCATGTTGCATGGACTGTTAAGTGTGCTCGTAGTGAGATGAATTCGATTGGACTGACCCTTGAAACAACCCCTGCCATGTTCTAACCTGTAGAAAGTGACTAATTCGAGCAGACGGCAGCCACGCTGAACGCAACCTCCAAACCACTTAGGCGCATTCACATGAATGGAGCAGGTATGGTGTGAGAGTGCAAGAGCAGAGCGTAAGCGTACGGTTTTCCGTAAAACGTGCAGCTCTGCCTTTACTCGGCAGTTCACAAACTGCTGCCAAGGCGTCACTTCGCAGCCAGTGCCCTCAGTTGACTTTTCCCACTTGGAGACTTTCCACTCGAAAGAAATGAAATTCATTAAACAATATCTTCATCTCTAGATGTTTGCAGTTATATTGGAGTTCATTGTATCGTGAATCAACAAAACATGCCGTCAAATAAAATAATACTTTGAAGACCAGGCACAAATCACTTTAATTGACTAAATATGTCACAGGAGGAGAGGGGACAGGCACAAAATGTATACTGGAGTCTACGTGAAAAGGAGTTTACACGACAAACAAAAGCTCCACATTCAGGCGATTTCAACAGACCGCTCTGGGAAGCATGAGTGTCACACTGTTAACAGCCAGCCAGCTTATAAACACTTGACCTTTTATTGTTCTGAAGAGCCCGCTAAATCACAAACGAAAGGGCAGTGTAATGATTTTATATGAAATAGTGGCGGATTTGAAGTTGATGCAAATAAAGAAAAGGAATCTAAATCTGTTAAAACGAACTGGATCAGCGATTGGGGGAGTTCAGGCCCTCATCAAGCTACAGATAATCAAAGATGCAATCAAGTGGCCGAAACTAACTTGGTGATTTGCAATTACTTTTAAATAGTCTTGGCAAGATTCACAATCAGAACAGTGAACACATCATTACGTAATTTTAAATAAAACTAGTTAATAAAAGCGCACAATTACACATCTAGTGACAAAACTCCTGAGCGTTTACAGTAAAATCCTCATGTCATTAGCCAGCAAAGGGCCCGCTCAGTCAGAACCGTGTTATTATCTGTTCAAGCTGCTGCAGCTACCATTGTTTCAGGTGCCAAATAGGCATAAGAAGCAGCATCAGAAAGCCCTATTAAAAGTACTTTAATCATCTCAGTTGCCAGAGAACATTAAATGACTCCAAGATCTCGTGCAGCTAGCAGCCACATGCAGCCCAAATGTCGAGGGCAAAAGAAGGGATGGTTTAATATGTGCAGCGGCTGGAGGGAAAGCGATGTGTTCGCCCTCGCCCTGTTTTGTCGTCCAATCTATCTGCCTTGATTTATCTCTGGTTAATCTCTCTTTTATTTGCCTTTCACACGTTCCTCCCGACCCCACCTATTGTTTTTCCTCCAATTATTTTAATTCACGTTCTCTTTTCATAAGACACAATTGGATAACGTGCGTTGAACTTCCTTAAAGGAAAACACCGCTTTTCTCTGGAGCTCCACGTGAGCGCTCTCATATGCATCCATGCGACGCCGTTAAGTCAGTCAGTCGTGCCGTTATTTGAATCCCGCAGGAGCATACAGATTGCTGCAGTTGTGCGACTACTTATTGCTGCGCGTTTGACAGTCTGGTCATTTTCAATCATGACAAATGGACCAATGAGATGCAGACACACCAGCTCTGGACTCGTAAAAACAACATGGCGTGAGCAGGCGCTGCCATGACTCAGCCCGTGCAGAAATAACACGAACAAAAAAAGGTCTAGAGGGAATCGCTGCAAATAGTGTAGCTCAAACTGTGCTCTCAGTCTCCAGATCTGCATGCTAAGGAACAATGGTGTCTCAGTCAATTCACTTTGAAGCTCAGAAACTTTGAACACAAATATGTCCGGATTTATTACTTATTTTCTTTTTAAATAGACACAACAGCTGCAAAGTTAAAGATTGTATTTCTTCGCACAAAAACTGAGAAGAATTCAAATTTCAATTAGACTTTAATTGATTGCACAAAACAGCCTGCATCCCATAAAGTTGTTTTCTTTCAATCTGTCTACAATTTTTCCCTGCTGCATCCCTTCTCCTCCTCCTCCTCCTCCTCCTCTCTCGGTCTCCTCCTTCCTTCAGCCCATTAGAGACAAAGGGAAGGCATCAGCCCATCGATCACGCTAACCTCCTGTGTGACCCCTTGCCAAACGACGCCCCCAGAAAACCAGGTCTGCTCCATGCTGTTCTTTGTTTGCTCTCTTCCTGCGTTTCTCAGAGCAGCATTGTGGTACTCTCAACAAGTGGCTCATTTAGTCGCCGCAGCAACAGCGGATCGACGTGTTGAAACACACATCCTGCTCCGAACGGAGGTTCGGTTTGCAGACAAATACAAATAGATGTTTCAGCGCGAATTCCGGATATGAACCCGTTGTATCTGTCGGACAACAAAAAAATAAAACCGTAGCCTCAGCTTGGAAACGGTTCAATTCCAGCTCAATACCTGGCTCGAATGAGGGAACTTTCAATACAGGGTCCAGTTTATTCAGAGCAGATGAGAACTCTTTCAACCACACTCTCGTATCACTGAAAATATTTACAGTTCTAGCGGCCAGAGACGTGTCGGAATAAAGTTCGGCCTGCAATTGCATTTCGCTTTATGGGAAGCAGAAATGAGATCAAGAGGCAGAGAGGACGGGCTGTTCAACAGGCAGGACAATGCTGATGGAAGCAGGTGAATTGAAGAGGTGGAAAATGGAGAGGAGGTGCATAGGGAGGGAAATAGAGAAAGGAAGAGGAGGGGACAACTGGCAGGAAGTGAGTAGAGGTAGATGAAATGGAGAAAAAGTGTTTATTTCCCGCCAAAGAAAAACAATGTGATTCAGTAGTACTAATACAAGGGAAATGACTCAAGGAAAAATACAGGTTGTCCCTCTTTGAAGCCGAGACAGTAAAGCTTACTTTATGATATATAATAAAAAGCAAATTAAAGAAAGTGACGCATGTGCATTTACTCATTAGAGGCTACCTCTTAGCTTTGCATGACCTGTTATGACCTCTCAGTTCGTGCATAAACGTGCAAGCGAAATAATTTTCAGATGTCTCTCGTAAGTGACAGCAAAGACAGACGTAAATCACAATTTCCTGCTCAAAATTGCACAAACAAATTTATTTTATGCTCTGGTATGAGTCTTTCGAAATGTCCTGGGTTCAGTTTAGGTAAAGCCGGGGAAGAAAATATCCGTTGGAAAGAGAGATTTCCCCACGGATGGGAGGCTGTGACTCATTCACCTTGAAGACCAACATAGCTGGTGTCTGAGTCACCGGGGTCACACCCCTACCCTCCCACCAGTCACTCAACCGGTTCCCTATCTGTGTCTGTCTCACACAGACGCACACCCACACACAGACAAACAAATAATTCATGCACTAGCACATATTTATGCCTTGCAGGAGCACATGCATGGAAGGCAGTGCACTTAAGTATAAAACGAAGTTACGCAAAAAGCCCGAAAAGCATTTTAAAATCGTATTTGATATCTGACTGACAAGACCTCCCACGGAAAAGAAAAGAGTGAGATTTTACAGTGAATGAAGGTGATTAATCTGTGAGTGTCAGGTTGTAAAGTGGGAAGGTGTTCAAATGAACCAAATGTGTGCTTTTACTTCCTCTATGCGCTTGTGTTCACGTGTTTGAGAGTCACAGGACTGAAATAAATGAAGAAAAATTAGGTTATACAGTTACATTTTTACATATTTCCAAAATAAAATACTTATTTTTAATTAGTATTATTATTAATTATATTAATTATTAATTATTTCTTTCGTTGCATTTATTAAAGGAAGTAGTATGTTTATTTTCTCTCCTTCTTGCCAAGAAAAGATGGTCCACTCCCACTGAGAACCAGGAAGAAGTTTTCAGATTTAGTTTGAGATACGGTCAATTAAAGAAGTGAGTTTTAGAGATACTCGCAGGCCCATTTTGTTACGTTTGGACAGAGCCAGACAGCTTCCAGTGTGCAACTTAAATGAGGCCAACCAGCTGCCGGCTGGAGCTTCATGGACAGATTAGCTCAAAGCATAAAGCCCCTAAAATATCAAGTATTTATTTTGGATTATTCCTTCACACGAACCTTCACGTGAACTTTGTGCTGGATTAATACAGCTGTAGAAATATGTCTAAAAAGCCCTTCTGAAGATTATACATCCGCCCCCTGTAGGTTTGAAAGACTCAGAAGTTAGCTATGCTGAAATAAAACAGTTGCAGTCCTACCACATTAAACTGCCGCAGATTCATATAATTTACAACCGACTACAGTTATTAAAGTAAAGGCTTTGAGGCAGACAGCAGCGTCTGTGGCAAACGTCTCCTGGAAATTATATTCGTGTATTTTAATCACTGGCTGGATTGTATTGAGAGGATTTTTTTTTTTCTTATGTTACATTTATTAGCAGCAGTAGCAGCAGCAGACCCACAAAGAGGTGGCTGGGGTGGATGGTGGGTGCACAAAACAAAGGACAGTGACATTAGAGACAAAAAGGTTTGGAAATGACTAAGATGTTGGTTAAATAACACGCTGGGTCTGAAACTGGGTTTAAACCACAATCCTTTCATAACTTAACGAAGTAATGCCACAACAGAAACATTACAGTAAAAGTTGAATACTGTCTCGACAAGTTAAAACCACACTGCAAGATATTTTAGATTTAAATGATAATATCAAACCATTTGCCAAACACATTAACATCTCTTCATTATGTTTTTCTGTAGAAAATACAACCCAGTCTATATTACCTTCAGAACTAGGCTGCTGTTAGAAATCAGTTATATACAAAAATAATTGTTTGGACTGGATTGTCTAAAGCATTCCTGCAGCACAATTCACTTCCACGCTGTTCATTCCTATGTCAATATGTGAGCAATTACAATTGTTGTAGCAGAGACTTTTGGAAGGACAACGGCATAACATGGAAGCAGCGCACATGGCGACCGAATATACTACATGTACAAAGTGGAGGAGAAGTTTCTTTGGAAATGTTTATTCATTTTTTTGTGCTGTAAAATGACAACCATTGCTTTCCGCTTTAAATGATTCTTTGAAGCAGAAACATACAAATGTTGTACAGATGCTTCTCAAGCCGACATCAGGCGAACGCAGCCCTCTCAAAAGACTCATCTTTGATGCATTTTCACTTTCACAAGTGAATCCCTCAGTACGTAGCTCAACCAGAACTTACGGCCTTTGAGATAAATGCATAATGCACTCCTTTCAAACAAAACACACCTGCTAAAATGTGATAAGAGCACACGGACTGAATCATGACCAGCGATTTAACGTGCCTGATTGAACACAGTTCGTGCAGCCATTATCGTCCCGACTCGATGTAAAACTGCCTTTCACGTTTTTCACGGTCGAATCTTTTTGCCGCATTATACACTTTGTGCAGCATTCATCTCCATGAATTAACATTTGAACACCAGCCCCCTGAACGCTGTTAGGGATCAATATGAGCAGATTCTCCGGGGGTCTGCAGTTATTCACTGCAGGAGCTGCTGTCGGAGATCGATCATAAACCGAGAGTCTTGAGAGTCACGGCAATTTTAGGAACGCCGAAAGACACGTAGATTTTTACTGAACGTCGGTGGTGATGTTACAAAAAGGAAGATGGACAAAATCTGAAGATCTCAAGTGTAAGTCTGTCACAACTGAAAACAGCAAACTCATCACACAAAATGTTTCTCTTCCTCTCAATTAATTACACACCTCATTGAAATTTAATTTTCCTTTTAATCTTACTGCCATGAGTTTAAGTAACTCTCAGCACCATGGTATTTCTTGGCCCCTTCTAAAGTAATGGCTCCATAACACATCTTGTTCACACTTGCTCGAGTTGCATTTTTACCTGTCTAAAAAGTTTAACAATAATAATGGGGAATGTTGGCAAATCTCTTATCTCTTGAGATACATTCCCTTTTTATTCTCATTTATACACATCAGTTGCATGTTTGGAAGAGACTGATCGATAAAGTTTTGAAAAGATATACACAGTCAAGTCAAAGTCATTTCACGAGAAACAAACAAACAAAAAAAATATTTAATTCCTGGTTTCATGGGCAACAGTGAATATCATTATCATCATATCAATTTAATGTGAATTAATAACTGAAGAATTATGACAAATACAAAAGCATCTGTCCACTGTAAAACTACTTATGTATTTTTATTTATCGGATATAATTCATGTTGTATATTCTTGGTTGTATGTCTGGTCTTTAGATGTCATGAAATTTAAAGCTTTTTGTATGAGGCAACTGTGGATTTAGTTCTTGGCTGGCACATTGGACAATTTTTTATTTATTCATTCATTTATTTTTGTTAATTCAGTAGGGTTTATTTGCCATTTGCACGGGTATATTACAGTACCTGTACGCTGGAAGTCAAGCTTATTAAAAATTTAAAGGGATAAATAAATAAACGGACATCGATAATGAAAACAAATACAATTAAATACTAAAAAAAATAATAATAATAAAAAAAAAATAGTATAAAGGTGGAAGGTGCACTTACAGGCACAAAATAATACATATACAATATATATAATATAGACAAAATGTGCCTAATAAAGGCACAAAAATCTGTATCAGAACACAAGCAATAGAAACATTTACAGGACGTAATTGAGATGTATGTAATTGAGAAAAACGGGAGATGGAAGAGAAATAAGTAAATATATAAATGCATAAAATGAGAGATAAAAAGGATAAAGAAAGAACACTGCTAATTTGTGATGGCTATAGTGTTAATAGTATAATAATATGTGACATATATGGCATGGTATGAAGGTGGTATTTATCTTGGTTTTAGTGTATGAATACTAATTTTTGCAGTCTTCTAGATCAATGAACCAGCCCTCCGACTGCAAAAAGTGTCCATATAAATGATAAACGCCACATTAGACGACACATTTTAATGGAGTCGTTTTATTTTGAGTCCTTGAACTGACAGATACTTTGATATTCAGTTGTTGGATTGTTAAAATCATTTAAAGATGTCTATTCTCCATCTGAAAATGCTGCACAAGCACACGCTTTAATCTGAGGCACAAAAAGATCTCTGTGTCTGTTTCTGTGTCTTGCAGTAATGCTCTCTTAGCCACTGAATTCAAAACACTTTATAAAATGTAATCCTTCTGTGTTTTAATCTTTCCGAGTGTTTTCTCCCCTTGGGACATTATTTCTGTTCCAGTATAAACAACCTCAAATTCAGTGGATTATTATAATGTTGCTTTAATTTATTCCATGATATTACACCGTCTAGAGTTTTTTTTTTTTTTTTTTTTTTTTTAAATCAGCATTAAGGATTGAATTTACAAATTACCAAGTTGATGGTAAGACTGAATGCACATTTGGTGCAGAACGTTTATTGCTACCAGTCGCCCTACAGTCAATGTAATAAAGTCTTAGAATCGTGTTTTTTTAAAACCCGCCTTGGACCGATTATTAACACATTTTTCTACGAGGTAGACCTGAAAGCCTTGAGCAGTGACTCAACAAAGAAAGGTTTCCCTCCAAATATCTGCAAAAAAACATAACACACCCACATTCAGGCACATGCTGCAGAATGAGGGTACTTGCTTTGAAAGAATGCCACTCTGAAGCACACTTTCCACATGGTCGGTTGGCTGTTCCAGTAACCGAATGGCACACTTCCCTCTTTTCCATAGAAGGAGAGAAAGTGAACGAGGGCATAAAGGGTGTGGACAATTTTAATAGGCATTTGCCATGCCACAACGGCAGGCAAAAACAATTTACTCCCCTTTTTTTACATTTCACCGACAGCCTTGGTGAACAAAGCTTATAAAATAAAATATGATGTGCACTTTCTACACATGAGGGGAATCATGAAATATAACTCTTCAATGTTTTTTGAGGTTATATCATCATGCAGCCTCCTGATATTGTTATACATGCATTCAAGTCCTAAGCCTTTCTAAAAAAACGTCGTACCATATAACCAAATGTAGGTTCCTGCACAATGACGTGCCATATAAAGCTCCTTTGTGACTCAGCCTAGACTTCTTGTAATGAGTTAGCTATATTTGTCGCTCCCATTATTTATTTTAATCATTTTCCCAGGGACTTAGGTAGCATTAAAGTGTACAGTGCCAATGGATGGCTGCTTGTTCAGGTGCAGGATGCAGTGTGGATGTTTTTTTCCTAGGACTGAAGGACAAGGAGTAGGCTCTCCGTGTCAATCAGTTGCGTGGAAGCACAAAACCTACGTCACTGCTTTCTGCCAGTGGCTCACTGGGGATTTTTCCGAGTGACCCAGAAAGAAAGCAGAAGAACGAGGCATTTAAATAAGAAGCAAAGCATTAATAGGCTCAGGCCTACGGGCTGTGACACACCAACCTGCTTTCTGCTGTCAGGCTGTCGGCAGCCTTGCCAACCAGCTGATGGTTTCCAGCCCGAAAGCTGTTCAAAAAACCACCAAGACACACACAAAACTGTCCAAAATATTAGATCAATATTTTGTTTAGTGCTTTGACCGAAAGTTAACACTGGTGTAAGCTAGCATACAAAAATAACTAAGCAGTCGAAGCAAAGAAATCATCCAGCAACAAACTGCAGCAGCTAACCACCACATCAACTCCCATCTGGACATTATGAAGACATTTGATGATTCATGTAGTCCACTCTACTTTAGAAAGTGACACAAGCAGCGCACAGTGCAAACTCGACTAATATGCTAAGCGATGGAGGCTTTTCTGCAAGCTAATTGAAGACACGGGCTGCTGTCGGCCGTAGCCCACGTCAACACCATAAACACCGTCAGTCTTACACTTGTAATATGCAACTCGAACGGCAAAATAAAAAACAAACAAAAAAAAGACACGCTCTACAACCACAGCAACAATGTCAACTAATAGAGCACAACAGAACTGAACATGAACACATGAGCTTATCAGTAATTATGTGCTGCAGATTTAAATCGGCACCATCAATAGCATTTAATAATACTTCTCAGCGTAACTGGTGTACTTCTGAATCCTTTTCCGTGTATAGCAACTAAAGGTCTAATAACAATGAAATTCACCAGCAAATTGATAATGTGCAGCCTCCTTCTCTCTGTTTTGACTGCCGCTGAGAGGATTTGGACCGTTCCTCTGCTAGCGTTAGCAGATGCCTTTTCAGATGAGTGTGCATTGTAGTAGTACTTTTGCTATATTTCAGGACTGACTTAAATATTCTGCATGTCACGGTAGAATGGGCTTCGTCTTTAGTGAAGTATTTGCAGACACTTGATGAACTGATTCTTTCCTGCTAAAAGTGTCATGGCACAGCAGTAGTCGACTAGATTAGATGTAAGATTAGACTATCGGTACAACTCCTAGTGCAATCCTTCACAAAATAAATTCTTAAACTACCCAATCGCCCGTCAGAAGACGTAATCTGAACACACGACAGCACGATGATCTAGGATTAATAAACAGTGGTCTGACTGTAGCTCATCCTAGCCCCCCCATCTAATAGTAGCTCTACTGGTATCTCAGATTTTCTTTCACACGTACATAACTTATGTACCAGCTGGAGATTGGTCGTATTCAATGAGGCATGTCCGATTTTTTTCAATTTTTTGGCCAACAGCCTACATGATTTGGTGTGTCCGTAACTTTTGCCAGTATTTCTGTATAATGCTATCAATATTCACCTACCAACTCCTTCAAATGTGTTTAATTAACACTGACTCAGCAAGTGTTTTGCGATTGAAATTTTTTTTTATTTATTTTTTTATTAAAACACTAAAAATTTATGTTTTTATGTTGTTTTTATGTTTAAACTCCAGGCAATCGAATGCAGGGAAATAGTGTAGTTTGACTGAAAACCCCTGGCCAATCATTTCCATTCTGTGGTCCATTCAAAGTCTGGTGAAAGGTTTTCTTTGCTTCCCTCTGTCATATGAGCTATAATATATATAATTCATATCATCTGCTACAGTTTAAAATACGAGGCTGATCGCGAATAATATAAAAATATATGAAACATTTATCATAGTATAATGGATACGAGCCACGGTGGGTTGCATAAGGCATAATTTAAAGCAGCACCTGTGTGCAGGAGAGGACCGGAAAATGACAGCCTTATGGTGAAGATGTACACATTCACAAGTGAGAAATTTGCATTGTAATACGTCAGTATGTACAAATAATAGTAGCGGAATTTGACATTATGGAGTAATGTTGGAAAAGAGGGCATGGAAATAAAAAAAAGCAATCATGGACTGATTAATGGTCTCCTTTCTGCAATTTTCTTTTGCTTTCTGAAGAAAAAAAAACAACAAAAACAAAGGTAGTCTGTGGAACATAGCAATTTCAGCAGTAACAATATACGCCCCTGTCAGTACCAATGTTCCCACATCAAGCATATGTAGACGACAGGGCTGCAATCTGCGGCTCAGGTCTGCCGCATCTCTCCCCTGTTGCCGTATAATGAGGCCTGACTCAAGCAGACATTAACTGTGCTCTGGCTTACGTTAACCCCCAGCAGCTTCACCAGCTTCACATCAAGATTAAATATTTCAACGTGGGACTGTAAGGTGGGTGGTTATTTGATTTGCATCAGTTTGTCAGGTCTGTGCATGAAAACTACATCTAATTACACAAAAATAAATGGACATCCCAAGGAGGGAAAACTTATTAGAGTATAATGCGTAAAAGTCTGTCCAAGCTGATTAAAGTCACCGAGGGCTGTAGATACAAAGATTAATCTCTGACAGCCAATAGTCTGATGTCACCTTACGGCGATGTTAGAGACTGCATTGGAATAAGAAGCATAAATTAATTTAATGCTTAAAGGCAGCAGCCTTGTGTTTAAATTCACTCTCAACTCATTTAGCTCAAGATGTGAAGCGTGAGGCCTGTAAATGTGGCTGCCAGAGAACAATCAGAATCAGCAGACCTCCCACTCTACCTGAACCAGCATGATAGATAATTACTATACATATATATATATATATATATATATATATATATATATATATATAGTGTGTGTGGGTGTGTGTTCGCTGGATTTTTCTAGTAAATAATAAAGACGCTGCCAAGCTGCCATTTTAAATTCATTTTTCACACAGTCAGATTGGTTGCAGGTGTTGCTGGCTCACCGCTGCCCACTGCCAAAAGGTTCCTTCAGGAATAATAAAAACTGTTGTTAGGTTTACCATATTATTTATACAAGATTTTCCTGAAGAGAATGAGTGCTACCGAACCGCCCGTTACGTTTCTTATCATTCACTTCGTCAGATGACCACATGGAACGGGTCTAAATCTAATTTACGATAACAACCAGTGGGCTGGGTAATAATTTTCACATTTGCCGTCGTTTCCTCTTCCAGGTGTTTTCCTATAACTGAAGTGATAGCCTAATGTAAGTGTTGCTGCCCATTGTTCCAACTGAACAGTCGGGTTTAATGGTTTTGGCCATCACTTCTAATGTTTGCAACAGTTACTCACTAAGATAGACAGACTAACGGTTTGTGATGATTGTGCCTTGATAACACACAACACTGAACAGTGTTCTAGTATGTATGCCTGAATAAACACACATCAGGCATAACATTATGACCACCTTCCTGATATTGTGTGGGTCTCCCTTGTGCCTCCAAAACAGCTGTGACTCATCAGAGAATGGACATGGGCCTTCTGAGGGTGTCCTGTGGTGTCTGGTAACATAAGTGTTGTTAGTGGGGGCCTTTGAGTCCTATGGGTAGAGGGGAGGGGCCTCTATGGATCAGGCTTGTTCCCAATGCATCCCACAGATGCTTGATCGGTTGAATTTGGAAGCCAGGTCAACACCTTGTGACGTTTTTCATGTTTTTTGAGTTGTTCCTAAATCGTTTTTGTGTGTGTCTGTGTCAGGCTGCATCCTGCTGGGGATGGCTGCTGCCATCAAGGAGTGTCATTGCTATGGGGTGGGGGTGTCTGGTCTGGTCTAGGTGGATGCCAGGTCCAAAAGTTTCCCAGCAGAACACTGTATTGTCACCAGATGTTATTTACTTCTCCTGTCAGTGGTTTTAATGTTGTGGCTGATCGGTGTATAGCTTAACAGACTCCCTTAAATCTACCGGGAGTGATGAGTAATTGCTGAAACATGGCAGCATTGCTACAATTACACTGCAATGAGAAACAGAGTTAGACTTTCAGTGAGGCATCAACAACAGTCAGGGTACTTTATTTGGAGAGAACACTTATGGCCATACTGTGGGACTTCTACATATAAACAAATGTTAAATTCAAGCCTTGACAAACGACTTTAACGCAGCGTGAATTAAGATAATGAGCGCTTGTCTGTATCTTTCACTACAAGTGAAGAGAGTTCTGGAGAAGTAATAGCAATGTGTTTAACGTCAATCAGCAACAATGGTTTGCCAGAGCTGAGGGGGTGAGCAACGATGGGGATAGAGACAGAGTAGCTTACTGCGACTAGGAGTATGGTACAGCCTGTGATTGATAATGATGCTGAGGTTCTATGAATTCAATGTGTCTGGCAGTCAGGAAGAAATAAGTAGGGTTTACACAAGAGACCGTGGAATATTAAGGAGATACAGCAAGTTATAGCGATGATGGGCGGAAAATCTTTGCCGACACAAAGTGGGCAGATACCAAGCAGAAGTAATTTTAACTTTGAGATGGCGTGATTGAGGTGATGACCAATGGACACGCCTGACAGACTTGACTGACTGAAGTAAACAGAGTTACCCGAGGGTTTAAAGCGGGGAGACACCCCACAACTTTGGTACCTACCACCAAATTCATCATCAATTCGAGCATGTAGTGTCGGCCAAGACCAAATCTTTCTTTCAAATGAAGCTCTTCTTAACACTCAACTACAACGCTACATTCAATTTGTCTCCTCAAAGCTGAATCCCACATCTTAACCTCTTTTTTAAGGGTGGATGCACATGGCCAATGGATTCAGCCTCATATGGGCCATTCCCCTTCACATTCATCCTGGTTTTTCACTTTCTCCTTCACCACCTTTTTATAAAAATGGCCGGACGGCAACTTTGGCACATAATTAAGTCAAGAAATTTTGTAGCGGTTTGCATTCAGGCTTTCCTTAACCCTTGGGTTTAACTCCGTTTCTGTCGAGAGTATTCATCCATCTGCACTCGATCTTGATCCCCAGTCCAAACCACAGCGATGACTCACGGGTAAATGAGCTGAAAGAGGCGAGGCGGGTGAGGGCAGGGGGGACAGAGAGCGGACAGAGTAAGTCGCAGGGAACGGTTTGCGGCGAGGAATCAGAGAGACTGAGCTCGAATGAGACCGCCTGCGGGAGCTGGAGGCCTATCAGGCGGTGTAGTTGCCTGGAATAACAAACAGAGGCTGTCAGGATGACGAGCATGGCTGGTGGTCCCTACCGTAAAGCCTTTTATAGTAGCTCCTTCTCCAGAGCAGAGGGAAAGAAGATGAATTTCATTGTAATGCTGGAAAGGTCTCGGGAAGCCATCCAGAGAGTGTCCGCAGAGGATAGTAAAACGCCGCTGGATGAATTCGAGAGAAGTATGAAACACTGCCTACATTCACATGGACAGCTTGTTTGCTTTAAGGTTTCTTTCCAGCACATCTACATTCATCAATATCCATTATAATTTTACTCAAATATTTACGTGTATCATCCCCCTGCCATAAAAACTGTCCACCAAAACATTAACTTTTAGTTCTGGGTAGAGTCATGTTAGGCACTAACTACAGAGCCCATATGTTTTAGGAAAATACTGATGCTTTCTTTAGTGAAACTATATATTTGTGAACCATTTGTGAAGCCTTCGATCTTTAGAAAAAAATCTCAACCCCCCCATAAATATTCTGTAGGTGCTAGCCACCATCATGAAAATATTCCAAAACAAAAACGGGATTATATCTACATTCCCCCATAAAATTACTAAGCCTTTTATTTATTTATTTATTTTTTTAATATGAACCTCTGTACTTATAGGTGAGTATTCTTTACATTATTATGTCTGGAGATGAACACGGTGGAACAGATAGGATGTAATTTGAGCCAATATAACGCATGTGTTTTGGTGCTAGAGCATCAAAGGGGTATTCATCCGCTGCTGAAAGTAGTGCCCACACGCGCCGTGACAGCATGATAACTCAATATGATTGGGAACAAAAGTAAGACATTGCATTCAAACAATGGTATTCTTTCAAAACATGAGCAATACCAAGAACTATCCACAGATGAAAGTTTTTACTCTAGTTTCAAATTTGGATCAGACAACAAAAACCTTTTTTATTTCTTCTTTTTATAACATTTCCTGTGTTACAACCTGAAACTGACTGCACGTGCTTTTGTAGTCCCTTTTATTGGTCGGAAAAAAACTAAAACAAGTTTTAAATAAAAGGCAGTTTACGAGTATCACGGTGAAATCATTTAAAGGGATTTCAGAAGAACAAAGTAGTTGAGATGTTTTTGACTACCAGTGTTCGAGCACATGGTTGTAGTTGAACACCGGCTCTCTGCCAGAGGCACCGCCATCCAGAGAAGAATCCTCTTCGCTGGTTAGAGTCCATGTTTAGAGACTTAAAAAAAAAAAAAAAAAAAAAAAATGAAAGAACACTTCTGTTTCTGAGATAAACATCCATTGAATAGGAGAGATCTAACTAATGCCAAAAGACGTAACCCCCCATGAGGTCGTGGCCATGTTGATGCTACTGCTCAGATTTCTTGTATAGAAATTTAGTGCTTTAGTACTTTTGTTTTCACAGCACAAGATAGGCCAGAATGTGTTTGCTGCTGTGACGACACCTCAAAGGGTTCCACAATGAAAACCTGACTCGCACAAAATGCATTCACTGTCTCTCCCAGGATGCATTACTTCACGTTGCATGCCCACAGCATGGGAAACCTGCAGCAAACGGGACATTTTTCCGCCTTTTTCCCGTAATCCAAGTAAAATATCACAGTAAACCACAAATCATTTGAGCCCCCCCTCCCCTTATTTTTTTCCTCTTCTCTGCCCATGGTTCCCTCCTGAGGTTATGGTCGCTGTCAGGGAACATGCTGTACAGTTCAGCTGGTTAAACACTGCATTGAAAAGGGTGCGTCCAAACCTTTCATTAACGTGAGTAATGACAGTAAATATGAGGTGATAATAGCGGAGTTTAGACAAACATGAGTCACGGCTTGTAGGGGTCACAGATTTAACAATGTAACAGATGTCAGTGCTGAACGAAACGTCGGTTGTTTTTTGCGTTTCTATTATTCTGCTGAATTGTGTCCGTATTTCCTTTTGTATGCGAATTTGGTGCTACTAACAACGGTGATAGTTACTAGATCATACAGTATATTGTTGGCGTCATATATCTTCACAATGTGTTATTTAGTCCACAAACTCAGCTTTCAATTACTGAGCTTTTCTATACATCATCACTAATGAAACTACTACGTAAATGATTTACTTTTTATAGTGTAGCCATTGAACGTGTAAATGAGTTTTTCTTGACACGGTCGCCTTAGTGCTTGCTCTGAGGGTTTCAGGCCGGGTTCTGTAAAGCCGTCTTGAGACAATTAGTGCTGTTATTGACGCCATATAAATAAAATCGAATTGAATTGAACTGAATAGGCTCAATAAATAAGCTTTCCTGTCCACCCTAGCCCTAACAACTAAACCAATTGTATAATTTTTTGGTTTAATCGTTAATTAGAAATGTCAATTATTAGATTACTACAATTAAAACAAGTCAAGCTACACAAGCAAACCACCAGAAGACATATACAGTAGTCCCTCGCTATAACACGGTTCACCTTTCGCGGCCTCGCAATTTCGCGGATTTTTTTAGTGCAATTTTGCATGCTTTTTTTTTTTTTTACAGCGCATTGTTTTCTGCGTCCTGATTGGCTAAGGGACTGTAGACCATTGTCAATCAATCTCCTCGTACGGTGTCTCTTGTACAGTACAGAATGCGTTCAGCTTGCCAAATTTACATATACAGTATCTTTGATCGCTGGCAGTGTGACTGAAGTGCGGTATGTTTGTTATTTGTGTATAAAGTGTGTAGTGAGGGGTTTTGCAACCTTAAAACATTTATAATCATTGTAAAAAATAAAGCTGACTACTTCGCGGATTTCGCCTATCGCGGGTTATTTTTAGAACGTAACTCCCGCGATAAACGAGGGACTACTGTATACGTGCAAGAATCAAATCTCCGAAAGACTTTACCGTTATAGAAAGGTGCCAACACCCAAAACCCTTAAACCCTTTCACCGCTGGCACCTTTCCCAAAAAAAACAGTTTGAATGGCAGTGAAAGGACTTTGCTGACATGGTTCTTTGCGTTAATATCATAATGACAGCGAGGGAAAGATACGTGAGTGCACTGCCGTTGTTTTGACTTGCCTCTAATCTGTAACAGCGTTCTACTGATGTTACACATTTCAGTGAGCTCACTCCTGGTCCACAGTTCATGTTTCTCCCTCTGAGCTCTTCCTCTGCCTTTGAAATGAAAGCAGCATGTAGTGGGGTCGACTGAGGTAGAGCTAAGAGTCCTTCACTCTACACCGGAGGATGTGCTTATCACGCATCTTGCTGTGTGTGAGAGTGTGTGTGTGTGTGAGCCTCACCATCTGGCCACCATCCGCCGTCTGAGTCGAGGTCCTGCTGATGGTCACGACCAGCTGGCTGAATGGACGACTGTACAGCTGAACCAGAGCAGACCAGAAGCAGATGGAGGCTGGTTACCGCTGCGTCTGACCTTTGAAAGTGAATTTTGATCTCGTTGGCGTCAATACAATTCTTACTTGAAATAATTATATGGGCAGGGAGGACAGCGAGGAAAGAGCAGTACAATTAAGGGCTGTAATGTTATTGTACATTTATATCCTATGTGTGTATTACCCACACATTAATCCATGTTTTATGTAAGGGTGTAATCAAAAGTCAAAGGGAATTTATTACAGAAAATACCGATGCATTGAACTGAAAGGCGAGAATAAACGATTTAAATACTACAATGCAGTAACAGTGAAACAGAATTATTACTTATTACAACAATACACTGAATCATGAAAAGGATGCTAGACAATGTTTACTTTAAAAGCACTGGATCGGAAAAATGATTTCCTTGTTTTTCATTATTTTTACATTCTGGGAAAAGACAAAAATGCAACATCCTGCCTTTTATTCGGTCTGTGGCAGGTTGGTTTCCACTGGAAACCCAAATCTTTAAAAAACAAGTCATAAAGTCATTTCTAAAAAAAAAAAAATCGTTAACTTTTTTAAACACATCTGATATTGATATTTTTCAACAATGGAGGTCTGTGGTTCGAGGGACCAAGTTATATCCTGACCTCGCCAACACAGACAATACTTGTTAGAAAGCGTAGTTTTACTGTTGCTTCTGGTCGTTTTTAGTTTTTCTTTTTTTTTGTTTTGCGTTTGCTGACAATTTAAACCTGAGAATAATAACTATTGTCAGCGTTACGATTTAAATAACATTTTGAAACTCCTATTTTTTTCTAAGAGAGTGGAGTATTTTTAAGGGGAAATTCATCCCTGGCTGTGTTCTTTTGTCAGGCAGACAGAACATGATGAAAAAAAAGTGACAGTGTCATTTTACTTTTGCAGCCATCAGGTCTGGAAGTAGAGGCCAACTGTATTTCCTCCATATCCAGACCTGGATGAGATAAGAGGCTAAGCCAGACGCGAGAGCAGTAAAACCGAGAGGACTGAAACATCCTGCCAGCGCCTGAACCTTTTAGAGCCTCTCTGTGATATCTGCCGGGTAGCTGGCACACTGCCTCCGTCTGCTTGTCGTATATATATATATATATATATATATTTCTCCACCGCCGCAGTTTTATCACAACGCATAATTGAATGCATTGCGGATATGCGGCGAGTCAGTGGATCATTGTTAAGGCGACCTTCCTCAAAAAACGTCCCCTACAGACCAGAGTGGACTAGAGCTGAAAAGCAGAGAAGAGAACAAAGCGTGGCCTCTGGCCCCGGTGCTGTTCCCACACTTCCACTGCTAATCACAGAGAGTCGGGGACAAAACAGACTTGGATGTCTCTGCTGGCACGCGCATCAAAACGCTATTTGTGAAGGAATTAGCCCGTAATGTAAAAAAGAAGAGGAGCTAACGCGGAAAATATTAAAAATCCAAAGTGGAAATCAAAATGACATGTTGCTCATACACAACATGCTATCCTTTTTAAAAACTTAAATGTATTTGTACTCTTGGAAATTAGACCCAGTCTCGTCTTATTCATGTTGCACCGTGCCTGTTCTTGACGTGTCAGTGGCCTTTAATTTCTTCTGACTACAGCGTTTGTTTCTTTATAACATCTTGTGCAATCAGAGCTGATCTGAGGTTACAGAATAAGAAACAGTACGCTCATCCGGCAGTGTAGTAACAAATCCACAATCCTGACCTGATTTTTGAAATCATGCAGCGTTGATTGAAAAGTTCTGTAATTGTGAAAAGGAAACCTCTAGAGAACAACAGGACACCGTGTAGTGTGTTCAATATACTGAATCCAGTTAACATCTGGCATGGCTAGGCGAGCGCCTAGTGTTAAAACATTGCTTTTTAATGGTTGTGTTTCAGTGTGTGATACTGTAATTCAGCAAAACAGTTGTGACATTTTCACTGATCATGTATTGTGTCTTTGGAGGCGAGCTGGGATGCCCCAGAGGTCTGAGGGCTGTGACTCATGCTCAAAGCCTTTGCGTCTGTGACATGGAGAAAGGAAATAAGAGCCAGATGCCAACAGATATCCACAAGCACATGGCTCACGCGACCCACTCTGCTTTGTCTATGTGCGTGTGTGTATGTGTGTGTACGTCTGTGTATTCCCAGCAGTCATACACAAAGGATTCAGGTGCGACTCAAGTGATTTTCCAGTGGCTATTTTACGTCAAACTCCTGACAACATGTTTACAGTTCTGAGAAACTCACCGCAACGAGAACCAAAACAAGGCCGACAAAAACACACACATTCAAAGCACTGAATACAGTAAGACGGTATCCTTGGTTTTAAATCGTTTACTCTGTAACCTATAATTCTTGTCCCCGGTTTTTAAGATGTTTTTTTTCCAAAATTTTGGCAGGGATGAAATAACATTTCAGCAAAAACAGATTTTGCCATCCATGTTTTGGATTAGGAGCATTGGCACGGATTTTAGTTTCCATCAGAAATATCTGAATATGCTGTTGTGTGCTGCCAGGAAATCATCGAGAAAAAAAAAAAAAATAATAAAAAGAGACCCACCAAACAGGGGAACTTTAACCATCTGCTTCTGTAGCCGATTCAAAAAATAAAGTCAAGAACTCGTCTTTATGCAGGGCAGGTTTCCTAGAGGTTCAACGAAATTCTCGCTGTTTAAAACTCAGAAACGGGAGCAGCTGTCACATTTCTTCCACTGTATTTCTATTCACCACAAGGACGAAGGCATTAGTTTTGCAGGTATTTGTTCGTAAAATCAGGCGAGAGGAAAATCACTGTTTCAAAGGTGAGATATTTTACAGGATAAGTAAAAATACTTGGACAACGTTGAAAGGGAGAAGGATTTATAATTAGAGTGTATCCTGTGAGGAAACTGAATATCTGCTCATGGAAATCAACCCAATAGTTGTAGGGAGATTTCCCTCTGAACCACGAGCACTAACACTGGTGATACAGGAAGAGCGGCTCGTTCGTCATTGTCTGGGAATCCTCCAGTCTGTACTAGGACAATTTGCCAACCGTGCTGTGATCATGGCAAAAAACTGGACTGTGCGTTCTGAGAAGGAGCTTCATTAAAATCAGTGGGAAATGGCTCACTGGGCTCACAGAGCATTGCACAGCTGAACCAGTAGTGATTTTGACCCCTTTCGCTCTTTTAATTTGGCATTAAATTGATCATGTATGTTGTATTTTATTGTGTATTTTTTTGCTTCTCCTAACATCCATCTTAATCTTCATTTTATTTCTTGCATACCATTTGTTTTGGCATTTAATTGAGTCCTATGTAACGTTTTCACTCTGCATCCCCATTTATACAATGTATTCTACTCTCTTGTGGGACAGGAGGCATTTTATTCACACAGAGGTTTCGCTTTTTTAATTTGCCTTTGTCGGAATAAGCCAAACTCGACGCCAAAGATATACGGCTGTCACAACGTAGCCAATAAGTTGTGTCAGTGTTGCATAAACTGGCTTATCTTGCCAAGAGAGAAAGAGAAAGTTTTGAACATAAAGAAGAGAGAGAAAGCGGGAAAAAGATGCTCTGGAGAAATCAGAGTCTTTAAAACGAGTCGTCTCCAGCGAGCACTACGTTACGCTAAAAAGACAGATCTGGCGAGGCCGACTCCCAAATGCTGTAGCCATGAATAACGCTTTATTAAAAATCAAAGTGTATTCTGTGCATCTGGAGAACATGGACAAGAAAAGGGACTAATCCAAAGTATGCACGTGACTTCAGAGCGATTCATCATTTGTTATTAATCAAAACAGAGAAGTAATGCATCATGGTACTTGCAGAGGCAATTACCAAAATCCATCTCTCTATAGATGACACATTATCACAAAGCACCACGGCTGGAGGAAGTAATTCGAAAATGTTAGAAAAGGCTGCAGGGTGGGTTGTTGAGGGCAACAGCAGAATCACGTCTTAACTAACACAAGATGATATAGACGTCTAACGCTGTTAGAAGGTGGTTCTCAAACAGAGGATGGCAAGTGTAAAACCAGGAGAAGTGCCATAATTCAAACCTCATGTGCTCCAGTTGGGTTTAAAACCATGCATCTTCAAGATAATTAAGTCACCTGGACATCTGTAACCTGATACCCATCCATCAGCATGTAACAAGACTTACAATGAGGGTATTGTAAATAAAAGTCATGGGTAAACGGTTCCAATTTGTGAGTCTCTGACCCGTAGCGCTGCTGCTGCTTGTTCATGTAAAGCTTTTGAGTTTGACATGAACCCCGATGTGACTCACGGTGTTTACATTTTCCACCACATTCTTGCCTGTACTAGAGCACATGGTGAAAGGGGATCAGCCTCAGTAGGTGTGGCTCAGGTCAATTAGAGCAGATACACAGCAGACAGTCATCAGCATATGGTTTAAACTTGTCTGATTGAGTCACTTGGCTTCATTCCATCCATTTACTGTAGCGTGGCATTATCTCAAGTGAAATGCATTTGGGCTACAATGGATCATACGTTACAGATACAAATTCAAAAGAAAACAAAATGTCGCACTAAACATTTTCATGCACAGAACTAAATCGGTGCAGCTTTCTCATCATGCTGTTTCTATTTATTTAGGCCTCGTACATGAAGCACAGCCTGAAGGAGCAAGGCAGAGCAGGCACTGAATGTTCTTATATGTAAATTATAATGCACAACAAGCTGCTTACAACATTGTGGATATGAGAACAAAAGGTCCCTCGACTACACAGTTTAAATCCTTACATTCAAGCACCTAAAATATCTCACAATGTGATATCTGTAGAATATACACTTCAGTGTTTCCCACAAGATTACGTGAGACCCTGGTGTTTTTTTTTTTTGTTTTTTTTTTAACATTCCGGGCAAATTACAGAGGAGGTAAGGGCTAATTATGATGCTATCCCACCTATTAAAACCAATTTATACAGCACATAAAATAAGTGTTTTGTAGCAGTGCTTCTTTAAATTACCGCGAATACTGGAGTTAGCAACAAATAGCAGCAGCCTGTGTAGTTTATGTAGATGAATACTAAACATAATGCTGTTGAGACGTGGTATTCTATGGACAATTTTATCCAAAAAGTGTTCAAAAAAGGACAATTTTATGTAAGATTAAATAAAGTATCAGCAAATAAATCTTATTCATAGTAAATAGTTGACTTTCAATCTAACTTTGCTAGCTAGGGCTTATAAAGTTAAGCTAGCTCACATTACGTCTGGAGTCTTTTCCTTCGGGTTTTGACCAACTCTCTTTAAATAACTGTAAATCTCAAAGGTCTAAAATAAAAAAATCAAGAGTACAAACAAGTGGCGGTATCGTCAGTTTTTACAAGTGAACAACACAAGTAGCTTCACATGCTACGTGAGCTCACCGTCAGGTTAAATTCAGTATGGAGCAGGTGAGCGACCGGTGTGTTTTTAGAGTCTGGAGGGAGGCGGCTCTGGGGAGGCGAGCACAGCGTTGTTTGAAACTCTGAACATATTTCCAATTTGTTATGAGACCACGGTGGAGTAAATTAGACCCTGGCAGGCTGCCATAGTATCAACACTGTATGGGAAACGCTGCAGTTCTTTCTGCCAACGGTCGTACAATTCAACACATCTCCTTTGATAGATGTAAAAAATACAGCCCTGAGGGTTAGTGATGACACAAAATTTAAGTAAAAAATTGCTAATTTGTCATAGTTTTCAGTTTCATCAAACATAAAAAAAACATGCTTGTGCAACACAGGTCTTTTTAAGCCCACAACTGAATTGATACCACAACTGTTGCACAGTAAATTATTGGAGTGACTGTTTTTGTAAATATTTGCTTTCTCATTGAGACTACTACTACTACTACTACTACTATTACTAGCTGTGCAGACAGAGAGGCTACAGAAAATTCGACCATTCTTGTTTTCATGGTCTGCTGGTAATTATAATTATCTCCAGACTACTTACATTCACTCGCTCCTCTTTGTTTTTTTTTTTTGTTTTTTTTAGTATATTGAGTTCAGGGTACAGAGATAATTTGCTTCTTTAAAACTCTGACCAGTGAGGCGTTTGCTGTCTCCACTCAGTGCTTGTACACACTGTGTAGGTCTAAGGGAACACACTGTTTAAGTGTTTCCATACTGCCAGATTGCCTTTAAGTCGAACATTTTACATTTGACCTCTCAGCCTTGCCAATTCATGTGCCATTAAATACTGGGAAAGCTTAATGTGCCCTGGCACCAGAACACAGATAAACTAAAATAGCCTCATTCTTCTTTTTTGGAGCATGCTGCCAGAATATCAGCGTTCTTATGCATTTCAATGTGCAGGCCTCCTCTGGATGATTTATTGACTTCTCCGAGCGTCCAGCTGTGTTGTTTATGGACTCCTTTGAGGATTGCTCTTACACATATTGTTTCAGTATTCATAACGGGTGTGGAGGTACCAACACCCTGTTGGGTCATAAAACCCAGACAAAAAGCAAGCTTGCCAATTAGTCTGAGTGATGCAAATGGACGCAAGTGTGAAGCTAAAGCAGCAGACATGTATTACATTTTTTAAACTGGTTGCCGTTGTTATGGTAAACATTTCATTTAAATAATGTTTGCTGCATGAAAATAAAGAGGCCGCACACTGACTTGATCTCCCTGCTGGCCTGTGATTCTGGTCTTTACCCTATCAGATGAAACTTCAAAGAGGAGGACGTCAGACCATGAGCAGAGCAGATTCATAGTGAGCCAGAGTAAACTGGAGCCACACTACTCCCACAGCAGCTTGTTGTGCGTCTGAGAATGTTTCTCACTTTATTTTTTTTTTACTATACAGGAGCTTATTTGACAAATTGACTCACTGAAAACTGTTTATTCACCAGAACCAGTTCAAAGAACCAGGAAAAAAAGCTCCTAATGTGTTTAGACTCAACCTGCTATACATGAATTAGCTGTTTAAAAAGGAAAACAGAAAGGCCTTTTTTATTGACAACAAGATTACTGTAAGTTTGACCCTCAAAGCAATTTAACACAGTTTAAGCTCCACCGCTTTCAGACCTTTTGTCACACAAAATAAAGAGTTAAAATCCGTCTGCTCGTTTTCTCGTCAGCGTAACACAACACCGTCTATGACCTGACGCTGACATCATTTGCTGCATTCACCGTTCAATCTTAATTAAAAAGGCATGATATGACATGAACTCGAGTCAAATTGAGGCAGTGCTTGACAGGCAGTATGTAACTCCAACCACCAAAACAATAGCGTTCGGTGTTTTTCATAGTTTTACTGAACGGTCGTTAAATTAATCTAATTAGCCCATATCGCTCATTATTTCCTTAGGGTATTTTTACTTTTCGAAGATAAACTTAAAAAAGTGGATTATGATGTGTGCAGTGGATAAAATACTTGGTACCTACTTTAAAATATTTTAATTCAATCTCTTTTAATGGTTGTCACGATATTACGACACAGTTTCTTGTTATAATACGATACCAGTTTATTGCGGCAGGTTTTCTTGCTGTAACAACATACCACTTGTCTTGTCACGCAACAAGATTAATGTGTCTATCACTAATATTTTCTCATTTCTTGTACTGTAAAAAATAAATAAATAAATAAATTAAAAAAGGCCATACGGTTTTAAAATGAAAACAATTAATGGTCTTCACTGCTTAAAGAGATAAGTGACCGGTTCACATATAACAGGTTGATGTAGACACGTGCTCGACTGGTTGTTGCTTTCATTGTGTTTGTCATTGGTATCACTGATGGTCTGTGATCTGAATATGAATCCATACTTGGTTCATTACAATAGACACCTACGTTTCCAGGAACATGTAATGACTGGAGTAATGAAGCTACTGGATACCAAATTTCCCACGGGATGAATAAAGTATCTGTCCATCCATCTATCTTTCTGCCATCAGCATCACTCCACAATGTCGCATCTACCGTCTATACCTGCCTACCTTTCCTGACGGCATACTGTTTCTCATGAGGCTACACGTATAGCAAACTGACAACCATCACTCCTCCACTTCTGCACAGGCCTGACATTGGACATCCTTGGGTCATTCAGCTTTACATACAATCATTTTTTTTTTCTAAATCTGGCCTTGACATGCGTCTTGGCTTCTCCTACTGCAAATGGAAAGCTGTCAGTTCATACCTGACATTAGATTACTTCTCTACATGCACTCTGAGCTGCAAACAAATCACCAAAATGATATAACCTGGTTCTAGTTCTAGTCATGCTCCCTGCAAACTGAATCCCCCAGACGGTTCGCCACACGCGTATGTCTGTCATTCTTGTTTTCCCACTTTTAATCTCACAGCATTACCGCACATATTAGTATGTATGTCTGCTCGCACATAGGACGCCAGCTGAGCAGACGGTCCTTCAGTGTGGCCAAGGACACATTCGAGCGCCCGCCGCTGAGAGAACGTGTCCATGTGCGGCCCAGATCACTTTCTATGTGTGTTATTGTGGCATATTGGGTGCATTCACTCCTCTACCTCAAGCTGTCCACTCAAGATTGGATAACGCAGAACGCATGCTAATGCCAGGTGTGTTATCTGTGCCAGGGCTTCAATGTTGCCTCTAGGTGAGAGGCTGTCTCTCTGTCAGTGTAATCACTGTAATGGAAGTGTGTCAACCCCCGTGCTTGACAGTCATCACATCCTCTGCAAAAATGCACAAACCAGGCCTGTACCCTATGACCACCTAGAGTAGAGGCCTGGTGGAACAAGTTTTGTCAAATACTAGTATCTGGAATGTATTTAATGGGCTCAAGGGGTCCTCCAGTTACTGAAAATTACTATTATGAAATACTTACACAACGATTAATCACACGAGAGTAACCCCCAGGCATGCTAATCACACAACAGATCATACACATGCTTTGACTGCTCTGAGTTATGCCATTTTTCAGGTAATTAAGCATATTTTTTGTAATTTTTAACACTTATTACAAATGTCTTTTTACTGCCTCAACCTAATATAAAAAACAAGTATGGGAACATTTTGTGATATAATGAGATAAATGGAGTATTCACTAGTCTTTTTAACCAGCAATAATAGACTATGGGGTTGTACGCGTCCAAAAAAGGCTTAAAAAAAAAAAAAACTGAAAGAACCTACATTGAGGGTTGTATGTAAATCAGAGTTGATTAACAGTCTGAATAAGTCTAAAATGTTAGCTGTAAAAATCTGTCATCTGTGAGATCAGAACATAAAGAGTGCATGGTCATAGTTTGCTTATGAAATCCTTGCACATCTCCTGTCTGGCTCCTGTCAGAAAAACCGCCAGTCACAGTGGACGGCAATAGGAGAAGTTGTAGGGTCTGGTTCATATAGTTGTTTATCCGACATAACTAACAATTCAGCATCGGGACTGAGAACGTCTGGGTGGCCCTGCATCATGTTGTCTTATGTTTGTAACACTCCTCTCTGTTTCCATCCCGGCTAGTTTTACAGTATGGTTATGTTGAGACAAGAATCACTTTGTAAAAGTTTGAGGCCTGCCCAAAAATGAGGCAGCAGTCTAATTTGAAGAACAAAATGCAAATTGCCAAATGTCCGGGATCTTTTCATCTGATCTTCAAAGACTCACTGAATCACTGAAGATGCCAACCGCGCAGCCTGATATGAACTTTTGATGCCGTTTGGAGCCATTACTATCCTTTTATTCTGTGCCTGGTATTGGAGCATGAATACATAATGATTCAAAAGACAACCTATGTACATTTATTTGTGTAGTTACGACCTTAATCATGGTACAGCCTGGCTGTGCTGGATTGTTTGCAAAATCAAAGTTTTACCTTGATTTGTCCTTCGTCTCGGGTGCACGGTAGAGCACAGTATAAAATAGACCTTTTCTGATTGCTATAATAAAAAGGGATATTGATATTTTGAATGGAAAATTAGGTAATCTGCCTCTAGACACAAAAGTGTAATAATCTTATTACTGCTGCAACAAACTATTGGAATAAAAACCAAAACTAAATTTGCCTGGGAGATTGTCAGAAAAACGCCCTGCAGCCAGTTGTAAGAACATGTCCAGTAAAATATAACACCAGCGTCACCTTGTAACTTCGAGAGCGTAAAAGATGAAGTGGTGAATATGATATACAGGAGCAGGTTTTGTGAAGCCCTCTAATCTAATATCTATCTATCTAACATGAAGGCCTTTTAAATTTGACACCACGAGTATCGTAGTAAACAATCTGATTCTCTCTAACTGGAGCACAACACTCATGTTTTCTTTTTACGTAACTAAGCTAAAATTAGTTTTAAAACAGGTCCCAGCGTTGTCACAAACGCACTATTTTAACTGATCGAGTGCACCAGGAAGTAATGCAGGGAAGGGTGCGCGTATATAGGCGAAAATAACGAGATAAGAATAAACAGAGGGCCTCCAGTGCATTCTCTCCACACCGTTTGTCTTTTAAAAGCTGTGAGGCAATAGTTTTGTTTTTTTTCCTCAGACAAAGACAGATAATACATTTAGTTTCATAACTGTGAACTTTGTAGCCCTGAGGCTTCTTCATTTAAAATGAAGCTGGAAAAAATAAAACGTCGAGCGTCATGTGCGCGGCCGTGGAAGGCATTAATATTATGTGGGCCGGGCGGCGCAGAGCAGCAGCAGCAGAAGAGGAAGACAGGAGGAAAGAGCACGAGTGGAAGCGACGGGATCCCTTCTCTTCCTTTGAGACGGGTGACATTTGGAACAAAGAGCCCAGTTATATGAGCAGTTCTTTCTGGGACAGGCAGACTGACAGAGGCCAAATACTCCCAGCCCGCCAAATCAACCGCCCACGTAGGGTGGGGTCACTCAGGGATGACTCATTCATACTTACACAGAGAAACAGGAACACACAGACACACAAAGTATATACTGTATACAAATATGCATAAATACATTACTTCTGTGAGGCTACGATGTACAAACCTGCAAAACTCCAAGGGAATGTCATATGGATATGCCAAAGGAAATAAATACCTTGCTCCAATTCTCACATGCTTTCTTCCAGAGCTCAGTTTAGCCTGCGGGACAGGTGAAAGTGTTCCTGGTGGGATTATCTGTCTGGCTGTCTTTCTCTTGTCACTGATAGTGAGTGTGTAGGCGTCTTTTGTTATCACTTGCCATCCGGGCAACGTGCCAGACAAAATAAGACATTTTATAGTTTGTTTCTCTAAAGCTCTCCATTGTGAGATAAGAATTTACTGGGGTCCTCAGAAAAAGATTTGTCAGTGTTTCAGCGGCCGTTCAGTCACAGCAAAATTCATCCAGACAAATAAACAGCTTTTATTGGAGCTTGTGTTGCTCTGGTGTCCCCCATGGTGGTCAGCCAAACTACCAACGGCAGCCCTTGCAGCCTTCCCCAGCAACACTTCCGTATAGATTTTTCCCTCTCGCAACAGGGGAAGGGATGAGATTTGACATATACGTTGCTGCCGCTCGCCGAGCTGTTAATGTTAATTTGATAACTTAGATAGCGCCGGCTGTTCCCTGGCAACATAATATTTGGCCATAAATAGAAACTGATGGACAAACATGGCCCGGCTTGGCTCGGTTCCAAACATGAGGTCTGGTTTCGATGGCCATTTTTATGAACAATTACATATGAAATGTGCCAAGTATGAACGCTGCCATAACGTCAGTCAGAGGAACTCCCTGGAAAAGGAGGTTGGTGTTTATCACACCTTAGAAACGGAAGTCTTGAGCCTCCCTTAGTTTTGTTATTTTCTTATTAAGCGCAGACAAGAATTACCTTCAATAAAAAACAAACAAAAATATGCATCAAACATATACATGAACATCAGCTTCTACTCTCATGTTTCCCAAAAGTAATACCTGAAGAATTATTGCCATAAAATAACAAGGACACATGCTGGTATTAAGCTCTACCTAACATACATGATGTCTCAGCTCCTTGGGGGGACCCGAGTCAAAATGTAATTCTATTTTATTCATACAATCAACAAATCCCTTAAAGGGACAAAAAACAATCCTTCTAACGAGCGTTGTTTATGCAGCCAAACCCTGATATAGCTTATTCCGCTGGCCATAAAGCTTGTTTGACATGTTTCTTTGCTACAAGGAATTTGGAAACTGTGGCTCATTTTGAATGGATCCCACATGTGCCATGCTGCTGCCGTGAATACCAGCAAGGGAACCAGAATTATTTAAATCCATGGATCGAAATTAAACTTCGGTAAAAGTAACATTTCTTTTTTAAGAGATTAAAGTACATACTGGTAGCTCGTTTTTACATTCATAAAAGGAACAAGTGAGCTCCAGGAAGCCATGGGCAGAAAAGAAGTTGCACTGAGAGACAGGTTAATGCATTTTAGTTATGGTCTTTTTTTTGTGGGGCGTATACATAATTACAAAAATACAGAAAGCTTCCAAATTGTCCTTAAAAGGAAAAAGTGTGTAGTACCGCTTGAGAGCGCGGCTGGCTTATTTCAAACACACTCTGAGTTTTTGACGACATTAATCCATAGCCGTGAAACTGCAGAGATTTAACATCGGCCTAAAAGGTAGAACGTGGCAACTGACAACGCCAGGAGTAGGAGTTTTAATTCTGGCCAAGCCACACTTTGCATTCGCAGCACAGTTTAAAAAAATAAAAAAAACCTTTTGGATAAAAGCAGCCACCGAACGGCTTTATGTTATAATAAAGTGAGATCAAATAAACGGAGGGGCAGAAGAACTGCTCTGGGATCGCACGTGTTTGGTTAACGCCAAACAGATGGAGGCATACTGTATGATTACTACATCATTGCATGGATTGTATACCCACTCAGACAGGAAAGAGATGGCAGCTGCAAGCCATCAACAAGAGCGCACAGGCAGGCCTAAACCATAGGCTGCAGCCGTGCCTACTCAACGTGAACGTATGCACATGTTTGCAAACGTACGCGCCGGGCGGCCGGATGCACAGGGGAGCGTGTGGAGGCACGAACGTACACAAACACACTCTCGGACTAATCCCTTTTATCTGGGTAATCCGATGTTTAACATCACGGCCCACCGTACGCCTACCCGCCATCTTTAAAACGTTCAGAGCACAAGTAACATAAACATCCTGAAATTGCCACTGCTCTGCGTCATAATTTTCTTTTCATAACATAGTCTACTGCCTGGTTATTTCAAGGCTCTGGGTGACCCCTGGAACCAGAAGTTTCCTCACTCCTCCTCTGGCGTTATTTAAGGAAAACTTCAGCGTTTCCCTTTCTGCTCGGCCTCTCTCTCTCTCCCTCTCTCTCTGTCTTTCTCTCCCTCTCTTACTGGGTGTGGTTTTCAAGAGGCAAACTTGTGTGAATGATGTGGACTATAGTCATAGCTACGACTCAGTCCACACCCTTCAACTTAAAGAGAAGTTGGGAGGAGGTGGAGCAAAGCGACGCTTGGAGCACAGTTTGAGCTTGGACTTGAGCATTTGTAAAGCAACATGTACGCACGCTGTGACCTGTGCTGCCTTTGTGCTGCACTCACTGACTTCTGGATCTTCAGCCTGAGCCTGCCGAGTTTCTTTTTTTACTATTTTTTTATTTATTTTTCTTTTTAAGTCTGTCTGCACTCTAAGATGTTTTGTGAGTATGGGAACTATTTTTGTTTCTGTTAAGTTTCAGTGAGAGACAGAGAGAGAGACAGAGAGAGAGACAGAGAGAGAGACAGAGAGTTTTGCATGTGGTGACGCTTGTGGAGGAGAAAATGAAAGAGGTGAAGGAGTCCGGACATTTCTGGTGACAATAATCGTGTTTGTTTCAAACTGTCAACTTGTTTTAGTGGAGTCGTTTCATAGTTTGCGCAGCAGAATTACAGTAGTGCAAGGCTGTCACTTGACATATATTTGAGAGTTGTAGATGCTCAATTATATGAATGTTTTACTCTTAGACTTTTCAAGTAGAAACCGTGCAGAGCTGGTTTACTGTTTAGTTTGTGCCTGGAAGCTTTCAGATGTGTGTATATTTATAGGTTCGTGTAGTTTGTTTGTTAGATTGTTGCTAATTTCATCAGGAAGTACATGCATGTGACTGTCCATGAGGGATCGAGGCGAAGGGAGGGAAGCTAAAGCATGATTAGATGAAACAATTAAAATGAATAAGCGATAACAAAAAGGAAAAATTGCATTCGGGGCTTCCTGAATCTAAAGTTATTTATGTGCTGGACTGCTTCGTTAATGTGCGGTTTGTGTATCGAGGATTAGAAGCGATGAACGCAAGAAAGTGTACGTGGCCCAAGGCCCATTTTGTTGTTTGTGTAGTAGATGAGTAAATATTAATTATTTTTTTTGGATGTACATGGCTAACCTTTTGTGTTATTGATCTGTTGCTGTTTTAAGGCTGTTAAACCTTCATATAATCAATTCTTGCATTCAAATTCGTCGTATCTTGGGCTTTGTTGTGACACCTCTTCCGCTGGTTTTCAGTCAGACTCTTTTTCCATCGCCTTTAAGTGATGGGAGATTAACTGGCTTCTCCATTCATAATTTCTCCGGCCTTTCTCGGCGTTCCTCGTCGATGCACATCAATTTTTTCTATGCTATGAGTCACTTTCCATCAGGGTCGGTTTCATGTGTAATTGTGTAATGGATCTTATTGTTTTTTGTTTTTTAAGGCGATTCGGTTAATTCCGAATCTGCAGGCGGAAAACTCACAGACACAATATAAAACCCAGACCATGTGGCTTCTCTTCGCTCATTTTCAGTCTCGCTCGTTCTGCCTTCCTTCCTCCTCTCCATACATTGGAAACTGGCACAGACGGAGGAAGTAGCCAGTCTTTTCCACCTGACATCACTTTTGCGATTACACACATGTACAAACTCACACATAGACACAATGGTCTCCCCTTAGTTCACTGCCTACCCAGTCTAGTCTATCTGGCTTTCCTCAGCAGGCAGTAAAAATCGAACTGAAACTGTCCAGAAATCCACCCAAACTCTGACTGAAAAAACACACCTGCCTCAGCATATATGTCAGGGGGAAGTGCGGTGAGACAGTCCAGAGCTGGTTTAACCTCTCCAACAATCTGAAGCATTGAACAAAGGACTGGTAGGAGCAGTAGCATGTCACTGTGACAAATGGCTGTTGACACGAAAATACGTCAGAAATTATTCCGTCCCGAAAGCGTCTGCAGCTGTTTTTGATCAGACCTTTCTCGTAATGTGTTGTAATGCTTCACACATATTTATAAATGTGTGAAATGTGTTTTCTTTAACTTTTCCTATGCAAGCGGCGGCGTTATATTGGAGAATTCCTATTCCATCGTGTCACGAACCGTGCAGTAATCAAAACTGAATGCTGTATAAACTAAAACTTTATAAATGCTTCACGGCTGTTTCGCTGCAGTAACAATAAAATGTTAATAATGACATTTTAATCTGTGAGAAGCAAAAACGACAGGGGAAAAAAAGGAATTTCATGCAATTTGTCTACAGCGTTAGCTCTAATAAAATGCACATCCATGGACGTGTACTGAGACAATGTCCAGGCCTTGCTGATTGAATTTTATTGCTCTGAGAGTTTATGTGCACAGTGGAAACTGGGAGCACACTTACAAATGAAAGATGTCATTAGACTGTTTTATAGATTATGTTGTATATAAAACGTATTTAAACAAAAAGCTACAGTCCGGCGAGAATTCACACAAATGAAGAAATCCAGATTATGTACTGTGTTTAAAGACGTTTCACTGTTTAGCATTTAGGATTCAATTTAATCTTGTGATGGTAATTCATCACTTTTATCTTTAAGACGATTTACAAGTAACATTTTGTTAACTTTGAACATGCAATGCTAGCATTTTTGGACTTGGACTGAACCAATTAGATCCAGGAAGAGAAAGCACATTTACGTCAGCAAGGTGCTCTGAGGACAAGTCACGAACGGGAGAAATGGAGAGCGAGGGAAAAGACAGAGCGACACTGACAATGACTGGAGTGGCAGTGAGAGGGAAAGCTGAGAGTCAAAGATCCGAGGCTGAAACCAAAGCTTAACGGGGGGAAAATGGAGGAAAACAAAGATGAAAGGCATATTCTAGGCGGCTGTGCGGTGTTGGAAGAGTGTGAGAGTATTTGTTCTCCTCAGTCTTGTTTACAGGAAGTTCTTTTAAAGTTCCACAGATGGCTGCATTCACAGAAAGGCCTTTTATTGCATTTTTCCGAGCCCCATAAACTCCCTATACCTTCATTTATGTGTGGGAAACTGTGATTTCTGCTGCTGTTTGGCTCGAGGTTGGTCTCATCTTGGGGGTTTCTTCAGATTGGATTGCACTCTTGCTGCAGGTTGACTACAGACATCTCCTTCTGGAGAATTATTTTTGTCTTTGGTAGTGTGTGTGTGTGTGTGTGTGTGTGTGTGTGTTCGAGGCATTCGTGCCCTTAACTTTATGAGTTTATGGGTTTTCTGTTGGGTTTTTTAAGGCCAGTGCTCTTTAAGAACAAACAAGTGTTTTGATCTTCTGAAGTAACACACTGTAACACTTAGGGCAAACACACGACCAATGTGTACCAATATGCTGAACTTATAGATAATTACACATATGGCTGAATAAAGCACTATATAAGTAATTGTACACTTCTTATAATGATATAAATTATATATAATTTAATTATTGCAGTTTTGACTTTGAACTCATCAAATATTCAATTAAAATGTATTAATAAAATAATTGTTAAGGCATCAAAAAATATACAAGAAAGCAAATGTTGTTCAGTCCTCTAAAACAATGATTAGTTGGTGATCGGTCTTTTTTGTCTGTTAATTCATATAAAAAATAAAAATAAAAAAAAACAGGAAGGAAATTACACAACCTTTAGCTCACTGAACTACTATTTAATTAATTGTTTAATAAATCAAAAGATGCAGCTTTAATTTTAATATATAATATATAAAAAACTTGCTATTAAATTCATAGAAAGACTTGTGCTGACGTACAGGGCTTCTTAAGTTCGAGTGTCTGTTTCAATTCGAAGCACCAAAAGCATTAATTTGGTCTTCCAGTCAAGGCTCGATCCAAGAGAGCACAGAGGGCCCCTTAAACAGCCTGGTACCATGTTGAGAAGTAAATACAGTTAAGGGCTCTTTAAGGGCTTTCAAGCCCCCAGATTCGTTGTGACGTTTGGGTCTGTAAGACATTTAGTGGGCAAGGAGTCTCTGCAGAAGTGATTTGGCTGCTGTGGCTTAAACCTCAACTGAATGATTTTTGTCGATTTATTTCTTAGGCAAATGTAAACCATCTCAGGGGTTGCAATTAGGCTTATTTTTAGACTTTTTTTTCTCCCCCCCAGTCTAGTTTTAAACACATGGTGACTATTGAGAAAAACTATATTCCAGGTTATGCCTGGATGTGAAAACCTTCAAAAGGCAGGAGCCAGAGGAGCTGTTAAACGTTTAATTATGGAATGATTATGTTCCAGTTGGAGCATTAATATAATGAAATACTAGCCTCTCATCTTTTGATTCAAATAGCTACAAAGTACAAGGAAGAAAAAAAAAAAAAAACTTAAAAGACCGGGGAACAGTCTTGTTCTGCAGAATACTGCAGTTTTCACAGAGTTAGACAACTAAAGCATTGTCTAACAGTATTAAAAGAGTGAAATGTAAGATACAGTAATGAATGGGTGGTTAAAACGACTGTAGCATAAAGTAATTGATACACACTTTTAAAAAAAAAGTTGGCTAAAAGTAAAGTGGAACATGGCGGTTGGCGATAAAAGCGTATTTGAACTCATCAGTAAAAGTCTGTTAATCACTCGTGTACAGGTTGGGTTTGTGCTGTAGGAGAGAGTTTTGTTGTTTGCCTTGTGTCTTCAGCTTACATGCAAACATCACCACAAATAATACCACTGTTGATACTCTTTGGATAATTTTACTAAAACGTCAGGAGTAATCCCTCTGGGCTCTGCACATGAGCGGTACTACAGCACAAATTCTGCCACGAAAAAGTAGCTCGAGGCTCTCTGAAGCTTAATCTCTCCAAAGCTATTCTGTTTAGTCCTGTTAATGTTCTCAGTGTCTGCCCATACGTCATGTCTCCTCACTCTGACTCGCTCCTAAGCTCCCTCTCTCTCCCCGTGTCTGCTTCTCTCTCTGTTCTCCCCGTCTACTGGCTTAGGAAACCCTCCTATATATGTTTATGAAAAAGCATCGCCTCCTACGTGCACGCCGACACGACTGTTGTTCCAGAATCACTTGTGACTCTGTCGTGAGGCCATATCGTCAGATTTTGACAATTCACTTCTGATCCAACCCTTTGAACTTTATGAGCAAAGCGCCTGAACTGATCCAAACGTCCAGTAAATGCTTTTTTATTTTTTTAGCGTAGGTTACTGAAAGCCACAAGTCTGACTAGGATAAATCAACCATGTGCAAGCTCCAGACAGACCCTGACCAATCATGTGCGCCTTTGGCTTTGTCCCAAAACAAAAAAAAAAAAAAGTGTGTCTAGCCAAAATACAGCACAGCTGAGGCTGTTAAAATCACGGGGTAATCACAAGAGAAGGGCTTGTAGCTTTCCCCGAGAGTGAAAAGCTAAGCTGAGAGGAGCATGGATTGTTTAGCAGTCAATGAGGACTCCCATACGTGAGGTCTATCTATGTGTTGAGTGTTGGGCTAATGCATTCCCAGATTGAGGTGGCAGCTGCTGATGTTTTGGTACTTCGCAAAAATGGGCGCGCTTTCAGGCAGGCCATAACAGCGCTCTATGTTTCAAGCCTACTTTTCTACCCGATGAAAGGATGGCGAGAAAAAACAATTTTCTGCTAACTCTATAGCTGTCCGTCTAAAAGAACATGCCAGTACACGTGGATATAAGGTGTGAGTTTGTATTTTCTGCTAAGACAGCTCAGCGGATGAGCTTCGAGGCCCTGCTCCAAGTGCCGAGCCTTCAAGACACTCAAGCGAAGTAGAAAATGTTTAGGGTGCCGAGGTTGATGCCGACTGTTGTGGATTTCCCTTTTTTCCCCGAATAGCTTGTCTCAGTGAAGTGCTTGTAGCTGTCATGAGATGACTTTCTTCAAGCTCTAAAGGCTGAAAGGCTATTCATTAACTGAGCAATTTTCATCCTTAACTTAACAAACGTCACGAGCACCCATTATAATTTCACACAATATGTCATAAAGTGAAGTTTAAATACATGTAAAACTGTCGATTATTATATTTGTTACATCTACTGGATCGTTGCATAAAAGAAAATATTGCAATCCGCTGGGACAAACAATCCTGGGACCCCTTCAATCTTAGTTGTATTAGAAGGATGAAGGGCGGAAAATGAGAGAGAACAGAAAAAAAAAAAAAAAAGAGTGTGAGTGGAGGGCATTAGTCATGTACGTACTTCCTGCTGTTATTGAGTAGCTCAGGCGGTCTGGAGCTTGGCCAGGCCAATTGTTGCTCATTTAGCTGTCAAACAGCCATAGCCGAAAGGCAGCCACAGGCAAGGAATGAATAAGTTTTGTACTAGTTGAAATGTAAGACTTTATTTTAATGTCGTCAAAGTGAGTAGTGTGTTTTTGCAGAAACTCTTTAGGGTTAAAATCTCTGGTAATTTTGCACCGGTGTGTCTCACTCTACTTGTGTCATTTTTGTTTATTTGGTGTCCAGAAAGTCCTGCAGATTAAATGACAGGCTCAACAGTCCCTATGTGCAGGTTTGTCACTCATGCCAGTATTAATGCAACACAGTGGAACTGCATTAGAGCACATCATTATCCAAACATAGCGCTCCAGGTTGGTAGTTAACAGATGGGGAGAGAGTGTGAGAGAGATGGAAACATAGATGGAGGAAGGCAGACAGCACAGAGCTATTGAGTTACCGTGACTGGCTGTCAAAGCCGAGCCCAGAAACAGACTTGCTCATGGCTATTATTGTCAGCCAGCTGTGAATCCAGATAAATGAAACGGAGAACAAGATAGTCTAATAGAGTGGAGGACTACTGTAGCACTGGCACAGCAGAAGGGAAACAACTGTTTGTATAAATGCAAATAAAAATGAATAATTTAACAGAGTTTTGCAAAAACAAGCAGTAAACTCAGAGTTGACATAATATCACAATATCAAATGGTTATGATGAACTTTGTTAAGCAATTAGTTGCCAATTCGCTCTCCTTTTAGCTCTGTTTTGGTCTCCACCTACTACTGATCAGTCTGTTTAGCAGCTAAATCCTGTACTATGTTCACCAGCTAGTCGCCACCTTATAAATTATAGTAGATTTTTAGAACTTTCCTGTTAAAAACTATTTTGATCTCATGTCTGGAAGCGGCACAAATGAGAGAAATGGAAGAGAGAGAAGCAAATCAATGACCCAAAAGACCCTGCATAAAGCTGCAGAATCAGGTGATGACTATTTACGGATTTCATATTCACATCACGGTCTGATCCATCACCAGCATAAAAAAAACAACAACATAGCTTTAAAAACATTAAAATATTTCACTTCTCAAACACCGCTGCTGCTCTTCCGCATAGATTAAAACACAATCCGTTTGACTTTCCAAACGTTAGGGCCGGCAGCCTTAACTGAATATCAGTGTCAGAGGAACAGGAAGGGCTGCTGTTTACTCTGGACTGGTCACTCATATTTCCTCTTCTATCAAACATGGTGTTGAGATAAATATTTGCAAAGGCCGGCCACATGCACGCCTGGGAAGCAAAATAAGGCAGCGGGTCGACAGTGTTTTCTCCCTCCTCGTCCCCTCTGGCAGCTGGACACGGAGCCTGCAGTTGCCTTTTTTTTTTTTTTTTTTTACAGCAACAATCAAGTATAATCAAGCAATCAAGATTGTTTGTTTCAAAACCGGCTTCAAGGAACAAAGAACTCCTTCTTACAAGGTACATATCATTTAAATATCTCAGTTGAAAATAGTATTAATACATGCCTCTTTCCTGTAATTGAGAGTGTGGCTGCTTAACTGCCTAAGGTCCGCTGTGGCGCTTTTCTTTTTTCCTCCTTTCTTTACCAGCACACTCAAGTGATTTGTTACAGGAAGCCTGTGGTAACAAACGCAGGAACACCACATGTTGCATGAAAAATTATGGAGGGGAAAAAATTAAAATATAGCCGTCGACTGAAAAGTTTCATCAAAACAAACTAACGTTAAGTAGTGACAAAAATAGAATCTCAGCGATTTTAATGAATGAAGCGATGTAAATAGACAGAGAAATAAACACTGCAGAATGTTTTAACCACTTGGTTATCCGGCAATAGCTGGTTGCGAGAAACCACTTTAAACACAGCCTTGGACGTACGAAATTCATCTTGAGTTGAAAACATCGCATCTAAGGGAGGGAGACTCGAGCACAAAGTTATAAAAGCAGTGGTTAAGGAGAGGTTTTATGTGCAAAGTGGTTCTCAATCCCTCAATCAAGGGCCTGCAAGACAAATCTGAATTCTTCTACACCAAATTTACGTTTATTTTAACAAAAGTCTCTCCCTAACCTTGGAGGACTTGTTCAAATCTGGCATTTTAGCCGTTGTAGGTACAATTGTCCAGCTGCTTCAGTCTATGTTTGCATGGTATAGAATACTATAGTAATGACTAATAATGACTCTCAGACAACTGAACCAACACAGTCCTGCAGAGCTCCACGCCCGATGCACAGGCTTGATGGATTATATACACACACAAAGTCACAAGCGCTCGTTTTAACCCACCTGTGCATGTGCCTGCAATCACCGGGAGCCTATAGATTTCAAATACAGTTCTGTTTGTCCAGGTGCATCAATGAAAGAGAACTCCATCAACCCACGCACACTACAAGCATGACGTGTGGCAAGCCCATGTGTTAACATTTAAAAGTGTGCGTCTCGTAATTACATAGTGATGAAGTACTCTGCCATGCTGATGTGCACTCAGATAGACACCTGCAGTCTGCACTCTCTCTTGCACTCTCCCTCTGTCCTCACCTGCGACCTTCTCTCACCATATCGTGCACCCGTTTTCTATTTTTCTCCCCTCCTCCTCCTCTTCCTCATGCATCTGTCTTCACACACAGGATACCGGACGGTTGGTTTAGCTGGAGGGATTCCTGGCAGAGTGATTTGGTTGTGATATAATGTAAATCACATTGCCAGGGATTTCCAACCAGCTACAGCTAAAAACCCACGGCAGTCTCCGACAGCTGACGGCCGTTCGGCCAAATCCCAGTTAGCATGAACACTCTTTTCTCCAAAGAAATTGTGTTTTAAATTTATTGTTTGACACTTTTAGATATAAAGTTAAGGTAGTACCAGTAGATAGTTAGCTTAGCTTAGCATGAGGTGTGAATTTGAGAGACACGCATAGCCTGGCTCTGTCCAAAGGACGGGGACTATGTGCCAAACTAAATTCAGAGCAGGTCCACTTACCAAGGCATTCATAAGAAATTCAAATCATCTTTATGTGTATAATAAAATAACACATGTAATTTGTTAAGGGTGCTAATAGGTGGGATTTTGTTACCTCTGGAAAGAGACAAGCGAGCTGCTTGCATCCTGTCTCTTTGCAAAACTAAGCTAAGCTAAGCTAAGCTAAACAAACCTACTTTAGACATTAAAAGTGGTATAGTATAGTGGTCAAAGTGTAACTCATGTGGGAATATGAATGAAAACATTTCCAAACATGTTCCACTAATTAGCATTCATGTGTATTCTTGGAAAACGTACAGACAATGACGGGCGGGGGGGGGGTGTCCTCAGATGTCTCCAGTAACAGTTTGGTGGAGGTGAAGGACTTAGCTCGCTCCGTGAACAGTTCAGTGAAAGCCTGTGTTCACAGTGGCTAAGTTCCGCTCCTCTCAAGCCTTTTCCAGCTTTAAACACCCACTGTTTTAACAGCAGTGAGAAGTCAACATGGAATTACCATTTTTTGGATTAAATGCTATGCTGCCACAACCCGCTACAAGCATTACATGGTGTTTAACTTCAAGGAAATAAACATGAAATATTTATAAGCGTTTAATCACATTCAGACAATCTCTTTTATATATTTCCTCAACAGCAGACGGAGAAAAAAGAAAGGCCTTATTCGGCGGGTACGCTACTGAGAAGGATTATGGAAAAAGAAAGATGGGGAAGAGAAGAGGTCTGCAGGCGGGAGACTGGGAGTGGAGGTCTTACTCATACAGGAAGGAAGTACAGGAAATGTCCCATCGGGAAAACAAGTAGCAACGTAATTGTGAAGCCTGAGCTCATTCACTGTCTGGGTGGTCATGAAAGCAAAGCACCGATTGTGTGTGTGGGGGGATCTGTGTGTTACATGTAAACACTCATATGTTAACTGCACGGAGCTACTGACATAAGTTATAGTGTGAATTAAGAGATCTGACAACTAGTTTTTTTTTTAGTTTTTTTTTTTAATTAATATCCAAAGACGACAGACGATTGAAATATGTTTCAAAACACTGAACATTACAGGAACAAGCATAACTATTCTTTATTTGGTAGGGTTATACTGTATGTTTTACAGACATGTTGGCTCTGAATACTAGTGAGATTAAGTCTACTGTAAAGGCATGACTTAAACCCAAAGATAAAAAGACTAACGTAATTTTTAGCTTTAATAATCATAAAATATGTATTTACTGTGGGTTCTCACTATATTTAAATTTTTATGTTTTGTGTTTAATATTTAGCTTTCCTCCGTTTCATTTCTGTGCCATTTTAATTTCTGTGTCATTGTTCTGTCTGTTGCATTTGAATACTGTAAAGCACTTTCTTGATTAATTAATGTAGCATTCATTATGAAGCCATTTAATATTTGTTATTATTATTAGCCAACAGAGCAACATGGCTTCAGTGTAAACACAGAATCTGGCATCTAACTACGAAGATAGTTCAGTTTAACAGGGGTGTTAAAAAAAAATAATAATAATCATCTCAAACTTTGTGTGTCGTTTCCTGACTGTGCAAAGTTTTACCGCCAACCTACTTTCTAGCCACAATTAAAGCTGTTCACATAAAAAAAACTAATCTGATGAATATCCAGAATAATGTCGGCAGAGGCTGAAGTTTCATGTCAAAACCCGGACACATTAAAAGAAATTGTCTATTTAACTGTACAAAAAAAATGTGTAAATATTCTTTTGTAGTTTTGGGCGAACTGACAGTTTAACTTGAATTTCTACTGTATCTGTTGAACCGCATGTCCACATATTTGTCGTTTGCTTCCCCTTGTGGCGAGAGCATGGTGGTGCAGGTGCCTGGGCTCAACCTCCTGTGCCTACTGAGCTGATAACAGTTACATGTTAAACAAGCACTGGCTCAGTTCAGCAGGAACCGGAGTTAGGCCCTCTAGAAACAGCAACTCAACTACAGTCAACTGCAACGGATCATCTGTCCAATTAAGATATTGCAATCAATGCAAATGTATAATTGGTGTTTACCCGCATATCTTGTACTGTGCAACTCCAATTGTAGTCGTCATTTTTTCCTTAACATCTCTAAAAGGTCATTAGGCTTCTCTCCAAGAAACAGCCAGATTGTAATCATCCATTATTCAGAGGAAGCACATCAAATGTACCCGTATACCCGCCTCCGAATTTAGACTGTTAAGTTTGTGATGGAGGAAATCTGCTTCTGTTGGTTTGGTATTACTAAAACATCACAGGAGCAGAGTTTTTCCAGCTGTATTCACCACATCTCACCGCTCAAAGGTTCCAGGAAAACTCCTTTGAGAGACATTTACTGTACGCCAAGCGGTATATTTCAAAAAATTATTTGACAAGCCTTCACCCGGTTTCCTTGAAGAGTATAATAAATGATGGTTAAAACAACTCGTTAAGTTGAGAGACAGCCTGTCGCAGGTAGGTTGCATTAATAATCTGTTTCAGCGGCAGAACGCACCCAAGTACTCAAGTCTGTTTTCCAAATAAAGCTTTTATACAAGAGGACATCTGACAATCTTGTAAAATATGATGTATTAATAAAGACTAAACGAGTGATGTGGACACAATTTCAGACTATGGGTTTTTTGTGTTTCATGGGGTTTTAATGAGCCAAGCAGGTAGAAATAAATGCAAGGATTAGAGACCTGAACTGAAGAACTTGGATGAGTACTGAAACCTTAGTTTTTACCTTTATTTTTAGGCCAATGTTGGAGAAAAATACAGGAAGTACAATGCTTATTTATTTTAGTAGAACATTTAACGACCCCACATTTCTCTTGTGGACCTTAGGGAGGTCCCTTGTCCCAAAGTTGTGAACCACCGGACTAAACTACCTACTGTAGAGGTATAAAAAGCTCAGATGCAACGATCCAATAAAAATGCTCTTATTACTAAAATAATAGTAAGTCACAGTTTCTGCTTAAGTCACAGTTTGTTTGAGCTTTTTTCCCCTTTAAGGTTCGACCTTACAGAAGTCCACTTCCATTTTCAACTAGAACTAGAAAATGCTGATGGACAAGGACAAGGCTGCCCAATCCAACACAGAAAACACAGAGTCACCGGAAAATTGTTCAGCATTTTTCAGTTTTATTGAGATAAAAAGAGACTACAAGGAACACAAACTTGGTGTTGAGGCTCACTGACACCACAATTAGGATCGTTATTTCCCCAGATATACGCATTATGTACTTGACCTACAGTGTTGGGAACGTTACTTTAAAAAAGTAATTAGTTATAGTTACTCACTACTTGTTCCAAAAAGTAACTGAGTTAGTAACTGAATTACTCTATAATAAAAGTAACTCGTTACCAGGGAAAGTAACTATTTGCGTTACTGTTAAAAAAAAAAAAGTTGCTATATGTCAAAGAATTTGGATTTTTTTGAGCAGTTTTCACAAGTCAGTTGAAATGAGTAGAACAGACAGGTGTTTGTACATAACTTTCAATATTTATATATAGGCTATATTTTAAATTTATATTTATATTATATTTATACATATAATATTTATATTTCGATAGGGTTTAGACGGCGAGCTATCATCTGTGGTGGAGGTATCGGTGTTTTTGGCCACTAGCTTTGTAGATGCGTGTGTCGTCGTGAGATGCTTCATTAAATTAAGAGTTGCTTACAACGGATGTCGACAAAGTCTTCGCTCCTGGACATAATGTACACATTACATGCACGTTCCTCCCTTTGACCACAATGAATTTTTTTATTTATTGAAGTAGTGCTTATATCTCCACCTTGAAAATGCCAACTTTTCATCGGATTGCTCCTGACTCGCCATCTCTCTTGCTTCATCGAATCTCTGTTTAGCTGTTGTGTGTGTGTGTGTGTGTGGTGCGTGTGCTGGCATGTGTGTAAAAACACTGGCTCCGATTGGCTACCATGAAACATGACTCTGCCTTAGCCAATCATAATCGCTTACCTCGTTATTAACCCACCTCCTCACTAGCGGTGAGCCAGGGGTGCGTTTGGATTACACCGTTTATTCAATCAATGCATAGTAACGCACCGCATTTAACGTCCAGTAACGTTAACGGCGTTGTAACGACGGGAAAAGTAATTAGTTAGATTACCCCCCGTTACTGAAAAAATAACGTCGTTATTCCAAACACTGTTGACCTATACTCATAGTATCTCAGAGCACTGTATGGATTACATGAAAACATGACCTCATATGTGATATTAATATTCTGCAACAAATTGCTGACTTTCCATCCATCCGTCCATCCATGAACTATTACCACTAATCCTTAAAGGGTGGTGGAGGAGGGGGGCTGGCACAGGGCAAAAAGTGGGGTACACCTTGGACAGGCTGGTGGGCCAACAAAGAGACAACCCACGTGCACAGTATGTTAATTAGTGCCAACATTCCCTTTTGTGCAAATCCACTTTCAGTGTCGGTCACATTGTCTCCAGCATTAACCAGGAGACATAAGTAATTACTACACAGCTCAGTTAATCAGCAACACTTCTGATTATCAAGGAGTTGTTGGGTACACTGAGTGAGCGTTGCATGTTGTGAAATTGCTCATTCACTCATTTAACTGTTGGCGAATTATTCTCTGTTGGCTGCACAAGTTCGCATTTCTGACATTTTGAAAGTGTTTCATGAATCAGCCGATTTGAGAGATGAGACAAACACAACACAGTCTCAGGTGATTTAAGGCACCTTAATTGGCTCCGGTGTAAAAAGTGAACCTCGGGAGAAGAGTAAATGCGCTCTCTGACCTGAACTGGCCGTACTTATACGGAAACAAATGCAAAACAAACACATTGCAATACTTTATCTACATGTATAATTAGTCAGCTAACTAGAAAATTACTGTCACATCCATCCAACAGAAATAATTATTAACTGCCGGTTTAAATTGTAAGCAGTGTGACATGCTCTGACAAATGCAAGAATGCAAGCCTGAGCTCTAGGATAAGAAAGGTGTCACTTTTTAATTATAACTGATACTTAATAACTAACTTGTTGCTGATCCAACTACTCCTCCAGTTCCTAATAACAGTAATGACACACATGCCAAGTTAACAGTCTCTTTCTTCTTTCTTTCTTTGAGAAGGCCGCTTATCACTACTTCCGGCAGTTTACTACTATGCTTGTAAAGGACACATCTGTAAGATACTAACTTCAGGCGAGTTGAGCTTACCCAAACACCAGATTGAATAATCAGTGTTCAGAGCACATCTAATTCAGTACAAAAGGTGATTTTGTTTTACGTAAGAAGGATATTTTTGGCATGATTTATCTTCACCAAGGCCCTTATTTTGTGCTGCAAGCATTTAATTAGAGAAGCGTTCCTTCTCTAATTAAAGCACAGCATCACTGTCGCTATGAAAAAACCCAAAATCATTAGTTCAGCTAATACTAAGTACGGTCTCTTAACTGATTTTATAAATGGGAGAGCTTCGTTTGTCAGTACAACATTTGAGACTGCAATGCCTTCAATAAACCCTGCACTGCATCTTATTTCTGACCTACAGTCACGACATGCGATATGTTCCTATGCTTGCAAACTTCATGCAACTGTTATACAGCATTTCATAAACCCCAGTAGGTGAGACAGAATATTCTTGATTTGTTTGCAATTCTGTTTTTGCACAGCCACATTCAGGTATTGAAATAAATATATGTATATATATTTTAATCCCATTGTCCACATATGAGGACATATTTTTTATTAAAAGGTTCAAAGATGATGTTTAGTTTTCATACTCCTTAGGTCCTCGGAGAAATTAAAATTACATACCAAACAAAAGCTTACAAGGCCCAAATGCTATTGAAGACATGTGATGTTTAAAAGCAGTGATGATGTTCCTGATGTCTACCTGCAAAAGAGAGTTTTAGCACCTTATCGTCATTCTGTTTTTGCGTCTGCGCTCTGCCACCTTGAGTCCTGTACCTGCTTTTGTTTGTGTATGGTCTACTTCACGAGTACACAAAAGCTCCACATTCATAAAAACAGCTGCACAAAGTTCACTCTTGTATAACGCATATTTTTTTTTCCACAAGCTCTAACAGTTCAGCACCAATTAGATCCATATCAACCACCAACTGCATCACAAGTTTCATTTTCACTCTGATTTTGCAACTTCATTAGTGCACTACCAGTAAAAACTCAGTCGGAGTGTTATACCGAAGGAGAAGGCTGTTTGCGTGACAAGAGAACATCTTCGTCATGAGTAAAACCACAGCAACAGATGTACTTATCTGTCTTTAAATCTGTGTGTGTTTGCAATCTGTGTTTAATATGGAAATAAATCGCTGAGAAAGCGTGTGTCAGGAGTGTTTGTGACATCCTCAGCATGAGGTCTCAGATTAATTAAAGTAGACTCATGCACATTTTTTCCGATTAACAATTTCAGAAAGCATACCATGTGTGATATGAATGGAACAAAACTGTCAAACATAAAACATGCCTTTTTTAGATTTAATACGGTCAGACAGACCTGAGGAGATCTATGCTATGCTGAAGCAGCCACAAATTCATTCATTCATCTTCTGCTGGAGCCTATCCCAGCTGTCAACGGGCGAGAGGCGGGGTACACCCTGGACAGGTCGCCAGTCTATCGGAGGGCTAACACAGAGAGACAGACAAAGCAGCCACAAATCTGTCACATATTTTATTATGTGAAGCTAAAGAAGTTTTAAATGGTTAATATGGAAAGAATCTGAACTGGGCATTTCTTTCACCTAGTTTCAAAATCCCAGATTGGAGCATTTCTGTCATTTCAAAATTCAAACAAGATACAAGTCTGAGGCCATTTAAAGCGTCTTAACAGGTTCCAATGTAAAATGTGTTTTGACAAAGACTGAGAGCACTTTCTGATCAGATTTTGTCTGTATGTGTCAAGACAGAACTGCACACAACAGAAGCACCCAGCGGGTGATTTGAGTGCCACTGCCGTAGAGGCAGAGTGGAGCTGAACTTGTTTACAGTGACGGTGGAAGCCAAGAGGCGTGTGTTAATCACAGTCAGCAGTTCTCTCCTCAAACAGATAAAGGTAGTCAGTGTCAATGTGGAAGTTATTCAGTTGCAAAGCACACATCTGAAATTGATTACGACACAGTCTGTGGGACGCAAATAACATTAGCATACCGCTTTGCTTCACCCTACCCTGTCTGCATGTGAAAGTGCTTATTGAGGTAGATAAGTCAGAATCACTTTTCCAACTAATGTTTCAATTCAGTGACCTCCACGGCTTCTTGCACTGGAATAAGAAGAAAAGCATATTGTGTGAAATTTAAATACTACCTATAGTAGCAATGCCAACACTCCCCCGTCACAACAGAAGCATCCAACAAAAATATGTGAAAGTGAAGAAGCTTTAACTAGTTAATTCGAAATTAATCCGATTTAAGAGGCTCACTCAATGGCCCAATTCATGGTTTGTACTTTTTGGGAAGACACGCACAAGTTAAACAGTGTGTGAAAAATTAGGACAAGGGTTAATATAGATTTAATGCAGTGGAGGCTTTATTTCCTCCCTAAAGAGTTAGAGCTTGTTGTTGCAGCAGCTGTGAAGAACCAGAAAAGATACTCTTCACCGAACTAGACGTTTCGTAGATTATAACTTGTATTCTAATGTGATTTAATGACTGTATTTTCAGAGTATTACTGTCTCAACGGGATAAACTGGACAGAATGACGGTGGTGTACTGAATGTGGCGTATGGGAGGATCGTCTCCCTCCGCCTACAGCCCTGATTCACTTAAGTCTCTGATTTCATCACTGCCAGCAAGTAATCAGGCAGTGGTGATCATACAGGTGGATGTGTGGGTTATGAATTACAGTTTGAAATACAACAGCAATGATTGACTACGCAGAAGCAGAGCACAGCAGTCAGGATTTCAAGGAAATAAGGAAATAATCATGAGAAACCAGTTGTATCCAGGCAACAGAAACAACCCTTAAGAGAATACAATGTATTATTCATTCATTCATTTATTATCTGTCACTGCTTATCGTCTATAGGCCCGTGGGGTGGGGGGCTGGAGCCTATCCCAGTCACTGGGTGAGAGGCAGGGTACACGCTGCTCAGGTTGCCAGTCAATAATAGGGCTAACACAGAAAAACCATGGACATAAACACCAAGACAGAAAGACACCAAGACCATTCACACCCACATACAAATGCACAACTAAAATTACCAGTTAACCAATTAATGTCTTTGGACTGTGGGTGGAAGCACAGAAAGGCCCCAGCCTGCCGGCATACAAACCCAGAACCACTACACCAATGTGGCGCCTAATATATAACATATTAGTCTGGTTCATATTTATATATATTTATATATAGAGTGTGTAAAAAGTATTCACCACCTTGGATGTTTTCTTCTTTTCCCCTATTCCTTTTACAAATGTAATCATGGTCAAAAAAATAGTATGGTTTATTTTGGCAAGAATTCTCAGAAACTTAGAAATGCAGAAATTTGTTTTTCAGTTTTTTGTTTTTGTTTGTTTATCTGGAGATTCTTGTCATAATTAAGCCAAATTACACATCTTCCAGGATTACATTTATAAAAGCAATAAAGTAGGTAAACATCCAAAGGGGTGGATACTTTTTCTGGGCACTGTACTGCTGCAACGACCCAAGGAAGAATGTCCAGCAAAACCAAAATTACAGGCAACAAACTCAACATGAGCACATAAATCAGCAGAGTGGAAGCATCATCTGTGGCATAAGCCAAAAAGGAAAATGAGCTCAGTAACTACAAGAAAATAATTCACAATTAATACCAGGGTGCACATTGCTCATAGATTGTTGACAGCATAAATTAGGAGGCAGACAGACGCCATGACATAAGCAGATCAGCAGGAGAGCCATAAAACGGAGACAGACATAACTCATAACTTACTGGTATGCAAGCACACAGCGTCACGATATCAATTCACAAAATGCTTGTTAGCACAAAAACACTGAAAGTAGTGATCATCTGTAAATAAGCCATTTTTAAAAGAAGGTGAATGCATCATCCAGCAGCAAGACGGGAAACACTGTGACACACACAATCACTAGGGCTTTAAGTGGGTGGTTGTGGCCTGCAGCTGACATGACCCATGGCGAGTAGCCGGGAATGCGTCACCAACCCAATTATCCTCTACAGAAGCCATCTTAAAAGCACGTACTTGATCAGTTTGGGATCTAGTGAATTTGGAGGCCAGGTCAACACTTTGTGCTGTTTTTAATGTTTTTTTTATTCTTCTTAAGCCATTTTTGTGTGTCTGTGTCAGGCTGCATCCTGCTGGGGACGACTGCTGTCATCAAGGAGTGTCATTGCTCTGGGGTGGGGGTGCCTGGTCTGGTCTAGGTGGGTGGTACATGTGACATCCACCTGAATGCCAGGTCCAGAAGTTTCCCAGCAGAACACTGAATTGTCACAAGACGGTCAATGTTATTCAGTTCTCCTGTCAATGGTTTTAATGCTGTGGCTGATTGGTGTATTTTGACATACAGAGACCTTTACAGGGACAGGTGCTCAACGCTAAAAGGATTTTAAAACGCCACACACTTATTTAATTTATCTTGTGGGCATCCATGTCCTCATGTGATCCTTGGTTTTTCCACTTGCATAATAATGAGCCCACCCTAAACAATGATACAAGATGTTAAATAACTAATACATTTCAGTATATGAAAGTGTTCAGTTGCCTCAGGCAGCCCGTTTTACTTTGTGTTCTTACATCCCTCTTCCTCCGTAATTGCACTGCAGCATATAATAACTGGTAAAAGACAGTATGAAAAATAGACACAATTAAAATTATTTAAATTGCAGAGTGAACTATTAATGACACAACGATCAATCTTAAGTTCAATATTCTGTTTATTTGATGATTTATGTGATGTATGTTATCTATCTGCTTTGAGCAAGGCAGAAAAGCTACCATATATTTAAACTACACAGACAGAAATTTTATTCATATATGTATTATTAGTTATTATATAACTTAATTGATAATTTATATACGAGAGTTATTTTCTAAGTCAGACTTACAAAGCAGTCTGCTTTAAAGAGAATAGTATTTTATTTTTTAGTTAATAAGATCTATTGTCAAACTCATTTTAGTTCAGGGGCCACATACAGCCCGATTTGTTAGCAAGTGGGCCAGACCAGTAACATAATAGTATAATACGACAACTCCAAATGTTTCCCTTAGTTTTAGCGCAAAGAAGAACAAGTACATTATGAAACTATTTATAATTAATGAGCTAGCTATCCTTTTACAAAACATTTTATGAACAACCTGGAATTTCTTTAAATAAATAAAGTGCAATTTTATTGCTGTCTGCATGTTTAGTTCTGGATCTTGTGTTCTGTTCGCTTCTCTTATTAAAACAGTGTATAAACAGTAGATAAAGTACAAACAAGGTACTTATAGAAGCACACATAACATTTATTTTTGACCAGGTGTTGAATTTAATATCAAAACAAAAAATATATATATTTTGAAAAGATTCTTAGTTAATTAGTGTATGGTGCTCATGTTGGAGTTCATTTGAACCCAGCTCACAGTATCTTAACAGTAGGCCTACTCACTGTTCCTGGGATGCAGAGTGCTGTTAGATATAGTTTGGCAAACCCCTCTTTCAGCAGTGTCCCGTCACTGTGGTGAAGAAACACGTCCTCAGGCTCCGTCCACGTTCATAAGCATCCAGGAGGTTCTCAGCCGCTTGGTGCAACAAGTGTTTCCAAAGCACAAGTCTCTCATACTGCTAGCACGAGGAGCTAACAAGCAACAAGCAACAGTCCCCAATGTGTTCACAGTTAAGCATCAATTAAGTAGAATTCTCGATGGAAAAAGGCTCCCACTGAGCGTCCAGTCTCTACAGCAAACAAACATATTAAGTCGTGCAGGCAGGCACGTAACTAAATCACACTAACTTGCATAAATATAGTTTATTAAACTAAGTTTTAGCGGTGACTTTTTCTTTCTTGCTCCATCTCTTTCGTCTCAGTCCCACCCACCACTAATTGGCTAATCAAACAGATACACCTGTCCATTAACGCCACAACAAAATGGTGCGTTCGGGAACCATCTTGAACATAGGACATTCCAGATACTTATGGTGCGTTCGAGTGCCCATCCAAACCAGTGGGACGTGGGACTTATCCTGCCTCCAACTAGGAAAAGTGCACTGGAATGCCTGTCGAAGTGGAACCTCCTACCGGCGAACTCGGGGGAGCTCGACCTACCCCGACCTCACCAAAATTAAGTCGGAGGATAATGGCGGCGCCCATGGAGTCTCACGTCGTTTATATTGTGCGCTCAAACTCATTGATTCAATATTGATTGCCATTACATCAGGACAATTTTGTCATAAACATGCAATTTGTTTACTGTCATACAGTTTTGAAGAGTTTAATAGGGGAAGGGGTAAGACAACACGTAGCTATGCAAATGGATAACGTTACATATTTTGTATGTGACCTTTAGATGATTTTAGACTTTTTAGAAGCAATTTAGCAACAACGAAGGCTACAGTGCATAATTACTCATCCGCAGTTTGGCCTCTTCCATCTCGTTTGTGTATGTAAGTAGACTGAATTGCTGACAGTCAAAATGCCTCTTCAAAAACAAAGCAAGTATCAGTTTAGCACGGCGGTCGTCCATGTTTTCTGTTTACATTCCACTTCAATTGCCTCGAACGCTCAGAAGTAGGAGCTAGTACATTTCAGGTAGGATAAGTCCCACGTCCCACTGGTTTGGATGGGCACTCGAACGCACCATTAATGAACAGTCACAAATACCAGTAATCTTTCATGCAATTTTCGTATTTTGCACGTTTGCATAACCATGCCGGGGGCCAGATCAGATCCTCTGGCAGTCCACGGGCTGTACGTTTGACGTTTATATGTTGTTTTGTTTATGCTTGTTGTTTTTCTGCCACGGTAATGGGCAAGATTCGGGCATGCATGGGCATGTTCTAGAAAGTTTGCCTTCCAGTTGTTGCCTAGCAACAACTGGAAGGCAAACTAGCAACAACTGCCTAGCAACTGCCTAGCAACAACTTCAAAGGCAAACTTCAAAGACAAAATTTTGGTCACATGGTACATCATCTATCAGATTAAATAGACCCCGAAGAAAAGACTAGAACATTGTTGCCGATCATACTTGATCAAGTAGTGAGAGAGTGAACGCAGAACGCATCAACGCATCGATCACAAAAACATATCAGATACTTCAACAAAAAAGCAAATTGACAATTTCGAAATGTCATTCCCAGTTAAAAGCAAGGTACGTTTTAGGAAAATGCATCTATGAGCAAAAATATTTAGTACTGCTGCCTTTAAATGGGGTTGTGTGTTTAAACTCCACATGAATCTCTTGTCGTGGAATTTTTTAATATCAAGATTTACAGCTCATGTTACCACTAGATAGATTTTGACTACATGACTTCCCATGCCGTAACCACAAGTTCACGAGTTCCATTTCAAGGCAGCAATACTACAATATTGACAGTATATTCAAGAATAGACAGTATATTCACGACTAAGAATATTTCATGTTGCTAACATCTTTTTTCTCTGTCTTTCTAGAGCACCATTGATACGGAATTGACTATGTCAATATCAGAAACCTTGGAATGCATTACCACTGACTTCCTGAGTGAAATATCAGACATGTAAGTATCAAGTTGAAATTAATCAATCCATCAACACAAATTCTCACTATATAGGTACACATACACATTTGTTGAACATTTGATTAATTATTTCTTGTGTTTTCTTCCAGGCAGTGGAAGGCTTGGTTAAAGTCTGAAAGGACACAACCAGAGACAGCTATCCTGCTATCAAACATGTGCAAGGCCATACAAGAGCAAATCACTGAAATCATCTGGAAAGTTGTTGAACAACGGGCTACTGACGACACTGAGCAAGAGGAGGACGGTGATTACAAGCTAACAGAGGCAGATGTCAAATTCCTCCTTGGATATACTCTTCATTCCTGCTTTGGAGATGCCTTGAGTATTAAACAAAAGAGGTCACCCGACTCTGACAAAATTGTGGAGTTGTTGGGAGCAGAGATAACGGAGAGGGTGAACTACAATCTTGTTCTGATCACAGGGTCCGAGCAGGAGAAGGACTTTTTAAATTTAGCTACTGAGATTGTATCTCCCACAGAAGAAATAGTCCATCACATTATCAGGATATTGGCGAGATGTTTAAATAAGTCCAAGATTACATGTATGGAATATTTAAGTAGTTCCACTCCAGATGAAGTGACACCAGTTGAAGTGTTAGGAGAAGGGTGGGATTCAGACTCAATAAGTTGTCCCAGCCCATGGCCCAAACCACATAGTTCTGAAAGCTCACTGAGCTCCAAGAACTCTGGGAGCTCATTGAGTTCTGAAGTAAGCCCTAACCGCACGCATGGGACTATTCTCGCCGTGTTTCTTGCTTCCCTGGTGGAGCACATAGGTGACGCAACTGGCACATCACTACGCATCCGTAATTTTGAAAGGATTTTGGCATATCTCATGGAGAGGATGGCGGGAGAATCGACTTCCACTCTCCGGGACACTGTTCAAAAACGCATTGGCCCCATTTACAAGGAGCTTTGTGAGGAGTTTAGATCAGCCGAGTTGCTACTAGATGCCCTGGAGTCTGGGAATGTGGCATTTGAGGAGGCTATTGTCAAGGTATTACAAGCCCAGATGAGGAAGTCCACACAAGAAACTGACAGCTTTTCTAAGAAAGTGAAACGGTTTTTTGGCAAGAAGAGCAGCAAAGTTGAAGACAACAGTCAGGAGAACACATCGCAAAACAAGCCGAAGAAAGAGAGGTGCAGTACTCTCAGAAGGTTTTGGTCTGCCATATGTAGGACTTTCTGGCGAATATGCTGCATGCCCTCTGAAGACTATTTCGATGTACAAACTGCCTATGAGCAGAACATACGTCCAACCTTTATGTTCTATGCTTTTACCTCGGTTAAAGTCTTAGCTTTCTAAACTCTCACTCTTAAAAATTATATCTGTGAAGGTTATCATTCATCCAGGTCATGGTATATCCAAAAAAAGGTTTAAAAAAAGAAACTGGACTAGAGTTTTTTTGAGAAGACATTTCACCACTCATCCAAGTAGCTTCTTCAGTTCTAGGGGACTGGTGGGAAGTTTGAGGTTTAAATAGGAAACTCCTACTGAAACTTGCTTGTTGGGTAAACAACCAGAAACCGGTGCAGCTAATTTCCATTAACATTTGGGTACTTACCTGTCGTTGAGGGGAGGGTGGGCTGTTTTGTCCCTGTCCTCTTTCCCTATGAATGGTGCTCTAACGACCCTTGTCCGTCAGAGCCTCCAGTGTCTAGGTGTGAATGGGGTTGAAACTTCTTGGGGACAGAAGTTAAAACTGTATTGTAAACAGATAGCAGATTAAATCTCAGTCCACCTCCTCTGTTTAAAGATGGTTTTTCCAATCTGACATAGACGCCTTCCTTTACTCCTCTTTCAAACTATCGGTCTTCTCTGGCTAAGATTTGGACGTTGTCATCTTCAAAGGAGTGTCCTTTGTCCCTCAGGTGTAGGTGGACCGTTGAATCGTTTCCTGATGAGCTGGCTCTCCTGTATTGGTACATGCATTTGTGGATAGGTTGTTAGGTTTCCCCAATGTACAAGTCTATACACTTTGGTTTATGATTTCTTGTGTTTTCTTCCAGGCAGTGGAAGGCTTGGTTAGCGTCTGGAACGACACAACCAGAGACAACTAAACTGTTATCAATGTGTGCAAGGTCATACAAGAAAAAATCACTGAGATGATCTGGAAAGTTATTGAACAACAGGTTACTGACGTCACTCAGCAAGAGGAGGACGATGCTTACAAGTCTGTACACCCCTCACTACAGTATACAGCGTACAGCACATTACTCTGTTTCTGCCTGGGTGTTTTGTCTTTAGGGTGGACCAGTTTTTGCCTAAGTGTATTCCCTGGTTTGAAATAAAGAATGTGGTGTTTCCTGAAAATTCTCCTGAGTTTCTCTGACACCCCAGCCACATAGGGGTTGACAATGTTCTTCCTTTTGTTGTACTCCTCCCCTCTGTCCTTTTTGGGATATCTTTTTGTGCCTTTGACAAAGGCCCAGTTGGGATATCCACATGTCTTGAGTGTTCATTTAATGTGGATATCAAGACGTGGATAGAGAGGAGGAGTACAACAAAAGGAAGAACATTGTAATCCCCTGCGTGGCTGGGGTGTCTGAGAATTTTTAAGGAAACACTGCATTCCAGTTTATTTCAAACCAGGGAATACACTTAGGTAAAACTGGTCCACCCTAAAGACAAAACACCCAAGCAGAAATCGAGTAATGTGGTGTACGCTGTTCAGTGTAGTGAGGAGTGTACAGACTTGTAATGATCGTCCTCCTTTTGCTGAGCGACGTCAGTAACCCGTTGTTCAGTAACTTTTCAGATCATCTCAGGGATTTTCTCTTGTATGGCCTTGCACACATTGATAACAGGTTAGTTGTCTCTGGTTGTGTCGTTCCAGACGCTAACCAAGCCTTTCACTGCCCGGAAGAAAACACAAGAATTTATTAACCAAAGTGTACAGACTTGTACATCGGGGAAACCTAACAACCCATCCATAAATGCATGTACCAATACAGGAGAGCCAGCTCATCAGGAAACGATTCAGCGGTCCACCTACACCTGAGGGACAAAGGACACTCCTTTGAAGATGACAACGTCCAAATCTTAGCCAGAGAAGACCGATGGTTTGAAAGAGGAGTAAAGGAAGGCATCTATGTCAGACTGGGAAAAACTTCTCTAAACAGAGGAGGTGGACTGAGATTTAATCTGCCATCGATTTACAATACAGTTTTAACTTCTGTCCCCAAGAAGTTTCAACCCCATTCACACCTAGACACTGAAGCCTCTGATGGACAAGGGTCGTTAGAGCCCCCCCCCCCCCCCCAACGACAGGTAAGTACCCAACCGTTAATGGAAATTGGCTGCACCGGTTTCTGGTTGTTTACACAAAAGCAATTTTTGGTAGGAGTTTCCTATTTAAACCTCAAACTTCCCACAGGTCCCCTAGAACTGAAGAAGCTACTTGGATGAGTGGTGAAACATCTTCTCAAAAAACTCTACAAGTCCAGTTGCCTTTTTAAACCTTTTTCGGATATACCATGACTGAGAACCTTCACAGACATCCCTTTTAAGAGTCCCTTTTTGTATGCATGTGTTCCTTTATCGGCAGGTTTTCCCTGGGTTCTCCCTCAGGTTCCTGACGTATTTCTTCTTTCTTCTTTCTTTTTGTATGCATGTGTTCCTTTATCGGCAGGTTTTCCCCGGGTGCTCCGGTTCCTGACGTATATCTTCTTTCTTTCTTCTTAACCCATTTGACCAAGTTTAACCAATTAAATTACAACTTTTTGATCCTACATCTCTCAATAATAATGTTTTTACTAATGTTGCACTGTGATATTCTGAATTAGTTACACTGTCCCAATGAGACCTCACTGTAAACACATGGTTCCATATTATTTAAATTCTGGGATATTAATCCATGATTTTCAGACATTATGAAAATGTTTACATTAAATAAACTAAGCATGCATTTACAAAACATTTTAATGTCTTCTAAGTCATTTTTGCACATTGCAAACTCATCCCGTGGGCCAGGATCCTTTGCATACAATGACTGCCTGAAGTCTGGTATGCATGGACATCAACAGAGAATGGGTTTCATCATTTGTCATGCTATGCCATAATATTAAAATATGCAAACGGATATTTTTACAAACAAACTTAGTACCACTGTACCATTTAGCAGTCAGTGGGCTATCTCGGCTAGGCTAATGATCCAAGGTAGCACTGAGGTTAGCACTACACAGTATATTAACCTTTCTCGTTTTATTCTGGCCTCAATTTATACTGTCGATAGCTCCAAATTAATTGAGTATACAAACAACCTTAGCAAACTACACTCGGGACTGATACTCTGTTTTTGTTTTTGCAATGAAAAGTTGTGTTAGCACACATGAAGTGTGAACATTAGCATTAGCTGCTCCGGTTATAAGCTAACACCTCAGAAGTTGGTATTTGCTAGAGAATTAACCAAATTAATCACAAAACCAGAATTATAGTGATGGACTGATGATGGCACAGCTCCAACTTGAATGCGAGTCCAGTGTCGCATTGGCTCCAGTTGGTAAAACACTCCAGGGCAAAGTGTTTGCCTCTCTGCTCTCTTGACATTTCCAAGAAAAATAAAATCAAGCCACTTTGCCCTTGTTTCTCCTGAGACTGGGGAGTTGGTGTAAACATGTCTCTGAGACTTTACAGCTGAGCACAGAACAGCCTGCATACGTTCACTGCAGGGGTCACGTTAACCGAATATTCCGTCATTGACCGTTTTTTAATTTTTTTTTTAAACGGTGACAGAAAAATCAGATGGCAATGACAGATTGCAATTCACACCCCAGACCACTTAGTAAATTAGATTACTCGTTACTGAAAAAAATAACACCGTTTATTTTAACGCCGTTATTCCGATCACTGGCTAACACTCACATGCACACCTACGGCCAATTTAGAATCACCAATTAACCTAATGAGCATGTCTTTGGAAGGTGGGAGGAAGCCGGAGTACCCGGAGAGAACCCACGCAGACACAGGGAGAACATGCAAAGAAAAGACCCAGTCGACCCAGTCGGCCCATGGATTCGGACCCGGGACCTTCTCACTGTGAGGCATCAGTGCTAACCACCTCTTGAATGGTGCAGTTTATTGATTATATACCAATCAAACGTGGTAGGACTCAACTGAGCCGGTCAAATAGATTCATGATTCTTGAGTCATCTTTGATTTCCGGTTATATGAGCCGAATCTTTTTTTTCCACCACTACGAATATTAATTAAAAATGAAAGAAAATGAAATGCTATTGAATATGTCATTATTATCATTTTAAAAAAATAAAGTGACAGGTAAAAGTAGGTTATGACGGGATTTTTATGACCTTGTCAGTCAAAATGACAGACAACGAAAAAGTCTAGCGCAACCTCTGGTTCATTGTGAATGTGTCTCCTAAATCTAAATATTGCTTCTAAAAAAAGGGAGGCTAAGGCGGTCTTACGCAAATAACTAATTTTCTACATAGAAACTGGTTAAAAATTGAAAGGGCTCACTGGATGAGTTTCACTCCCAGACCACCCGTAACAAATTGGTTGCATATTTGAATTATTTTTCAGCTTTTCTCAGGTGGTAGTTATGCCACATGTCCCACTACATTTAAAATTCACATTCAAAAGCATGTGGAGAAAATGTCTATAACAGCAACATTCACTGACAGCAGGCCAAAGACTGTGGTTGAACTTTTTCTTTTGCTCTTATTCTTTTTGTCAGTGGTGAGAATTTTTGTGTTTTTCTTAACAGATTTGCATGCTACACACAGAGAAAATTGGCCAGACATTAAAACTATTTTTTTTTTGCATATTGTGAGCCAGCTACAGAGCTCCTTGCTACGACTGTCCTCTCTGAACAGCCAGATTGGTTAACATGAGTGCTCAGAGGAAGTGGACAGCTGGCAGTTTTGTCTGAACATCACGGATGACCTTAATTGAAAGGCCATGTACATGAATAACGGGCAAGCTATGCGAATGGACAAGCATCACAACAAAGTGAGGTCTTTAATGAAAGTTTTTCAGTTTTGCTTTAATGAGGGGAAAGCCTCAGGCTGCAGTATCTTGGGCAAACTGTCTCTGTAGATTACAACAGTCTGTTTCCTCCTTCTCTATGACTGTCTCTTCTCAAAAACAGGTGTTAGAGATCCAAAATACAGGATGTTATCACAGCATATATCCCATGATTGTAGGAGGAAAAGGAATGGTTCACAAATGGGGCTTGAAACAAACTTAACAGCTTACCAGACATTTAGAGTAGAATTATGATGCTTGCTTACATTTTAGCAACAGCTGTCCTTCAACTCTCACTTAATAAAACCAGTCTCCCCAATGTCTGAATCTCCACACTGAGAGGTGGGGCTGTCTTCATTTTTGAAGGACTTAAATCTGACTTTACTCTGATGGCCTCGAGCACCGCTGAGCTCCACAGAGAATCTGGCCTGTCACGTTTAACTGCTTCATTCAACCAGGAGCCACTGGCTACAACTGAAAGTCAGAACAAAGGCCAGTCAGGAAATTATGATCTATGTGGTGAGGTTCATAACTCTCCAATTTTGTCTGTCTGCTGGTTGAAGGTGTTTATTCCTCACGTGCACAATGTACGGGAACAGCCGGCTGCAGAACTATGAATTGTACAAACAACAAGGTAACAATGGTAAATAATTAAAACAAAAAAGCCTTACTATTTATGGAGGCGGAGACAGGTTTGCTGGATTAAGATAATAATGTATCTAATACTGGATGGCAATATGTAGATGGGTAGTATACAGCAGGATTATGATGTCTTTTACTTTAAATACAGCAGTGTAACACTGCTGGCTACAAGGGTGAGACTCAAGTCTTCACTTTTGTCGGACACGTGTAGATTCCCCTGCAAATGTTGAATGAATGAATGAATGAATAAATGCATGAACGAGTACCAATCTGCAAGCATCTGGACATGCCTAGGCAATTTTGTGATTTTCATAAAGAACAGATGTGGCAAGCACAGATTGCCTGAGAAGAAACCTGTGCTATACTCTGTCTTTTTTCTTTCACCTAACCTTTTGAATTTTTCCTCATTTTGAGTTGTAGACCTTTATTCAGTTTGCACACACTCAAAACAAACTTCTTCTCAAGCCACTTGACCACAGACTCTCCAAGATAAGATCTGCAGATTTTATGCAAGTACAAGATGCAAGTTTTGAATTGCTGTCTGTTTCAGTTGATAAGTCGGTCCTTGATCTGAACAGGGCCGTAAAGAGAGAGAGAGAAACGCCAGGCCAAAGAAAGGAAGGAAGAAAATGACTGATTAGGATAAAGATGATAATTTGAAAGAATAAACAGAATTGTGCAATGAAATAAACTGTTTGGTGACTTGAAATTACTTCATCACCTTCGTCTTGGCAGTCAGCTCGACACTTCCCCACATATCAACACACAGAGAACTGGATGGAGTCCTTATCTGTCCTCATACTCCGGAGAGCCAAGATTGATTGCTGGCCCACACTGTAGCTCTTTCACCAAATGTGTGTACTTGTGCTGACCGCCAAGTTTGAGGTGGTGATGTCATTTGTTTTAATCTCATCTGCATGTACGGGCCTATGTAGACCATGAAAGGCAAGATTTCATTCGTCACCTCAGCCTCCGTCGCTGTCTGTTTCTGTCTCCCTGTCTGTCAGTGTATATTTCTGCCAGTCTCAGTCTGTTTCTATGACTCAGACAGCCTACTCCTTCTGCTTCACTGGGTGGAACACATAAATCTTGCATGACCACTGTGCTGGAGGCCCTCTGGAGTAGCATTATAATGCAAAATCTGACTTTTACTTCCCTTAAAATTGGTTTCTTATCATTTAAAGCATTAAAAATAGAGTCGCTTCCCTCAAATTCTAATATCTGCACCAATAAAATTATTGTTTGTTCTCTACCCAAGGGTTAGATGAGAAAATTCATGTAGAGGCATCGACTAAAGAGCTGAAAACAGGAATCGATTAGCTTAGCATAAAGACGTAACACATGTAAAAACAGCTACTTTGGCTTTCGCCAAAGTTTAAATACAACTTGTGGTTTGCTTCGGTTTGTGTTCTGGTCTCAGGCCTTTTTACTTTTGTAAAGAGAAATGCAAGCTGCTTCAAGTATTTATGCTAAGCTAAAGTAACCATAGGCTCTAGCTTCTGTGTAGCTACTGTAGCTATAGCCATATTGTAAAAAGAAATTGTTTGTTGTGTAAAATCCTTATTTGCTTACTTTGCTTACAGGAATAAGATAAGAAGAATCTGACAATAACAACCTGTAGGTTTCTTTGGGTGCAAAATGTGCTAGTAGGCTCTTTAACCTTTTGAGGAGAGAGGCTTGACTGCTTCCAGTCTTTTTGCTAAGCTAAGCTAACCACCTGTATGCTCTAGCTTTACATTTAGTGGACAGAAATGAAAGTTGTATAAATTTTCTGATTTAGCTCTTGCCAAGAAAGCCATTAGATTTTCAAAAACGTCAATTTAATTCAAATTAATCATTGTTATCATTTGTAATTTGTAGTGTGTATATATACAGTAAATCCCAGATACTTTCAGATACAGGTTTACCTTAATAGTCCATATAAAATTTTCCCTGAAAAGTTAGTTAAATGTTCTTTCACACCGTCTGTCCACGTCGCAGGCGTGTTTGTAATTACCTTCTGCTGCCGAACAAATGCTTTGAACAGCTGTCACACTCGCACTGAGTGAAATCCAAGGTGGCATTTTCATGGGGACTTGAAACGGAAAATTCTTAATGCATTTGGAAACCTTTTTTCCTTTTGAGGATATTTTCCCATAATTCAGGCTGACATATTTGGTATTTGTGGAAACCATGGCAATTTAAGCCCAAATCAAAATAAAGCTGTGTGGACTGTAAGTGTATTCTCTGGGAAATACACTATATTACCAAAAGTATTCGCTCACCCATTCAAATGATCAGAATCAGGTGTTCTAATCACTTGGCCTGGCCCCAGGTGTATAAATTCAAGCACTCAGGCATGCAGACTGTGAAACAAGACATTTGTGAAAGAATGGGCCGCTCTCAGGAGCTCAGTGAATTCCAGCGTGGAACTGTCATAGGATGCCACTTGTGCAACAAATCCAGTCGTGAAATTTCCTCGCTCCTAAATATTCCACAGTCAACTGTCAGCTCTATTATAACAAAATGGAAGCGTTTGGGAAAAACAGCAACTCAGCCACGAAGTGGTAGGCCACGTAAAGTGACGGAGAGGGGTCAGCGGATGCTGAAGCGCATAGTGCAAAGAGGTCGCCGACTTTCTGCACAGTCAATTGCTACAGAGCTACAAACTTCATGTGACCTTCAGATTAGCCCAAGTACAGTACGCAGAGAGCTTCATGGAATGGGTTTCCATGGCCGAGCAGCTGCAGCCAAGCCACACATCACCAAGTGCAATGCAAGGCGTCGGATGCAATGGTGTAAAGCACGCCGCCACTGGCCTCTAGAGCAGTGGAGACGCGTTCTCTGGAGTGATGAATCACGCTTTTCCATCTGGCAATCTGATGGACGAGTCTGGGTTTGGAGGTTGCCAGGAGAACGGTACATTTCAGATTGCATTGTGCCAACTGTGAAATTTGGTGGAGGAGGAATTATGGTATGGGGTTGTTTTTCAGGAGCTGGGCTTGGCCCCTTAGTTCCAGTGAAAGGAACATTGAATGCTTCAGGATACCAAAACATTTTGGACAATTCCATGCTCCCAACCTTGTGGGAACAGTTTGGAGCGGGCCCCTTCCTCTTCCAACATGACTGTGCACCAGTGCACAAAGCAAGGTCCATAAAGACGTGGATGACAGAGTCTGGTGTGGATGAACTTGACTGGCCTGCACAGAGTCCTGACCTGAACCCGATAGAACACCTTTGGGATGAATTAGAGCGGAGACTGAGAGCCAGGCCTTCTCGACCAACATCAGTGTGTGACCTCACCAATGCGCTTTTGGAAGAATGGTCAAAAATTCCTATAAACACTCTCCTCAATCTTGTGGACAGTCTTCCCAGAAAAGTTGAAGCTGTAATAGCTGCAAAAGGTGGACCGACATCATATTGAATTCTATGAGTTAGGAATGGGATGGCACTTCAGTTCATAGAATGAGTAAAGGCAGGTGAGCGAATACTTTTGGTAATATAGTGTATGACCAAGTAACAATGAACGAGTGCAACCAGGGATCTAATCGGCCTAAGGAGTTGAAGCACTGCCACCATGAGGAGAGGCACGGAAATTTATTTAATCCATAACACATTTCATTTCATTTCATTTCGGGTAACCTCAACATGCTTTATATTAAAGTGCTCACAGAAGCAGTTGACATGAAAATGTAATAAAACTACAAGAACACCCAACACTAACAACGATCCTCCCTCCAAAAGACATTCATAAAACACACATTTACCAACTTAATCACTGCACAACAATAAAGAAAACTGCTGTTCAGCTAATGTTTTTTTTTAGACCACAAAGTAGTTCAGCAGTTCCTCTAACTCATTTTGCTGTATTAGCATATCAAAGAGCACCCTCATGTGATTTATTCTCTGAAAATCTAATTACAGCCCATGTCCAGCCCAGCAGGCAAGCTGATCTCGCTCGTTTCTTTATATGCTTTGCACTCTGCAGGAATTAAGAAAATGGGGTGAGAAAGGGTCATCACTGACCATTGCTTCATAACGCGCACAGCCATCTCGAAGCTTTTTTATATCCAACTCTGGGATATTCCTGCTACTTTAGAATGCATTAATTCCAGTGTCTTCTCATTTAAAACATCTTGGAGGGAGCAAATTAGCTAAATCGTTCAAAGTGTGAATTAAAGAGATGGCACCAATAGCAGGGCGTTTTGCTTGGGAATTCAGGTCGATCCCTGCCTCCTGCCCCTACGTCGTTACTGCACCAGCTTCTTTGTTTTATGTGGGCTGCAGGGTGAGTCAGAGCAGAGTGAGTAATGAGTTAGTCATCCAAACACACATTTTTCCTTTGCCTTTTAGTAATTTCCTTCTCAGCGCACACACCCGAGAACCCATTTTGTGAGGCTGTTATGGATAGTCTTGTCAATGAAAGCCAACTTTACAGCAGTTTTATATATAAAAATAGACAAAAACGAAAAAAGAAAAAAAACTTCACACTTCTATGGCCCTGTTCAGATCAAGGACCGACTTATCAACTGAAACAGACAGAAATTCACAACTTGCATCTTGTACTTGCATAAAATCTGCAGATCTTATCTCGGAGAGTCCGTGTTCAAGTGCCTTGAGAAGAAGTTTGTTTTGAGTGTTTGCAAAACTGAATAAAGGTCTACAACTCAAATGTTCATTTCATATTTATCAACATATTAGTTCTGAACACTTTTAATTGTGCTCTAAAGTAAATGTGAATTTCCTAACATCCAAACAGTTTGCATCTGCATTTAAAATACATAATTATGCATGAATTAAAATGATTAAAAACAAACTTAACTTTATGATTTTGACCTGCTGTCCGTCTTTCAGTTTATCATTTGGTTTCTCCCCTTCATGTTTATATGGATTTACTATATTTGTATTTATTATAGTTTTAATTTAGGACTACAGATGGAGATTAGCTTCTGAATAAAATAAAATAAAACACTACACAAATTAGCCCAAATCATTTATGTGACTCGTGTACGACAATATTTAATATTATTATTTATTTATTTATTTTTCATATCCTTTTCACACCGGATCAACTTCACGTAACACGTTTTATTTTGAAACGAAAGACCCGGAAACAGTTGTTCCTCTTCTTCCGGTGTCCTCCATAGAGTCTTCACCATGGCGCAGGCAGTTCAGAGGCTCGTTGCAAAAATACCCACTGCAATCGGGGGTAAGTCTATTCACCCTTGTTCTTTTTATTCTTTTAACCAATTATAAAGTGAGTTGGTGAAATAAAAGTTGTAGGTGGTTAGTTTTAGCTTGTTACAGCAGCACGTCTTAAGCGTGACCTCTGCTACGGAAGACGGCAGGTGTCAAAACAACAGCAAACATCTGCAATAAGTTTTCTTCAGAAAGTTGCGAGCTTTCTGTTTTCTTTTCCTTTCCTTCCTCTCCGGGTCTTTTCACTTTGCTGTTCGTTAGCTAACGTAGTTTGTGTGTGACTTGCAGCCGCTGTCACATACTCCAAACCCCGACTATCGACCTTCTGGCAGTACGCCCGGGTGGAGCTGGTCCCACCGTCCCCAGGTGAGATCTCCAAAGCCATAGAGGCCGCACAGGGGCTGGTCAAGAGCTACCAGGCTGGACGTCTGGGACAAACCACAGTGAAAGTGAGTCCTTTACAGTTATGCTATTAACTAATTTACCTAACTCTGCATTTTAAATTGTGCAACAAGAGTTAATATCACTGTTAAATAATAAATGAATCAGTCACATTGACTGTATAGTCAATGGGCTTGGCTTCTTAGTTTTAACAATTCGCCACTTTCATGTGATCCTACATTTCCACATTTTTGGGTTTTCGGGCTGTAGTAACATTTTTTTGGTAATATTTCAAATAATGTATCAATTAAACTGAAAAATAGGTAATAATCAGTTATAAAAGTGGCTTTTTTCTTGCTCCAAAGTAACAATAATTGCATGACTTTTAACTAACTAGTAAATGAGAAAGTCAAAATATAAGTGTGCAGCACAAAATAAGTATCAATGGACAAAGACTTAACTTGTTGTGAAAGCAAATACACTAAATGGTCAGTTCCTTGGCTCAGATGTCTTCCATGTGGACCGCAAACCTCTTTCCACTTACTACACAAGTAACTGAATTGTTGTCAAACAGTGTTTTGTAACTGGTTTGAGCAACATTTGTGTTACGTTGTCAGACTTCATGTAGACATAAATGACTCCAGGGACTGTGATCAAAGTAGTTTTGAGTGAAAACTACTTTTCTTTTGTTTCGTAGGATGCCATAAGGAATGGACTGGTGACCGTTGAGGTGCTGATGTGGTTCTACGCTGGAGAGTGCATCGGCAAAGGAGGCATTGTTGGATACGATGTCTAAATATTGAACTTTTCTTTCTTTGTGCCTCTAATCATCACATTCTCAACAACCTGCAACAAATTTGTCAAATAAACAGATGCTCTATTGAGAGAAATTGATTTTTTATTTTTTTTTGCCTCGAATATTTATTTGAACTGGGTCATATTTTATTCACAAAAGAAATTCGAGTAGGGACATCAAACCGTAGCAACATATTAAAATATGCAAGGGGGTTTGTAAGATTTCATGCACGGCTGACTGACGGCAAAGATCTATAATTCATGACTACAAAAAGGAGTCGGAGAATTGCAGAAACCAATAAAATATGTCCACATTAAGATGAATATTTAATTTACTGCTATGTAATGATGGACATCTCCTCTCTCTCTCGACTCTCTGACATTGTATTTACAACATTTCCCAAGTATCTGTGGAAGGCTTGCCTCACATCCTCTGGCTCCTCTTCTAGATTGGAGTGAATAAGCGGCAGTCTGCTCAGATGCGATGCTAAATCAAAGGGAGTGAATATGTCAGCCAAGAGATAAAACGTATAACTCATACAACAGATACTGTGGGAGGTCTGCAGTGAGATTACCTAAAGGCAATCGTCCGTCTTCAACTTCGCTGCCGGGTTTGTGGTGAGCTAAGAGAAGACACTGGTTGTCGAGCAAACCCTGCGAGGCGATGAACATTGAATGCCACGTCTCGATTTCTTTGAGGTGACTCGGAACGTCAGGATTAAAAACTATCACCACCCCGCTGGAGTCCTTCAAGAGTGCAGGCCAGCAAGATTCAAATCTGTATGAAGAGAATACACTTCATTTGCATGGAGGCATTACACACGACATGGGGAAACAAAAAATGGAAAGTAAGGAACAGGGTGAACTTTACTTGAAATCTCCTGAGCAGTCCCAAAGTTCGACCTCGCATGTCTTGCTGTCACCACTTCCGCTCTGCTGCGATTCAAATTCCAGTATCCTTGAGCAAACAGTGAAACAAAAAAAAAAGTAGCTGCGATGAAGACTTTTGCTCATCTAATCGTTGCAAGTGTCCATTTTCTCAGGGACTTAATGAGTCAGGGTAAACTGTGGTGATAAAATGTGTAGACGGGGTTTGTACCTCACTCCTTGAGTAGGTCTGTATTCTCCTCCCACGTTTTCTGTCGTGTCTGAGAGAAAATTCGCAAGAACTGTTTTCCCACTCTGAAAGACAGGCAGATAGATGGCTTTAAAAGTAGCATTAGTCAAAGGAGTAGTAGTAGTAGTAACACATTAACCCAGGTTCAGAGTGCGGCTTTGAGGTACTTTATTATTTCCATATTTTGAGTTCCTTATTAACTCCACAGTAAAGCTAAGTTTACTCACTTACACTTGCCTGACAGTTCTTCATTACTTTTACATGTTAGTTATGTCATTAAAACTGTCAAGACAGCAGATATCCAACAAAGGTTCAAAAAAGGCAACTGGACTTGTAGAGAACTGCAGAAAGCTACTCGGATGAGTGGTGAAACATCTTCTCTAAAACTCTACAAGTCCAGTTGCCTTGACCATGACCTGGATGACTGAGAACCTTCACAGTCAAGACAGCAGAGCGTCTTACAGACACCTACAAGTCAGGAAGAAGTGAAGGAAGTACTCAGATCAGGACAATATAAAAAGTACTTGACTGCAAGTGACAGTCTTGCATTAACTAGCGAAGGGAGAATGGCGTCTTTCAGTTAAATTCTATTTTATTTACGTAGAATGAATAACAATCCAAAGTGTCTCAAGATGCTTTACAGAACATAGAGCCTGAAAACCCCCCGGGCAAGAACTAAGGTCATGGTGGCAAGAAAGAAAATGATCTTTTAACAGGTAGAGACCCAGAGGAGAACCCGGATGGGGGGGAAACGTCTGCTTACAGATGGCCGGATAGAGAGACAGAAAAAGGAAGCAGATGAATTCATATATAGATCTGGATAAAGCATACACACGCAGCATATAAACATGAGACAAGACTACATGATACTACTAGGTGATGCATGATACATTAGAGATTGATTATGGACAAAAAGAATATAAGAAATTGGATATGAAATAATCTACTATAATGGAATAGTAATTACAATAATGTTTGCCCTGCATTTCAATGCTGCAGCTGGAGCCATTTGATATTGATTACATGCTGTTAGCATGCTGTTGTGCCATAAAATTGTAGTAATTCAAGCACAAAAACCCTCAAATTGGACTTGCATTGTAGAATAGATGAGTGTTTTTAAGTGAACACTAAGTTAATATCAGCACTTAGGCTCGTTTCTGTTGTTTCTCTGTTTATTTATTTTGCCAGGTGTCCTAGGAATGGATAACTCCATCTGTTTGGAAACAACTTGTATGCCTTGCTGAGTATGGCTAGCTACATTAGCTTTACTAAAGCTGCTTTATACATTTACTTACCTCATTGGGACCAACAAAGAGTATCTTTGCTTTAAACATTTCCACTCAACAGACGCCAGGCATTAGCTCTTCGGCTAACTTCGATTAAAGAAGCTCCGCCGTGCTAAGCTATACAACTACAGAAGGGTAAATTACACTAAATTATAGCAAGACTATATATTTAACAGCGATATGCTGGGTTGTGAGTTTCATGCAAGGTATTACATAAAAGTTATCTTATCTTGACGTTAGCCGAGGATGGTTTACCGGATACCAGGGCAGTAAACTTCCTTTTCGTTTCTATGGTTTCAAGCAGCCTCTGCGCTCTCTTTCCCCCCATTGGCTGCTCGCAAATATAATCAAACGTACGCCCGCCCACTTCGGCTGTCGTAAACGAATCAGCTGCGAGCTAATAAGTCGATGTCATCACGTTGCGTCTAAACTGACCAATCTGGTTCGAGCTTTCAAGAAGGGGCTCTCCAGTTTGGAGTAGCGTTATTTACAACAGACACAAGGCGAAGGCGTAAGTAATATTTACGATTTTTGACGCATAGGTTTAAAGGATTACCATGTTTTCCTTCCTTAGTAATCACAACGGATGTTTCAGTTGCTTTGCTTTGCTAAGTTAAGAGCATGTTTTGCCGTGTTTAGTGTAACGTAAACCTTAGCAGCCACTTAACCTTGTCTGTTGCTATGGAGTAAGCTCAATTAGCTTGCTTGACAACTGGCTTTCCAAACTAAACTACATTAAGTAGTGTAACTAAGTTCAATTTAAAAGTCACATTAGTGTGGACTACTCCTTGCCTTCTTGTGTGTTTTAACACTGTCTTATTGTTTGTTGTTAGTTTGTCATTGGGGACTGAAATGTCTCCAGAGGATGAACTCCCAAGTCCCACCCTTGGATTCAGCTCTACCAGGGAGGATCTCACTCTGAGTCGTGGTGATCTCGACAGCAGTCATGAGCCGGGGAGAAGGACACGCAGCAGCCTCCGAACAAGAACCCCAGAGTCTGAGATGTGTTGGTGAGGTCCATGGAGCCTATAGTGTCGTCTACTAGTCTGACAATTCACCTTCCAGCAGCCACAGCCCTTTGTAAATCCTTTTTATTGTTTTCTCTTTAGTCGTGGGGACGTTGCCAGCGGAGAGAACCCTTTCCTGAAAATCCTGGTGGATGCAGAAGCAGCCGCCAACTCTGCAGCAATACAGCTCGTGTCCTTTAAAGACGCCATGGAAGATGAATTTGCTGTATGTTTGCGTTGGATTTAAACAATATGGGAAACCAGCTTTCACAGTCAAAACACGTTTTGATGTCCCTCGGACAAGATTGAACTTATTTCTTTCCCCTTGTCAATTAAGGATTCAAGACAGTCGGCCAAAGATAAGCGCCAGGTTGCACGGCAGAGGGGACTACTGCTGGAGAAACTGGAGGATTTTAGACGGATAAATAAGTCTGTGCGGCAGAAACTGAAACTGCTCCAAGATACAGAGGTTGGTTGCACTAGGTTGCTTGACAAGACTAGGTGTTACAAGCCCTAGTGTTTTAGCACTAGGGGTTAGCACTAAGACTAGCAGTCTTGTGTGGGTTGACTTTGTTGTCCAGGGGTAGGAAAAAAGTTAGAACCAAGGAGAAGCACCGGATCTGGCCGTGAAGAAGGAGAATAAAGATCGGGGTATAAACTCGTCACAGGAAACACACAGAAGCCGTGTCTTTCCATCATTATGTGTTTGTGTTCAGTCAATGCAGGCCCAGGACGATCAGGCCTGAGGGTCAGTTGGCAGCCCACACTGTCTCCTTTTTTTTATTGTTGCACTGTACAAGTGTCAGCGATCATGATTTATGGCTTTATATTTGTAGTTCACAGTAATTCCTCTCCTATATCTTAATTCCCTCCTGCAAATGTGTGAAAAGTGTTTTTAATTTCTGCTACAATTTAATTTTTAAATGTCCTTCCATACAGGCTAATCGAATTGAGGCAGACAAACAGATTGACATCTTACTGAATAAGATCACTCAGGCTGAAAGTGAAAATGAGGTGAGTGTTTTATCACGCTTATGTAATAGCTCGAGTGACACAACTTAGAAATGCAGATAGTCATGGCATCCTAGTTGAAGGTGTAGTCTGTGTAAAGGGAGAATCTTATAAAGTAGTGGTCGTTTGGAGGATTCGGTTGGTGGGAGGTGGTCACATAACGTTTGAAGCTGGATCAGCAACAGGTCTCTGCCGTTAGTCTGTGTGCATATCTTGTTGTTTAGTTTTCCTTTTTAATGTGTAGGTAGGTGTACTTGGTGTCCTGCACGCTTGCCTTGAATTGCCGATCGTGGGGCATAAAGTTTTTGAAATTTGTACTGATCTGATAACAGAATAACAAGGCGTGTAGGTTGGCAACTCGGCCTCTAACATGTACCGATTGTATTTATTTTTCTCCCCCAAAGCAATTAAAAAGAAATTTGAATGAGACCGAAAAGAAAGTCGAGGGTCTCATGGATATGCGGAGAGAAGAGCAGGTAAGCGTGGCAAAAGTTTTGATGCGGATAGTCTTGCGGGTGATTGAAATCATTTGTTTGAAAGTGTGCGTTTATACTGGCTTCCACAGGAGAACATAAAAAGTGCGGTTCACATGACCAAGTCCGTGGAGGCAACTCGTGCTCACCTGCAGGGCCAGCTACGCAACAAGGAAGCTGAAAACAATCGTCTGACTGTGCAGTTACGGGTTAGAACACCTTTATCGGCCAACAGATTTGTCTACAGACTGCTTTTCAGACATCTAACAGTATACTGTATACTTAATGATCTTTTTCAGACTCTGGAGAGAACCCTGACTGAGCAGAAGTTGGAGATTGAGGATCTAAAAGGGTCCTTTGCAGCTGTGTCTGAGAAGGCAGCGCGGGACAAAGAATCTCTCAAGAAAGCCACCCGAGCACAGAAACTGAGAGCCGAGAGATTTGAAGCTGCTATTGAGAAATGCTATGCACAGCTGAAAGAAAAGGTATAAAAAAAAAAAAAAATGGCCAAAGTTTTTTGAATTAGCGTCTTTTCTATACACACTCACAGTTCTTCGACTTTGGCACACAGGACGCTCAGCTGGCCAAAGCCCATCTGGAGAGAGAATTCAGGAGACAGCAGAAGGAGCAGATGACAGATGAGAACGACAAACTCGTCGCTCACAACGACTTGCTGAAATGGTCTGTTGTTTCTCTGTCAGACACGCCAATGCACATGTCACAGCTAACAGTTTTCGCTAACGAATCGTGTCGATCTCCAATATATAAAGTCAAATTGCAGACTTGACGGCGAGGCTGCAGAAGGAGAGGGACGAGCTAACTGCGGCTAATGAGACCGTGATGCAACGGGTCGAAAAACTCATCGCTGACAATGGAGACCTCAGCGTCAATAATGCAACACTCAGGGTATGAGTTGCCAAGCAGCTTGCATGTGAGAGTCATTAGGGTAGAAGGAATTTAAAAAAAAAAACAAAAAAAACATGGTTGCCTTTTAGCAGAAAGTTCAAAGTTACTTGTGCAGGCAGTCGATCGATGAACAATTTTAATGTTGTCAAGAATTCGTTTGATTTCTGTATGATTGCAGGCATCTGTAGCTCAGCTGGAGCAGCGGCTTGCTGGCTGTGAGTCTGCCCTTGTAGAGGAGAAGATTGTCTCCCAGGAGAAGAAACATCAAGCTGAACAATTCCAGTGTCAGGTTTGATACGTTTTTGTGGATTAACCTGCAAGAAAATAAACCCAGGAGTAAGGAAAGACGTACAGCATGCAGTTACAACAACAGTTTCTTTATAAAGATTATCCGTGTCGCTTCTAAAACTTCTTTTTATTTTAGTTTTTTTTTTTCATTTTAAAGGGGAACTCCGGCGCAAAATGAACCTGGGGTTAATAACACATGTGTACCGAGTTCGACCGTTCTCTGGTATTTGTTTTCATGTATTTGTTTTGTTAGTCAAATGTGACCAGTTTTCTTACAAACCGCTATTTAGCGTATAACGCTAGCCTTCGGGGCACACAGACACATAAAAAGAAATCGCTATTTCTATACCACTAACAAGGCTCACAATATCACCACACTTACACGGTAGCATAACTAGGGTCTCTACATGTAAACCGAAGCATTGAGAACTTTGCAAGTATACAGGCAGTTTATTAAAAAAGGAACACAGTACCGTTCGCGTCCGGCTCGCATATCCAGGCGGGCGCCATCTTGGGGAAACTGAACTCTCTTCGTTCAGTGCTCTCAGTGCTTTCTTCCGGCAACAGACAGTTCAGTTTCCCCAAGATGGCGCCCGCCTGGATAAGCGAGCCGGATGCGAACGGTACTGTATTCCTTTTTTAATAAACTGCCTGTATACTTGCAAAGTTCTCAATGCTTCGGTTTACATGTAGAGACCCTAGTTATGCTACCGTGTAAGTGTGGTGATATTGTGAGCCTTGTTAGTGGTATAGAAATAGCGATTTCTTTTTATGTGTCGGTGTGCCCCGAAGGCTAGCGTCATACGCTAAATAGCGGTTTGCAAGAAAACTGGTCACATTTGACTAACAAAACAAATACATGAAAACAAACACCAGAGAACGGTCGAACTCGGTACACATGTGTTATTAACCCCAGGTTCATTTTGCGCCGGAGTTCCCCTTTAAGTATTTCTTTCTGAAGTCGTGTTTTGAAGGGTGGCTTACAAAGGCTTCTGTGATCATAGTGATTTTATCGGCGCATTCTAATTCAGCCCAGGCTTTTGTCTACATTCAAGTGTTCAGCTGCCTGTTGAATGATGCAGCAGTATTACTTGTTAGCAGATTTCTATTGCGGTCAAGGACACAGCAGGCTTCTTGTTTTCTTTCAGGTTGCAGAACTTCAAGCTGAGATTGAAGATCTTAAGAGAAAACATGCTCATCTTTTAAGAGAGACTGAGAAGCTACGAGATGGAAAAGAGTCAGAAGTGGAGAAGGTACCTTTTCCTTTTATATAACTCTTTTGTGTGCATACATATTAATGACTACACGTTTGTTAATTACTTTTTCTGCTTTGTTCTCTTTGTAACAAATTCTAACTTATTCAAGTTTGCCCGGCTTCTCCTGCTGTTGAATGGCCCGTCTGTGTGTTGCGCTTCTTTTTAAGCCGCGTACCATTTGTTGCACCAGGACCTGCATGTGTTTTGATAAACCTAACCCGACAGTGACTCTGCGCAGCAAAACACTTTCTCGCTTTCCCCGAGGAGTAGGAGAAACGGCATGTTTTGCACGCTTAATGAACTCCACACATGTGTGAGCATCTCTTTGAGGGGTGTGATGAATATTTAGGTTAACGCTGTGTCTGTTCCCAACACCTTCCTCCTTCTGCCCTCCTCCTCTGGAGCCCAGGTGAGGCAGGAGCTGCAGGGGCGTGTGGAGGAACTGAAGGCTTACCCTGAGTTACTGAGCGCCGCTGAGCAGAGTCTCTTCGAGTGCCAGGAGAACCTGCAACGCTCGGAGAGGAAGTGCTCAGAAAAGTCAGAGTCCATTAGGCAACTTCAGGTTAAGGTGTGCAGAGGTGTCAGGCCATGTGGAGTGCAGTCATTTTCCTACATCTGACCACTAGGTGGTAGCACAACCCCATGTGTCTACTGGTGCATATGCTTTCTGGTCCTGCTGTGAGTTTTGATGTTTGTGATTGGAAACAAAATTGTCGACGTGCCTGTTCCTGAGTGCTTTGTGCTGTGTGAGTCCTCTTCAGTCACCCACTTGTTGTAACTGCTCATTTTGTGTTTAAAGTTGTTAGTTGTTGTTTGAATCATTTTTGCATGTGGTGTGAAGCCCTCCTCCCTGCACCGTTTGCTCACGTGGGCGATTCTGAGTTTTTCCTTTTGCACACTCAGTTTGAGAGTCAAACCAAACAGCTGAGATCGTCTGTGGAGATGAAAGACTCCATTCACGAGGCCAACGTACAGCTACATGAAAGCGTCACTGCCCTCCAAAAGTAAGAGATCAGATATCAAACATGTGGCTTCTTGGTACAGAGGCAGAAGTTGTTTACCACGCGTATGCTGTTCTGCGTTTGCAGGAAGATGGAGAAGCTGCAGCAGGAGAATCTGGAGCTCGTACGGAGGCTTGCAGCTCAGGAGGAAGCCCTCAGCTACAGTAACCGGCAACTGGATCAGCGCTCGTCGGAGTGCCAGGCCCTGAGCCGACAGCTGGAGGCAGCTTTATCGGATGTTAGACAACAGGTACAGCTCACAGACAGTCCAGTGACAAAGGCAGCATAAGAGAGTTGAGTTGCAGTAGAGGCAGAAATGCTCTCGTGTGTCCCATGTGTCCAGGTCAGCAAGGTAAAGGATCAGGCTGTTTCCAGAGAAGAGGCCCTTCAGACAAAAATCCTGGAGCTGCAAGCAGAGAAGAGCAGAAGGGACAACGAGCTGAGGCTTCTTCGCCAGAGCAAACTCACCGTGAGTGTCCGTCTTTTTAAAAAAAAAAAAAGATTCTAATCGCACCAATGTCAAGGAGCACGCACGCTCAGATTACACTGACGAGATGTGTCGTGTCTCCCTCGCAGGCAGAGAAACAGTTCGAGGTGCGCATGAAGGACCTGCAGCTCAGCCTGGACCAATCAGAGAGCCACAAACAAAGCATCCAGAACTACGTCGATTTCCTCAAAAACTCCTACAAGACGATGTTCGATGAAGGACTGCAGGCATCTACTTTCGGATCGTCGTATTTTCTAAAATGATGAAGGTTTGGTTTTTAAAATAATTTTTTTTGTGTACTACTGAGGTATTTATTAGGCCTATTTAAAATGAGAATGGGGCAATAAAATGCAAGCTTTGTTTGTTTGGGTAGCTTTCTTTATATTTAGTTTTCCGGTGATCGGGGAAATCTGCTGTCGTGCTGAGATATTTTGATGGCTGCTTTAGCTCCAGAACAGATGCAGATTTTGGACTGTGAACTTGGTGCTACGTATACGACGTCGAGACAATTGCATAAATACTGTGTAAGATGAGCCTAGCTTTAACTCTTTAACTTATTAAGACCTAAAGCTATATTGTTTACATATATTTACCCCTTTCTAAGCTGGCAGAGACCTACTTGTTGCAATAGAAACAGTCAAACACTTAAAGTTTCCAGATGCAGGGCAATTATCTGGTTTATTGGGAAAACATTAAGAAAAACAGCATTATTCAATGTTTACTAATGTTTCATGAACTTAATGATTAAACTTAAAACGTAAAAGGAGTTTCTACATGCATAAAATTAATGTGCCACTAGGGGGAACTGTTTTTCACCTCTGCAAAGTGTCGTATATTACCCACAATGCAGTGTGGCCCGTCTCATAGAGTGCGGCTCCAGCCACATTTTTTACATACACATAATTATGAACATAACTTTTTGTGAAGTTAGCCAGATTATGTCGGTGCTCATGTCCCAGCGACGTTTCTCTGTGACACAATGAACTTTGCTCTTGTTTAAATCATCGTAAATCTTCTGCACTGACACAGTCGATGCAAAAAAATGCCAGTTTCATCCTGTTTTATACCAACATACAAAAGGTGAATATTGAAAAATATTTTTTTTAAATTTTTTTTGTTCTGATCCTCAGCTGGACTGAGATGAATGAGGCTGAAAATCAATTGTTTAGCTGTCAGCTGTGACTCACATGCCTTCAGGATGCAAAATATAATTACTGAGACACATGAAACTCTTGGATATATTCCAGCTGGTTTAAACTCTGTTGCTGGTTTGCTTTGTTAATGGATTTTTTTAATATATATATATCACCAAGGCTTAGGGCCAAACACTCAGGTATCTGCTGCAGCACGATTTACCCAGATTTATGTTAAGACTGGTCGTCCTGTGCTGTGTTTGTAACTTCTTGTTCTGTTTCTTGTGCTTCCTTGTTGTTGTATCTATGGTATTAAACTACTGAGCCCAAACCTCTGATGTGTTCATCCTGCAGACACATTCCCTCCAGTGAGAAGTGCTCCTCTCAGTTTCAGAGACAAAGCTTTATTGTGCTCTCCATCAGGGGATGGGACTATTTCATCTCTGTGTGCGTCAGTACACACCACATTTTTTATGGTCTTGGTGGTTTACATAATTCTGTTGATCACTCTGGCTTTAGTCCGCTGTTTACATCAGTAACTTAGCTAGCATCACAGTTTCATGGCTGCACCCTGAACTTATGTTCTCATTAGGCGTTTTTCTAAAGAATGAAAAACAGACATCCTCTTTCTGGGGTCACACGCAGGACACTGACCGCTAAATTCACACCGAGTCGACGTTTAGATTTGCACTTTCCTGCCTCTAACTGTTTTTAGACGACAGCTTAAGGATTCGGGATCGTCATCCATTCTGCGCGTCATAAATCTCCACGGAAAGTTTAGATGATCCTGTAAGCCTGCAGCCTTTTCATTAAACAAAATTCTGTGGCCTGTGCCCAGCATCTGTCGAGCAGCAGGAAAACCACTCAGAAGTTTACATTACAGTCGTTCCCTAAAGTATTCAGTGTGATGTGGGTCCTCCCAGAAGTGGGTCAGCCAGATGTTCAAGAAATACTGTATGTTTTAAAATAGACCCCCACCAGAGTGTCTCCAGTCTGTGGTCCTTTTCTCTCAAAGATGTTAGCAAACTGTGGTGGATTTCTTTTGGATTTATTTGAGGGAAATCAAAAAGATTGACAGTTTGATAGACATAAACGTAGAAGAGCGTGCAAATATGAAACATGAGTTGTTATAAATAAAATGTAGTACAAAGTATAGAAACATGGCAACGTATTGTCCAATGACTCATTCAGTAGCTGCCATAGTTTTTATGTAACGTTCATGTCACGTGTTATGTTTTCCAAGAAAAGAATATGAACAAAAATCAGGCGTTTCTCGAGGTAAAAGTGGCTTCACAAAGAAGCAAACTAGAAAGCTCCGATGTTACGAAGCATGAGCAGTATACTCCACTAAACTGACATCTGCAACCTCACAGTTAATGAGTCTTCCTTCCGCTTGATTACATTTTCAGTTTGTTGAGAAAACCTCCGTAGAGGTCAGGTGACTTCTCGCTGCAGCTGAGGTCACACTTGCAGGACTCGATCATCATCACCATCCTCCTGAAGGTCTCCCCGCTCTTACACCGGAAGTGGACGGGCACAGTCTGGGTCCTGTGAGGCCTGCAGCACCGGCCGTCCGAGCAGGACCCGCAGTACCTCGGCTGGAACTTCTTCAGACTGCGGCAGCCTGCGTGGGACAGTTTAACCGGGTGGCTGGCTTGTCCCGTGTGGCTGCATTTCTGACCTTTCTGTTAGAGGGAGGATGTGAGAATGTGTGCGTTAAGTTAAACATTTTAGACCAACCTGTAACGAGATGAGTTCATCGGGAGATAAAAGGTTACCTTCAAGGTAATTTTTTTGCAGGGACGGACTTCACAGATCCGAGTTTCTTTCACCAGTTTGCACTCTGTGTTGATGTTGGACATCCTGCTGGACACTCCAGATCCACAGGATTTAGAGCAGGGCGACCAGGCTGTTGTCTGAGTCACACACTTGACTCCTCTGGCAACCATGTGGCCCACTGGAAGACTCCTGAAAGCTGTAAAGATGAAAGAAAAAAAAAAAAAGTTAAAGAAAAGACATATATTTGCAATCGTTCCAATTGCTTTCTCAGATTTGCGACTAACTGCTCACCAGGTAAAGACTTTGAATCTCCTCCCCACACAGGAGCCAGCTCATTCTTGTCCGTGAGATCATTTTCAGACAGCTTGTCTTTGCCGTGTTTTCTTCTGTGCTTCCTTGCTTCCTTGGGGCAGACGAGCTGTTCGCAGCACCGACCCAGCACCTTGACCCGCCTGGGATTCGCGCAACCCAGTTTGGGCAGCGAGAGCTCGTGAGGGCACAGGGAGACGCACCCAACAGCGCCGTCTATGCAGGTGCACTGATGTTTGCAGTGCGGACGGAAGGTTTCGCCGTTCTGGTAGATCTTGCTGTTGTACTCGCAGGATCTTCCATCTGACTTGGCTATTGGAGAGAAGCCGAGGAACGTTTTGTGAGGACAAAGATGCACATTCATGAGAAAATCTGAGAAAAGGAAGTCACTGTACCTCGACAGATGCCCTTAGCTGAACCATATCCGCCTCCATAGTTGCACTCGAGGCCCTTGGCGGTGTCACATGGCTGTGTCTGGCTGCAGTCATCGAAGAGCTGCCGTGCACAAACCTTACAGCATCCACAGCTGTCCGGCAGGAGACTGACTCCGGCTGCACATCTTGGAACGTCAGGAGGACACTGGCAATACTTTGGACACGAGGCTGACACCTGAGAAAAGGCATCACACATTATAATTACTTCCAAAAGTGGCACTCGTACGGCAGCTAAAGTCATGAACAGAGAGTGGTCGCTTCCTCACCTGTGTAACGCAGATGATCACAGCGACGGTGACTCTCCACATCTTCAGAAGCTGATCAAAAAGAATCCCCTCGCTACGAAACACCAGACCTCGCAGTGTGCTGACAAGTGCTCGCTCTCCCTCTTTCGGAGTCCCCATCTCCTTTTATTCGCTCCGAGCAGATCTGACGTATGCGCGGGCTGAAGAGGTGTCCTGAAACTATGAGAGGAATGCTTCTCCATGCGTCCTCCCATAAGCCCATAAGAAGTTCCCCTCCTCCTCCTCCTCCTCCTCTTGCTCAGAGCACACCCTCTGCAGCTTCCCCTCTGCCAGGGCTCTGTCTCCAATTTGAACATGTCACTTTTTAATTTTCATTTTCATCCAGTCGATTGGACCCAGAACTAACTTTTCCAGTGCATTATGGACGACTCTTTTCCTGTTTTGTTAAATATCAACCTTTAAAACTCACACCTGCATCCATAGCTTGATATTATTTATATTCTTTTGTGGTTTGTGATCTTTTTAGCTTCAATCTCTGCCAGATTTCTCCTGGAAAAAGATTTGGGACTTGGCAATAGAGCATATGGTGGTTATGTAAGAAACTAAAGACATGCATTTATAGCTGATGCCTGACGTATTTCACGATGGGCCCTATGCATGTGAGCGCACCACAAGCTCTGACATAAATATTGAAGAAAGGCTACATACTTCTATGACCGACTGCGTTTCTATCTCGGTTGAAGCCGTGTTTAGACTGTTGCACATTGTCTGTGATCGGCGGCTGTGTTTGCTAACCTTGTTATGGTGTTAAAAGACACAGATGTAATTCCCATCAGTCACCCATTAGGGCGTGGATGGATCAGAGCTCGGATTAGTGTTTGACTTAAGTTTTTCAAAAAGGAGACGAAAGCCTCCTGGAATGTTTGAACCTCAGAAATCCTTTGTTCAGTCCGGATAAGAGCGTCCAGAATGAGAAACATACCGAAGAGAAAGAAGGGAAGAAAACTTAAGCAAGGCCTGAAGCAACATTCCTCTCAGGATGAACATTGCATGTTTCTTTGAAATCGCTGCCAGGATAAAAAGCATCCTCCTCCATCCACATCAAAGAACAATGGAAATTATCAGTGGGGGGAATGCCTTTCCTTTTCATTATAACCTGTGAGAACAAGAGGCTGAGAAGACTGGCACTGCGTCCTTCTTATCTAACTGAGGTTACAAAGGCCAGTTTGAGGCAGTGCCAGTTGGAGCAGACAAAGAGCGAACATGCACGAGCTTGGTGTATTCGGCGATGCCTGGAAATCGCTGACTGTTGTGGTCTGGAGTGGAAAGTCTTCCCTCCACAGCTGCAATATGAAGAATTTGCAGAACCATGTTAGGTAAGAGGTATGTGGGATATAAAACGCAGCTTTAGAGGACTTGGAGAGGATTTTGGATGTGCCACTTCCACAGAGCTGCGTGTGAATGTATTATTAATGGTATACTTTTGTAATATTAGTATAAAACTCTATTTCCTCTATTTTAACATCAGGGCTCGGATTACACTTTATTTAAAGGCACAAATACTTCTTCATATTCAACTACTTTACAGATGTTAGCCCAGCAACGTCAGGACCTTTAACGCCAGGAGGATGCATGTCATATCGACAGATGATAAGAGATGGCAAAGATTCCCATGTTAAGGACACGATGTTATTCAATAAAACCTCTGAGAATTTAGTCTGCATTTATTCCATAATGGTTTGCAATACCTTCTCTTTGCTCTGTCAAACTTAAATACGATACGGTACGGTACGGTACGGTGCCATAAGATACGGTACGTTACTGTACAGTACGTTACTGTGCAATACGATACGATACGATATGATACGATACGATACGATACGTTACGGTGCAATACGATACGATACGGTACAGTACAGTACGTTACGGTGCGATGCGATACAATACGATACGATACGATACGATCGTAGTATTCGATAAATGCAAGTAAATAAACACATGGTGTTAAACCCAACCACAATCTTTCCCCTAACATAAACAAGTGCTGAGAAGGCCTAATTGTAGATTAAAAATGAATAAGGCTGTGTTCACTATTGTATTGCAAAGTGTAATCGCTTTTGCAGTTTAGGTTATTATAGTAAGCCATGGAGGGTAACATTTATACATTTCTCCAATGCTTTCTACAAGGCTTATTGTTGAAATTACACAAAGTCAAGCTAGCTCTGTCAAAAACTGAGCTTAATGACTGACTAAAGCTCCACGATGCTTACAACACAGGCACAGTGCCGGAGTATTGCAAGCATGAATAAAACATTTACAGTATGAACAGAAGTACCCATACTTGCAGCCTTTTTCTTCATCTTGCAATTTAACTCATTTATAAGATCCATTTGGGATATTATCTCACCAATGAGAGCAGGATTTTAACTTAATTACTCATTGATATTTGATAAATATCAAGGATGGGCATTCAGCGTAGATCACTGTGCAGAATCCAGTTTAAATTATCTCTTTGACATTTGTTGGCAGGCTCACATTGCTATAAATGCAAAAAGGCGATATATAAGGCAAATATAAATAAAATATGTGGTTTAAATTCTGTGTCCTATTAAGATTAGGTTCAGAGAACAGAAACCACACCAGGGGAAGTCCGTGTAACACCACAGAGCGTCTGAGAACAAGGTCTTCTTGGCTGTTACGTGAGAGCAGGTCATCGTCGGTATCACAGACAGGAATGTCTTTAACGGCTGCGCGGATAGGACTGAAAATCCAGCTCATTACATCATTTCTATTAATGCCTCCCTCTCTTTGTCCCCAGTTTTCCGCTCTTGAGTCGGTACACTGGGTTCATCTCAGACCCTCACAGCTGACTGTGCATTATTTCCAGGCTGCTGCTCTCTGCTGTTTGCCAGTGAATGACGTCAATTGTCCGGAAGCCTTTCTGGAGAAAAGTGGGCATGTATTGTCAGTTTCTGTGGAGGCTTTGTTGTCATTTTCTTTTTTTCCTTATGTAAAGACAACAATCCCCCCGAACAGTCTGACCTTTGAAACACCTGACCTTTAAAGGCCGTCTTTCTGCAACACTTCACAGAAGCCACACAGTTACCAGGGTCTCTGTTCCCCCTCTGTTTCTAATTCTTGACCAGAATCTGGCTTACAGTTAGCATAGCTTTCTACTTGGAGGAGCTACACAGTACAGACTGGACAGAATAAAAGAGAAAAAAAGAGGATGTTAACACGTTCGCTGATGTTAATGTCATTAATGAAAAAGTGTGTTCTGCACTCCACTCGTTTCATGTTTACTGGACTACTATACTGATTCAACTCCTACACTGTAGTTCACAGTGCACTTACTTCCTCACAGCTATTGTCACACTTTTTTTTAATTCAGTTTTCTGTTCACACTTTCTCTGCCAAAGCCACCAAACAGTTCACAGTAGCTATCTAGCCTCTGCTGTCTTTCTAATGCTTAATGTAGGTCAGTGTTCTATCACAGTGCACTCATAACTTTAGATACAAAACATATATTATATTTCTAAATGCGCACAGCTGCATGATGTGCATACAGAGGTAGAAGTACAACTCTTTGATGTACTTGTTACCTAAATAGTTACTCTGCAGACATGTGATCGGTTATAAAAGGTGCCGCTATGTTACCCAACTAACCAACTTTCCATATAAAACAGTTATCAACCAGTTAAAATATCAAAATATCAATATTGTAATATTGTGAGAAAGTTAGTGTTATATAAGGGTGAGGATTGAAAAGCAGTCTACAACAACAAATACTACAACAGGCAAACTAATTAAACTACACGGGGAAATATGGATCCTGCATTTTTTAAACGACTTCACCTGCTTCCAAAGAAAGAGATATGAAAGAGTCAAAACTCTTGTAGCAACAGTGTAATCAAAACTGGGTGAAGACACCTTTGTGCGTGTATAGCTTGGATGCATTCACAGCGCTCTACAGATACTAGGTTATCATGTGCAAGCGAGCTTAAGCTAACAGCAAAGTAATATCTATTCGGAGGGGGGGGGGGTCCTACATTAATGTTCTGACTCATTAGAGAATAGACATGGGTCTTCTGAGGGTGTCCTGTGGTGTCTGGCAACAGAATATTGTTAGTGGGGGACTTTGGGTCCTATGGGTTGAGGGGAGGGACCTTGATACTTGATCAGTTTGGGATCTAGTGAATTTGGAGGCCAGGTCAACACCTTGTGCTGTTTTTCATGTTTTTTGAGTTGTTCCTAAACCTGTATCAGGCTGCATCCTGCTGGGGATGGCTGCTGTCATCAAGGAGTGTCATTGCTATGGGGTGGGTGGTCCCTGGTCTGGTCTAGATGGGTGGTACATGCCTAAGTAACATCCACATGAATGAATGCCAGGTCCAAATGCATTGTCACCAGATGGTCAATATTATTTACTTCTGTCAGTGGTTTTAATGTTGTGGCTGATCGGTGCATAATGTGTCCTGTGCTGTGTGTGTGTGTGAGGAGGTGTAACAGCGACACCCAGCGGATTTAACGGGAACAGCCTCGCCTGCGTCGGAAACACCGTAAACCGTGAGAAATAAATCAGCGGCAGAGAAAACGAGGAGAGTTTAAAAAGTTAACTCCTGCTCTGGTAACTTTCGAGAAGTTCCGGGTTTAATACATGTATATTTTATTGTTTTATTGCATAGTGTCTAACATAAAGCGTCTCTGAGCGGTGAACTTCTCTCTTCTCTCGTCGACGTGGTTAAACCTCGACACAATCAGGAAGTCCGGGGGATTTTCCTCCGCTGTTGAAACACAAAAGTTGAATGGACAGTGGACACGGCACGGGTTTACCGACAAAACAACACGGTCTAACATTATTTAACGCGTGTGGTTAATTTATTGGTGTAGTTCATGTCATTGTTACGAGTTTATTAAGTGAATTTAAGTTGTCAGTCTTTACCCGGAACACCTGGATTTTCACTTTGCGGGTGAGAGTGATGGATGCTCCTCACCTTACTGAAGATGAAATGGCAGAGATAAAGAAAGACGTGAGTATCGTAGCTCAACTAAACTGATAACCAAGTGAATAATGTTTCTGGTGAGGTGGGGTGTGCGGGATTTAGATTTACTTGCAAAGTGTGTGTACCTTGTTTGACGTTAGGCCTGTTAAAGGAGGAAATGCTCCACCACACCCTCTGTGTATCCTCATCAACATCCAGTCATCTGTAAGATTTAACAATACAATACAGCACAGTTTGTCTCATCAGAAGTCAATGTGCCATGGAGAGCAGAACCATAAGTGTTTTCAGTCCTTGGTTTGAAAACTTAGACCCTGTGCATGGTGTTACCCCTCCTCTTAAAGGCCTTCACACTTTTTATTCTTGTGTTTCCTCTCCTGCACGGCTGATGATGTTTCTCCAGGTGATGACCAGGCTCCGGCACTACCTCTGCGACAAGATCAGAGCGGATCGCCACCTGGACTACCTGCGTTCTCGCAGGATCCTGACGCGGGACGACGCAGAGGAAATCAGCTGCAGGACCACCCAGACGAAGAGGACGGCCACGCTGCTGGACATCCTGGCGGAGAACCCTCGCGGCCTGGATGCCTTGGTTGACTCCATTCGGGAGCTGCGCTCGCAAAACTTCATCATCACCAAGATCACGGACGAGGTGCAAAAGGCCAAAACTGAGAAGCTGGAGTCGCTCAGAGGTTGGTCGTCTGAATCATGGAGTGTTTGCGTAGTTTAAATTGATGGTCTCTAATTTAACGTTCATTCTCATTTCCTCATCTTCTTCTGTCACAGCTGGGGCTTCCAGTTCCTCATCTGACAGCACCCTCAGCTCTCCGAGCACAACCTCCACTGACCTCCTCACCACATTTTCAAACAACTCCACCCTGCTCTTCCACCCAGACGGGGAGCGAAGCCCTTCCACCTCAGACGTGTCAGCCTCACTCAACCTGCCGTCGTTACAGAAACCCGGAGACTTTCCCTCCGTGGGGGGTGTTAGCATCGCCGCGGCTTCCTCCACGACCTCCTCCAGCCTGCCGAGGCCAGGAGACCCGGGAGCTCCCCCGCTGCCGGACGAGGTGGTGCTCGAAGCCCCCTCCAACATGGATACCACAACGCCGGGGTGCACCAGCACCGGAGGGGACCCCAATTTCCAACCCCTGCGGTCGCGCTCGCTCACTCCGACATCTCACAGGAGCATCTTTTAATAAGTTCTCATGCAGCTAAAGGGACAAACCGACAAAATCCTCAACAATTCAACTCATTTACAAACACTCTCGTCGTCTCTTTTTCGGTGTTCGTCTTGCCTTTAATTGGGCAGTTTTTGAGAAATAGCTGCACATAGGATGTACTACATATCACCACTATGCCAGGCAATGTTTTAAAGAGGAAGTGGGGGCATTTCATCACTGGGGCTGGGGTAATGTGGGAAGGTTTTTGATACCAGTGCCAGTTTGTTACCATAGTGTTAGGATGAGGCCAAAGTTATACTTTTAGTTTTGAAAATAGGAACATGTTTGAACTTAAGCAGATGTACAAGAAGTTCGTCTAAATAAAATAAATACGGTAATCAGGTAATAAGAAGACTTGTCAGACAGTTTACTGAAAACGTATCATGGTTAGATTCCCAGCCTCATCCTTTTCTACTCTCTCAAAGGTTTGATTTTCTGTAGGTGGAGAAAACATGTTCACTACAGACTAGCCACTGTGAGATTAAATTTATGTTCTGTACACTGGAATGACTACTTGAGCATGTATGTAATGTAATAAGCCTGTCTGCCTGTGTCCAGAAATTGTGTTCTCTTTTTTTTTTCTTTCTTTTTTCACAAGAGCGTCACTACAGAGGTCTCCAAACTGCGATGTGAAATACAAGCTGCGTCCAAACTCCTGTTTCCATTCGTCAGTCATGTCCAATAATCTGTTGCATTGCAAAGGTTTTATATATATATATATGAATTCAACTTGTGTTTTACATTGGTGACTTTGTGGCTGATTAGAATAAAGGATCTGTGTTTACTTCTAGCAAGACTCTCGACAGCTCTTGAAATAAAGTATTAATTATTGAACCAAAAGTGAGTGTACTGGCTCTGGTGCACAGAGCTCTGTTTTAGTTTTTTTTTTGTTTTGGAGAAGCTGGAAAAGCTTCAAAATGACGCAGACGGGTGACGGTCACTGTGGTGAAGGCTGGCTGAGGTGACTAAGTGCACCACCTTCACAGACTGCTGAGACGCCGGGAGTGTTGTACCGGTTGCTTTTTGGATCCATGGTGCACAGCAGGTGTTTAAAGGTAATTTTTTATTATATATGTTGACTTAATTTAGCTAAAAGATTACAAAAATAACTGCGACTTCAACCTTTTTTTATTATTTCATTGCTGTGCTGATTTTAATCCTAGTTGGAGGTATTTTTGTTGCTGGAACTACAATCATGCAGTTTTCTATCATTTATCTTGTTATAGTGCAGTTAGTATCCACTCCTGAAAGCGATTTCAGAGACAGAGAAGAGGGCTGACAGCAGTGAACACATGCAGGAGAACCTGTTTGATAAACATCAGAATGACAGGAATGGTTTAGCGTGTCTCTTCCGAGGGTTTCAGATGTAAAGGGAACAAGAAGAAGAAGGTTACTCTTTCTCGTCCTGCGCCTCAGTTTAATGGAGGACTCTGAGTCGCTGGTGGCCACATTGTCCGAGGAGAGGAGGCTAAACGGACAGTGCACATGGAGCTCTCACGCTTTGGATTCGAAGCTGGTGGAGGACTTCAGGCGGAGGCTCAAATACTTCTTCATGAACCCCTGCGAGAAATACAGAGCCAGGGGTCGGAAACCGTGGAAGCTGATGTTACAGATAGTGAAAATCGCAATTCTCACATTCCAGGTAGAATAATTTCTTTACTATTTGCTTTCATGAACCACAAATTAAAAAAAGCTAGCTGTCTCATCTGTTGCCTGTTCGTTTCCTCTCTCTCTCTTTTTTTTTTTTTTTTTTTTTTTTACAATCAGTTGGTCTCGTTTGGCCTCAGCAACGAAATGATGGTCACCTTCAAAGACGAGAATCTGATGACATTCAGACACCTGTTCCTCAAAGGATACAAGGATCACCGGCTGGGAAGCTACGCGCTGTACACAAAAGCAGATGTGTATGATCACATCCACTACATTATCAACAGGGTACCTAACATTAAACAACATTTTACAGCATTTTCTATGTAATTTGACTCCATTACATATCTGTGTCACTTTATTATTTTTATTTTTTTACAGTTCACCAATCTCCAGAAACTGACTGTAGGTAATCTTGCGTATGAGAGGGTTGGTGGGGAGTACACTGCTCTGTCTGTCTGTCAAGTGTTTTACAGGAACAGCAGCATTGATCCTGGAAACGACACCTTTGACATTGATCCACACATTGTTAAAGGTATTTAAAGTGTTTAACAGCTAGCTCTGGGTTTAATTTTTTCCGTATAAGATATATTTATGGAAGCTGATTCATGGAATGAATGGAAAATAATCATAATACTGGCTTGTGACTTTTAAAAGAGGAAGCTTGTACGGCCAGAAGCAGCATATTTAGAGGGATCCGTGTGAATTATTCATCCGCTAAACTGTATTTCCTCCACACAGACTGTTTTTCCATACACCCTGGGATGTCGCTGGACAACGGCTCTTTGGTGACGAACTTCTCTATAGATTTCAAAAGGTGACTCGGCTGAAAGTGCTGGTTTCGTGCCAGGTTGATTCCAGTTCTGCTTGCTAATTTATGTCTGCGTGTCCAGGCTGCTATCAGTGAACATCTACCTGACTCTGAAAACCATCAATCTGCAGACTGTGCGGCACCACAAGCTGCCAGACTGTTATGACTTTCATACGATGGTTAGTGACTATGTCTGAAAACAGCCACACCTTCAAGTGAGCTTTTAGGATAGGCTTACAAATGAAAGGGAATAGCACATTTCACCAGCTCACAAATAACCACGTACTTTGTTTCCAGATAACGTTTGACAACCGAGCACACAGCGGGAAGATAAATGTGGACATTGCAAACCATGTTACAATTTATGAGTGCAAAGACTGGAACGTGGAGGGCACCTGTAAGTTTTTACCCAGACTCATGCAGTGAAAGCTTTTCTGGGTAGTTGATGTCTCGTTTTTGCAGAAACTCTTCTCTGTGGCTATTTTTTTAAAAAAAAATTAGCTGGGAAGAACGATTATCTCCTCCTGTGCTTTGACTCCGTGGTCGTCCTCGCCTGCTTCGCCTCTCTCATCCTCTGCACGCGATCCATCATTAACGGCATTCAGCTTCAGTTTGTGAGTAATCACGAGGGCCGTGCAGGGATTTCAGTTTTAGACCGGCCCTCAGAGCAAGGCCAGAGCTGCTGCAGCAGAGGTCACATGGGTTCTCTGTAGTTTGTGTGAGGATTTTAATTTATTGGTATTTCATTGGCTAATTTCAGTGTTTGGAAACACAGTGAATTTAAACGTGATCATTTTATGCTACAGCAGTGTGGAGAAAACCTAAAAAGCAAGTTGTCTGTATTCATACATTTGTAGAAAAAGTGCAAATACTGATTTTTGGGGGCTTTTTTATTATTGCTGCCAAAATTCTTGGCTTTTCTGAGTTTGTACTGGTGTCCCAAAACAATGCAACTGCTGTGTGCAGGAATGAATCATTAGTTTGTGTGTGTTTGCTTGGCTGATGCGTTTATAGTGTGTTGATTTCTCTTATGCAGGAGTTCAACACGTTCTTCCATGCCTACTACAATAAAGTTGTGACTTGGTCAGACCGCATGGACTTCGTGAATGGCTGGTATATCCTCATCATTGTCAGCGACACACTGACCATCGCTGGATCTGTGTTGAAAATCGGAATACAGACAAAGGTTTGTGAGGATTATTTTAGCTCAGTTTAGGAAGCAATATGTTGGGATGAATAGTCTAAAGTCTTCTCTTTTTTTTTTTGCAGTTCCTGACAAACTATGACGTGTGTAGTATCTTGCTGGGAACAGCCACAATGCTCGTCTGGGTCGGCGTGATCCGCTACTTCGGTTTCTTCAAGAAATACAATGTGAGCATGAAACTGCTTTTGCGTGAAACCAGCGTACAAAGAGAAACTGAGGCCCTTCATTTCGTTTTAGATCTTAATCTTAACCCTGAGGGCGGCATTGCCGAACGTGTTCCGATTCTGCTGTTGCGCGGCCATGATCTACCTCGGGTTCTGCTTCTGCGGCTGGATCGTCCTCGGGCCTTACCACGACAAAGTACGACATGAACATCACCATAATCCACCTGTAGTGAGAGTGTCGGTGTGGCATTCATATTTCAATATCAAAGCTTTTCCTTCCAGTTCCGAACACTTGACAAGGTGTCGGAGTGCCTCTTCTCCCTCCTCAACGGCGACGACATGTTCGCGACCTTCCTGAAGATGAGAGACAAGTCCTACACGGTGTGGTTTTTCAGCAGACTTTACCTCTACTCCTTCATCTCCATCTTCATCTACATGGTGCTCAGCCTGTTCATTGCCCTCATCAATGACACCTATGAAACCATCAAGGTCAGCCTCAGTCACACATAACACGTAGGTGGTGATTTATCCTTGAATTTCAGAATTAATTGTTATACAATGGTTCTTGTAAACTAGCTCCACCAGCAAGACAAGGAGCCGGTGTCCCAGCTCCAGGTCTTCATAGCAGAGTGCAGGGACCAGCCAGAGTCTGGAAGATACCAGACTGATGAAGAGCCATCGAGCTGCTGCTTATCTCCATGTGGCTGCTTTGGATGAAGCGTCTGCTTTTTTTTGCAAAGTGTGACCAAGTGTTTGACTTCAGACTGAAAAATGCCCCGCAGTCCTGAAAGGAATCTATATTACTGTATATTAATGAGTGATAAGAGAACTTACTTAACATGCTGAATCACCAATCCTTCTCTGTTGAAGATTGCCCAAATGAGCCCTCGGTTAGATGTTAAAGTCACCACAAAAGAGCCAGTGTAACGTCTTGATGTTAATCATTAAAGTATGCACCGCAAACATTTCCTCTTTAGTTGGGTGAGGCATTCAAAAGGAGTGCGCAGCTTTATAAGAAAGATTCCTCACACATTATCAGGGGAAGAAAAAAATAACTAAGAGGAATTTCCTCATGACTGCACTACAACAAAGATATTCTTGTCTTTTCACAAACACTTGACTATATTCCATTTAAAATCCATGTAGATAACAGTAGATTCATTGAATGTGAGTGTAACACGGCTTGAAAAACAGAAAATTAATACTGCGGTATATCAATTTATTAACTATATGTGTATATTACTTTGTGAATTTTTTGCTGCTTATTTGTATCTTAATTTATTACAGCACTTACAAGATGGATTTCCTTCTGTGCGCACAAATAAATTGAGGTAAAATAATAAAATTGGGCAGCACAGCAAGAAGGTTCTGGGTTTGAATCCATCAGCCGACTGGGGCCTTTCTGTGTGGAGTTTGCATGTTCTCCCTGTGTCTACGTGGGTTCTCTCCGGGTACTCCGGCTTCCTCCCACCGTCCAAAGACATATGCCTTAGGTTAAGTGGTGATTCTAAATTGGCCGTAGGTGAGCATGTGAGTGTGAATGGTTGTCTGTCTCTCTGTGTTAGCCCTGTGATGGACTGGCGACCTGTCCAAGGTGTTTCTCGCCTGATGACAGCTGGGATAGGCTCTAGACCCCAGAGGACAAGCGGTTACAGACAACGAATGAATGAATGAAAACATTAAATTAATATTGACACCTTATTACAAGTGGTCTTATTTCTGGTGTATATGTGTCCGTTTGCCAGAAAAACGGATATATGGAAAACTTACACCCTACAGTGATTGCAGTTATTTTGCATATTCTTATAATGAGCAGTAAAATAAAACATTTTCAATGCAGATGCACTTACTAGACAGTTCAGGATGAACACTAGTGAAGATAAATGCTTTCTAACACAACAGTCCTGCACCGTATCCCCCTTCGTGACCGTTCCAGTGTTCTATTTGCGTTGAAATAGCGTCAGAAAAGTGGTGATTCAACTTTAAAAAAGACAAAACTAGCCCACTCACTAAAATAGTCAAAATAATAGAAACACTGAGCAGTACTACAAAATGAAAACATAGTTAAATCATCAGCTCTCTTAAACAAATGCTGAGTACCAGAGCCTTCATGAAGCTATAGGATTGAATGCATCTGATTCAGATTCAGAAAACTTTATTTGTCCCCGGGGGGCAATTTAAGGCACAGGTGAGCAGCTTAACGTGCAAGTACAGACATTTTAAGGTGCAAAAGAGACAGAAACCGAACAGGATACAAAATACAAAGTATATACAAGTTACCATGCCATAAATTTTATGACTGTCCAAAATATCCATGGAGAATGTAAACAGACTGCATAAGTAAAGTGACTAAAGTGCAAATGTAAACTAAATGTAAACTAAATCCCATGAGACATTTTGTTGAGCCCATGTCTCGAGGACTGCCACTTACCTCCTGCTGCCACAGGGGTGCATTGCGGTGCTGGCTGCGTGGTGACACCTGACCCTGACACCTGATGACATTTGCATAATCGCGCACTGCGCATGTCCACACCCAATCCACGGCTCACACACTGGTTGCTTGACAACGCTGCCTCCAATAACAGCTCGGCTTGGTTGTGGGACAGCGGAGGAGTAGACTTCAAAAAAACACAACAGCAGCAGCAGGAGGAGCAGGAGCAGGCTGAGCCGACCTACCTACCTACCTACCTACCTGCCTGCCTGCTTATAAATCTGTCGTGTTAATCTCTGCTGGGCTGCGTTGACATTGAAATAGGTGAGTTTTTTTTTTAGTTATAACCGCTCCTGACGGGATGAGGACCGAGCTCGCCTCGACAGTCGCAGATGTTTTCGATTAAGGTTGTTAATTTTACCAGCGAACTTGAAAACTGTCGGATTTAGTTGACCCACTTCACGCCCTGTCAGTGAGTATATCTAAGTTAACTCTCCTTTTTTAAGTTAAATTCAATTTAAAACCAGAAATGTTTGGCTAAGTTAACTTAGCTCAAGTGTACCAGCCAGCTTAAGGCTAATGCTGGTTAGTTATTTGCACCATTATTATTAGCAAACGAGCTAACTTAAGTTAACATCACAGACGTTACAAGATGTTTGTGTACGTCCTTCTAGTCCTCTTTAATAGAAATAACAACGCTTCAGTAGAGCCATTACATGACATTAAGTAAATGTGACATGACTTCATCTCGTCCTCACTCAGTGTGACTTTAGATAAAAGCTGCACATGTTTTCTGGGTTTCTAGATAAGAGGGTTGGAGAGAGTTTGCATATGCAGACACTTCTCCTCGCCTACCATCATTACTTTGTGCTTTTACTGAAGGTTTTTCCCTTATTGTCCGTCAGCACAATGTGCTGGACAGCCCTTGAACATAAGCTGGGACAGTACATAGTAAAGTAATAGGAGTGGCTCATGTACTGTGGTATCTGGTTCAGCCTGTTTCACCGAGCAAGTCAATATCCTAATATTGTCCCGAAGGCTGAAATGTAAAGAGAATAACACGCTCTCGGATTTAGCCTCTGTAAAGGATTCTCATTTTTATTTTTATAAATCCTCTGGCTTGAGGTTGAGATCAATTTACTGTCCTGCAATTTAGTTGCCAGCGGCCGATGGTAGGCCCCGCTGGCACACATCTGACGGCTAATCCTGTGTGGGTGAAGCCCAGATTATCTGTCGCTTGCTTGCCAGTCTCATTGCTTGATGCTGCGTTGCAGGGCTCAGTTCCAGTGGGCTCCTCTGATCCACCGCCCGGCTGCTAATCCACCGCCCCGGTGATAACTCATGACCGCGCATCCTTGTGCCCTGATGTTTCGGTGATATGGGAGAGTGGTGGACAACTGAGACATCTATGGGTAACTTGCTCTGAGCACGTGGTGCTCGATTAGTTCAAGAATAGAAAGGCCTGTCGGCTATGCTTTTTTTGGGCTCCGCTAGAGGTGACCCACATTTTTGTTCTCATTTAGAGCAGCAACCTAATTCAAGACTCTTAGTATGAGAAAGGACAGTAGGTGTACTGTGACTGCAGTTGATATGATTTCCCTTTCTCTGTTTTCAGAAAACTGCGAGATCTCCAGCATATCACATGCAACAATGTCCCCCTCGAGACAGAACAACCTTGTGTCAATGTATTCTTTGCCCTTGTTCAAAAGCTCCTACAGTGTGATAAGTGCCTTCTGCACAGAGGATAATATTCCTCAGTGCATTTCATACATCAGCCAGGTATGAAAGAGTATTTTCATGTTAACTTAAATGCATTCATGTAGTTTAGACCTTTTGTTAACGCTCTTTATTTTTGCAGTGTGTTCATGTTTTTGTTTTCTCCAGAGAAATTTTGATGCAGGACAATGACACAAGACCTCTTTGTTTCACAGGAGCTCGCCTCACTGGGCCTCTCTTCCACATGTATCGAGGCCGCCTCGCCAGGGGGAGCCGGCCTGAGCGCAGTGCCAGCTCTGAATGCCATGTATGAGCTGCTGCAGATTCACAGGCGAAACATGTGCAACTTAGAGGAGCTTGAGAAAGAACAGCTGAAGAAATCCAGCACCTTGGAGCATATACAGATGAACAATTCCAGACTCAAGGCATGTATTATCGGAGGCATCTCTGGGTTGCTTTATTTTTAGTTCAGTCTCAAGACAAGACAACATGTTTTTCTTATTACTTTCTGTCATTTTATTAGCACAATGACAGCTATGTTTCTTCAGTTTTCATTTTGTCGTAGTTCAGCTGTACACCATTAGATGCAGAGCACAATGAAATTAAGATGCGTGAGGAACACAAGAAAAAATATTATGAAAACACAGCCATCTCTGTTTGCTACTTTGGGACCAGTTTAGTCTGTACTTTGTTGATTATGTATATATTATCCATATTTCCTTCCAGGATCAATTGGAACTGTCCATAAGGGAGAAGTCTGGTCTTCATGAGACGGAAAGGCAGCTACAACTTAAAATCAAGACTCTGCAAAGCTGCTTGAAGACAGAAAAAGATGAGGTGGAGCTTTTTTATTAAGCTACAGTTGTGTTTATAGATTTAGTTTGACTGTGCACAAACCTGACAGTCTCGCATGGTTCAATCTTCCTCTACAGGTTCAGAAGCTCCAGAGTATCATCGCTAGCCGTGCCTCTCAGTACAGTCACGACGCCAAGAGAAAAGAGAGAGAAGCTACAAAGCTCAAGGAGCGCCTCAGTCAACTGCTGGTTGACAGAAAAGATAAGAAGCTGGGTAAACGCACTTGTCTTCGGCAAATCTTTGTATAGATTGTTTTTTTCATGAAATTGAGGTCATGTTTGCCTTCACATTTTTTTTTTTTTTTTCCCCCAAAGCTATTGACGTACTGAATTGCTTGGGACGATCAGATGGAAAAAGGAGCCACTGGAAGACTGCGAAAGTAACAGCCAGGTATTATGAAAGCCACCTTGTCACGTGTTAGAATCAGATGAATGTGTGATATTAATTATGTAAATGCATTTTGTAAATTGATATCTTTTAGCCACGAGGGTGAGATGTACAAGTCCTTGCTCAGTGACTACGAGGCAAGTCAGAGGTCGCTGATGCTGGAGAACGCTGAGCTCAAGAAAGTCCTCCAGCAGATGAAAAAGGAGATGATTCACATCCTGAGTCCACGCCAGGCTTCTGCCAGAGGAGCCACTGCTGATGACAGCCAGGAGCAGGTATTTGAATCACACACACACATACTGTATATATAAAGACATCTGGTAGTCAGATTTAATAAACTTAGGACTATTTATAAACCAGATTCATCAAGTGATTAAACCTCAGCTGTGAGCATATTCATGTCTGTCAGTTTAAATGAGATGCTTATAGGTTAAAAAACTGTATATTTCTTTTATCTTGTTTTTGTGACAGGGTGATTCTGATGGAGAGGAGAAGGCAGGCGACAGCAGCAGGGAAACTCTGGACCAGTCCTGTGAGCATGCCAGGGAGCAGCTCACCAACAGCATCCGCCAACAGTGGAGGAAACTGAGGAACCACATGGAGAAACTGGACAGCCAAGGTACATTCAGCTCAGTCAAGGGTTCTGCAGTGTAGCGTTGCCGTTTGCATTTAGAAAATACAGTATGCGTAGAAAGAAGTTGGGTTTATGAACTTATCAACATTGTTTTTACTCTACTAGCATCTCAAGTGCAGAGTCAGCTGGAGTCCAATAAAGACGTGATACCTCTGGAAACCCACGAAGATGAGATGGAGAGGATGAGGCGTGAAGTCCAGCAATGCAAAGAGTTCATCCATGCACAGCAACAGCTCCTCCAGGTCAGCATCCTCTTGTTTTTATGATTATGGATGTTTTTGGTAAGCGAGTCATTGTCTACAAATCATCATAGTTGGGAACAGCACGAGTAATTTAGTGTAAAACATTTGCAGCAACAACTCAATACATCATTTGACGACGAGACTGCCGCTCTTCTTAATGACTGCTACACGCTGGAGGAGAAGGAGCGACTCAAAGAGGAATGGAGGCTGTTTGAGGAGCAGAAGAGAAACTTTGAGAGGGAGAGAAAGAACTTCACGGAGGCTGCTATTCGCCTGGGTCGAGAGGTACTCAGATCATCACCATGGTTAAATTTATTTTATATTGTGAGAGTTGTGACTGCATCCCTTTTTATTTTAATGTGTTCTTGTAATCTACAGAAAAAGGCTTTTGAAGAGGACCGTGCTTCTTGGCTCAAGAATCAGTTTTTGAACATGACTCCCTTTACAGACCGTAGGAGATGTTCCTCGTCGGATGGTCAGAGTGCCTTATCAATTAGTAAGTGTCTTGCTCTCAAACAAGATGGTTTTTTTTTTTGGTAATACTTAATCCAAATGTGCCTAATGTGTAGCACAATAACATGGTCTTGTCTACTTTGTACCTTCAACTCATGGTTTGAGTTTACTTAATCGTTTAGAACAATCTAGTATATTAACTGTATATGGGTACTAGGATTATTAATCTTTAATTTTACAAAAAAAAAATTAATCTACTTTCAATTAATCTTTGATCTGCTGGTCTGCAGGAAGTGAGCCAGAGATCAGGATGTCTTCGGTGAAAGCTCAGCTGGGTAAATCATCAACCTACAATTCGTTTTCCTCTCCTAAACCTTCACAAAGTGCTGCTGTGCCATCCACAACTGACCTTTACCGGACACTTCGCCTGATTCCGGACGGCAGGTAATATTCAGTGGCTAAAATAAATTCCATGTTTTGTTTTCTGTGTTTTATGTGCATGGGTATTGTGTTGTTTCCAAAACCGTGGGCACTAGTCGGACCCCTGTTGCTGGTTTTTCCGCCAATTCAGAATGTTCTATCAGTGGTGGGATGAGTTGGTGTCGGTCTCTGTGATTGGCTGTTCAGTTAGAGAACTAGTGCACGAGAAGAAAAACAGTCAAATATACAAATACATTTTCTCAACGACACGATAATGTACAATGAACAGACTGTGGACCAACCAATGAGTTGATCAGCATGATTCAGGAGTGACTCTACAAGTCCAGTTGCCTTTTCTTTTTTTTTTTTAACCATTTTTTGGATAATTCAGGAGTGGCTAGCTCGGTACGATGTCTGGCAGCTCTTCCCAGCTTCTCACCTAATGGTAGTTGGAAGAGCTATTTCACATACACACAGATTGTAGTGTGTGTATTGTTGCCAGCAGCTGGTTTGGTGCGTGGCTACCTTAAGAAGGCTACAAACCACTGTGTGCTATGTCACACATTAATCATTAATCAATAATATTTCCCATTTCCAGTTCCTCCAGACATTCAAACCGAGGACACTGGCAGGAGTCCAGCTCCACTGAAGACGGCGACACTCGGGCCAAGTCAAAAAACAGACTCCGATGCAGTGACTTGAGCATCTTCTCTTTTGGTGAAGATGAGAACAGCCTCGCCTAAACAACTCCAGTGCCTTTTTGTGTTTTTTTGTGTTCCCCCCCTCTGCTATGGACTTTGGCATCAATACATGAATTCCATCAACGTCAGTGAACTTTTTTTTTTTTTCTTTTTTTTTATGGACGCGCACAAATCATTCACCAAAGCTGATCAAACAAAGAAAGCACTTTAATGGGTCTGCCATTTCTTAAACAAATCAACAACTCAGATTGTAAGCTATATTCAGAGGGGAGCTATCTATCAAGCAGTGGTTTGAACATATTGTAGTTGGAAATAACTTCATATATGTTTATCACATCAAATGCTTGAGTTTTGATTCAAAAGTAACATTAATGTTTACATAATCTATAAGTTATGATTTGTAATAGCATTATATATTGACATTAGATTGTTAATGGTCTACTCTGCAGGTGTGACTGTACAATAAAGATATTTTTAATTTAAAAAGTTCGACTTTTCCCTTTAATCTGTCGCCCCCTAGTGGTTGTAACCGGCAGCTGCGGTCACAAGCGTGAACAACCGGAACCCGGATGTTGTCATCTTTTGCTTTTGTCTTCGCATCTAGCCGAGAGAGAGTCGCACCCACCGCCCAAGCCTTTCATTTCGCTCAAAACACACACACGTACAAAGAAAAATGTCGAGTTCCTCCAATCTCGTCGCCATGAAGAAGGTGGTACATCAGCTCCGTTTCGAGGCGAGCATAAACAGAGTGAAAGTAAGTGGCTGGTTTTGCTGTTTTTTCTGGCACAAAACGCGGGGAGAAATCTCGACCGTTATCTTGATCGGCTAACGGAGCTAGCCGATGCTAACAGCGCTAGCGGCGTGACGTTGAGTTGGCCGACAGTCAACAGGCGTAGCTGGGCGTTGTTTTGTACAGAAGAGGAAGCTTTTGAAATTGTACACAGTGTATTCTAGTCGCCTTATATTTGGGTAAGGAAATTAGTTCGACATCACGAGGTAGGTGTAGCTAGCATCTATCAAAAAACCAGGTTACTAGATCATGCTGTAAGCTAACATCATCGTAAAGTAACACCACGAACCTGCTCGTAAATTAGCCAGCACCAATGCTAACATGTTAATTTGGTAAAGCAAAGTAGCACTCACTGATTAGATTAAATACATGAGTAATTAGATTAGAAACAGGGTTGTGTATGAATAAGTAAATCCCATGTGAATGTAGGATGGTTTGTGTACATTCACATAGCAGTACTTGTATCACTACATTTCAGGCAAATCATATGACCCCTCGTGTAGATGCAAATCATCTAACATGTAAATGGTGTATTTTCCCTGCATTTCCCCTTGGGTTGCAATCAAATTGAGGCAACAGGATTTCTAGTATTAAATGATCTTAAATACTGCAGTACACCATAATGAAGTGGAGTGCTATTGAGCCTAAATATCATGATGGTATATATTTTCCACCTCCCTCTAAGAGCTACAGAAGTCACCACTCAATAAGTTTTCATTGGCCCATTGTTACCCTGTTTAAGAGATTGCCCACCTACATCTTGATTCCTCTTGTCGCCAGGTTTCGCAGGCCGCCACAGACCTACAACAGTTCTGCATCCAGAACGCCATGCAGGACCCTCTGCTCACTGGGGTGTCCTCCAGCACCAACCCCTTCAGGCCGCAGAAAGTCTGCTCCTTCTTGTGAAACCACTGTATTCATTGGTGAGTCTGACACTCTTTTGATGTATTCATATACACACTCACTCACTCACTCACTCACTCGTGCATCGTAGAATAACAGGGATATGTTTTAATTTCTGAAAAGCTTAATGCAAAAGTCTGAAGAATGGCTGAATTTAGCCACACAAAAATGTGAGTCATTTAGATTTCATTATGGGTGGGGTGTGTTTCTACTGATAAAGAGAAAACAAACCCTCGCAATTAGATAGTCCAACGGCCGTTCAGTTGTAAACAAATTTAACTCCATGGTGCTCAGATGTCTACATTGCTGCTACCTCTCTGTCCATCACCACAATCTATTTGTGGCCGAAGAAGTTGGTCTGGCTTCCAGACTGGGTCAGAATTTCTTTTTAATTCAATTCAATTCAATTTTATTTATATAGCGTCAATAACAACACAAATCGTCTCAAGACGCTTTACAAAAACCCGGCCTGAAACCCCCAGAGCAAGCCTGAAGGTGACGGTGGCAAGGAAAAACTTTTAACAGGAAGAAACCTTGAGCAGAACCCAGCTCATATGGAGGAACCCATCTGCCTAAGGCCAGCCGGGTACAGACAGAAGAAAGAGAGAAGAGAACAGCAAGATAAACATACATCTGTCATAGATACACATATCTGACTAAAAAGCATTTTAATGCATTTTGAGGCAGATTTCTTTCTGTACATTTTGTTTTAAGACGGTAAAATTAAACCCGTTCACTATAATATAAACCTTTTAAATTGAAAGGTCACACATGATATTGATATCTGCCATTTTTTTCTTCACAGTAAAATGAATGTGGTCAACTTGAATATTACACTGTTGACAGTGGAGAGGAAAAAAAACTAAACATTTCACACCTTTGCCATCTATCTGTTTAGTGTCCGTGTCCGGTCTATAGAGTTCTTGCCTAATTTAGCTGCTGGTTTTAAGATTTTCTACTATTCTACTTCTGTTGTTTAGAAATAATGGTCTCTACTTGTAAATTATATAATCTATATTTCATAAATTTAAGTCATCCTCATGATCCTGAGAAAATAATTAAATCCCATGGTCTCATGACTGTCTTCTTCTTCTTTTTTTTCTTTTTTTTTTGTTCTACAGGCCTTCATTTTGATGCTACAGGGAAAAGTTGACCTCAACACTGCTCCTCATGCCAAGCCATTATACTGCCACGGGATCTCTCAAGTGTAGAACACATTGGAGTCATGTCAGGAAGAATACCATCTATTTTCAGCCACAGTAGAAGAACGAAGACCGTTTTATTTTTCATGGCACAGTGTGATTTTTGAGTAAATTATTGTGCCTTTTCTATTGTTCTATTTTAGTCATCGCTGTTCTGAACTTTTTTGTATTTAATGAATAAAAACATTCTTTACTACTCAAAGGTGTTATTGCGTGCCGTTTTCTTTTTAGTTTGTTTATTGATTAATACAATATACAAAGGTCACTGCTTACGGAAACCATCTAATAATGCAAAATTTCAGTGTAGCTGTTACCTCCCGAGTATGTAGCCAGGGGATGAAGGGAGGAAAACAAAAGAATATTGTTTCCGGGTAAAAGGAAAGCGACACAGAGACCGATAACTGTGTGTAAAAAGGATGTTTCTTTATTCAAAAACAAAATACTAATGATAACTAAGACAGCTGGTCACAAAACTAAACACAACCGACCACGACCGACAGCCACAAACAAACTAAAGGCGCCACCACACCTGGCGGGAAAAAGACAAAATGACCCAAAAGCGCCACCACACCTGGGGAGAAAAGGAACACAGGCAAAAGACCAAGAAAGATTACTACTGTCTTTTCCACAGAAAAGATTAGTTAGTACTTCACCAGTCAGAGTTCCAACAAGCAAAGTCAACCTCACGCTTCCACCACTGTGGTCCACCATCTCTCTCTCTCTCCGGGCCGCACCTCACCTCCACTCTTTAACCAGGATCAGCTGATTACCTGAGTGGAAATGGCTGCTGGTCGGAAGAGGGGAGATCACCTAGAGGAGGAGGAGAGTGGGAGAGAGAGACGCACAAACACACCAAAACAACCATAGAGGCACTAGGGCCGTAACAGTAGCCTAGAAATATCAATTGAAACAGCTGATATGTTGATCATGCATATTTCCCTACTGTGGGATAAATACGGTCTATTTTATTTCATGAAGTAGACTAAATTAAGAAGTTGGGTAGAACACAACCCATTTCCTGTGTAATGTTTAGTGATACATGTGTCTGGTTTAAAAATGTGATCAAATTTTTATTTATTTATTTTTTTTGTTCATGGGAAAGAATATTTCAAATAATGAGATCAGAGAGTAAGTACAATGGAAGGACAAAAAGATGGATGGAAAGCTATTTTGGATTACAGCTGTGTAATCCACAGGCGTCCATTTTAGATAGATTTTAGTAATTACTGCTGTAAGAGTGTAATAAATGTCAGACATTTGTTTTTTGAGGATCATGTTCGGTGGTGGAAGAAGTACGCAGATTCTTTGCTTAAAATTAATATAACACAATGTAAACTACCTAGCTTTGCAGTATGTTTACCACCATCATGGTGAAATACCGTATTTGCCTTTGAAATTTTACTCAAGTTGAGGCATGTCTGATCAGCTAAATGTGCTCTAAATCACTTTAAACAGGCGTTTGTGATGCCTTAAGGTGCAGCTGGGATTATTTGAACTATTATATGTGTAGTTGATTACAGCAGCACAGTGAATAACATTTTATAATATTAATCGCTGTCTTGTTCAATATAATATATTACTACAAAGAAAGGAGCAACTGTAAGTGGCAGAGTAATGAAGTGGTGCAAAAAGTAAGACGTATATAATTGAAATACTTTAGTTGCCAACAATAACAGTACCTAAATATTAGGTGGTAGGAGTAAATTATTGTGTATGAATTGTGAATTGCCATAACAACGCGTTATTTGTTTTCATAACTCACTGATTTAGTAATCTGTGGAAACCTTGGTTGAAAAATTCTCAGTAATCCCACTCTGCGTTTCACATTGAAAGCATCACCCAGAAAGCTCAGAGCGCCATCTACACGCGATCCCGCGATATTTCGTCAGGCCATCGGTCCGACTCTCGCGAGATGTCTGTGTTGCCCAACGGTAAAAAATTCATGTAGCGGAGCAACGCTTCCCTGAGGTCCTGGGACTGAACCCAGGTCGGTCTCCGCGTCCCGCTCCCTAAGCGGTAACAAGAGAGCCCCTTACTCGTAACTGCAACTCGACCAGCCGAATGAAACCGCTCTCGCCAGTGTGAAGAATGAATCATGGGACAGCGTTACTGTGGAAACGACGGTAACTTCTTTTGTTAACCTAGCATGTTAAATGCAGTTAGCTAACAGAAGCTAGTGGTCGGCGAGCCGGCGATATTTGTCTTAGGTAACGTGGCTGTAGTTGTGCTGCATGATATATATTGTGTCATTGTTCTCGGTTTATCGAGCTACAGGAACGTGATTTGTGCGATGTGAGCGGCTCAACGTGGCTGATGCAACGCCCAGGATTTAATATCGTTAATCTGGTCTGTCTGGTTTTACGTGGTGATCGTCATTATACAATCAGATCAGTTAAACTCGTTTAGTAGGCTGGCTCATTAATCTGCTGCATCTTAGAAGGAGTTTGTTGTGCGGCTGCAGCTAACCCGATGATGATGATGATGATGCTCCAGGACGGATCAACACAGCTCCTGTGTCTCACAGCCAGCAGCGGGGTTCCCCTTTTCACAAGGGGCGCCTCCAAGCAGCTGCCCTTCTCCGTCATCGGCTCCCTGAACGGCGTTCACATGTTCGGTGGCGGTCAGGGGGTGGTGCTGTCCTGCTGCGAGACTGAAGGCGGGGGGAAGGTGGTGTGGAGAGTTTTCCAGGACAGTGTGATGCTCATCGCTGTGAGTGGTGCAGGCAGCAGCAGCAGCAAAGAGGAGGAGGAGGTCCGTCTACAGCGGCTCCTCGAGAATGTGTGGAGCTGCATGGTGCTGGTGCTGGGGCAGGATGAGCTGGCCAATGTCAGGAATGTCGAGAGGCTGAAGAGGGACCTGCGCTCCTGCTTCAGCCTCATCGATCAGCTGCTGGAAGAGAGACATGAAGGTATTCTGGGAAATCTCACACACTGTGCCGATTCACTGCTGCCCCCGAACCCGGCTGTTCTGCAAGAGGCCGTGGATGGCTTTGCTCAGGCTGCTGACAGCGAGTTCGGTTGCCTCATCGTCCACGGGCGGATAGCTGCAGCAACGGAGAAGTGGTGGCGCCTGGCGCCCCAGGAAGTCGTCCTGCTTTCCGCTTTGATACGTTCCCTGTCCGCCTCTGGATCATCTTCTTGTGATTACCCAGTTTTCCTCCCTCAGGGTAGCCCCACCGTGGCCCATCGCCTGCTCCGCTTCCAGCTGCTCCCCGGGGCGGACGCGTGCGTCCTCTGCGGCCCCACGCCTTCCCTGCACCGAGCCGAGACGGGGCTGGTGGGTCGTTTCTGGTCGCCCCTGGTGGAGACCCTGAGAGACTGCCTCGCTGTAGGAGAGCGCTGTTTGCCTGGCTCTGTATCCCTGCGTCCTGATGTGCTGGCACTTCTTCTCATTAACCGCGAAACCCGTCGCTCAGTCTCCAGCGTGCGGCCTTCCACTCGTCATCCGCTCTCCAAGGCCCGTTGCTGGGAGTTACTGAAACTATTCTACATCTTCTGCATTTCGCGCTACTTCACGCAGGAGGAGGCGTTGTGTGTCTCCCCGGAAGAGAGGGCGCATAGAGGCAACACTGAAGACTTTGCCGGTGGATTTTCCCATCAGCCACAGCAGTGCTATCTAGTTACAGAAGAGTGCAAAAGCTATGGACTTCAGACACCACAGCACCAGCTATATCTCCTTATCTCACCATCTGTACCCACGTTAGCTCTGCGTACTGTGGCTACACAGACTCTCTCTGATATAGGTGCAGCAACAGGATTTTAACTGGAGCGCTCATTTAGTGATGAAATCTTATTATTTTGACAAATCCACAATGTTAAATGAAATAATTTCCCATCAGGTTAATCATCTGTCGTGTGAATTCACTTTATCACTTTATTTATTGATATGCAGACACGGATATTGTCGCACAGTGTGTCTAACTTTACTGACGTTGAAGTTGCTTGTGCCGTAGTAATGAAAGAAGTTAATGAATACTAACACTAGTAACTTCACTGTAACAAAAATGTATTAAGACAATAATGTGAAGCTGTCACACTGGGATAAATAAGAGCCTGCTGTTTGGTGTCGGTGTTCCTGTACTCTGGTCTTGAGCCTAAATGTAGTTGAGTAATTGCTCTGGGTTTTCGTGTCACTGTAATTTATTCACACTTTTCCCTCTCCGCTGATGTGATGCTGACAAAGCCTGCCCACCACTGGCGGAGCGTTTCATTGCAAAACAAAAACATTATGCAACTGCAAACGAGACCTTAAACCACTTCCTCAAAAAATAAGCCGGATTGTTTCAGTATTGTTTGAATTTAAACGCCTCGTCAATCAAAGCTAGCGCCAGGTTAAGATGTTTTTTTTTTTTTAATATTTTTCCTTCAATCTCACATCTCCTTGACACCCACTAGACACAGACAGCCAGACTGCATGAAAGTAATCAGCTTTAATAAACATATGTGACTTCCATAACACATATGTTCACAAAAAAAAACAACATTGTCATTATGTAAATTAATAAAACAAAGACCACCATAAATTACTGATGATAAATACAGTTTGCAGCGGTACCGATAAATTCAAGAAGGCCTATCGCTCTCTCACACTTCAGTGTGAAGACAGAATTTAACTGAAAGTGACACTGAGGGTCAGTAACATCCCAGTAAGTAGTTTCTAATCTTAGTTTATCCTGACTTCTGCTTTTAATGCTTATTTCCTACTTGGACGTATCCGTAAGTGGGAAGACAGTCAGGGAACGGGACACACGTCGCATTTCCTCACAAGAAGATCTCAGTTAAACGTGAGAAATGTGAAATTTGAACCAGTGTGATTAGGTCTGACCTTGTTCCTTCAGTTTGACCCTTTCACAAAGGACCTTGAAACACTGCTGAGCAACGGAAATACTATAAATACATATTCCAGGTCACTCCAGGGGGGAGTGTTTTATGACATTAAAGCCATCTGGGTGCAGATTTTTTATATAAATTGTTAAGGCAGTTCCTGGATTTGCATTAATCCACCTGGAAGAAAATTTTAACTAGATCCACAGGAACCAGGTCAGTTCAGGTTACCAAGTAATCTCCAGAGTCTCCTCCCAGACCCGCTTGGAGATCCCAGAAAAAAAAAAAAAGTTAGGAGCAGTGTATTGGATAAAAGTTGGAAGCTGATGTCGATTGAGGTTCAATCTCCCCGAGCTGTAGTCTGAAACAGTTTTGGCTCAGTAACCAGAGAAGTGACCCTGATTGACAGCCCCACGGTGCGTATGGTAACGGAGGAGAGGGGGTGGGATATAACGGTGGTTGTGAAGCCACACAAAAGGGGGAGGGTTGCGCTCGCTGGCTGCAGAATTGCCATGTGTGCACCCCCCAAAAAATTCAGTGTGAACAGATCTTTATAGTGGATGTGGATGCGGATGCAGCCGGCAGGGTGTTTAGAAGCACTTTGGGATTTTATCGCATTTTTGCGGACGCCAAATTTAGCCCTATCTCCACCGAGAGGTCCAAAGGTCTGGACGCTTAGTCATTTTAGAAGCGCTCTGATTCCACTTGATATCGCTCATATCAAGTGAAGCAACCGGCGTGGCGCAGGTCGCTGTGCACCACAGGGGCTTTTAAAGTTACGCGACTTGTTTAAAGAAGGAAAAACAAAGCGGTGCAAGTTATGTCAGCCTCACGGATGCAGCTGCTCTCGCCCAGAAACGTTCGCCTTTTAAACCGGGGGCGAAGCGAATTGGTAGCCGGCAGCAGCAGCAGCAGCAATGGAGCGCAGCGGCTCCGCGGTGGTCCCGGGGTCCGCTCACTGACCTCTCCCCCCCTGTCCCACTCCTCTCCCGGCAGAGCCCTGTCGAGTCTGAGCACGACGCGCCGTGGACTTCCCAAAGAGAAAATGACCGAGAACGGGATGATGTCGCGGGCCAAGGTGTTGACCATCGACACCATGAACCCCACGGTGAAGAAGGTGGAGTACGCCGTGCGGGGGCCCATCGTGCAGCGAGCCGTGGAGCTGGAGAGGGAGCTCTCAGAGGTTTGTACAACAACATCTACGGAAAAATAACATCAAATTCTCATCACCTCATGTGGCATGAATGTATTGTGGTGTTATGCAAATACTTGTTTACAGAACGCCAACATACTGTGACATCTGTACTTATTTGACTTTAATGGAACTTTAAATGTTCATAACAATGACACAATAGATTAGACTCATCAAAAGGGCTCAGCTTAACTTGTTTTTTTGCTGCTGCAGACTTTTTTTGGGGTCTAAACTTGAGTTAAGTCAGCGTCTTTAATTTTGCTAGGATTGCAGATCTGCAGGTTTCTATTCCTTCTTGTGTTCTCTTGACATCTAAACATTATCCCACAAACAAAACTCGGTGTTCTTACACACGCCCCTTTATCAAAGTCCATCAGCTAGTTACTGATTCCTGAGGTGGATCATGTCAGACAGTTTGATCCAGTTGATGTCACCCACTTCTGGTTTCACCACTTGTTTTCCTCTCTCTTTCCCCTTGTTAATTTCTAACTCGCTTTTAAGCGAGTGTTGTTTTTGACTCCTGCATGTCTCTTGCCACAGTTCATAGTCTAAACCAGAGATATATCAGTCTGATCACCTATATGTGAAGTAAAGCCTGTTGTCTTTGTGCTCCTCTTAAGAGTAAATAGATAAGATTGTCTTATAACACCATGTATAAAGCATTTAAAAACATAATTTAAACAAGTAATAGAATTACTTTTTAATCCACAGCCTTATAGATTGTTTCCAACTCACTGGTGACCACTTGTCTTTTTTTTTTCTTCCTGAAAGCAGTGCTCAATCCCTTCCTCTCCGTGTGTTTATGATGATGTGGCAACCAGCTGTTAGTGTACCGAGTGCAGCCTGGCGTGAAAAACTGCCCTCTCTTGAGTGCTTTGCTCGGTAAAGGACGAGTATGCCAACAGTTTCTTGCGCAGGTGAAAAGCATGGCAGCATTGTCCAGCAGGGATCGTAATGTCGGCGGCAACCTTTTAACCAGACTGGTTCACTGGCCAAGATTTTATGTTCTGTTTACTCTTGACAGCTGCTCAGCCACAGCTGAACTCCACTCTCTGGAAAGGATTTGCTCAGATTTCCTCCTGTTGATTTATTTCCTTCTCCGCTGTACAAGATCAGGTGTTTTCAAATTGATATTCAGATGCTCTAAAAGCAGAAGAAATTGCTGCCTGATTCAGCTTGTTAAAAAGCAGACGACAAAGTGAAGCAAGGGGGAAACAAAGGAATTCTTGTACTTTTTACAACAGCTAATAAACTAACAACATTATGTCTGGGCAGGGGACGAACAGAAGTTTTTATTCTCTCCAGTCCTTTTGGAAAGCACACCATCGGGCCAGAAGGCAGAATTGTACCCCGCTTAACTGTCCACGGCCCTCGCAACTTGTTCAACAAAACTCTGCACTAAGCTCTGATCATTTTTAATTGTTCTTCAAAGATTTGGTAACACACATTCCTCTTAATTATATGAGGGCCTTCTTTGTCACACTGTGGCTTGGATGGTGTTGGGTTACTTTGGGAAAGAGGTCGCAATGGTATTCTCTCTTTTGTCTCGGACTTGAGCACGCTCACAGGAAAGCACACTGTAATCCTCTTCTCCTATTTCCTTCACATTTCCTTTTTTGGAACTAATATGTACAGTACAAAAACGACTTTGTTCATGTTTTTTTTTTTTTTTTTTACCTAATACAAAGTATGTGTTGTCTAAGGAGGGTAGAAACAAAACAGACTCTGAGCCAACTTACTGTACCAGATAAGTTAACTGTGTTCTTATTACATGGTGGTTTTTGTTTTGTCCTAATGAGCGGCTACCTCACGGTGAATGAGGACATTTGGACAAAGGCCCGGCTATTTTTTCTGGATCAGATCCCTTCCACAGTCGCGATGGTTATGCATTTCATACACACTCTTGTGAACCTTGTGTGTATTTGGCATCAACCTACTGAAGAAGCACTTAGCTGAAGAAGCCAAAGAAGCTTAGTCGAAGTGAATTTTCCTATCGTAGTTTATTTAACTGCGTCCTATTGTGCGTCACTGATTAAAGCCCTGCCATTAAAACAAAACGCTGCCGCCTCTGCTTGAACTCCGGCATTGTTTGTTGGGCTGTTTTATCAGCGGTGGAGGACAAAAAGCACCGTTCGTTCAAGTCGGTTCACAGGAGCAGAGGTCAGCTTGTTCGTAAGAGATCTTCATCATGAATGGGCGGTTCCTTTGACCAAGGGGGTGTTATCTACGCTGATCAGTGCTATTGGCTCAGCCAGAGAGACGCCTCTTATGTCTGACCAATGAGGGAGCTGGAGACTCAAATTTCCTAAAATCCTAGCTGGATTGGACAAATCAAACAAACAGGCTGTTTTGATTTCTGCTGGGAGTCTGAAGTGTCACGCTGTTCCTCACATCTGGTGTTTGCAGTTTGTGGTGCACATGTATGCTGTTTATCCTCTGTCAGTGGCCTCAGCTGGTTGAGAGATTATCTTTCAGACATAGTATATTACTGGCCTGGAGGACAGCAAATGAATATTTTTATTTTGGTAATATGACGTACTAATTATTTCTGACATTTGGCCTGTGTCAATTTCATGTCCTACATCCTGTTCTGTTTCAGTTTACGAGCTTCTGCAATGTATGTCTGTGATCGTGCGTCAGAGGGTTAACAGTATCAGCCTGATAAGGTGGTTTGTTCTGGTTGAAACTTTCTCCCAATATTTGCACATATTATCGGCATCAAGGCTGTTGGTAATACGCTCAATTATTTCTGCCACGTGGTTTGTGCCTTGCTCGCTGGCCAGTTCATTGGGTACCACCTACTTAACTAATCCCTGTGCCTAAGTAGAGTTTTGAGAGTACTTCAGATGATGACAGAACAAAAAGGCCTCTTTGTACCCTGGGTGATATTTATGTTTCAGGAAAGGCTGTACTGTCTTACCTGGCCTTTTTGAATGATAGCGAAATACCGTGATCTTCTAAGATTCTTAGAATTAATATTAGACTCGTTTCATTTAATGAGAAACCCAGAAAGTAGGTGTTTTTGAAAGCAGTGTGTCTCCTAAACACATTTTGTGTCGCCACGAGGTTTGACGGGTGCATCCCTCATAAGACATTCCCAATGCTGGTTTTGGGAGCATTTGAAATCTACTTTGGTTACATTCACATCTGTTTACTATTTATCTTCTCTTGGTGCGCTCATTGATTGGCTAACACAGCTGTAAAGTCTACATACTCATTATCTGCAAAATCACATAACCACTCTGCTATGTGGAGTAGCTAAGTCCAGAACAGGATAACATTTGGGACCAGATACGCAAAGAGCATTAAAACCTAGAGCAGACACTTGTTGCTTTGTCTCCATTTGTTTATCTGCTCCAGCAGCAGTAAAGTCACTGGAACAGTCTGACCAACAAACACTGTAATCAAGCCCTGCAAGCGGTTGCTGATCTCACGTGTGCTCTGCGGTTGGTGGGTTTTGGAGATTCTTGGCAGAGGTACACATCATGTTGCGTTTAAATATGTTCAGGTCAAGGTTATTTAAGTGCAGCGGGGGTTCATAACCAGCTTTGTTAATTGTCAGACACTAAACGTTATAGAACAGATGGCGATATTCCTACCAAGTAAAAACAAGTGCCTCATTGTCGGCATTTTTTTGACATGCTTCCTAATGTTTCCGTGGGTTGTGTTTATGTTTCGCAGGGAATGAAGAAGCCCTTTGTCGAGGTCATCAAGGCCAACATTGGTGACGCTCATGCCATGGGCCAGCAGCCAATCACTTTCTTCAGACAGGTCTGCTCCTAAACCCTTCCCCCAACTTCTCATCTAAATATAGTTTACTGTTTCCACTTTCTTAATTTCCATGAGAGTGATTTCCATATTATTACTTTGATGTCAGCCATTTTTTTTTATGTCCTTGTCCCTTATCCATGCTGGATTTTACACCCTTTAATCTAACACATCTCTTTGTTTCAAGGTCTTGGCTCTATGCTCCTACCCTGAACTTCTGAGTGACAACTCATTCCCAGAGGATGCTAAAAGTAGAGCCTGCCGCATTCTGCAGTCCTGTGGAGGGAACAGTATGGGTGTGTATGAGTGCGAAGGTTTCTTTGTGCCAGCGTGATGATTTTCATATAACCCTGGTTGCTAATTATCACATTTTGTCTCTTTATACGCCCACTGAGTGATGTACAGGTTTACTGGTGTTGCTTTGTAGTGTTAACAACTTCACGTCGCCATAGCAGCTCGAATGACTATATCCACGTGAATCTCCCTCAGGTGCCTACAGCGCCAGTCAAGGCATAGAATCGGTGCGTCAGGATGTGGCCCGTTACATTGAGCGGCGAGATGGCGGCGTGCACTGCCACCCGGATGACATTTACCTCACCACAGGGGCCAGCGACGGCATTGTGGTACAGCATGACTGCCATTTTATATGTTTGTGGTAAAAGTTTTGTGAAACACTGAGAAACCTTTGAACTGAAGCCATCGTCAGATCTCTTTAAATGACGCATCCGACAAGCAGCAACTAGCAGGGAAATAAATACAAGAACAAATAACAGGATGTATCGAAGGTCGACAAGATTAACAAAAGAGCTTAAATTAGATGCTCAAACATTTTGGTTTGTGCGCCAAGTAATACTTTCTTGTGACGCCCCTTTTGGTGTATGTTATTGGTTTATGAGTTAAGAGTGATTAAGTCTGGGTTGGGGTTAGGATTAGGGTTAGTCGTCATTTTGTTAACCATTTCCTGCAAGATCCCCTTGGGCTTCCTAACCTAATGTGCAATTCCTCAATTAAAAATAGGACTGTATACTGAAGGCTTCATGACATTATGCAAAAAACCTGCATGAAGTTACTGTATTACAGCTACACCCTTCATTGCTTTTAACATTACAAATCTGGATGCATGTTAAGTGCAGTGCAGACAAAGCTGCTGTATAATTCCATAACATGATAATCTGTATGTAAAGTAGGTAACGTGGTTCAATTGACACATATAGCAGATAAAGTGTTTACCACATCACCATTTTTCTCAGTAAATGTGTTTCTAAAGGTGCTGCTGACATGACATTTTCACCACATGTCGGTAACAACCCATGCAACCCACACATGCAAAGAAATCAAACCTGAGATGTCCATAAATTAAGTTACGTGTTACAAAATGGAATGACACAGGGAAAAAGCCTTCAAATCTTCTATGAACTCCGATCTTTAGTTCTTTCCATAGATTTTCTGTTGGGTTCAAGTCAGGTGATTGGCTGGGCCATTCTTGCAGCTTTATTTTCTTTCTCTGAAACCACGTGAGAGTTTCCTTGGCTGTCTGTTTGGGATCATCGTCTTGCTGTGAAATGTCCACCCTCGTTTTGTCTTCATCATCCTGGTAGATGGCAGCAGATATTTTATCAAGAATGTGTCGGTACATTTTTCCATTCATCCTTCCTTCCATTATATGAAGTACACCAGTGCCATATGCTGAAAAACAACCCCACACCATAATGTTCCCACCTCCATACTTCACTGTTGGTGTGGTGTTTTTGGGGTGATGGCCTCCAAACACAGTGTGTATTATGGCATCCAGAGAGTTAAATTTTGGTCTCATCTCATCAGACTACATTCTCCCAGTATTTCACAGGCTTGTCTAAATGTTGTGCAGCCAACTTTAAACAAGTTTGAGCGTGTTTTTTTTTCTTCTGCAATAGAGTCTTGCGTGGTGAGCGTGCATACAGACCATGGCTGTTGAGTGCATTACTTATTGTTTTCTTTGAAACAAGTGTACCTGCTAATTCCAAGTCTCTCTGAAGCTCTCCACAAGTGGCCCTTGGCTCTTGGACAACTCTTCTGATAATTCTTTTAACTCCTCTGTCAGAAATCTTGCGAGGCGAAATTATGTTGTTTCCACTTCCGGTTTATGGCCCCAATAGTGCTCACTGGAACATTCAGAAGTTTAGAAATCCTTCTGTAACCAATGCACGTCAATGTGTTTTGCAACAGTAAGGTTGCCAAGGTCTTGAGAGAGCTCTTTGAGATATTTTTTGTGTGACACCTTGGCAGTGAGACACTTCTTTTATAGGCCATCAGCTGGAACTGAACCAGCTGATATTAATTTGCAATTTGCAAGTCAAGGGGCAGGATTGCTTTGTAATTACTAATAGATTTCAGCTGGTGTCTTGGCTTTCCGTGCCTTTTTGCACCTCCATTTCTACACGTGTTCAATACCTTTTCCCTGTGTCATTCCATTTTTTTAACACGTAACTTATCGACATCTGGTGAAAATTTCATGTCAGAGAAAAATGTTGACGTGTTAAATACTTATTTTACCCGCTGTATCTCCCCGTGCTCCTCTCTCAGACCATGCTGAAGCTGCTGGTGTGTGGCGAAGGTGCCGCGCGTACGGGTGTCATGATCTCCATACCTCAGTACCCCCTGTATTCTGCCGCACTGGCCGAACTGGGCGCCGTGCAGATCAACTATTACCTTAATGAGGAGAAGTGCTGGAGCCTTGACATCACTGAGCTGCAGCGCGCTCTGGATGAGGCCAGACGCTACTGCAACCCTCGAGCCCTGTGCATCATCAACCCCGGAAACCCCACCGGTAAACATCTGTTACGGCCGTTCTTATGATTGGTTGCAGTCATCAATATCTTCTCATATTAAATCATCTTGTCAGATCTTTATATCATCAAGTAGTATCAATCAAAGGGAATAGACAACATCGCCTAATGCAGAAGGTGAACGTGTCAAATGAGTCTTGGAATCAATTTCCAATATTGATGTCAGTGCTCATTCATTCTTTGTGGTTAATTTAAGGTTCCTCTGTTATTTCCACGTGCGTGTGACATGATGTACTAATTATTTAGCCATTATTATTTAACTACAGTTCTCGTTAAAAGCTTTTACTACAGCTTTCAATTGTATCGTGCGATCTTCCTCGGAGTTTGCCGCCTTAAAGTTAGCTCAGTTGTCAGCGTAGGAAGAGCGGTTGTCAGTCGTCACAATAAAATGACAGCTGAGCTTTTTCCCTGACAGCCGAGCAAACGAGATGCGGTAGCGAGCGCTGGAAAAATCTACTAAATGAACCGTTTGGCACTTGTTTTGACAGACGCATCTCTGGTTTTGTCACGGATGATTTGGCCTCTTTGGTGGTCTGTATTTATCTCAGGCCTCGTGACTTTAAAATGTAAATGTTTTTGGGGGGCTGTTTTGCCTTTATGAGCTAGTCAACAGCCATAGAGGCAAGAAACAAGGGGAGAATAAGATAAAAAATAAAATATGCAAGAGTTGTCCCAAAGCTTGAGCCACACAGGGGATGTTGTGAATCTACTCTGTAAACCACAACACCCACCAAGACGCCTTTTCTACATGATATCTCCTCCCAAGTAGTTCCATAGCAACAAATTTCATTGCATTTCTCAAATGAGCGCCACTAGATGGCAGCAAAACCACACAACTGTCTGCCTCGTCCCCACTCCGTAACGAGCCTGCCTCCTTTCCACAGGTCAGGTTCAGAGCAGAGAGTGCATCGAGGATGTGATCCGATTTGCAGCAAAGGAACGTCTCTTCCTCATGGCCGATGAGGTACTGTCCGTATGATCTCATTAAACATCCACCTGCCTTCTGGTTTTCTTCACCCTCTAATATTTGTCCCCGTCGCTCAGGTGTACCAGGATAATGTGTATGCAGACGGGTGCAAGTTCCACTCTTTTAAGAAGGTTCTGTTTGAGATGGGGCCGGAGTACTCAGAGACAGTGGAACTGGCATCTTTCCACTCCACCTCCAAATGTTACATGGGAGAGTAAGTCCGCTCATTTACATCCTGGGGATAGGCCCCTAACATAACATAACATAACATTAACATAACCACCTAGAATAAGCTAGGTGATGACATAGTACCTTGTGTTTGCCTTATTTGCGCTTTCTTATGCCTCAATTCTTTCTGCAACATCATAATCTCTCTGTTAGGTGTGGCTTCCGCGGAGGCTACATGGAGATCATCAACATGGACGACGAGGTGAAGGCCCAGCTGACCAAGCTGTTGTCGGTCCGTCTGTGCCCTCCTGTTCCTGGACAGGCTTTGATGGACCTGGTGGTCAACCCCCCACAGAACGGGGAACCCTCATACGAGAAGTTTATCAAGGTACACAGCCGATCGTGAGAAATGATCAGTAATGCACAGACATAATGCAACACTATTATACATTTGCAGTGCCAGATGCTATCTATATGCATTGCTTATAATTCAGCCAATATGAATAATTCTACGTTATATCTAATTACATCTCTGTTTTATGAGAAATTAGTTTGTTGTTGGTTTTAAATTCTTTTGTATAACTTGTGTTGGGATCGAATGGGTTGAATCCTATTGCTAGTTTCGCGGTCAGTGTGTCGAAGTAATGCTTCCAAAGAGAGGACGTATAGAAGCATGTGGATTACTTCAGAAAATCCCCTTAATGTTGTGACTTCTTGTGCGTCTGGAATTATTGTCTTGTATGTGAAAAGATTCTTTGTTTGTCATATGATCTCTTTAATCTCACTGTGCCGTACGATATCAGGCGTGGCCATTTGTCTTGTGGAGCTCATACAAATCAGGAGAAATTCAAGCAGAAAACGTTGTTGGAAAAGGTCAGACGCACAGAGCGAACAATAAAATAAAAAGGCAGTGGACAAATTAAGGGTAATGAAACATAACCCTTTGCAAAAGACGGTTTTAGATTTTACAATCAGATGGTACAATCAGTCCGAGTGCCACAAATGTTGCGGGTGAGTCCTGATTCTAGTGGCCTCTCAGTGTTGTGTCCTTTCTCATGTATCTTCTGTTCTTTCTCCCACATCCAGGAACGCACAGCCACATTAAGTGCCTTAGCAGAGAAGGCCAAACTTACAGAGCAGGTTCTCAATACCGTGCAAGGCATCAGCTGCAATCCTGTGCAGGGTGCTATGTACTCCTTTCCTCGCATAACCATCCCTGAAAAAGCCGTCAAAGAGGCCACGGTCAGTCCTGAATCTTCTTTTATAAATGTTTCAGTGATTCAAGTTCCTTTGTGATATTGTTTCAAGGTTATAGCATTGAAAAAAAGCAGCAAAGAAAACATCTTCTCAGCACACACGCTGATCTACCACTCAGGGTCTGGTCTGCCTTTATTATATCATTTTAGTTATTATTTCTATCCATCGCCTCAGCGACTCTAAATGCACTCGTCTTCGATATTAAATAGAATACAACATGTGAACTGTAGCGCTGTGCTGGACTAAACAACTATCCACTTAGGAGTTCAGTACACTGTGAATCCACCACCCTGTTTGCTAAAGAGAACAAATGATTTCCAATAGCGTGTCGTTTCAATTGTGTCCCCCCCCGGTTCACTGCTCCGTAGGAATTTCAGAGGGCGAACGAGCAGAGCCGCTGAGGATCTGATCAGCCGTACGGGAGGAGAAGGTCAGAGGAACGCTGACCTACCGACACCTGATCAATCCCAGTGACTCTGCTCGCCATCTTGGTCCCACAGTCAGCCAAAAGATAGAGCTCCTTTATGTCAACATTGCCATTGACTGTTTAAACAGAGCTGCTGTGCAGTCTGTCGAGGCGGTCGCAGTATGAACACTCAGTGGCTTCTGAGGCGGGGATGCTTTAAAAATCAATTCAAAATGTTTCACGAAAGCCTTTGATTGCAAGGAATTTAGATTTACTTCCAATTGATTTAACCTCAAATCAATTCTCATCTGTTCTATTTGCCTCGGCTCTACAGTTATCGCTATGCTGCTGTAGAAAATGTCTCTATCTAATCGGCTGAAGGACACCTGTGCTACAATAACTCCGGAGAACATGAACAAAAAAAGGAAATTATTAAAAGTAGAAAAAATAAATTAAAGAGCTCTGAGAAGGTTTTGCAGGACTACTAGCGCTGCACTTGTTGTAATTCATTTTTATGCAAATATTAAGAGCAGGAGCGGACTGTTGGTCACAAAGAAACGCTAAATTGAATTTATTCAGCCTATTTAGCCAGGAAGTTCCTTCAGATTAAAATCTCTTTTTGAGGAAGACCAGACCCATTTTATTTCACCTGAAAATACTTTCTATTAAATTTGTTAAGTCGGATCAAAAACCGGATGAAGATGCAGACAATAACGTGATAAAACATAGCTTCTCTGGACGCGGTACTTATCAAAAAAGTATTTCTGTTCCTGATCTATACTCAATACTTAATCAAAATAGTCCAGAATATCGAGCTTCAGTCCGTATAATGTTTGTTTTTCTTGCCGTTAGGAAAAAGGACAGCAGCCAGACATGTTTTACTGCATGAAGATGTTGGAGGAGACGGGAATCTGCCTCGTGCCTGGAAGTGGCTTCGGCCAGAAGGATGGGACCTACCATTTCAGGTACAGGCCGCTTCTGAAGCAGCAGCTAATGATTCACAGTGCATTGATCATCCAGTAATTTGCCAGTTATATTCTAGATTAAACTATAAATTGTTCCATGAAGACCTTGAGGTATTCAGGGCAAAATCTTGTCAGTTTACCATAAAACAACTGTACGTGGTGTGTTATACTGCCAGGTTTTTCTATTATTTTGAATATAAACATTACCCCTGACTCGTATATTAAACTTTAAGCGGAGGCGTCTGCTGTTTTTGCGTCACTCAAGTTAATTTTTCACCTTCCTCTCTTCCCTTCTCTTTGACCAGGATGACCATCTTGCCACCGACAGATAAGCTGAAAATCCTGCTGAACAAAGTCAAGGAGTTCCACCAGAAATTCACCCAGCAGTACTCTTAAATTTACACACGTCTTTTCCCTCCCTTGACAAAAAGGAGGAGCTCGCCAACCACAATTAAAACGCATTAGCCAATGAGAATTCATTTGTCACTTATAAGTGCCTTCTCTACTGTGGCTCTGGTGGTCTCTGTGACGATGCACTTCGGCCTCTATAGCTGTCACATTTGGACATTCACAGACGTTACTCACAAGAAAACAAAACTGGAAGGAATTCGGTCGGAGACCCGCGTCTGTTTTAGTGCAAAAACAAAATATGGCTTTATCAATTGTCTGTGTTTCCTTTTTTTGGGGGATGTACTGTACATAATGTAGGCCCGTGAACTTGTGAGCTTACGAGATATCTTAAATGTTAATGCCAATATGAAAAAAGGATGTACCACTGAAGAAAAGGGTGAAGCTGCTTATGAACTGGGAGCACATGTACGTCCGGTATTCAGTATTGTCCTGCAGGGTGTACTTGCAGGACAAAATATGCCCCAAAAGCCCCATTTGCATGATGATTCAGTAGGACATTATTTTGTAGAGTAAAAATAAATGTAAGAATCTGTTTCATCTCTTCTTGTCAGATTTTGTTTTTAAAAGGACATAATAAGACAAATCTTATCCTATTCTGTGATGTTAAACACTAAACAGTCTTTACACCGTACACTTCTACTGTTGTTTCATGTCACAAAAATACCACACATGTGGTAAGTAGCATAATGTTTGCTTTTCAGATCATTTTGTCTGAAATAAATACATCACTCCTTTTTAACTTTATTTATTATTAGACTAAGGCCAAAGGTTTATGCAGACATTAATCACGAAGTCACTAATCTGACTGTGATTCTAAATTTTTAGTGATCTTGCTCCACTTTCACTCGGTTTACATACTGATTATGTCTTAAAGGCAACTCCAGTAATAATTATTCCTTGCTCTTTATACCAAATTGGGGTGAATGAACAAAATGAAATTTGGATTGACCGAGCAGCAACTTCTGGGGGCTGAAAAATAGATACCAACATGGAAGTGTCAAAACTGTAGCTCCTTGAGGCTGGCTCCAAAAGCAGGTCAAACTCAGTATAATACATGTTTACAGCCTGGTACAAAAAACAGTTTTGGTCTCTATAGTTAATTTTCCCATGCATGATAACTAAATGGAGGGGGAATTTAAATGATATCATGGCTTAAACATAACCTTAAACATAACTTAGGGCAGGGTCACTATTAGTAAAAGAAGGGTTTCCTTATAGGCAGTCATCTGTCTGCCTTAGTGTCGCCTGCCTGCCTCAGCTCCACTCACAGGGCATTTATCAATACAAGGTACACGCTGGACTTGCATACTTGGTAGTTCGGACTTGACGAGTACAAATGAAGAAACTGATGTGGACTTGACGACACCTGCAAAACTGCATTTTGGGACACCTGCCTGTCCCAATCCACACAAGTTACCTCCCTATGTCTCCTTGATTAAACGGGGCAAGCTTTACACCTGGGCATTCGTTCAGATACGTACTTTGAATCAGAACAACACTTAAGTGGCGAGTGAAGTCCGCCAAAACACAAATCAAGAATAGATCATTAGCAAAAAAGCTAGCAAAATGGCGAAGGCCAGAGACACCACACCGAGCTTCAAAACCACTCCTCAGACATCTTATTGGAGGGTTCATCCATCTTTATACGCTGTAAATGGGATTGACATGTTATAGCACTTTATTAATCACCTTAGAAAGCTGTGACGAACACATTTACACTTGAAGCAATCACAAAAACATTCACTTTAAGCCGTGTTTCTTCTTTTGTCCCCTTACAGCACATATATAAGCTACTACATTTCACCCATCAGCTAGTTCTCAGTGCTGGTGCCGGGCAGGTAGCGTACAGAGCCGCTACGTTTAGAAATGAGGTTAATGCGAACTGAGCAGCGGAGCAGAAAAGCTAAACAATGAGCTCAAAATAAAACGGAGCTGAGTGATGATAATAAGTCACTCACTGAAGGCTACCTCTTTCACACTGTCACTTGATGCACTGCTGATATAAAAAATATTGACGGGTGCAGCTTTAAAATAATCACTCTGTCACCTCCGGCGACAACGGCCACTTCAATCAAACCGGTTCACACGTCCATTCGGGAACGGGCTATTTGGGATTGCTGAGCCAATTACACGACGGGCCCCTTGTTAAGTTCCGTTTTGAGGTCGAGATGTTGAGATCTGAGCCGTCCGATCTGAAATCCTCACCTCTAATAATGTTGTTCAGTTGATCCCGGGCTCCAAGGCCTGTACATTTGTTGTCTCCATTAATCTGTCATCTATTTTATTGCCCAGTGTGCATTTTCAGAGCGAGCAGGGATGATGGATGGTGAGGCGGGTTTACTGTATGTGTGTGAGAGAAAGAAGCAGAGAGGGAGACTTAAGGACTATGTAGTGTGGTAAAAATGAAGCTTGTAGTTTGAAGGGGTTTTCTGCTCTCTTCCTCTCTGCTTCACAGTGGCTGTCAGCTTTAATTATCTTTGACAAAGGGCCTCCTGAATCCTAATTATACCGAGCTTTGTCTTTTCCTGGAGCCCTTCACAATTCACTCCAGCTGCTTGACGCGCTCACACGTTCCAGTCCTCTTCACCCAAAATTAATTGGGCGCGTTTGCAGTTTTCCCCCTCGCCTCCTGACATCTTTTGGGAATCAAAGGTCATCATTAGTTCGGGTGAGGATGTAGGGCGACAGAGAGACAGCCATGCGTCACACATCAGCGCTGTCATGCGGCTGTCCCGGTTTTGACAATGACCAGTCTTTTTCTGCCGCGTACAGTCATATACGAGGAGATTCATAGGACCGGGCCGGAACAGCTTACCGGTACTCAACGGTGTTTGAGAACTGACTATCGTGTTGTGTTCATTATTCGGGCAGTGATGGCTGTGAGAGTCCTTGCTGTGGTCAAACTTTTGCTGACATTTAGCATGGATAGAAGACGCAGTTCCACAGAAAATGTCACAAAATCACCTCACTACCGTATTCGATATCTTAGTTCAACGGTTGAAAATATATCTGTAAAGAATTTTCTAAGTGTATAGGCTGCAGGGTCATAGAAAAACTATATTAATGAATCCCTATCTTGTGCACATGTCTTACATTTTATTTATTTGTTAGCCAGTGAAAGCAGCTACAATCCTGATATACTCTATTTTCACCACATGAAGTCATTATTCTGCTATGAGACTTGGGCTGCTACAAAGCCGAACCTCCATTACTTTCACCAGTTCGTTGTTAACTTTGCTGTTCCGCGCTTGTGTAATGTGAAATTGCAGTGTTTTTTTTTTGTTTTTTTTTCTGTTGCTGAAAGCTGCCTGCTGTGGCTGGAAATGAAGCTTATGAAACTGGCGAGACTGAAACTGGTGAGAGGTGGATTTCTACTGAGCAGTAAGCGTTGCACTAAAGTCAAACTCACTTATTTGGCAACATGTAAATTTACTCAACAAAATACTAAATTACCCAGTACTGCGTTTATATTTCTTATGTATGTTGTCATGCTGCAATTAAAATGTGCAGTAAAACGACTGCAAACGGGTCCAACAATCCAAATCTTCATCTCCAATCAACGACTGCATTGTTTCCCTGAAATTACGACATGTGGCTACTACTTAAAGTTAAACTAAACCCGGCTGCTGCAATCACTATTTTGAACATAATGATTTGAGCGTAGTTGGTGTAATTGCAGATTGGAGGACAGAAAGAGCTTCATCCTCCCCTCCCACCGTTGTGCGCGGCTGCAGCAGCTGATGAATGTGAGCTTGATTCGTTTCCAAGGGGAGGGGAGATCTTTCCCGTTCACATCACATCCATTTTCTCTATCAGTCATTTATGCAAAGAACACAATAATAAACTTGAAAACTAAAACGGCAGCTGAATGGAAATGGTAGCATTATTGGCACATTATTCAAGATATGGAAACACCCGTGTGCAGAAAGTTATAGCAAGTGTTCTGCAGAATATGCACAGATCAACATTAAAACCACCTTCCTAATTTTGTGTAGGTCTCTCTTGTGCCTCCAGAATGTTGTTAATGGGGGGCTTTGGGTCCTGTGGGTTGAGGGGAGGGCCCTCTGTGGATCATCCCACAGATACTTGATCAGTTTGGGATCTAGTGAATTTGGAGGCCAGTTCAACACCTTCTGCTGTTTTTCATGTTTTTTTTAGTTGTCCCTAAAGCGTTTTTGTGTGTGTGTCTGTGTCAGGCTGTATCCTGCTGGGGATGGCTGCTGCCATCAAGGAGTGTCACTGCTATGGGGTGGGGGTACCTGGTCTGGTCTAGGTGGGTGCTACATGTCTAAGTAACATCCACATGAATGCCAGGTTCAAACGTTTCCCAGCAGAACACTGAATTGTCACAAAATGGTCAATGTTATTTACTTCTCCTGTCAGTGGTCATAATGTTGTGGCTGATTGGTGTACATGTTTACTTTTCTAAACTTTAGTTGAATATCTAAATTTCAACCATAATATATTTGGCTATGTAATTGATTAGCGTAGCATAAGCACTGGAAATATAGCCAAGAAACATCCGAGCACAAATCCTTCCTTGTGCCTTGTTTAATGGACCATTTAGCCAACATTCATTTCTTTATTTAATTAATTCAGGAAGCCTGTATTTAACTTAATTCAAATCTTTTGAATTTCACCACAGAACCTCATTGTGTATTGCTGATATTTAAGTTCATTGTCAGGTAGCTGGTATTTTGCATTAGATTTATTTCCTGAGGATTTAGTTCACCACAACCTAGTTCCCTTTTTCCTTTTGTTTTTGTTTTTTCTTCTTACCTCTATGAAAAAGGTTTATTTCACGTGACACACTCGGGGCAGTAAGTGGAGGTGAGCAGATTTGTAGGGAAAAAAAACAAAAGTATGAAAAGAGAAAACAGTGAGAGGGATGGGGTGATGATACAGAGATTGGGTGATAAATCTTGTTCTGATCAGGTTTCTCTGGTGCCCTCACACCTCAGTCTCTTTCTTGTAGGGTAATTAATCAATCCCAGACTGGAGTCATTGATCGGCCCCTCGTAGCCCTCGGTATGTTTACACTCCTCGATTGTATTTGCCACTAAGCCCCTCGCTGCCGCTCAATCTCATCGGCAGAAAATGTGACACTCCGCCCTCTGATACCGTCAGCCGAACAGAGCATCGATTGACATCTCGATGAAAATCAATCTACTTATTTTTTTTTTCTTTCTTGTTGTTGCACGGGGGATTTGGTTTTGTCATAATCCTTTTGTTGTAATCCTGTATTCCAGGTTGCAATATAAAAAGTCTTACTGTGAGCAATGAAGACACAGGGAGCAGATAGCTACTGCCAAACATCTGCAGAGTTTCATTTGATACTCCATTCATGCATTCAGATTAGACGATAAATTCATGGGTATTATTGAATAGGATTAAATAAATCTTGACTTGTATTACTGTCAAATAAATGTACAAAATGTTTTACTCTGAAAAGTATCAGGGTCTGGTATCAATGGCAAACACTCTACTACTCTCAAGTACTTCAGATTTGTACTTGAGTGTACCTGGCATCACTTTATTTTTAAACTGGACATTTATGTGCCACTTTACACTGACAGCAACGGCTTTCAATGTCCACATGTGAGTTTAACAGTAAGATACGATCCTTTAAACCTTACACACTGTTCCAATTTATTCAGCATCTACAAATACATTAAATGTGAGGCTACAGACAGCTCAGTTTATAACGTGTCTTCATCAGACCTAAAAGAGACCCAATCATCTTTGATTATTTTTCAAATGAAGCAGCAATTTGATCTGATTATCAGGCAATAAAAGTCCCACCAGCACCAAGTAATTATAGTGCACTTATGAATCTCACAATTGCCACTTTAATAGAAAAAAAAAAGAATATTTTTGTAAGCCGCTTGCATGACTTTCTATATTGTTAATGACCCTCTGACAGAATGCAACTCATGATTCAACGTCTTGATTCAGAGACTGCATGTGACCGGTGACATGTTTGGCTTTGAGCTCCTGCTGGAGGACAGGAGGATGCAGCACAAAGGGACACGTGATTACTAACTGACCAGCGATTAGCAGCACTATAATAAAACAGAGTTTCGTATTGCAAAGTTTAATGCTTAAATGAAAAGAGCAGTATTTAAAGGCTGTTAAAATGGCAGTGGTACAGGCAATAAGGTTAAATGACAGCACAAAAAGCCTTGGATGGATCTGATCTGTCTATAATTGCTCGGGTGAAGCCGTGAATAAACACAAAAGAATCAAAATCAATGGTAAAGATTGGTGACAGCACTAAAAAAAAAGATACCTGGTGCTTGAATGAGACTGCAAAGAGACTGCGACTGCACTGTTTTATCAAGAAAAATTAAACATGCTCTCATATTTGAAGGAATAATCTGAATTTGGTGACTCAAATTTCAGAGAAACACACAAAAAATACCATAAAAGAGCAGTTTGCATCATTCCCTAAGATGAGGATACATACTCATGCTTTCTTAACTGGCTTTGTTGTCTACACTCTTTTTACTGTGCACCTCTTTTCACCTGCTTTTATTGTCCATGTCACTCTTCAGAGATTTTTTATTACAGGCAAATTTAATAATTTTTGCAATTTGCAAAAATTTGTCTCGCTCCATTGAAGTTCAAGAACCGGCCTGTAGGAGGTGCTAGAATATCTACAGCTGAAAGATGTAATCTGTAAACTGTAATCTAACACTCGTCCACGACTTATTCTTTCTCCACATTTTATTTTATCTCTAAATGATTCAAAGTGTGCTTGATGCTCTGAGTAGGCTCACTGTTCTCTATGAGTAGTTTCCACTTGTGGGAGGCAAATGTATTTTGAGACCTTCTTCCTCAATGCTCTTAAGCGTCTATGAATCTGAATTCAGTTCATTCTTTCATAAATCCGCGCAAGGACATCTACTGAGTACATTCAGAGAACTCTACCTCCCACATCGTTAGTGATGAAATTAAAAGATCTGGACGCACAATGACGCATGAGCCTAAATGGAAAAAGGTGTTAAAGCAGGTGCTGGCTGGTCAGCTGGAGGCAGTTAAAGAACCCTATGTTGATTTTCAGCTTGAATGAAAGGCCCGGCTCGCCAGCCTCTGCCACTGTACAGCAGCTACAGTCCCACCCGAGACAATTGTGATCGCTTCTCCATCTTAAATACAGTAGAGGACCAGCTTTGAGTGGGTGGTGTGGTAACGCACTCTGTTGTCACCCCCTGCTGTGCTGAACTGTTGAGCCCAGCCTTTTCACTGGCGTCTCAGTGGAAAAGAAAAACAAACACCCAAATTCTGAAAAGAGAAAAGTACCGAGGGACGTATTCGACGTGCAGCTACCCCGGCACACAAGGTGTTTTATCAGCGGATAACTGATAAAACACTTGGATGTCAGCGGTCACATAATATTTCTGTTTGTATTCCCATCTGATAACGAGAGGCCCATTCACTTTCTTTGCCATTCACCGCACAAATTCCTTGACAAACCTGTCTCAGCTTTGATTGTCATAACCACAATTGAATCCTGCTTATCCAATCAGGTCAGGCTACATAAAGGGCATACATATTTCATGCAGCATCACACTTATCTGACAAAAAGGGCTTCTTTTTTTTTTTTTTAATATCTTCGTGAACTGAAATCACGCCTCATATTTCATTAGACACTCGAAAAAGCCTCCGGTCCGTGGTCAGATGGGCTGTATGTTTTATTCATGTCCTCTGAACATCTGCTTGTCCGGGTGTCAGAAATCATCAGACTCCCAGTGGACTCCTGCCTGACTGGTTGTAAATGAACTCCGAAGTCGAGACTCAAAACAACCTGTCAGAGCTCTCCACCACCAGAGGAATCTCTTAACACAGTGGCGGAGGTGAGCTGTGGAAGATCTTGTGAAACGAGCGATGAAAGTCAACTCTGGACACGTGCAAGGTCATTTTTTCTTCTTTTTTTTTCTAGACTTAAATATAATATTTAGACTCTGATTCAGTCGGTGTGAAACTGCGAAAAAGCTTCTAATACAAGTTGAGTGTTCTTCCCACAGCTTTTGGTGGATTTTGACACTGCTGTTCACTCTGGCTCCTGGTCGACAAGTCTCCCTGAGTCACTGGAGGCTTGTGCCAACTGGAGGGAAAGAGCCTGACCGCTAACAAGTGCTCACTGACTCATAGCCGCCACAGTATGTCCCACTGTGTTTGCGCGTGTGTCAGCGTGCATGTGCATTTTTTATATACCATTCAGTTATATACTATTATATTTATCACTTTACACCCATCCCACGGAAAACGTGTCTTAGAGATGATTGTGGTCCAGCTCACATGCACTGCCCCTGAAAACTATCATCAGCTGCCACGAAGGGACATAAACAAAAAAAGAAATACAAGTCCATGAAATACTAGAAGGAAAGCAAATAAAACAAAGGGTTACTGTAGCTACTTAAATAAGTTATATAGGAAGAAAGCATCACTATGGAGAACAAGGAAGTCATTTTACGGAAAAGAGAAATAAATAAGACTACCACAATTTTACTGGGTACCTACTTGGTGACTAAATATACATTTGGGAAAGTAAAAATGGAATTACTGTTGATACTCTTGATATTACATCCCATGCCAAACATTTAGTTTAGTTTAAATTTACCTTTAATGGACATTTGTGCATACTTGATAAAGCTACGTTTGTTTTTGTCTCCAGCCAACCCAGTAGGAGCCGAAATGAAGTGGTGGTGGCGGTTGTGGTGTAGCCTCCAAGTTAAAACTTAGCCTAGTTCAAATAGGACTTTTTATAATCTAATAGGACTTTTCATGCATGGCTTAATTAAAACGTGCCATGTCCCATCCACCATTTCTAACGTAGAAATGAGCAGCTATTAGAAATGTACGCCCAGCAATTGCCAGACGCATGTTTGTTGTGCTCCAACTGACAAAGCTAATGTTAGCTTGCTAATGTATGACCCGTCACGGGTGAAGAATAAAGAAATATTATAGTCAATACATCCGACGTGAAACCCGATACATACTTTTTGATAATGATGTAAACTTTAAAGGCTAAACTAACAAAATATACCTGAAACAACTTACGCGCCTCTAAAAACGGTGATCTTTAGCGGTTATGCTAGCTTGTGATGTTACAATGACTTCCTGTTCCTGATTGCTCTTGATTGAATTATCTACAGATGTTTCCTAGCAACGGATTCACACATTACTGAAGCTTTACTAGCTGCTAGTGTTAATGGTGCACCTAGATGTCGCTAATCAAAAGTTTTAAAACTGACTAATAGTCAGCTTATACCTTTAACCTGCATTAACCCACTGTTCGGCTGTTAAATCGGTGGAAACAAGCTATAAACACAACACAGATATATATTATGATTGTATAGGGTTAACATGTTGGCAACAACTATATATTAGACATGTAGCAGACTCTAACAAACGGAGCCTTCAAATGGTGTTTTGTAACAGGTTTCATTACCTTGAAAGCAGAAATAGTCTGAAAGCCCCAAGCTAAATGTGTTCCACGGAAATGGTGGAGGCCATGGAAGTTTTTTCCTGGAAAATGTTTCTGGTTGATTGTAGTATGTTCTGGTATATGCTTTGGTACATTACATTCATTCATTCATCTTCTGTAACCGCTTGTTCCTGTGAAGGGTTGCGGGGTCTGTTGGAGCCTATCCCAGCTGTCATCGGGCGAGAGGCGGGGTACACCCTGGACAGGTCGACCAGGGTGTACCCCGGGCCAACACAGAGAGAAAGACAACCATTCACACTCACACTCACGGCCAATTTAGAATCACCAATTAAGCTAACAAGCATGTCTTTGGAGAGTTCGAGGAAGCAGGAGTACCCGGAGAGAACCCACTCAGACACAGGGAGAACATGAAACTTTCACACAGAAAGGCCCGGTCCCCATGGATTCGAACCCGGGACTTTCTCGCTGTGAGGCATCAGTGCTAACCACCTCTCCACTGTGTCGCCCCGGTACATTACATTTTAATTCTAATTTGAAACCAAACCAAAGTGCATTCACTTGCGTGCATGCGCTGCTCATGCAAAGAGGAAGATGCATTTTGCATTAGTCTGTCTTCGCAAGTTGTTCCAGTGGCTGCTTTCTAAAGAGTACAGAAGTGCTCCATGTGCCTATTGGTGAACTACATGACGTCATCAGATGGCTTTGTCTGGCTTGCCAACACCAACAACAGCAACTTGCTGACAACTCAACTGATGTTTCCAGTTGTGTTCACATCATGTTGTGTCCTGGTTCATCTGTAAAATGTGAAATTTTACTTTGCTTTACGCCCAGTTCCCGAGTTGGTGTAATATTTAGACTTTTTAGCTGCTAAATGTGACACAACAACTAGTCGCTAACTTTGTCTGACGTGAGCTGATAGAAGCTGAAACACTTAATTTGCCTGAAGGACCTCTATTGGTTCATCACTATGAACTTTCACACCATTGCTACAGTGTTAATACACCGATCAGGCATAACATTATCACCACCTGCTTAATATTGTGTAGCTCTCCTTGTGCCTCCAACACAGTTGTGACTTATTAGAGAATGGACATGGGTCTTCTGAGGGTGTCCTGTGGTGTCTGGAAACAGGATGTTGTTAGTGGGGGGCTTTTGGTCCTATGGGTTGAGGGGAGGGGTCTCTGTGGATCATCCCACAGATACTTGATCAGTTTGAGATCTAGTGAATTTGGAGGCCAGGTCAACACCTTGTGCTGTTCTTCATGTTTGTTTGCTTTTTTGAGTTGTTCCTAAACCATTTTTGTGTGCGTCCTGCTGGGGATGGCTGCTGCCATCAAGGAGTGTCATTGCTATGGGGTGGGGGTGTCTGGTCTGGTCTAGGTGGGTGGTACATGTCTAAGTAACATCGACATGAATGAATGCCAGGTCCAAAAGTTTCCCAGCAGAACACTGAATTGTCACAAGATGGTTATTAACTTCTCCTGTCAGGGGTTTAAAGGGAATATCTTAAGGTTATGTGATAATATTCAATCCTCCTATTCTCCAACAATACAGAAGCTGCAAGGCCTTTCCCATTTTTGTTTGTAATAATATTCACTCCTCATCTAGATGAATATGACTGCCCAGTGCATCAAAACAGGCTTATTGCTTGTAGTTTATTGGACAGAGTTTATTTGGCAGATGTATTTACCTCCAGTGTCAGCTGCTCTACATGTTAGTCACCAACAACAGGCAAATGATGCCAAGAAAGAGTGAGTGAAGAACGCAGGTACTTCCAAATGGTTCATGTAATTTTTCGCCTCTATGTGCTCACATCATGCATCTCTTTAAGTGATTTCAGCGTCACAACATCGGCTACACAACCGCGGAGCCAAATCAATTGATGACAATACTGATCTGAGCAATATCTCACGTAATGCAAATGCATCATTGTCAGTTTGATGATTAACCCTCATTAGTTGGAAGGCCGCCAGCCTCATTCTCTCATACTGTGGATCAAGGAGGCCGTGATGGGCCCTCAGATTGAGAAACTGTGATTCATATTAAATTAATCACATAAACCCCTTCCCGTTATCATTTATGTGACGAATTGCTTTCAGCTTGACTGTGAATGCCCTTCACATGAGACGTCTTAAGTACTTTCAGCGATATTCGTGCCGTTTGTGGGTTGTTCTCCTTCGTTGACCCTAAAAATCTTTGCACACAATCCCACATATTTGTCATTTACGTGCATGAACACAAACACCTACGGTTTATTCTACACGGGGAGACTGAACCCTTCTCTGTTGTATTCTTTTTAAAATAGGCTAAATGCATAAAAAAAATAAAAGAAATCTTGAAAGAACAATAGTAAGAAAACTTGGTGAGAAGCCAGATGAGATGGAAGACACGGAACAGGTTTGTGGCTCTAAATAAAACCTTTGACTCGAGTGTGCCCCACTTAAAGCAAATGCATGTACATGTTGCTTGACACAGTTTCAGCTGTAACAGAATAAGGTCCAGGGTTCGTAAAGTAACAGAGATCATTACTGTTAATTAAACTGTTCATTTTTGAGATGATGATTCCACAAACACATTTTCCGATAGAATTTAATTTGGGCTGCAATCAAAGTCCTCCTCCTTCTCCTCCTCCTCCTCCGCCTCTTAGACAAACAGGGCTATGTGTGGTTTTCCTTCCTGTGTCATCCATTTCTCCACCTGGCAGTGAGATGCTACCCTCTGCATTCATGGGCACATCATCGTCTGCCCTCCTCACCAAGAATTAGACCTCCATCACTCAAACCCTCCCAAAAGCCAGAGTGCCAAAGTTTTATCTGCATTTTCTCTTTAAGTCTGTTAAAACCCGTTTGCATCATTATACGTGGGATAATATCATAGCATTGCTTTTTTAAATGAACAGCCGCAGGTGGCAATTTCCTATTAATTAAGTGATTTCACCATATCTTCCTTCTAAATTGCCCAGAATTCATTTCATCCGTAGATCCGTGTGAAGTCATCCTTCACTGCCAGCTCGTAGTGACTCCCCTCTTCCCTTCAGTGGATCTATAGATTTTCTCCAAATGATAAATTGGACACAGGGAGCCACTGAGGTGTGACCAGGTGCCAAAGGAGTATAGCTTTTTCTTTTAAATGGGCCTAATTATGCTCAAGACCTTTAGAGCTGTTTGGATAAGCGCTAATAACATTTTGTGGGATGTAATGTTACAAAAATCAATGGGTGAAAGGTATTAGTGAATTAAACTTTGTGGAATTTTTAAACAAAGTGCAGCTCCTCCCTGGCAACAGAAACTATTTTATTTCAAACAAAATAGTCACGTTTGGAAGCTTCAAAGTTGCATCAGTGTTTGTTTTGTTGTTCACTTTCTCTCCTCTGATTGAAGAAATGCATGCATTCTGTCCCATCCATCACCTTCACCCCTCCCCTCGCTCTCTCCAAACCCAGAAACGAGTAGCGATTAATTTCTAGCCCATTCTCTTCTGTGGCACCGTGGTGGGCAGAAACTTGTGCGGCTGACTTTGTGTTGTGCGTGCTCGTAACGCAGACGCCACTTTTCCCCTACAAGAAATTATTTCGTCGTTTTTCCTCACGGCGAGAAAGTGATGATGAACCAATTGGACGGATGCTGCAGCGCATAAAAAGTTGTGGATGGTTCCTTTTACGCGCAGACATTTAAAAGACTATTTTAACTACAGAAGTTGCGGTACTGTACAAGGGCAGGTCAGATTCTTCACTCTGCAAAAATATCGCCCACAAGCAGGCTGGACGACCATCCACTCGGAAGAACACCGCGAGTCCGCAAAGCGCAGATGATCGCAACTGGTGTTTGTGGCGTCGCGCTGGTGCTGGTGCTGGTGGTTCTTATTCCGGTCGTGGTGAACTCCGCCGGAACTCCCGCGCGCTACGAGATGCTCGGGTCCTGTCAAATGGTGTGTGACTCCCACGGGACCGCGGCCACGGCCACGGCTAAGGCAACGAACCCGGTAAAAGACAACCGTTTGGTCCAGTCGCTTCCTACGTTCATCCAAGGTCCACAGGGAGAGCCTGGACGCGTCGGGAGGATGGGTCCCAGGGGTCCGATCGGCGAGCCCGGGCCACCTGGACCTGCTGGTCCGCCAGGGGAGAGAGGGGCACCTGGTCCTCCGGGTGCACCCGGGGCGCCAGGAACAAATGGGCCAAACGGTGCCATTAGCGCAGCCACTTACAACACCGTGCCAAAGATAGCGTTTTACGCGGGACTGAAGAAGCAGCATGAGGGATATGAAGTGCTGAAATTCGACGACGTTGTCACAAATCTAGGGAACCACTATGATCCATCTACCGGGAAATTCACCTGTTCAATACCGGGGATTTACTTCTTTATTTACCATGTGCTGATGCGAGGCGGAGACGGAACAAGCATGTGGGCTGATCTCTGTAAAAACAGCCAGGTAGGACGATTCATAACTTCATTATTAAGCCACAATTGAATTAGTTTGAGCTTCACTCTTTAAACTTTTTTTATAATAGACTTCTAAATTGAAAGGACTGATTAACAAATGTTTACTTTTCGCATTTTTACGCACAAGTTGTATTCAAAAATGCACTTTTTACAGACTACAGTGAAGTTGTTTTAAGATGTGCGACCTCTGATGGAGCTGTCCACGGTTCTGATTTCAAAACATAGACACGTTTCATCAGCAGAAATGTCGAATTTGCCTTCCAGGTGAGAGCCAGTGCCATCGCCCAAGACGCAGACCAGAACTACGACTACGCCAGCAACAGCGTCGTCCTTCATCTCGAGCCGGGAGACGAGATTTACATCAAGCTGGACGGCGGAAAGGCGCACGGGGGCAACAACAACAAGTACAGCACCTTCTCCGGCTTCATGTTGTACGCTGATTGAAACACGGAGGAGATCTGCCGAGGGGGGGAATGAAGGAAGGAAGGAGAAAAAAAAAAAAAGCTGCTCTGCATATAGCTTTGCTTCACTGCTCGTGTTCAGTTCAATGTCAGCTGGATTATTAGAGACAGAGCTCAACGTTTCTATATTTCAAAAGAATCCGGAAAGATGTGGAGGAAGTCATGCAAAAAATAAAAAAACTGTACTTTGCAACAGGAGCAGCTGACAGTGTAATTACAAGATAAAAATAATGAATTTTAATTTGTACAGCACCAAGCTGTACCCTTGTCAGATTGATTAGTGTCGCTAGTGCACCCTGAATGAATTGTTCCGCTTCACAAATTAAGTTGGCTGATATATCAAACAAACTATGTGGTGACATATACCGAGTGACCGTAGATTCAAAGTTCAGTGTATCGACATTAAGCACTCAATTATAGATGCTAATAATATACTCACATAACTAAAAGTGTTGTTAGTCCATTTGTGTGCTTTATTTCTCCAGAGATATGCCATGAACGTTGCATTTGGGTGAAAATGTTGAAAGCAGTCGTTATGCATGTTTCTAAAAATCAACATTTCAACACTGTGGAGCAAAAAGAGACTTTGAAGGAAAAAGATATCTGTAAAAGAAAAAGAAAAAAGAAAAGGGACAGGTCTGGTGTTCAACAAAAACATTATCACTGTAGCTCATTTTTCTTGTGTGTATCAACATGGCATCTGGTTGGGGCAACGGGGTGGTCTGGTGGTTAGTCACCGCCACAAAACTGGACAGTCGCACAGTCAGATACGCTTCCTCGACAACATTCAGCAATCTGCTCGCCGATTATCGAGCTCCTTCCAGAGAAGACCGTGGGTTAAAATGTAAAATGAAATCCTCTGACTCACTTTGTAATCCTCTTAAGGAGATTAATCAAAGTTATAGAGTTGTTCGCCGTGCACAGTCAGCTGTGGCGATCGTGCCATTGATCATGTGGCGAAATCACTCTGTGAGGCCACCTGTTCCCCAGATGAGAGGATAACGTGTCCTTCATCTGGTCCTGCCAGCCAGCCAGCCAGCCTCCCATAGACACACAGACACCCACTGAGGGGCAACAGGACAACTCATCTAACACCGCCGCATTGTGTCAGGAGCAGAGCAGCATACTGATTACCAACACGCTCATTATTTCCCCTCCGCGAAACGTGTTGGCAGAAACGTCACAAAACCAAGAAAGCAACGTTGACATTGAAATTAAAAAATCAATTAGCACCATATTTGTGAGCACCGCTGTAGACTCCCCAGAGAATGGAACTATTTATCTGGGATTGTAATCACACCTCTGCAGACAAGGAAAGGCTATTTTTTGTGGCATACATGGGGCTGAAACAAAACTGCTAATGAAATGCACTGCGATCCTGCAAGGCTCCTCCATATAATTTGCTTAAAAATAATTCACAATTACAAGTGCAAAAATTAGGCATTAATTAATTAAGGGCCTTTGTGGAGAAGAAAAGAGAAGAAAAAAACGCTTTCAGATGTAATTATTTTCCTGCTTTCCCAGAAAATTTAAGAGCCCTGATATTGAAGAGAAGTGTAAGCCAATTCGAAATCACATCAATAAATGAGTTATCGCAAAGATCTCGAAGCATTCATTGTGAGGTGTTGAGTTCTGATTGATAAAGTAATAGCTACATCACAACGAAATCTTCGCCCTTTTTTTGTTTTTTTAATTTTTTTTATTTGAAGGTCAACCAGCGCTTCGGATTGTCAATGAGGATCTTATCCACCTGGTGCTGTGAGAAGCCCCTCATCAGCATCTTCGGCACGATGTTCTTCAGGATGTGAGAGTAGCCGTGGCCGCCGTACTTGGTCAGGCGGTTCTTGGTGTGGATGTCGTGCGCGATCACTATCTTGTCCTCGTAGCCCTCCTTCGCCAGAAACGCCAAGCTGGGCGCGAGCAAAGAAAACGTGTGAAGAGCGAGGCGCCTCGAGTGTAACATGAACGCCAGCCGTATTATCATATGTCATCAAATCTGTGTTAATGTTGGTGCAGGCTAACATCTGACCAGAATACTACAAGTGACAAGTTATTCAGCACAATGTGTCCATTCAACTGTGGTGGGAGATAATCGTGCTCCTCTCTGACTCCGCATTAAACTGAATTACATGAATAGATTCCCTGTTTCCCTGATATGTGTCTAAAGATAGCTTAGTCACGGTGTTGTTCAGATGTATTTTTAAGTTACTCACGCCTTCACTCTCTGGCTGTCACTGGGCATGTCTACGTCCAGCTTATACGGGTAGTTCAGCATCTCCGTTCCAAACAGGTCGTACTCCAGGTAACTCCCCAGCTTAGCAAACTCGAGGAGATCACCCTCTTCGAATATAGTCCTGCAAGAGTGTCACAGAAAGGGAATTTGCTTTTTTTTCCCTAAACTACTTCTTATAGGACGAAACTTGAAACTGAATTGATCTATTTTTTTTGTGCACGTTCTCAAGAGAAGTTTGAAAGACGAAGGCGACATCAGTCAGCACGTTCGATTTTCATTCATTCCATTGTGCATCAATTAGGCTCAACATCTTTGTTTAAAATAATCACAATAAACACTGCGCCAAGCTCAATATCCTTCCAGCAAGGGGAATCATTCTTGTTTGCGCTCGGTAAACAATGTCCGTCTGCGGCAGAGCGGAGGGTTTGACCTGTCACAGTAGGGAAAGCCCAGGTGTATAAATAACGGCGTCCCGGTAAGACATGACAGTGAATCAGCACGGCCGAAAGCAAAACCTCTCCTCAGTGAAATCCAGCCTGATGCACCTGTCTGCTGATGTGTGCCGTGTAAAAGGGTCAAGGGACGCTTTCTCAGTACGCACCAGAATCAGATCATAGAGGATTATATATATTTAAAATCTATTTTTAAAATCTGTACAACATAATAACTGACCAAACAGGCAGAGGCTTGTTGTCTCTCTGTATTTTTTTTACTAATAAACATCAGGGAGGGGATGTGGCACAAGAAATAATACCCTACTATAGCTCAGATTATCAGGGATGTCTCACCTGTCCAGGTGAGACATAACGGTTTTGCCGATGTCGCCTCCGGCCTCCTGGAGGATCCGAACGACTTCGGCCGGAGCGTCGGCGCTCCTGCCGGGGTGGATGATAACGGGGCAGCCCAGCTGAGTCTGAGCGTGAGCTGTGGCCCTCAGCACCTTCGCCTCGCTCTCCGTGATTGGCCAGCTGGTGCCGATCTCGCCGATCACGCCGCAGCGGATGTCTGTGCCGTCGGCGCCGTGCAGCACCTCGCTGACGATGATGTCTGTGAGCTGCCGGAGCAGAAACGAGGAGTTAAAATGAGTTAGAAAACCGCATGATGGAGTAATTATAATTGTAAACCTTTTCTCAATTTCTCTGTTCCCTTTTAAAACGATCTGACGCACATGAACGGAGCATCTGTCAGGTCTGAATGATCATCTCTGAATATATGAGAAGAGTAAACGCAGATTCTCAGTGCACCACTACCAAAAGACTAGACGGCGACAAATTCGTTCAGATCAATCAGAAGATACAGAAGAGATCCTAAACGTAGCCAAGTGTCGAGAGAATGTGCAACAGATTAAACTGTCAGGACAACAAATGTATGGAATAAATTCTTCCAATCTTATGAGACACAAAGCACCAGTGGCCAACTGCAGATACACACATAGTGTAAACGTTCAGATCATTTAGGTTAAACTGCTCGAACAAAAGTGTGTGTGCTTCACACTGGACCACAAATTGGGCCACACCTGCTCCACACTCATTTTCTTGGTGGCCTCAGTGTGGGTGCAGTCCACATAGTACCCTGCTCCTGCGACAATGTGGACGCCGGTGTCCTTGGCCAGCTGCCGGAGGGTGGGCAGGTCCCGGTCGATGCCCGTGGTGGTGTTCTCCACCATCGCGCCTCCGCCGGCCTTCCTGTAGGCCAGCAGCTCGTCCCGCACGGCGCCGGTCTCCTGCTGCAGCAGCAGGTTCTCGTGGCAGCTGTAGGGGTTTTGCCTCAGCCAGTGCATGTGCTGCATCTGAAAGGGGTTCTCAGCGACTGCCTCGTCCCCTTGGGGCGGAGGGAAGTAGCAGCACTCGAAGCTCATGGTCAGGTGCTCGTGGGTCATGGTGCGGCCCAGCTGATCCGGATCCACCAGACCCAGGACGGTCTGGACCTTCCCGCTCAACGCTGACATGACTCTTTGATGGGTGTTTAGGGTTTTAACAACCTGAAAGGCCACACAGTAGTCATTTATTAATTACAGTGAGACAGATCATTGTAGGGACAGCTTCTGCAGTCCTGAGCAACACAGATTAGACCCTAACCCTAACCCTAAGAGCTGAGTGTGTGTGTACTAAAATAGTCTGACAACTCATTGACCAGACAGAGCAAGCAGCAGAGCAAACTTTGGACTGTAAAGCAATGCAAAGTCCGGATCCTAAATCTAACTAAAACCTATATCAGTGTAAAAGCTGCAGTGTTTTCATCACTATATGCTCTATTTTGCAGAAAGGAAAGTAAGTGAGAAACCATCTGCAGCCTGGTAGTGGTTAAATTACAACTGTGCTAGTGCAAAGTGAAACTTAAAACAAACACCCGAAAACAACGTGCAGTAAGGTCAGAGCTGCAGCATTAGATGGAGGGGGACTTAAGAGTTTCATCAAGGTAAGTCCTGAAATGTATGTACACTGTCGAAAAACTGTTTGCTGACCTTGTTTCTTGTGTCCACTTCCACCGCCCGCCGAGCACAGACAGCTGCTCCTTCAGATTAGCTCTGCGACACGTCGCGGGGAGTCAGCCATCGCGAGAAATCACGAGACTACGACCCCGGCAGTGGATTCCGCCGAGCAGTGTCAACAAATCAAAGTCTGGGATTGAAATATAACAAATAATCCTCAAATATTCCTTCAGATTGAGCAAGCGTTTATAATTTAGAAGTCGTTTTGTCAAGAAAAACTGGAAGCTTTGACTTTAGCTTTTATTTTTATTTGTAAAAAACAACAACAACAAGAAAATAGAGGATAAAACCTTCAGTGACCCATAATAAAGACTTTCATAGCTGACGACACCTGACTATAGTACTGCAAAAAAACGTTTTGTTTTATGCTTTATATATATATATATCTATTTAATATAATAAACTATGTGTTATATTGGTTGCATATTCCCCTGCTGTGAGATACATAGGGACTATCTTATCTTATCTTATCTTATCTTATCTTATCTTAATAATTATCATTTTGTAAATTTGGTCTGCTTCTCTTTCCCATACAAACCTCTTCTAAATGGTGGATTACTAATGAGATGGTTTAACCACGAACGACTGAGTAGCTTTACACATAACCACAACAAGACACATGAAGATGATGCAAGTTCTCGGAGACAGACGGCGACTCTTTCTGTTTGCTCTCCTCTCAGCAGATGGTCCCCCACAGCAGCATTTGGTCTGCTGTTGCGGGGAACTGCCCTGTGAAGCACCCACCATCCCATACGCTTATACGGCAGGACCCATGACATCTGTTTGTCAGCAAGATGACTATTCTATAGAGCAGAGCAGTAAACATATGGGACCGCGTTCTGATTTTGTGTTCAAAATAGATAAATGTCCGTTGTCCTTTTTTGTCTGATGGAAAATGTCCCCTCTCGGGCCTATTGTGTCTCAAAGATGTGGACGATTATTCACGTTTTTGATGTCATCCCTTCTGGATCACTGTGACTCTCGGTTTACTTGTTAGACGGCGTTGTCTCTGGGTTGTTGTTGTTGTATTATGCCTCCTAAACTTTAGCTTTTTTCTTTTTTATCATCTAATTTCTTGTAGACAGCGTACACGTTTGATGTCTTGCTTTTTTCCTCCATGACATCTGACCTGCAAATGTGCTGCATAAATAAATGTTATTGTGCAGTGTGCTCCTCAGTTTGTTGTAATTTTATGCAACAGGAACAAAAGCAGGAATATCTTACAGGCTATGGAAAAAAAAACAAATTTGACCCTTTAAAATGATGCATTATGATCACAGGAAGCCAAAATAAAATCACCGCTAATATATTAAAAACAATCAAGCAGCACTGCTGACAATAAGCTGACAAACTAAATCAATACAGTCAGCCACTGGTGACAGCAACAAATGGGAGGAATAAAAAAATCATGCAAGGCACCGGGGATTCCAAATAAATGCGCCGACTCCAAAATTACACCGAGGGGGTTGGAGCGCTGTTACTCATATAGGCCCAGGGTATCGTGCCGCTCCGGGGTTCCTCATTAGTGACAAGAGAAGATGTCACCTCCCATTCATCTGTATGGCTGACATGTTTCAGACGGACACGGCCGCAGGGAGAAGAGAGGGACGGCTAAAATCAACTCCCCCGTGTAATTAACTCATAATTTACTCTCAGGTTAACTGCTCATCATTAATATCAAAAGAAACATCAGATTTTGAAAGGGGGGTTTATTGACTGCCTGGCCTAGATGTAGTAAGATCCTATATTGAATTTCAGTGTTATTTGCATTTAAATTAAGGCAGACACTGTTTGCAACTAAAAGGTAATAAATTTGAATGTTTCTGTGTTTGAAAAAAAAGTCAATGAAGATTTTAAGTTTTGATTTTTGGGAGAAAGCAAAGTCAAGTGTTGTTATCTGGTGCCCTCTGCAGACAGAGAGGAGGAAATATACTTTATTTTATTCGAAATCACATAAAACTGACATTTAAATTTTGTGATAAAAGGTACACATAGTGCTACACTTGCCTGAGGGTGGTGCTTTCAGTCAATTTAAATGACATGAATGACAATAAAAGCCAGGACTGGCTGGCTTTGGTGTCCCGCTTGTTGTTCCTGCTCTTTATCTCATTTTCATGCTACTTAGGCCGTCCGAGGCCTCGAGCACCGAGAATCAATAGGACAGTTTGTTGCAAGAAATAACAGCGAGATAATGAATTATGGGAACAATGAACCGCGGTGAATCCCAAACCTCACCCTCTGACAACAGGAGCGTTTAAACGGAGGCACGTGTTTCCTGGTGACACGGAAAGAGAGGAAAATGTGATCAACACTTAAATATTATTCAGTCTTATTCAGTCCAGTCAGCTTTGTGTAGGCCTTTAATTTTAAAACACGCGCAAAAAAATCAAAGTATGTGAACACCGTAAGACTCACACAGTATATTCTTATTATATACCATCTTTACAAAGCCGTGGCTTTTAATAGGCTGCTCTGATTAGGCTTCCTGCAAACTGTTAAAATGTGGCTGCAGGGATTTGTTCTCATTAAACTAAAGAGAGGTCCAGTGAGATCGGACGGCGTATACCTGTTAAGACCTGGCTCACACAGCTCGCTTTACAGCTTTACCTAAATGTTACATTACAGTAGATGCGTATCCTTCGAGGCTTTCTTCATGGACCGCGTCTTTGCACGCAGAGTAGGTGGACTTGAAACAGGAAAGGGCCTCTATCAAACTGTGACCACAAAGTTCATCACTGGAAACAATATTGCTAAGGTTTCCCATAAGTGGAGCTAAGAAGCGTGACCCAAAATAGGAACCATGCATATTTGAAAGCATTGGTTTTTAAGTGCAGGGAAGTAAAAGATCTGCATAATAAAACTAACAAATAACACGGTTTTTGCATGGCTTTTCAATGGTCAAAATGCAGATAAGAAAAAAAATCATTCTACTTCAGTTTCAACTGCCCCAGATTCAAAACAGGCTTAGACATGCTGAATCAATTAATCGGCGAAACGAAAATTGATATGGAACAATTTGATAATCAATCTAGCGTTTTTCTTTTAAGAGGAAATGCCAAAGCAGCTGTAATATAAAAAACAAAACAAATATATTGAGTACATTCACTTTTCAGTGAAATAAAATAAAATAAAATAAAAAAACTATATAAAATAATCATAAAAAAAAATAAAAATAAAATCTTGAATTTAAATTATTTTATGAAAAAAAAATGTTATGGGAACTTTTCACTATTTTCTGATGTATAGATCTATATATTTAAAAAAAATCAGTTAATCATTTGTACTAGCATTAGTAATATTAAAGCAGGCAGCTGTAATAATACCATTTTTTATTTATGTATAAATATATGTTTTTTAAGTTATTAAAGTACGGGACGACACTAGTATCCGCCTTGCTTCCTCCCAGTCAGGTGGTGTGAGAGGTGCCCCAAAGTTCACGTGACCCGTCGTGCAAAATCACTTTGCCACGGCTCCACATGACAGGCCATTGGCTCCTTTTGTTGCAGTCTCTCTATATAACCCCTAACTCTAGAAACACTCAGTCAGTGCAGTCTCTGGTACAAGCATCAGACTTCATCATGGCTTTGAAAACTCTGGTTGTGGCGTGCGCCGTCTTGATGGGAATGTGCCTCATTGCTAGTGGCAAACCAGATGAAACACACGCCTTCTGCAAAATTATCTGGTAAGAGCTCATTTATCTGTGGGAATTTAGTTTGTCACTTAGTTAGTTTACACTGAGCAGCATCTATGAGCACAGTCTGTAACGTTTAGGGACTTTAATATGGATAGCTAATGATAGATTTTGTTTGCAGGTTATTTGGAATCCCGTGTGAACAAGTCAACATGGCCATTGTGACTCAGATTAAAGCAATGGGCTCATACGAGGTGAGACATTTATCAATGCAGAACTCTATGTTAGCATTCACGTATTTGTTTTAGAGGCTGAAATGACCACCATGCCATTTCTGCATCTCCACTCCAGCTCGCCCCGGTGACCCCACTGCTTATTCACGCCAACCACACTTCTGCGGTTGATCAGGTCGAGACTGTTAACTTCACCATGAGCGCCACGGTGACGAGCGTGAGCTGCCACGTAGAGGTAATATGTGTAAATATATATTACTCCAATATATTTTAGAGGAAAACAGCCAACAGAAAATGTGATTCGAAGATTACTCTACTGGCACAAAATGCAATACATGTTTAATATTTTTTCAGGGTACATCTGTGTCTACATTTTGGGCCACTCTGTTTGATAATGGCACCAACTACTGTAACCTCCACGATGTCATTCAAGGTAAGTGCTTTATTTTCACATTCCTTAAACTTGACCATAGGCAAGGGTGGCTGTTTTTTCCTGATGAGAGCAAAACCTTGCAGTCAGAATCCATTCATACTTACCTCTGTGTTTCCTGTCTGAACAGGAAGTGGACTCACCACAGCTCCAGGATACTCTGAGTTCTCTAACGAGTGGCTTTGCCTCAGTTACGGACTTTCTACCTGCGAATGATTGTGCCGTCCGACATGTGTGTGTTTTTTGTACAGTTGAAATTTCAGTACTGTCACACAATAAAGGAAAGTGATTTACAAAATGAAAGCTGTGTTTGTTGATTCAGGTTTTGTGGGCATAAAATATACGATGAATTCTTTGTCCAGATGCACAGCTTTCGGGCTGGTTTGCATATCAATTCACCAGTCCTGCTGTTGTTTGAATAAATGAAAGAAAGCATTGGATATTACAAGGAGAAAACAATGTTCTTATTTGTAGATGTTTAAGTGATTGTAGGATGATCTGTGGGAAGAGAGGAGAAAATAAGTATCCCATCAAGCCTTCTGAATCACAGATGTTCCACTTGCAAAAAGTCACCTGACTTGTGTATGACCATCATGCGTCCTGCCATTTAAATCAGGAATATAGTGATTTAATGGAACAAGAAGACAAGGTGTGAAACTTTGTTGTTGGAGATGATTTTTCTCCAGAAAAAACATGAAACAGAACACGGTGCAGACTTAGACTACAGACTTTATTGATCCACCAGGGAAATTGCTTGGTCACAGTAGCTCAGTTGCACATAAAAAAAAGGTAAAAAATAAAATAAAATAAAATAAACACAATTTAAATAAAATAAAATAAACACAATTAAAATAAAATAAAAAAATGCATATGTACCAATGTCCATATGCAAATCTTGTAAAATAAAATAAAATAAAATAAACACAAATAAAATAAACAAGATTTACATATGTGACCAATGTACAATAAATAGAGAAAGAAAGAAATATACACTACATAGCAAGGATAAATAAGGTGCAATAATATGGATGGGAAACTACGCTAACTAAGTTTAACTTAATGCATTCTTTTTAAGATTTTTTTGTTCAATGTAGTACCAAAGTATGTATTTGCAAATATTTTTAGAAGCACCGAATATGGTGCAACCAACAAACAGCACAATTAAAATGTACAGTGACTGTATAATTGCCAGTGAATGTGTGGCCACTAAAACTGCTAATGTAAATTATCACTCCTCATCTTGATATTTGTTTTCATCAGTGCACACACACTACAAAATGTTGATAATGCAGCCAAAACAGGAAAGTTTAATCTCGATAAAAGCCAGTTTGGCATCATCACCAGAGAGCCAGCGTGCATGTCCACACAATTATTCCGTTATAAAAACGTAGACCGGTCTGACTACTGCTGTCAGCACGTTCTAGGGAGTGTTGAAGCTACTGTCAAGAAACTTTGTGAATGTGAGAGCAACGGACCGAATCTGTTTCACACAAGAAATATGAAATATTATGTGGCGTCCTCTCGGTTTAGAACAGACGATTACAATGACGTGTGGACCCAGGGAGCCTGTAAGGTGAATTCAGAGCTGCCAACATGGAGGTTGTCTGGGGAAGTAGTGGCTGGACAGATGAACTGATGACTAAAATAACCAGAGGTGGGTAGTAACGCGCTACATTTACTCCGTTACATTTACTTGAGTAGCTTTTTGGAAAAAATGTACTTCTATGAGTAGTTTCAAAGCAGCATACTTTTTACTTTTACTTGAGTACATTTGTGAAGAAGGAGCGGTACTTTTACTCCGTTACATTGGGCTGATTCTGCTCGCTACTTTTTTTTTTTTTTTTTTTTTTTATCGATCCGTCTGCCGCATGGTCTGTTTTGTTTATATGGGGAGAGCAATGATTTAAGGTCGGGACTTCCCAGAGGCTCTGTGACTATCACATGACTGCATCTCACCAATCAAATGTAGCCACTAGCGACGTCTAACTCCGTTTCACCAATCAGGCAGAGCCGAGCCATCACATGACCGCACACACACATAATATAATATATAATAATAATATATATATAATAATGCACATCATGTGCATTATTTGACATTATTTGACCTGATAAATAAAAGAGGTTACTCGACAGTTACTCTGTACTTGAGTAGTTTTTTCACCCATTACTTTTTACTCTTACTCAAGTAACACAGGGTGACAATACTTTTTACTTTTACTTGAGTCATATTATTCTAAAGTAACAGTACTCTTACTTGAGTACAATTTTTGGCTACTCTACCCACCTCTGAAAATAACAGCATAATGAATATATGAATTTCACACGTATTTGACTTTTTCTACACAAAGATAAATACATACAGTCCTGGAAGCTCCACATGAAACATCATGAAACAGAAGCTTCTTGTAGGGAAGGTTTTTCACAAGAATTTAATAATCTATGTGCAACCATTTCCTTGCATTTGGCCGTATTAATGTACGTTGGTGTTCACCCCCACAGAAGCTGGACGCAATTGAGGCCAAGACTCCTTGCTGTGTAGTCAAGTGCTCAAAATTCACTTCAAGCATGTGGCATTTTGGTAATCGAGAACAGAAGAGCTTCTCCTTTTGCTGTTGACACACCTTGATTGTCACACTAGTGCAGCATAGTTATGCGATGCAGCGTTAAATTTCCCTTTAACTGGAACTGCACTGCATTCCCCAAGAACAAGAACAGCTTACAGTTATCAGACTATGTACACATGACAGACAGCAGCAATAATTGACTTTAGTGCAGACGCCTGCAGAGGTAGCAAATGACGCACTGTCCATCTGAAGTCAAGGCTTGTCACAAGGCCCAGTATGGTCAATTGATTCTGCACGCACCTTAAGCCACAGCAATTAGAGGTAATGCCTAGCAGTGTGTGTCTGTTAGTGTGTTTTACATGATAGGCTATACATTTAATAGCGTAAGGGCAATAAAGATGTCATGGGTCTGAGATACAGCACTAAGAAAAGTAGTTTATTATCATCTTTAATATATGGAGTATTTTATGTCTTAGAGAGCATGATCTAATGATAAAACTGAGTTAAAGTTACAAAAAACATCTGTATCATGAACCAAAAACATGAATAACAGATGAGATTGAAGGTGACTATGACAGAAATAACAGAAATAACTAAAACCTGATTACGTCTGTGGCTGCTGATGAAAATGAAATGAAACAGAAGGTACCACAATACAGTATTCTCAACTGGGACACGTCGGTGGTGACATTCACGCTCGAGATCCCAAGCCGAGCACAGTTGGCGATAAGTAATCCATCACCCAGCAGTTACTTTTTTTTTCCCCAGACACAGCGGATAACGTTCAACTGACTGGCAACACACACGGGCGACACCGCTCGGATCTCCGAGAAGAGAGGATCAGAACATGCCTGCAGTTACCACATACTGCCATAAGGCAACGAGATGCTGAAGAGTAATAGTTGTTGCTCGGCTGCTAAACCATCAAATTTCTAACAATCAGATGAGTAAAACGTTCCGGCTGTCCATCTCTAAGTAAAAACACAACACCTGTGAGCTTATGTAGAATGTAACCCAAAAAAGAAACAAACATGTAGGCAACAACGTTTCTTAGTACTCCTTTTTATTGCTAATCATCTCCGTATATCCATGAGTCCGCACTACACTCTACCAAACTATGTTTCTAAAGCAAATATGACAAATAAGTGTCATTATTTCCTGAGGTAATTTCAACACTGAAGCTTGTCAGACTTCAGACATGTCAAACATTCATTGGTCATCTCCATGAAGCCTGGCGCTGAGGTGAGTCCACATGCTAGATTTAGAGCATCGAGAGAAATGCGTTCAGATTATTTAACATTCGTGCCTCACACTGAGATAATAGACGTTATCGTGACTTGTTTGTTCACCTGTCAGCAGGTTGGAGAGGTTGCAGTAGTTGAGGCCGTTATCGCTGAGGCTGGTGAATTCAAGAGAGGTGGACTGGGCCTGGAACGCAGGTAAAGAAGGAAGCAAAGCCTCCTTTGCTTGATGTACTGCACACAATGTTAGTCTTCAATTATGTCCAGTAATTACAGACGCACGGCAGCCACCATCCAGGTCGGTGAGGATCAATTTGATGGAGATGTTCTCAGTTTGGAGGCTAAAGACGGACATGTGGCTCGTTTAGATAGACTCAGGAGTGGCTGAGAACATTACATTACACTGTGAATTTCCTTATTTTACATCAGTATACTGTGACATTTCTGTAGTGGTTCTTACCATGTACTCAGGGCTGAAGGCTTCTTCAGCTTATTACAGTTTTCATTCATGCTTGACGCAAGAATATGTAGCCTGCAGCCTGTAACCATCAAAGGGGGAGTGTGCAGAGGTGGTTCAGACCTATAAGTACCTGGGTCTACAGCTGGATCACAAACGGGACTGGTCGGCTAACATGGACTCAGAATACAAAAAAAGCTCAGGGCCTATTTCCTTAGGAGGCTAAGGTCATTTAACATCTGCCTCTTATATGTGGAACTTCGAACCAGTCTCTATCCAAGCTTTCTTTTCTGACACATGATCACAACATCACCCCCACTGAGGCCTGTAGAGACTAAACAAATCTCAACTAAAGGAGACTTTTGAAGTTGTGTGTGTTAAACCATCCCCAAAGGTCAAAGGAGCTTTGATTTAATTTAAATGACATGAATGACAATAAATGTCAATGGTCGCCTGTGGTGTTCATGCTTGTCTTTATTTTATTAAAATGCTAGTTAGGAGTCAATAAATGAATGTTTTACATGTTTCATGACAGGAAATGTGATCAACACTTGTATTCAGTCATTTTCTTTCTGCTTTAAAGAGCAGCTGTTGACCTGAGAAATACTACAACAGGACACTAATGCTCAAAGAATTACACACATGCACAGAACAACTTTTCTTTCAAATGCTTTTTATTGGTAATGTTCAAAGTCTCTCCATGAGGATACAGATTACCAAAGCAAACTAAGTCTAACACCTCTGAAGCTTGTTAGGCTTTGCAGGTGGCCAGTCCGTATCCCAGGCAGGCCCATTCGTTGGTCATCTCCATGAAGCCTGGTGCTGAGGTGAGTCCACTTGCTGGAGTCAGAACAAAGAGAGAAATTAGGTGACTCCACATTTAGACCTCACACTGAGATAATATATGTTCTTGTGGTTGATTTGCTCACCTGACAGAAGGTTGTAGAGGTTGCAGTAGTTGAGGCCATTGTCAAGAAGACTGGTAAATCCAAGAGAAGTGGACTGAGCCTGGAAGGAAAGGAGAAAGCATTACTTTGGTTTCTCTACTTTAAATATTGTTAATCTCCGATTCAGTATTTTAGCCAAAGGAAAAGAAAAGACATTTTTAACTGTTAATACGACGGGAATGATTCATATCAGCATTTTTGATACTCACAGTCACACGGCAGCCACCGGTCAGGACGGTGGGGCTCAGTCGGATGGTGATGTTCTCAGCCTGGAGGCCATCGGGGGAAGAGTGGTTGGCTTTGATATAGTTAGCAGTGGCTGACACAAGCTGGGAATAGAAAACATTAAAGTAAATACATGGTATTGATTTATTTTACATCAATATTAGGGTATATTTTTTGTAGTGGCTCTTACCACGTACTCAGGACTGAACGCCTGAATCTGTAACACCATTTTGGTGCTGATTTCTGCACAAGGTGTCGCAAAGAGCCTGTGAAGGAGAGTAAAACAGTCTGAACTCATTAATGTGTAAAATAATATGTAGCATTCATGAACTAAAAACCTGAACTCACATTCAAATACAGAGACAGAAAATGAAACACTCACCAGAGAGTTCTGCAGAAGGCATGGTAAGGAGCAGGAGGAGGAACAGGAGCAGGAGGAGCAGGAGCAGCAGCTAAAGAACCAAACAGTCCTGCAAAGAGAGCAGAGGCCAGCAGCAGAGTGTTCATGGTGAAGCAGTGAAGCAGATTTCTTCCTCCTGTAGAGCAGATGGACTGGTCAGTGAGTTTTCTGAGGACGGACTATGTCATTTTATACTAAATATCAGGCTTGTCATGAGGGCGCAGTAAATGTGCTTGAAATTGATTTGTATGGCTTGTGTGTCTCGTGGTTATTGTCTGACTTGATGGTGGTCTTGTGCTGATTGTCTTCAGTTACACCTCTCTGCACCTCTCATTTTCATTGGTTCACATATTTTTAAGTCTTTCATGTCATCTGTAGAATTGTGTTTTCTGGTAGAACAACTCAACTTTACATCTGTTCATCTGTCTTTACATGGCCCCCAAACAATTGCTTAGTTTTCCTGTCTTGACGTTGCCTTACTGTGTATAACGTTGTAGATTATGTACTAGAATAAATGCGATGAAGCTGCCGTGGGCTTGAGATACAGAATAAAGCCCAGAGAGGTTGGTTTTAAATCATTACTCAATGATTCTGCAATGACTTTGCAGGTGGCCAGCCCGTATCACATTCAGACCCATTCGTTGGTCATCTCCATGAAGCCTGGTGCTGAGGTGAGTCCACTTGCTAGAGTCAGAACAAAGAGGAATTAGGTGACTCCACATTTAGACCTCACACTGAGATAATATATGTTCTTGTGGTTGGTTTGCTCACCTGACAGAAGGTTGTAGAGGTTGCAGTAGTTGAGGCCATTAAGGTCTAGTTGGCTAAAACATCTGGGCCTGGAGTAAGTTATTTTAAGTAAAGGTTTAATTACAGCAATCTTAAAAGACTGAGGCACATATAGTGTTAATAAAAACAGATTTATCTGGTTAATTAATGGAAAAACCTCCTTGAACAACTGAGTTGGGATGGGATCTAGAAGACAAGTCGATGGTTTAGATGCTGTAATTGTTGACGTGAGCTCAGAAAGATCTACTGGAGAGAAGAATTCCAGATACTGATTAGGTCTTACAGAAGTTTCTAAAGCCACTGTACTTGCATCTTTGACAGCTGTCGGAAAAATGCCATTAATTGAAATGTTTCTCTAATATCTACAATTTTATTTGTAAAGAAGCTCATGAAGTCATTACTACTGAGGGGTAAAGGAATAGATGGCTCAACAGAGCTCTCTACGCCTCTCATTTTCATTGGTTCACATTTGTTTAAGTCTTTCATGTCATCTGTAGAATTGTGTTTTCTGACAGAACAACTCAACTTTGAAAATCTGTTATAGTGTGAGTAGAGGACTGGGGGTCCGAGGGAGGAGTTGTGGAGTACAGCCGATGAGGTAGGGAAGGGGTGTCAATATGACCTGGGGCCCAAAACCTCCAGGAGGCTCCAATGTGGTCCACCGGCTCAATTTGCAAAATGCAAAAGCGACACAGAAGACATTCACTGCCAACTTTCATTAAAATGAACAGCTAATCCTAATTTGTCCACTAGGGGTCAAACTGTTTTAGTCACAGTTGCAGACATAACACAACACTGAGACCCAGAACTAAGCAGTAGATGGCAGCAATGCATCGAAATTGCTGCCAACAACAGTTAAAGGATAATTCATTAAATGTAAAAATTTTCATAATGTACTTTTTTTGCACAAAAACAAAGGGAAACAACTGGAGTCGTTGTTATTTATAGGTTATTATGTTATAAAGTTAACTGGTCTGGCCCCCATTCAAAATATGTCAAAATGTACCCATCCGGGGGATCCTTGTCTTTACAGGGCCCCAAACAATTGTTTCGTTTTCCTGTCTTGACGTTGCCTTACTGTGTATAACGTTGAAGATTATGTACTAGAATAAATGCAATGAAGCTGTCATGGGCTTGAGATACAGAATAAAGCCCAGAGAGGCTGGTTTTAAATCATTACTCAGTGTGTTTCTCAGTTGTTCTAATTGTTTTAGTCATTATTCATTCAGTCTTGTTACAGCTGTCAAACCATCAGCTTAAACATGGTGGTAAAATTAAACATGATGTTTGTATTTATCCACATCAAACCCAGTAGTGACTGTCATGAATACCCTGTGATACTACTACATGTTGTGAAGATCAGAAAAAAAACATGCACGCAGAGAGCAAATTCAAATTCCAACTACTTTTATTGGTAAATTGAATTGAAATACAACAAATGCAATGCAAAAAGCTTGTTAGGCTTTGCAGGTGGCCAGTCCGTATCCCAGGCAGGCCCATTCGTTGGTCATCTCCATGAAGCCTGGTGCTGAGGTGAGTCCACTTGCTGGAGTCAGAACAAAGAAAGAAATTAGGTGATACCACATTTAGACCTCACACTGAGATAATATATGTTCTTGTGGTTGATTTGCTCACCTGACAGAAGGTTGTAGAGGTTGCAGTAGTTGAGGCCATTGTCAAGAAGACTGGTGAATCCAAGAGAAGTGGACTGAGCCTGGAAGGAAAGGAGAAAGCATTAATTTGGTTTCTCTACTTTAAATATTGTTAATCTCCGATTCAGTATTTTAGCCAAAGGAAAAGAAAAGACATTTTTAACTGTTAATACGACGGGAATGATTCATATCAGCATTTTTGATACTCACAGTCACACGGCAGCCACCGGTCAGGACGGTGGGGCTCAGTCGGATGGTGATGTTCTCAGCCTGGAGGCCATCGGGGGAAGAGTGGTTGGCTTTGATATAGTTAGCAGTGGCTGACACAAGCTGGGAATAGAAAACATTAAAGTAAATACATGGTATTGATTTATTTTACATCAATATTAGGGTATATTTTTTGTAGTGGCTCTTACCACGTACTCAGGACTGAACGCCTGAATCTGTAACACCATTTTGGTGCTGATTTCTGCACAAGGTGTCGCAAAGAGCCTGTGAAGGAGAGTAAAACAGTCTGAACTCATTAATGTGTAAAATAATATGTAGCATTCATGAACTAAAAACCTGAACTCACATTCAAATACAGAGACAGAAAATGAAACACTCACCAGAGAGTTCTGCAGAAGGCATGGTAAGAAGCAGGAGGAGGAACAGGAGCAGGAGGAGCAGGAGCAGCAGCTAAAGAACCAAACAGTCCTGCAAAGAGAGCAGAGGCCAGCAGCAGAGTGTTCATGGTGAAGCAGTGAAGCAGATTTCTTCCTCCTGTAGAGCAGATGGACTGGTCAGTGAGTTTTCTGAGGACGGACTATGTCATTTTATACTAAATATCAGGCTTGTCATGAGGGCGCAGTAAATGTGCTTGAAATTGATTTGTATGGCTTGTGTGTCTCGTGGTTATTGTCTGACTTGATGGTGGTCTTGTGCTGATTGTCTTCAGTTACACCTCTCTGCACCTCTCATTTTCATTGGTTCACATATTTTTAAGTCTTTCATGTCATCTGTAGAATTGTGTTTTCTGGTAGAACAACTCAACTTTACATCTGTTCATCTGTCTTTACATGGCCCCCAAACAATTGCTTAGTTTTCCTGTCTTGACGTTGCCTTACTGTGTATAACGTTGTAGATTATGTACTAGAATAAATGCGATGAAGCTGCCGTGGGCTTGAGATACAGAATAAAGCCCAGAGAGGTTGGTTTTAAATCATTACTCAATGATTCTGCAATGACTTTGCAGGTGGCCAGCCCGTATCACATTCAGACCCATTCGTTGGTCATCTCCATGAAGCCTGGTGCTGAGGTGAGTCCACTTGCTAGAGTCAGAACAAAGAGGAATTAGGTGACTCCACATTTAGACCTCACACTGAGATAATATATGTTCTTGTGGTTGGTTTGCTCACCTGACAGAAGGTTGTAGAGGTTGCAGTAGTTGAGGCCATTAAGGTCTAGTTGGCTAAAACATCTGGGCCTGGAGTAAGTTATTTTAAGTAAAGGTTTAATTACAGCAATCTTAAAAGACTGAGGCACATATAGTGTTAATAAAAACAGATTTATCTGGTTAATTAATGGAAAAACCTCCTTGAACAACTGAGTTGGGATGGGATCTAGAAGACAAGTCGATGGTTTAGATGCTGTAATTGTTGACGTGAGCTCAGAAAGATCTACTGGAGAGAAGAATTCCAGATACTGATTAGGTCTTACAGAAGTTTCTAAAGCCACTGTACTTGCATCTTTGACAGCTGTCGGAAAAATGCCATTAATTGAAATGTTTCTCTAATATCTACAATTTTATTTGTAAAGAAGCTCATGAAGTCATTACTACTGAGGGGTAAAGGAATAGATGGCTCAACAGAGCTCTCTACGCCTCTCATTTTCATTGGTTCACATTTGTTTAAGTCTTTCATGTCATCTGTAGAATTGTGTTTTCTGACAGAACAACTCAACTTTGAAAATCTGTTATAGTGTGAGTAGAGGACTGGGGGTCCGAGGGAGGAGTTGTGGAGTACAGCCGATGAGGTAGGGAAGGGGTGTCAATATGACCTGGGGCCCAAAACCTCCAGGAGGCTCCAATGTGGTCCACCGGCTCAATTTGCAAAATGCAAAAGCGACACAGAAGACATTCACTGCCAACTTTCATTAAAATTAACAGCTAATCCTAATTTGTCCACTAGGGGTCAAACTGTTTTAGTCACAGTTGCAGACATAACACAACACTGAGACCCAGAACTAAGCAGTAGATGGCAGCAATGCATCGAAATTGCTGCCAACAACAGTTAAAGGATAATTCATTAAATGTAAAAATTTTCATAATGTACTTTTTTTGCACAAAAACAAAGGGAAACAACTGGAGTCGTTGTTATTTATAGGTTATTATGTTATAAAGTTAACTGGTCTGGCCCCCATTCAAAATATGTCAAAATGTACCCATCCGGGGGATCCTTGTCTTTACAGGGCCCCAAACAATTGTTTCGTTTTCCTGTCTTGACGTTGCCTTACTGTGTATAACGTTGAAGATTATGTACTAGAATAAATGCAATGAAGCTGTCATGGGCTTGAGATACAGAATAAAGCCCAGAGAGGCTGGTTTTAAATCATTACTCAGTGTGTTTCTCAGTTGTTCTAATTGTTTTAGTCATTATTCATTCAGTCTTGTTACAGCTGTCAAACCATCAGCTTAAACATGGTGGTAAAATTAAACATGATGTTTGTATTTATCCACATCAAACCCAGTAGTGACTGTCATGAATACCCTGTGATACTACTACATGTTGTGAAGATCAGAAAAAAAACATGCACGCAGAGAGCAAATTCAAATTCCAACTACTTTTATTGGTAAATTGAATTGAAATACAACAAATGCAATGCAAAAAGCTTGTTAGGCTTTGCAGGTGGCCAGTCCGTATCCCAGGCAGGCCCATTCGTTGGTCATCTCCATGAAGCCTGGTGCTGAGGTGAGTCCACTTGCTGGAGTCAGAACAAAGAAAGAAATTAGGTGATACCACATTTAGACCTCACACTGAGATAATATATGTTCTTGTGGTTGATTTGCTCACCTGACAGAAGGTTGTAGAGGTTGCAGTAGTTGAGGCCATTGTCAAGAAGACTGGTGAATCCAAGAGAAGTGGACTGAGCCTGGAAGGAAAGGAGAAAGCATTAATTTGGTTTCTCTACTTTAAATATTGTTAATCTCCGATTCAGTATTTTAGCCAAAGGAAAAGAAAAGACATTTTTAACTGTTAATACGACGGGAATGATTCATATCAGCATTTTTGATACTCACAGTCACACGGCAGCCACCGGTCAGGACGGTGGGGCTCAGTCGGATGGTGATGTTCTCAGCCTGGAGGCCATCGGGGGAAGAGTGGTTGGCTTTGATATAGTTAGCAGTGGCTGACACAAGCTGGGAATAGAAAACATTAAAGTAAATACATGGTATTGATTTATTTTACATCAATATTAGGGTATATTTTTTGTAGTGGCTCTTACCACGTACTCAGGACTGAACGCCTGAATCTGTAACACCATTTTGGTGCTGATTTCTGCACAAGGTGTCGCAAAGAGCCTGTGAAGGAGAGTAAAACAGTCTGAACTCATTAATGTGTAAAATAATATGTAGCATTCATGAACTAAAAACCTGAACTCACATTCAAATACAGAGACAGAAAATGAAACACTCACCAGAGAGTTCTGCAGAAGGCATGGTAAGGAGCAGGAGGAGGAACAGGAGCAGGAGGAGCAGGAGCAGCAGCTAAAGAACCAAACAGTCCTGCAAAGAGAGCAGAGGCCAGCAGCAGAGTGTTCATGGTGAAGCAGTGAAGCAGATTTCTTCCTCCTGTAGAGCAGATGGACTGGTCAGTGAGTTTTCTGAGGACGGACTATGTCATTTTATACTAAATATCAGGCTTGTCATGAGGGCGCAGTAAATGTGCTTGAAATTGATTTGTATGGCTTGTGTGTCTCGTGGTTATTGTCTGACTTGATGGTGGTCTTGTGCTGATTGTCTTCAGTTACACCTCTCTGCACCTCTCATTTTCATTGGTTCACATATTTTTAAGTCTTTCATGTCATCTGTAGAATTGTGTTTTCTGGTAGAACAACTCAACTTTACATCTGTTCATCTGTCTTTACATGGCCCCCAAACAATTGCTTAGTTTTCCTGTCTTGACGTTGCCTTACTGTGTATAACGTTGTAGATTATGTACTAGAATAAATGCGATGAAGCTGCCGTGGGCTTGAGATACAGAATAAAGCCCAGAGAGGTTGGTTTTAAATCATTACTCAATGATTCTGCAATGACTTTGCAGGTGGCCAGCCCGTATCACATTCAGACCCATTCGTTGGTCATCTCCATGAAGCCTGGTGCTGAGGTGAGTCCACTTGCTAGAGTCAGAACAAAGAGGAATTAGGTGACTCCACATTTAGACCTCACACTGAGATAATATATGTTCTTGTGGTTGGTTTGCTCACCTGACAGAAGGTTGTAGAGGTTGCAGTAGTTGAGGCCATTAAGGTCTAGTTGGCTAAAACATCTGGGCCTGGAGTAAGTTATTTTAAGTAAAGATTTAATTACAGCAATCTTAAAAGACTGAGGCACATATAGTGTTAATAAAAACAGATTTATCTGGTTAATTAATGGAAAAACCTCCTTGAACAACTGAGTTGGGATGGGATCTAGAAGACAAGTCGATGGTTTAGATGCTGTAATTGTTGACGTGAGCTCAGAAAGATCTACTGGAGAGAAGAATTCCAGATACTGATTAGGTCTTACAGAAGTTTCTAAAGCCACTGTACTTGCATCTTTGACAGCTGTCGGAAAAATGCCATTAATTGAAATGTTTCTCTAATATCTACAATTTTATTTGTAAAGAAGCTCATGAAGTCATTACTACTGAGGGGTAAAGGAATAGATGGCTCAACAGAGCTCTCTACGCCTCTCATTTTCATTGGTTCACATTTGTTTAAGTCTTTCATGTCATCTGTAGAATTGTGTTTTCTGACAGAACAACTCAACTTTGAAAATCTGTTATAGTGTGAGTAGAGGACTGGGGGTCCGAGGGAGGAGTTGTGGAGTACAGCCGATGAGGTAGGGAAGGGGTGTCAATATGACCTGGGGCCCAAAACCTCCAGGAGGCTCCAATGTGGTCCACCGGCTCAATTTGCAAAATGCAAAAGCGACACAGAAGACATTCACTGCCAACTTTCATTAAAATGAACAGCTAATCCTAATTTGTCCACTAGGGGTCAAACTGTTTTAGTCACAGTTGCAGACATAACACAACACTGAGACCCAGAACTAAGCAGTAGATGGCAGCAATGCATCGAAATTGCTGCCAACAACAGTTAAAGGATAATTCATTAAATGTAAAAATTTTCATAATGTACTTTTTTTGCACAAAAACAAAGGGAAACAACTGGAGTCGTTGTTATTTATAGGTTATTATGTTATAAAGTTAACTGGTCTGGCCCCCATTCAAAATATGTCAAAATGTACCCATCCGGGGGATCCTTGTCTTTACAGGGCCCCAAACAATTGTTTCGTTTTCCTGTCTTGACGTTGCCTTACTGTGTATAACGTTGAAGATTATGTACTAGAATAAATGCAATGAAGCTGTCATGGGCTTGAGATACAGAATAAAGCCCAGAGAGGCTGGTTTTAAATCATTACTCAGTGTGTTTCTCAGTTGTTCTAATTGTTTTAGTCATTATTCATTCAGTCTTGTTACAGCTGTCAAACCATCAGCTTAAACATGGTGGTAAAATTAAACATGATGTTTGTATTTATCCACATCAAACCCAGTAGTGACTGTCATGAATACCCTGTGATACTACTACATGTTGTGAAGATCAGAAAAAAAACATGCACGCAGAGAGCAAATTCAAATTCCAACTACTTTTATTGGTAAATTGAATTGAAATACAACAAATGCAATGCAAAAAGCTTGTTAGGCTTTGCAGGTGGCCAGTCCGTATCCCAGGCAGGCCCATTCGTTGGTCATCTCCATGAAGCCTGGTGCTGAGGTGAGTCCACTTGCTGGAGTCAGAACAAAGAAAGAAATTAGGTGATACCACATTTAGACCTCACACTGAGATAATATATGTTCTTGTGGTTGATTTGCTCACCTGACAGAAGGTTGTAGAGGTTGCAGTAGTTGAGGCCATTGTCAAGAAGACTGGTGAATCCAAGAGAAGTGGACTGAGCCTGGAAGGAAAGGAGAAAGCATTAATTTGGTTTCTCTACTTTAAATATTGTTAATCTCCGATTCAGTATTTTAGCCAAAGGAAAAGAAAAGACATTTTTAACTGTTAATACGACGGGAATGATTCATATCAGCATTTTTGATACTCACAGTCACACGGCAGCCACCGGTCAGGACGGTGGGGCTCAGTCGGATGGTGATGTTCTCAGCCTGGAGGCCATCGGGGGAAGAGTGGTTGGCTTTGATATAGTTAGCAGTGGCTGACACAAGCTGGGAATAGAAAACATTAAAGTAAATACATGGTATTGATTTATTTTACATCAATATTAGGGTATATTTTTTGTAGTGGCTCTTACCACGTACTCAGGACTGAACGCCTGAATCTGTAACACCATTTTGGTGCTGATTTCTGCACAAGGTGTCGCAAAGAGCCTGTGAAGGAGAGTAAAACAGTCTGAACTCATTAATGTGTAAAATAATATGTAGCATTCATGAACTAAAAACCTGAACTCACATTCAAATACAGAGACAGAAAATGAAACACTCACCAGAGAGTTCTGCAGAAGGCATGGTAAGGAGCAGGAGGAGGAACAGGAGCAGGAGGAGCAGGAGCAGCAGCTAAAGAACCAAACAGTCCTGCAAAGAGAGCAGAGGCCAGCAGCAGAGTGTTCATGGTGAAGCAGTGAAGCAGATTTCTTCCTCCTGTAGAGCAGATGGACTGGTCAGTGAGTTTTCTGAGGACGGACTATGTCATTTTATACTAAATATCAGGCTTGTCATGAGGGCGCAGTAAATGTGCTTGAAATTGATTTGTATGGCTTGTGTGTCTCGTGGTTATTGTCTGACTTGATGGTGGTCTTGTGCTGATTGTCTTCAGTTACACCTCTCTGCACCTCTCATTTTCATTGGTTCACATATTTTTAAGTCTTTCATGTCATCTGTAGAATTGTGTTTTCTGGTAGAACAACTCAACTTTACATCTGTTCATCTGTCTTTACATGGCCCCCAAACAATTGCTTAGTTTTCCTGTCTTGACGTTGCCTTACTGTGTATAACGTTGTAGATTATGTACTAGAATAAATGCGATGAAGCTGCCGTGGGCTTGAGATACAGAATAAAGCCCAGAGAGGTTGGTTTTAAATCATTACTCAATGATTCTGCAATGACTTTGCAGGTGGCCAGCCCGTATCACATTCAGACCCATTCGTTGGTCATCTCCATGAAGCCTGGTGCTGAGGTGAGTCCACTTGCTAGAGTCAGAACAAAGAGGAATTAGGTGACTCCACATTTAGACCTCACACTGAGATAATATATGTTCTTGTGGTTGGTTTGCTCACCTGACAGAAGGTTGTAGAGGTTGCAGTAGTTGAGGCCATTAAGGTCTAGTTGGCTAAAACATCTGGGCCTGGAGTAAGTTATTTTAAGTAAAGGTTTAATTACAGCAATCTTAAAAGACTGAGGCACATATAGTGTTAATAAAAACAGATTTATCTGGTTAATTAATGGAAAAACCTCCTTGAACAACTGAGTTGGGATGGGATCTAGAAGACAAGTCGATGGTTTAGATGCTGTAATTGTTGACGTGAGCTCAGAAAGATCTACTGGAGAGAAGAATTCCAGATACTGATTAGGTCTTACAGAAGTTTCTAAAGCCACTGTACTTGCATCTTTGACAGCTGTCGGAAAAATGCCATTAATTGAAATGTTTCTCTAATATCTACAATTTTATTTGTAAAGAAGCTCATGAAGTCATTACTACTGAGGGGTAAAGGAATAGATGGCTCAACAGAGCTCTCTACGCCTCTCATTTTCATTGGTTCACATTTGTTTAAGTCTTTCATGTCATCTGTAGAATTGTGTTTTCTGACAGAACAACTCAACTTTGAAAATCTGTTATAGTGTGAGTAGAGGACTGGGGGTCCGAGGGAGGAGTTGTGGAGTACAGCCGATGAGGTAGGGAAGGGGTGTCAATATGACCTGGGGCCCAAAACCTCCAGGAGGCTCCAATGTGGTCCACCGGCTCAATTTGCAAAATGCAAAAGCGACACAGAAGACATTCACTGCCAACTTTCATTAAAATGAACAGCTAATCCTAATTTGTCCACTAGGGGTCAAACTGTTTTAGTCACAGTTGCAGACATAACACAACACTGAGACCCAGAACTAAGCAGTAGATGGCAGCAATGCATCGAAATTGCTGCCAACAACAGTTAAAGGATAATTCATTAAATGTAAAAATTTTCATAATGTACTTTTTTTGCACAAAAACAAAGGGAAACAACTGGAGTCGTTGTTATTTATAGGTTATTATGTTATAAAGTTAACTGGTCTGGCCCCCATTCAAAATATGTCAAAATGTACCCATCCGGGGGATCCTTGTCTTTACAGGGCCCCAAACAATTGTTTCGTTTTCCTGTCTTGACGTTGCCTTACTGTGTATAACGTTGAAGATTATGTACTAGAATAAATGCAATGAAGCTGTCATGGGCTTGAGATACAGAATAAAGCCCAGAGAGGCTGGTTTTAAATCATTACTCAGTGTGTTTCTCAGTTGTTCTAATTGTTTTAGTCATTATTCATTCAGTCTTGTTACAGCTGTCAAACCATCAGCTTAAACATGGTGGTAAAATTAAACATGATGTTTGTATTTATCCACATCAAACCCAGTAGTGACTGTCATGAATACCCTGTGATACTACTACATGTTGTGAAGATCAGAAAAAAAACATGCACGCAGAGAGCAAATTCAAATTCCAACTACTTTTATTGGTAAATTGAATTGAAATACAACAAATGCAATGCAAAAAGCTTGTTAGGCTTTGCAGGTGGCCAGTCCGTATCCCAGGCAGGCCCATTCGTTGGTCATCTCCATGAAGCCTGGTGCTGAGGTGAGTCCACTTGCTGGAGTCAGAACAAAGAAAGAAATTAGGTGATACCACATTTAGACCTCACACTGAGATAATATATGTTCTTGTGGTTGATTTGCTCACCTGACAGAAGGTTGTAGAGGTTGCAGTAGTTGAGGCCATTGTCAAGAAGACTGGTGAATCCAAGAGAAGTGGACTGAGCCTGGAAGGAAAGGAGAAAGCATTACTTCGGTTTCTCTACTTTAAATATTGTTAATCTCCGATTCAGTATTTTAGCCAAAGGAAAAGAAAAGACATTTTTAACTGTTAATACGACGGGAATGATTCATATCAGCATTTTTGATACTCACAGTCACACGGCAGCCACCGGTCAGGACGGTGGGGCTCAGTCGGATGGTGATGTTCTCAGCCTGGAGGCCATCGGGGGAAGAGTGGTTGGCTTTGATATAGTTAGCAGTGGCTGACACAAGCTGGGAATAGAAAACATTAAAGTAAATACATGGTATTGATTTATTTTACATCAATATTAGGGTATATTTTTTGTAGTGGCTCTTACCACGTACTCAGGACTGAACGCCTGAATCTGTAACACCATTTTGGTGCTGATTTCTGCACAAGGTGTCGCAAAGAGCCTGTGAAGGAGAGTAAAACAGTCTGAACTCATTAATGTGTAAAATAATATGTAGCATTCATGAACTAAAAACCTGAACTCACATTCAAATACAGAGACAGAAAATGAAACACTCACCAGAGAGTTCTGCAGAAGGCATGGTAAGGAGCAGGAGGAGGAACAGGAGCAGGAGGAGCAGGAGCAGCAGCTAAAGAACCAAACAGTCCTGCAAAGAGAGCAGAGGCCAGCAGCAGAGTGTTCATGGTGAAGCAGTGAAGCAGATTTCTTCCTCCTGTAGAGCAGATGGACTGGTCAGTGAGTTTTCTGAGGACGGACTATGTCATTTTATACTAAATATCAGGCTTGTCATGAGGGCGCAGTAAATGCGCTCGAAATTGATTTGCGTGACTTGTGTGTCTTGTGGTTTTTATCAAAGTGGCTTGTGGTCTTGTGCTGATTGTTCTCAGTCACACCATGACATGCCCGTCACCGTGATTCGTTCCCACATTCAAACCGATCCCATTATATTAATAGATAATATCTCTTTAAGAACACTTGATAAAAATGTGTGTCTTCTTCTCAGTATCATGGACATGAATTGTAACTCTGGACGTTTTTTGTCACTGATGTCTTCAGAGACAGTTGAGATAGTAAACAGTGACATCTCTGATAAGAAACAGTGTAATCTGTAATTGTGGAAAATTTGAAAATATATTGTAAATAAAGTTTCTCTGGTAGAAAGAATGCTTATGTGTATGGCTTAATATCTACCAAGGACATGATTGTAGTTTTAGGTCAGGGGAATGACCATGAGGCCATGTAATGGCAATGACGTATTAAATAATTTCACGCATATGATTTGTTGTTCATGTGGTCACTGACGAACGGAAAACAGTGGTCTTCTGATATGTGAATGACTGGTCACGGTCATTGAGACAGACACACAAACACACTGCAATGTTAGAATCAGCAGCAGCGACATAAATGCAGACAAGTTTTCAGCTTATATTCTTTTTAAAAAAAGTGCTCTGTTTTATCTGTAGAACATTACTAAATTATAAAGATTTTATTATAAAGAGGCTAATTAGAACAGTGTCATAATTTCAAGGAAGACACAACAGGAACATAAACTTTAATTCCCTAACATTTGTTGTATCAAACTAGTGGAGAAAGAAACATTCAAAACACACTTTTAGGGCCTTATTATACTGCGCTTTGTCTTTTAGAAAGAAATGCTAATTTGTGAATGTATGATTAGATGATTTCTTCTTTGCATATTCAGACATAACATGTCTAAAAACACACAAAATACAAAAAAGAAGTTGTCTCAATGCAAGTGATCTGCCAGGGAAATAGTATGGTAACATCTATTAGTTATTTGTTTTAAAATAATGGGGAAGTTTCATGGTGATGTCTGCTTGAGATATTTTTTTACCCTATTTATTTGTAGTGTCTCTTGGAACAAAGGAACTCCCGCTCATTCAGTCTCAATTACTGTATGTAGACAATTATTTATGATTTTATTTAATTCCTGGACTACTGTAACCCACAAAGCTCTAAACAGCTCTAACATTTGGTAGAAACTTTTGAAGTTGTGTCTCCTAAACCTCTCTCTGCAAATGTGTCTCCCTTTGCACAAATGTGGAAAGCATCTCAAGCTGGTTTGCATACTTACGCTTAATTTTGTTATTGTATATATTACTCCTGCTGCATCACCCACCCTGATATTATCCTATAAGACACCTTGATAAACGTGGCAATTCTCTCCAGTATCCAACTATTCAGGTCCAGAGGGATCAAAAATCCCTAAATACTCCCTCCACTGCAATTTATGATTCAGTCTTCATATTGGCTTCGACCCTTTTAAGCCAAATGTACTGTTGCTTGTTCATCTGTTCATAAAACGCTTAAATGTTGACATGTGGCGCCCCCTGCAGTCACAGTTGAGGAACACATTTTGTATCTTTCTGTGAACAGTAAAGCTGATGGACCGTCCGGCCTGAGGGTGGGGCTGAAGTCCTTTCAGTCAATTTCAGAGAACGACAATAATGTTTTTTTTTTTGTTTTTTTTTCGTGTGGTGGCCTGGTTGCTATTTCTGGTCCTTATCTTGTTTTCACACTGGTTAGGCTGTCTCAAGCCCGAAGCACTGTGAATCAATAGTTTCCTCAAAGAAACAACTGCGAGATAAATGAATTAAAAGAACAATGAACCGTGGCAAATGGCAAACCTTACCCCTTAAATAATAACTGGGGCATTTAAACATGTTTCAAGATGGCACGCAGGCAGTATAATGTGATTAATGCCTCTACTGAGACTCTACTGTACCTTCCTCCATGTTTTAACACACAGCAAAATAATTTATTGAATAAATGGCCTCAATGTATGTGACCATAGGAACACCACACTCACGTCCAACTGCTGAACGCCAGTCTCCACCCCATCAGGCCTGGTTGTGCAGCCTCACCTCAGAAAGACGGAGGGTTCAGTCACTCCTTCACGCAAATTTGCAAATTTGAGTTGTCCTCTGATGCGCTCTGATAGGAGGGTCGCTGGGAGGGTCTCATATAAATACAAAAAGTGTAGTGTTTACTGTGAGAAGGGGCTGATCACTCCGGACGGCACCACATCCAGTCAAGACTACGATGAGCGTCAAAATCCTGCTTTCTGCCTCAGCTCTGTGCCTGCTGATAGGTGCCTTCTCAGCGGCAGAGCCTCCAACGTGCAGAGTAATATGGTAAAGTATTAAAACATCCTCTGAATTTGGTTTTCTGATCTTCTGGTCCACCCAAAAAATGCTGTTTGCTGTTTGTTAGCGTAAAATATTGATGAATCATTGTTACTGAAATTTGCTTTTTTTCCCCCTGTAAAATGTAAAAAGAAAGAAATTTTAATATTTAAACAATATTTTTTCGTCAAAGGATTTTTGACTTGCCCTGCGTTGATCCGGTCAACGCCCTGGTGAACCAGGCGAAAGCTTGGATTGAGAAAAAGTGTTATGATGGCCAAGGAAAGTGTAAGTATGAGGTAATTAGAGCATGTCTTCTTTGTTTTTCTTTTTCCTGTGTATCTAAAGTGGTGACTGATGAGGGGAATTGTACCTTCACATCTGTTTCTGTAGCTCATTTTTATATTTTGACTTTCAGATAGTAAAGCAGTCGGCCACATTCATTGAAATCAAGCACACGGCCCTCAAAACCAATGTGACCACTGACCTCACATTTGATTTTAAGCCTCCCACGGCGCCATCCTTCTGCAGAATGAGCGTAAGTTTGCTGTTGTGACAATCAGTGAATTACAGTTCGTTTGTTTTTGCATGCTAACATAGTACTGTTTGTCATTTCCACACAGGGCTTATCCACTAGAAAGCCAGTGAAAGGCGACAGTCCAAACGACTACTGCCTCCTCTTCAACCTAGTTGATGGTACAGAGATTGACTTTATACGTACAGCAGTATTTAAGAACAGACTCAAGAATATGTGCTCCTAATCCATGTTTCTGTTCTTCTCGCTACAAACAGGAAGTGGACTGACAAAAGCAAAAGGCTACAGGGAGATCTGCAATGAGGCAATGTGTCCCCCACTCAAGTCTGCAACATGCCACAAACAGCGCTGGGCTGTTTAAATCATTTGGATCTATAGTTTCTCTTCAATAGAGACTATGATGTGGTAGAGGTAGCTCATGATTTTTTTAGGATCAAGGCCTAGGATCAGACATTTGATGCTAATTGTGTTTCAGTTTCCGTTTTAAAAACAAATTTTTGCTTCCTGTACACTCCAGACTGACTCGAGCTCATGTATTATGTGTTACTTTTGCTGTTTTTTAAGGAACTTTAAGTTAAGTTTGAACTGAATCTGCATTTATTAACCACACACTTCCTGAATAAATGGATGTCGCATGCAAAAGTCTTCCTCTGTTGTCTGGACACACTGTTGGAAACCAGTGCCATCATCCCTTTATTTTATTTTCTTGAGGGGGCACACTTTCACAAAGTTTTTAATTATTGAATTCAGTCTGGTAGTCGGAGACAAGGCACAAAAAGGCCCGACGTTTCTATATTATTTACTCACTATTCCATTTTAAAGCTACGCTGAACAAGAAGATATTAGAGATAGTTACTCTTCTTAGGAATGACATTAAATTATTACACTACTAATTTTAGATGAGGAAAGTTTTTACTGATGCAATTTAACTCTTAACTTATTGATCTTAAAATCTTGTATAAATAAATAGTAGTTGAAATGAAAATTTTGCAAAATAAAGGGGAAATAAATGCACGAGAAATGCTATGGAGACCTGCAGTAAGGCTATATGTTCCTTAAAGGACAATGATGAATGAGTTGACTCTTATGTAAAATATATAATGTACCAAAATATTGGTTTTGAACATTAAACTTTAACATAATACAGCATGGTGTTCTCCATTGCATTTCCCTAACTCGGTGTCGGTAGTGTATGCCATGTGCAAGATTCCTAAATAAATGTTCCTTTAATGAGGCGTCTAATTGTTTGTGCTGACTGTCACATAAAACCGAACGTAAAAAGTTTCACCAGCATCTGATCCGGATGTTGCAGAGCGTGTGAGAGCATGATACAAAGACTCACTCATTATGCACTTGTTTTATTTACAACACACACCATTTTCTTTATCCATGGAATGGATGGATTAAAAACAAAACTGCCCGAAGAAGACAGTGTACAGTCTGGCGTATATATATATCTATATATCTATATAGATATACATATATATATACATAGTATGCGTTATGTTTTGTTCTCGTTCCTTTTGAGTATATACTGCATGTATCTGTGTACAACATCTAGACTGCAGTGATTGCAAAATGCTCCTCGTCTCTTCCGTACCCTTGCCTCGCTCTCACTCTCTCTCTCTGGCGTATTGGACTCTGTCTAATCAGCCCCATCTACTTCCTTTAATGACACTCCAAATTAGCCCTAATGCTTAGCAGCATGTGTCAAGGCAGACTGAAGAAAAGCAAAAAAAGAAAGCACAGAGGAGCCTGGAAACAACCAAGGACACGTCAATGCAGTGAAACCTCCTGCTTTTCATGTATCCAAACAGTCAGGTATTTCAAGTGATGTAAGTGATATAAGTGGGGTCATTGTAAAAGTGTGTAACCTTTAAAAGTCTGATTTACCTTTCAAAAATAAAAACAACCAAACATCTGCACCATATGGATTTTTGGGGCAGTAACAGAAGGAGGAGGATTACTTGGTAGCTGTGAGGCTAAATCAAATAATATATTGCATTTCAGACCCACTTTATTGACAGCTTCTTGCCCTCAGTACAATGCAATGCGACATCTGAGGTGCAGAGCACACACGAATAAATACGGCAATAACTACAGCACCGACTTCGCCTCGCTGACCGTGTTTAATTCACATTCGCCGGAGCCATCAGAACCTCGCCACAAACACACAAACCGAGAAGACGCCACACACAACACTGAGCCAAAGGGCTTTTTGCTTCCACCTTAAATTACAGCGATCGTGGAACAACGTGAGCGGATATGCAAAGAAGTTCAGAGCTGCTTCGGGAAAGCAAAGATGTTCTCTTTTCTGTGACCAAACACCACTGGAGAACTGCGAGCTCAGACTGGAAGCTAGGAATTTCACATGGATCATAAAGCAGGACAGTAGTTGTGAATCTGCTGCTCAGTCACTTCATTGAACCGTAAAAAAGGAAAGACGGGTACAAGATTGATCATGGACAACAGCTATGAAAGAATGACATCTTAGTTTTAACAACGGCATGCATTTGCCCTTACGTTAGATTTTACCTGTTAAAAATGACCATAAATAAAAGTTTGACCTGTTGACCTCAGTTCAATCAGTTTAACCGTCCATGATTAATTAAAAAAAAAATAAAAAATCCTTTTCTGAAATGTTATAAAATGGTATCACCTCGATATTAATGGAAGATTATGTTGTGTATCCTGTACAGCTGATGTTGATGACCATTTCAAGTAAGAGAGTAACAAAAACAAGGAGCACATGATGAACGCTCAGGTTCCTCGGAGTCAGGACAACTCCACAACTCCACAACCACGGCGTCACATTTAATGGCAAACCAAAGGCAATTGTGAGACAGTGACGTTTCTTCAGGATCCAGGCTGTGTATTGCATTTATAACACAATACAGTACATGTCGATGTCCGATTTACTTCTTTCCCAAACTCTTGGTTTATGTGCGATGTTGTATCTGTGCATATATGAAACACTGTAGATCATAATACATATTTGTCAGACTTAATTTTGCCTGTTTTGTTTTTTCTTTGTTTGAGAATTTCTATGAGCCTTTATTAGTAATTTAACTCTAGTGTAACATACAGTAAGTGTATTGAATAATGGTTACATTGCATAAAACAGCCTGGTTCTATTAATGAACGCACAGGCAAGAGTGTTTTTTTAGTTTTTTCTTTTTTCCACAGTATGTTTCTTTATTCCTGCTGATTAATTCATGTTACTGTTCCTAGACATGTGTTCAGTGGAATTCATGGAAAAACTAAATAGAGGCGGAACAATTGGAGCAGCAGCACCGGCCGCCGCCGATACAAAATTGATGAGATGACTTTTTTTATTTTATTCAGAAACATGTGCCGTGCTGCTTTTCCCCCCGTCTTCTCTCCTTTCTCTGCTCCTTCTCTGTGTCCTGTTCCATGTGGAGTATTATGTAAACTTACAAACCTTGTACAAAAGTTAAAAAAAGAAGAAGAATATGGATTGGTTTGATTTAAACTGGATGAACTACCACTGTTTGGAGAATCCAAACTCGGCATGAAAAACAAAAGAGGAAGCGGGGTGTTAGCTGTTCACTAACTGGTACTACAAGACAGTAGATACCGTGGATAATGTGGGTAATTATTTTCTCTTACACACACACACAAACACACAAACACAACTAACCTCCCCTTTCTCTCTCCCACCCTCCAGTGAGGCAGTAAATGAAAGCCGATAGCCTGCTTGCCATCAGGTGTTTAGCACAGCTTAGCACATTTTCAAGAACACCGAACCCGCCGTGGATCAAACCGTCCTTAACTACTGGTTGAAAGTTGCATCATGGGCAGAAACGAATGCCTCCACACGCTGTTTATATTCCTACTGTGTCACCTAAACGTCCAGACCAGAGAACCGGAGAGAGAAAGAGGAGGGAATTTAAGCAATCTGTGATTAAGGCAGTCTCATAAATATTGCAGAGAGGTTTTTGGCCCCTGTTTTGGAGATAGACTGCCACAACAGTCTTGAGTTCCTAGCTCTTACCAACAGCTGTGTCCTATCCCAACAGATTACCGAGCAGACGAGTGGATATGAATAGAAATGGCGAAAGAAAAAAGAGAAAAAAAAAAGTCAGAGTATGAGCCACAATGTTTGATCCATGGAAGAAAAATATCCCATCAAAAACAACATCGAGCAGTAATCCTCTTTGGAAGAAAAAGGTCATATTTGGTTTGTGTATCAGTCCTCCACACAATGAATAATCTTTTACAGGGACCCTAAATTTTTTTTTTTTTTAAAAAGAAAAAAAAGAAAAGCACAGCTCAGGGCAACTTAATTAAGAAGTGAAAGTAAAGAAGTAGAAGCCTATGTCTATGTCCACTGAAGTTAGTGCTAGGGGCTTTTTAAGCAGCGTGCAGAGATGGGGATAGACAAAAGTCCCACTTACAGTAGCTTAACTCTGTCTCACGTAATTGAGTTCATTCCAGGATACAGAAAAAAGTCAAAGCAGATACATACATATTAGTTGGACATAAGAGATGAGGCTCCGCCACTGTCTTCAGTTGAGTTCTGCTGATTATTTCTCTTCCTTGAAGCTTGAACATTACAAGTTTGAGCAGTTTTGAAATCTGCCAACATGGCAAACCTCATGTACTACACCCTTTACAGTGCTTCCAATTACTGTACTTAGGGCTTCAAGCAATAACTAGACCCATTATCAGAGCTTCACACCCCTCCGCTATACAATCCCTCAGACCCACTCCTGCATGGAGCGCTTGCAGTACAGTATGTGGCGCTGCGTGCTCTTCCTCCTGAACTGGAAAACGGTGTAGAGGAGGACCATCATGCACAGAGCCAGGACGCAGGGGATAGCGATGGCCACCGCTTTCTCCGTGCCCCCTGTGCTGTCCAGTTTGATGACAACGTCAACGTCTCCGTTGTCATAGTGGCGCTCCTCTGCCGCCGGGGGGCTCCAGTCCCAGTCTGGGTCGGCGGGTAGGCCATCGCATCCCATGAAGTCCCTCAGAATGGACCTCGGGTAGCCCGGCTCCACGCGAAGCAGCTGGTTGTTGAACTTCCAGTATTCCTTTCCCTTGTAAAAGTAGGTAAACCCTGGAGAGATTGAGACACACACATAAAATATGACAAATCTTCCTCTATTGGTTACTCTGCTGCATGCAGTAGTAGTGAAAGGTGGAATAATCATACAAATTGAATCTTAAAACATAGATTTTACATCATTTAAGAGTTACAAACCACTATTTCTCATAAATGATGGTAATGTGATGCAAAGCATTCAAACTTCCTATCGGCAGTCCTACCAGCATGTTTTGCAGTCATACCATTGGCCTTGTCCACAAAAGCCCCCTGTGGCGAGTCGGGAATGCCCTTCCACACGGTTATGGATTTAGGGTAGCCTGGGTCCATGGTCCTCATCTCCTCGTTGTACCTCCAGTATCTACGGACAGGACACAAACACACAAATGCAAATGTTTAGCGAGCCTGTTACTTGACACTTGCAAAAGAAAATGTACTTGTCTGAGCTTATTAGAACATGCGGGCCACTGATCAGCTGAGTAGTCAACCAATGACAGCACTACAGTTTTAGAAAATGGCAGCAGCAGCAGCAGAGTGTGACTTGATTCAGACTAAGAGTTTTCAAAGACCCGGGGCTTGGGAAGCATGGGAGCAATTTAAATCAAATCATCGCAAAAGAAAATTGTGGTTTGTACCCTGTGCAATGCGCTTGAGGTAAAACACTGTTGGTTGGGAGAACTTTTTAAAATATCTTTAGTCCTATTAGGAGTTAACTAACTACTGATGTACTTAGAGCTGTTCACTTGTGAGATCCCTTCACTCAGATCCCTTCACTCAAGTCAACAGCAGGTGTGAACAATGCAGCTACCACCAGGGCTGAAAGATGAAGTCAACATGGAAGTTCCTCGAATGTGGCTCCAAATCCAAGACAATCCAACTGACTAGATATGAAGATGAAGAAACACTTTGTGAAGGTTCCTAAAGAGCAGCTTTGAAGCTCAGTGTGGAGGTTGCCATCTTGGCAGTGCCCGAATGGTCGAAGAGGTGGAGCGTGGTTGGAGCTGAGATGGGTGGGCACCCGCCTGTCACCTAAAAGTGGCCACACCCTCACCCTTTTAGCCTCAGTATAATTTAGACAAGTGAGTCACCTAAAGATTCACCCACCCGTACAGTTGTTACAGAAATAAGCTAGAGACTGAAACCATTTTTTGGTTTGCTTGGTTACCTGTACAAAGGTTTATTCCTGCTGTGAAATTTGGCCTTTTAACACGTACAAAAAGGATTGACTCATTTTTTAGCCCTGTAGGTTGCCGCTTGGTAAATCCTTGGTAAATGGATACCTACTGTATGTTACAATGCCCACATTTTAACATGGGACAAACATGGGCACATTTATACGGAAACTGGTGCAGTTTCAGAGGATTGTAATTTGTCAATGTGAGCAAATCCATTAGCAATTGAACCCTTAACCATCACACTTCGGTGTCTGGTTTGGTGACACCTTTAAGAAGAATCTGTTCACTTTTCTATCAAAGGATTGTGTTTATGATACTCTCAGCTCTGACTATATTATTTCACTATTATAATTCACTTCTTAAGTCCAGGTAAAACTATATAACTATATAAAAAAATGCATCTTGATATTATGAAAGCCAAAATCTGACTTTGCACCTGGTTTCTGTGTACTGTGATTAGAGTGACAGTCATCAGTCTTCAGCCTGCAGCCAATTTCAGGCTCATCATTTAATGACCATCAACTGTATTCCACATGACCAGAGAAAGAGTCTACTGTCCTTACTGTGTTTACAAGCAGATTTGTTTCAGAAGCAGCTGATGCTGTGATCACACACATAAATCCTGTCACACAGTGTCATTCCTCTGAATCGGAGCAAACGCCACCTCATCATGCACACACGCCCAGATAAACTCACACTAGAGACGATGCACCGAACGCCCCGGCTGTCGAAATGCAACATCATGTGGTTTGGGATGACAGTATCATGACAAAGCATTTTGTCAGCGTTTTGTCCCACCACTGGGTCCTGTGACCTCTTCAGATGTGATTTATCATGACAGCGGAACATGTGAGTCACGCTGGCGTACTTTCAAACTACACGGCCGCGATAAACACCAGATTCACTGACTTATTTATTTTTTTGTTTTTGCCGTTTTGGAAAGACTCACTGGTTCACTTCCACCTGCAGGTGACTAACTACAATCTGGATAAAGCCATATATCTACACAGGATGATATGTAGTCTTTACGCAACAGAAAAGGGTCTAAACTCATGAGGAAACCATTATGATCCAAACAAGCAAAGACAAACAACGTTGCATCAATAATCTTTTGTCTTTGGGATCCATTATTATAATTGTAGTTTATGCTTCTAATAAACGATGCACCACTATCAACGATACTTTAAATGCAAAATAATCTTAATGCAATTTGAACTACTTTGCAATATGCATAGTACTGTGATAACATTTATGTACTAAAGCAATTTACTTCCTTTTGCAACTGCAAATTATCTGTGATATGAGCCATTATGTTTGAAGTATTCCAAGCAAATCTTGTTTTACAACTATGGATGTGCGATATTTCATCGTTTACGATATATCGTCAAAAACATTCCCCACGGTAAGAATATGTCATCCCGCGATAAAAACGATAAATTCCCATTGATGACGTATATATATGTGCACGACACACTCGCAGCCCAACACGTATGGAATACTGACAAATTGACAATGGCGGAAGGCAGAGCAGATATGCCGGGCAGCGAGGAGCTCGTTCCTAAACGAGGCTCCACCTCCATTATCTGGTTTGGTTTTAACCCCTTAACGCCTGAATTGATTTTTCAGTTATATAAAAAAATTAAATATTTGTATTTTTGCATACCACTCTGGCCGGTCCTATGAGAAACTCGTGCTTGCAAAAGGTTTCTAGGAATTTTCTGATTGTCTACAAACCTACATTGGAGTATTACATGCGTTATTTTGGCTGCAGTCTGAACGGAAACAGTGTGTCGCGAATTCGCGACACTAGGCATGAAGGGGTTAAAAAGTCAGCTGCGTAGTAGCAAATTACAACATGCAAGGTTTGCAAACAAATAGTGCATAAAAAGGACAGTAACACCACTAATTTGTTCCACCACCTCAAACACAAGCACAAACCAGAATATGAGGAAAGCCAGAAAATACGCAAGGATGCAGAAGCAGCGTCGACTTCATCCAAAGAGTCCAGTAAAAAAACAACAACTCAGATAAAACATGCCGATGCATTATAGTCAAAAAGATTAGGCTGAATTGGTGTTTATTTATCGTCATTTTTATCGTTACCGTGATAAATACCAGAAATTATCGGGATAAATTTTTTAGTCCATATCGCCCATCCCTACCATCGAGCTTCATCCCTTCCTGGTTTAACAAATCCAGAATAAGCTAATGCTTTGAAAATGCTGTGCAAAATATTGTGATATACTGTGATTCTGTATCAGTTTTCCCTCCGTTCCCCCAATGAAAAGTTTCAGTTATTTCAGTCCTGTGCAGGTGCTTAACTAATATCCCACACTGACCTGTCTCCTTTGAAGAAGTAGGTTTTGGCCACATCCTCCCACCAGACAGCTGTTTCGATACTCTGTGTGGGCATGCCACTCCCGAACAGCGAGATGTCCTGAGGGTATGAAGGCTGGAGAGTTGTGTCCTTGAAGACCCAGAAACGGTTTCCTAAAATACACAGGGAACACAGTTAGAATATACTGGGACAAAGGCATTATCATAAATATGACCTCAAAAACCACACCAGACGAAACACTACGGGCTTTCAGCTCATTCAAGCCTTCTGGGTGGCTTCGTTTTTTTTTGCCAGCGAATCTATTTTTTTATTTTCAAAGGTCAAACGTATCACCTTGTTTAAAGAATATGTGCCCAGCAGATTATCTTTGCAGATTTATAACACAATGCAAGATGACTGAAAGGCAACTCCACAGAGACTTGTTGTTTTATTGAAGCTATTGTTGCATTTAATTCAGTTTGATCATATGTGCCTCAGGCAGAGCAAACAGAGCTGCTGTGGTAGTGCACTTGCAGTAAGTAGCTAGACACTCACATGAGCACAGCCACGGATGCACACATGGTTAAATCCCTCTGAGAGAATAAATAAAGCATGAGGCACTCTGATCCCACTGGGTGACAGATGTCATGTTAATCTGCCTGATGGACGGACAGCTCTACCGGACTTGCACCCGTTCTCTCACCGCGCTGAATTGCAAAACAAACGTCGCAGTCACCCGGTCAGAACGATTAAAGATTACTGTATGTTAAAGAGCTGCACTTGTAGGGATGATATGCAGTAAAAGATTATTTGAATTCATGAATAAGAGATTACCTTTTTGTGAGCACTTGTTGTGGTTTAGCAGGAAAATGTCATGATTGCTGTATTTTATTTTATTTCCTTGAAGTTTAAGTCAAATGTTAATTTTTTCTGTCTTCATAAAACATTTGCAAAGATCTTAAATATGTAACTCCGGTTTTGTTTACATTCAAACTTGGCTGCATTATTTATTTATTATATGCTGTTACATTTATTTTTGGATGCACTGATTCAATTCAATTCAATTTTATTTATATAGCGTCAATAACAATACAAATCGTCTCAAGACGCTTTACAAAAAGCTGCATGTAGATGCCACCAAGCAATCATTTAGTCAAAACCTGAGGGCGGGAATGTGCATCACATCACCCACTTGCTCTTGTGTATCCTCACAAGCAACAAACAAAAAGGTGACCCACTCCTAAAAACATTGCTCTATAGCACTACTAGTGGCTAAAAATTCCACAGCGTGCCTTTAATAAACAAAAATATGAAAACAAATGTTAAAAAAATAAGTGGTTGCTCTTATTACCTTTGAAAAAGACAAACTTCCCTTCGCTGTTTTCGTACACAGCATCGATTTTGGGAGGCAAGCCTTTCCAGAAGTAGTTGATCTGCATGGGGTAGCCAGGGACTACTGAGTTGTCCCGTACCCTCCAGAACCATTGGTCCTATAGAAACAGACAAAACACCATCAATTTATAATCTCAAACTGCTTTGATACCAGTAGCCACATTTGCTTAAGCTCTACTTTACCTTGAACACAAAAAGCTCCTGTCGGAGGATGGCCAAAGTGTTGAAGCCTCCATCACAGATGTTAGGTTTGGAGTTGGGGTTGGAGGGTTTGGCTCCCTGTGGGGGGCGGTGCGGTCTGGCATGGCGATCGTGCTTACGTGGGTCCGATGGCGGGTGGAAGCGAGGAGGAGGGACCGTAGGTGGGGGCCTGGTAGGCTGTGGAGCTCTATCTGGTGGACCTAGGGAGACAGAAACAGATCTTACTGTTCGATATTGTTCCTCAGTAAGATTTATATATTCACAGTTTTCTGACCAATGCACCTTTCGTTTTGGCACAGATTATTCATCCTGTGTGGTTATATGTTAGTTGACTCACATTACTTTGAAAACACCAGTTGGCTGCCCTAATTAACGGCTGACAAATGCTGCTTACTGGCGTTCAACCCAGTATGACTGATACAGTACCATTTGCAATAGTGACTAATTAACCTCAGCATCAGTATTGTTTTGTGAGCTTCAGTAATGTGCTCTCTTTCTATTTTTATAACTTTATTAAATAACTACTGTGGAAAGTTACCGTAGATTTTCTGGATGCCCTGCAGGTCATCATGAGGTAGTTTGAAATTCTCTGTGTCCATGTACTGGTAGAAAGGAGCCATGATGGCGGTGGGGTCGTTCGAGTGCTCCAGACCGAGGGCATGACCCAGCTCGTGAACCGCAACCAAGAACAGGTCGTTTCCTGAGAGAGGGGTAGAGGGAACACAGCTCTGAGAACACAACGCTCCATCATATCTGTGCTGTACAGTGAGTGTACTGTAGGAAGTGGTGAAATGTGAGGATGTGACTGTATGCGATAAAACAGAGGAGGACAATAAAAAGCAGATCAACCCATTAATACAGAGACTTAAAAACATACATTTTTACCGTTACCAGGCATCTGGTGCCAAGGTGCATGGGCTAGGTGCAGTGAAATTAAAACCAACCTTTAATTTTCTTTGTTTTTTTATTGTAAGTTGACTACCTCAGTGTTGGGCAAAAACAAGCACCTTGCACCCTGCTTTGCATCCTCTGGAACATGTTGAAATTATGCTGCATTATTTTACAGACAAACCATTAACCACATGATTGACTAACAGCCGGTTGATTAATCAACAATGAAAATGGGCTAATGTTGCAGGTACAGATCACTGGAGGTACTTGGGGTTTTCACACAGGAGCATTTTGTGTTTTTCGCTACCTAAAGGAAGACGAAGCACATGTGAACCACAGCTCACGCAGAGCAGAGAGACACACTCATGTTCCTACCTAGGGCATCGGAAACAAGTGGAAGTACAAACGCCTGTCCATGTAATGCACCTGAACACTGGCCCGGTACAAGCTAACACTGTGGTCCTACCTCATATCACATTCAAACGCAAATGAAAAAACTATAAATGTCACACTCAGTGTGTGTGTGTGTGTGTGTATATATATATATATATATATATATAGTCAGCATTCTGCTCACAGTGTCAACTCGATTTAGAAAGAAGTACACCATTTACGTACAGCTTGTGACTGAGGCTGTCCCCAGGAGATTGTTGCCCTTTACAACATGATATCCACTCCTGCCAGCAGCACTGCACAGAACAGCTACTGACCCTCAGCCAGCAGCTAAAAGGTTATACCTCCCCCTGCCCCCCGTTTATCTGACACAACCAGCCTCTTCCACCTAACCGAAAGTGTCCCAGAAGGACTCCTGGGGGACGGGCCCGTGCTACCATTAGCGCACATGTCAACATGCAACATTTACAATTACACCGCTGTGAAAGCCCATTAACGGTTGCGCGGCTTTCCAGACACACGAGCCGAGACGGTAGCTCTTGGAAATCAGCCTCGGCACTCCAAATGGATAACCATGGGACAGTGCACAAGGGTGAACATGGATTTGACTTGGGAGTCTGAGACAATTACCATTTGAGTATGAGAACAAAAGAGGGAGTTAGAGGGAGAGGAGCTGATGGGGAGGAAGCAGGTTCCCAGAACAAACACAATGGGAGCTGTAAACCTCCTCCTCCTCCTCCTCCTCCTCCTCCTCCACTGCTAATGGGAGGATACAATATAAGCGTATGGCACATGGATATTAGCAAAGCAGCCTGGTGGTGCTCTGGCTCTGACTAGCCTGGCACCCTGTAGGTAGAGTAATTAAAGTGTGTTTGGTCGCACGGCTGAGAAAGGTTATCTTATCCTCCCTGTGACATAACACACAAGAACGCAACACAAAATCTGTATTGGTTCAAATTCACGTGGGCCTCTTTGCAAGCGCACAACTGAGCGACATCAAATTCAATAAAAACGAATAATCAGAATCACGTGCCGGCAACCGATGTCTTAAAATAGCGGGGCTTTCTATCCTGTCATCTGAAGAGCTTATTATACGAAAAAAAAAAAAAACACATCAAAATCCTGACAGATGGAGTGATGCGCCTCTACAGAGCACAGCCAGATCAAAGACATCTCTGCATTCTTTGTTTCTGGCTAAGCATCCCTCACACCCTGCCCTGTGATACCATCTCTGTCATATTGCCCTCCTGCCTAGCCATCTGTATTTCCATCATTTGCTTTCCTTATCTGTCTCTCCCGATGACTGCTCTTTTTTTTTTTCCTGTTTCCCCATGATTTCCTTCTATTCGTTAACAGATTTTCTCCAATTCTTTTTGTTTTCTTCATCCTTCTGCTCCATTACCGCCGCCACCTCGTCTTACCGCCACACTTTTCCCGCCTCTCTTCCACTCACCATCGTGGTTGGGGTTCCCCAGGGTCCACGGCTCATCTGAGTCAAAGTGCGTGTCCCCTCCGATGCCCGGGCCGGGAAAATAGGCGTGGGCGAGGAATCCTCCCTCCCCGTCGAAGGGCGAGCTGTCGCCGTGAAAACCTGAGGCGAAGATGATGGTGATGTCCACGTCACGCCTGCCAGTCTCCAGGGCGCTGTACGGAACGGCCTCAAAACGTAGGGGAGTCACACCCTGCCACACGTCAAACGCCCGCCGGATGGCATCATGAGTCTCCCGGGCTCCCACCTTTGGCGTGACGTTTTTTATGCTGCAGGCGGACAAACAAGCGCAGGAACGGAAAATGTTGCTGAGATTAATAATAGCAAAACACGTGAATTCACGTGGCGACCCCTAGTCATACATCATTTGAGACAAAATACTCAGGAGAAGGGGAAGTAAAATACATCCTGCATCAAGCCCCAGCCTCGTTATCTCATTAATTTTGAGTGAACATTTTCACTTTTCAGAATAAGGAGATGCAAAAAAAAAAAAAAAGTTGCACTTGACACAACTATTTCAAGCCCAGAAGCTTTCACTGAACTTTTAACACAGCAGTCGTTATCAGTCTCTGGCAGGCAGAGAGGAATGGGGAATCTTCTCCCTCTCTCTCCGCTCATTTTCTCGAATAAAGTGCAGTCAGCAGCAGCAGCAGCACTGGCTCAGCACTGATTGACATTCCATTAGGAGAGGTGGCTCATCAATTCAAATTCAGGGAGGAAGGAAGGATTTGAATAAATTGACAGTGTTATCATCCATTACTGCGGTAACCTGTCAATTTGCAGTTGTGCCGGAGACCCGTTTATCTGTTCTCCTCAGAACCTATTAAAAGAGGGAGCTTAATCAGGCCATGATAAGATGAGAGTTTGAACATTTTTGCTGAGATTACGTATAATTTACACTTTTATAAGACAGAAGTGAGAGAAGCCTGCCATGCTACTTTGCTAAAATAGTTTTGTTTCATTAAAAGGAAATAATAAATGGAGGCAGGTTTAAAAAAAAACAGAAAACCCAAACAGCTTGATCCCATTTTTCATTTTGCCAGCGAGCTATTTATACGCCGCGCAGCAAACATACTCACACATGGGCAAATTTACGTGTTAATCTATGTGTTTCTGAACGTGTGATTGTCACTATATTTTTATGCGTGAGCTCCCACATATGTGACGTTATTTGCTCGGTCTCTATGACAACAAAGAGCATGTGAGCCCAGGTGGTTAGAGACGACGGCGGAGACGAGAGACAGAAGGGAGCTGAGAAAATTAGCGCCGCCGTTTTTCTGAATGTGAACGCGACGGCGAGCGCTGCTGATTTCAGTGGTCTCTATGACAACTGCCTCCGCTGTCTGTCACCTGTAAGTTATGTGTGCACGCTGCCACTTCTGTCCTGTCAGCGCGTATCTCCGCCTCCGTGTCCTTGAAGCACTTTTAAATTTGTCCGGAACTCCGCACCGTGGTTTTTGCATCCAACTTAGAAGAGAAGAAGAGAAAGAAGAGAAGAGAAGGTGCGTTAAGTATTTTAGCCAAAAGTTTGGATCATATTTTTCTTCACGGCACAACATAAAGCTCTGAAGGGAACTCAGAGGTTCTCTTCCTAACAGAGAATCACAACAGCAAACTAAACTACTACAGTTTTTCATTCATACCACGTCAGATATCGTCACTACTACAAAACAACACAAAAGCGAAACATGGATTCTCACCTCAGGGTGATATCACTGCATCATCATGCAAAATGAGAAGAGGGGAAAAGCATTAAAAACCATCACCTGAGGTCGTTTAAGGCGAGGTGATGGGAGCAACATTTTCTATCCTTCACTAATCCATTGAAATATTGATAGTTTTCCTTCCGCCTGCATTTTAAATGAATTAATGGAGCAAATGCATTAACATGAACATCAGTGAAGGTGAACGTGCTGCCTAGCCTGTGCTGGTACAAGCACGTCCGCGGCACATGTGCGTACTCACTCCTTGGTTTTCTCATCCAGCGTCCCTGTGACATTGAGACCGTAGACCCGCTGCATGGCAGCGATGGCTGAGTGCATGCTTTGGGCCGAGCGCAGCACAGACATTCCCGGTTCTGTGCGGGGAAGGTAGCCATACCTCTGTAGCCATCCCTGGAAGAAAGGAAAATTATTTCATAATGCGGCTTTTTAATACTTCCTTTAGGCTCTTTATTAGATATTTTTTCTTTTTTTAATGACTGGGAGGCTTGTGAGAAATGTGTTGGACGTTGCACATTTAGCAAGTTGGTCCGGATAATAAATGAGTCGACGACATGCATGTATCAAGCAAGCTGTTGTAATGGGTGCAATACATCAAAAGTGAAAGGCTATAAAACAGTCTGCACCTTTAGCTGTTAACTTGACTCTCCTTCATTTTGTGTTTGGTTAGATGTGGTCCTGCATCTACCCATTTAAACTGTGTTCACATTTCTGAGAGTCTACTGTGCAAACACAGACATTCCTCCGGTGTAATGATGCTCAAAGTATTGTTTGTGAGGGGTAACTACCGGGCCTTTCCCTGCGAGCGGTGCATCCAACATGCTAGTGGAAAGTGAGCAGGTTAATGGCAAAACTGCAGCTGCAAAACGTGCATCTTTAACCTCCACTCCGCCGCCGATCCCGTAGGAAAACAAAATCAATGTGAATATGAAGGTGCATCATTCACTCTGCATCTCACAAGAGGCTGTGACTAACCGCTTACTCTCATTATCAAAACAACAAAGAACGCGCCGCGCCGGTTGTGTTCACAGTGTGCCTGAAATGTTAAGGAGCTTTTTATTGATGCTGGTAGAATTTACAACTACACACACACACACGCACAATGTTGTATTGTTTGCTTAAATTGTCTATCCCGCAGTGGTTGAGTTTTAATTTCTTTGTTCAGAGGCTCCGTGGGCTGCGAACGCACACAGCATTTGAATCCCTGCTGGTGATCTTAGTCAGTGTTTGTGCCTTGCGGCTTCCGGTCAGTGTACTTGTGCAGGACCGTGGCCCTGCCTCCCCTCGCCCTACAAAGCGACTTGATACAGAGAACAGAGGTGAGGCTGAGCATCATCCAAGGGTCACTGGCGGACTCCGACCTGAAACTGAGGCCCGCGAGGCACCCACACTATCCCGCAGCTGTCCACATGCCAACCAGCTGCCTTCCCATAGCTGCACAGCCATAGGAGATATGCTCCAGCTAGCTAATCTCACTACATGTCTCCTCTGTCCATCCCTCCCCCTTCTGCCTCCAGCCTTCTCTTCGCTCAGCTAAACGCCTTGTTTATCTATTTTCTCTCTTGTGGGCGTGTTTCCTGTTTGAGTTGTGTTTGTTCAAAGGCACAGATTCCAGGGAGATATCAGGCCGATTTCAGTGAGCCATAAAATTGAATAATGATGTGTGTGTGTTACTGTCAGCTTCAGCATTTAATTTGTTCGGAGTGGTGGGAGGGGAGCCTGTGGTGAGGATGGGAATGGCATCAATTAATAAGGTACAAAAAGCAAATCCTATTATGCAACTTGTGTCTGTAAATGTTTAATCTCCTCCAACACTGTGATGCTGCCAGACCACATCTGACTTCATGATGACCTGTCAAAAAAAAAAAAAAAAAAAGAAGTATCCAGCAATGAAACACGATGCTGCAAGGCATCACTGTTAAAATAGAGATATAGTGAAATCATATCTGGGTTGCACATTCAGGATCAGTGGGCTGGAGCAGCTCAGTTCAGTTCATGGACCGCAATGTATTAACCTCAAATGAGCATCCTTCTGTTTCATTGCACCCTGCAAATGAGGAATGCGTGATATTTTCAGTGCGTGAGCAGAGCTGATGGGCTTTAAAATGTCTCCATGTTATGCCTCATGGTAATTGTGCCCACCGATCGCGTGGGGAGTCGACATACATGTTTTTCACGCCGAGGCAGATGATGTGGAGGAGAGAGCACCGTCATTTATGATGATCAGGGAGGGAAGGCCATTTATCTTACCTCAACGCTGAACTGATGATCCTCCTCTCCGGACACGGCACACGAAATCCAAAGCCAAAGATGCAAGCAGAATGCTGCCGCGTAAAAGCAATCCGATGGTTTTCTTTTACTGGAGGATACTAAGGTCATAATGACCTGTTTTTCCCGAGTGTTTATTAGAAGAAGCCGCCCGTCTGCTCTGGCTCTTGTGTCAAATGAAAACCATCGGGCGAGCTGTCAAGGCAGATTCGGATGGAAACGAGAAAAAGGACCCCGCCGTTTGATTAAAAAAAAAAAAATCCCGACGATGGTAGAAAATGTTCCGATGTCAAGCGGAGATAACTCGGCACGTTGGACGCGCTGCCCTCGCCATTCTTATTTACATCAGGGGCTACATCTATCCAGCAGCATCAATGGCCATGTACAGTACCTAGTCTGCGCAAGATAGGCTCCCTCCCGACTCGACGCCTGCGCTTTGATTTCTCACACGGCGCAGCGCTGCTTGGCAGCATCATGAGAGCTGCCCTACACTGTGCATAAGATGTGAAAAAACATTCTTCAGAGCTGCCTGCACACCTGACTTTTACAAAGCAACGGCTACGGCACAGTGCACTTTGAAGCGCACTTATCGTTAGATGGTTTGATCTTTAATTCTAAACAAAGGCCCATGTCCGGATTATAATCCTGCATCCTTCTGATGCTTCAGTAAAGACAATACAAACACTACCAGCCTTTGTGCACCACCAAAATTGGGCAATACACAAATAATAATAGACAAAATAGTTTGGACTGTGCCAACAATAATTCCACATCACCCAGCACAGACAGGCATCAGGGACAAAAGCCTAATTCTGATCCATACTCTTGAAATATCTGTCTTAGCCCCGTGTTTTCTGACGTGAAGCTCCACATTAGAAGACCTGACAGCTTCCCAGGACACAACTCTTGCAGAGTTTCATAGGCCAGACATGGTTCACAAACATGGTCAACAACCAGCCTCAAGCAAAACGAGGAACCACGAGATGGCAGTGTTTCACTGAGGAACGTGTCCTCCAGCAGCTTTTTGCTTGACAGCACACTGAGGACATGGGACAGACTGAGCACCTTAATTCACCCCACATAAACTAATGAGCCGAGCAACTGATCTGACATTGATTTGATGTGACGGGCATGTGGGAAAAGAGTGAAGAAGCAGCTCATGACAAAGTCTTTACATGCAATATTCAAGAGAGGAGACTGAGGGATTCGCTTGGGTGATTTATTTTTGTGCACTAATATGCAAAAAAATCTTTCGAGATAACATTTCCCGCCCATCTTCTGATTGTCAGACAGTTTATTGCGTGGAGGCGACAACAGAAACTGAGCGGCCTGGCTGACATTTAGGCCTCTCATTGTGTTTTGCCTTCGTCCTGCGCTCTTGAGAAGTGGATTTCAACAAGGAACCACCTCGAATGTCTCAACCACACGTCCGAATCTGATGTCCCTTTGAAAAAGACTGTGGCTTTCTGCCGAGAAATAAGAGCTGGTTATATCCACAATCCTGTTCTATCAATCATTTGCACAACATGCACCGCTGGAATGAATACCGCCTGCCAAGCTGACGTATTTGTGGCTTGACACGGTCCAATGCAAAATGTGCTCCGCTGTATCCGGTGAGCTTAACGATCCCTTTTTTTACTCACACTTTCTAATGACTCAGAGATGTAGTTTCTTGTAGTTTCTAATCCCTGGTTGAATGGGTGCGACAGAATGGGCCGCCGCTTACTGGAAAAGGGATTGATGACCCTCGCTCCAACAATAAAGCATTCGACACAGCCAACACTGATGTCTTGCTGTCCAATGAACTTTCTCTTCTGAAGCAGTAGCATGACTAAAATCTATTATTTAGTTTACGTATCAGTGACATCTCTGAATGTTGCACAGAAATTGAATTACAAATGTACGCAGACGATGCGGCATTATTCGCGCCTGCTAAAAAAACACAAAAAACAGCCAAACCTCACATCCCATCTCTCATTCTCACGGCGAAATTCTTGGTCTCAGGCACCAGAGTTTCATACTCTACTACTTACATCCCTTCATAATCAAACTGTCAAAGTCCTGGCCAAGAAACCACTGGGATTTCATGGCCGTGATATTCCCCCCCCCCCCAAAAAAAGTATAATTTACTCAGCTTTGACAGTTTTATTAAATACTCCAACCATAGAGTCACATTTAAGGGTCTCCCTGACTTTTTAATACTTTCGTAACTTCAGCGTACCGCTGTTAAAACCTCCAGTATACGGTAGTACATCAGAGGGAAACCGACTGCCTTTGCACAAACTGCATTTTGAATTAAAGGCCCGGCCGTCCTGGATTCACTGCCTGCCAGTTCAAAGTAGACTCGGGATTTTTCAATTTTTCTCTACAGCCGTTAAGTCCATGGTTAAAGTCTGGTCAGAACTTCCACTGAACATAACATCAGCTAGTTAAAACATGCATATTTGAGCTCATGTTAAATATGTTTTACACTTGCAGGCGTGCTGCCATTGCTTGTATTGTGCGTAGACAACGTTATTAACAGCAAAACGTATTTTAATGACTGCTAACTGATGCCCATGAAGGCACTGGTGCTGGAAATTGGCCCCAGCTATACAGATCAAATACCTAACATATTTTTTTTTCTCTAATAATACCTCATCATCCTTTTATAAAGCATTTCCTGTAATTTACATGTGATTGAGGTGCTTGCACGCTTTTCGCTTTGCTTGCTTTTTGATTAAAATTTTCATTGTATTTATTTTTTTTTTTTCTCCCACAGCTTCACTGGCACCTGTGAAGCGCCATTATTGATATTGCTATTGTATGCACGACACGCCACACGCATCGGAGTTTTACAGCTAAATAATTAAATCACCTTTGAAGCATACACACACACACACGCGCTCTTTCCTTCACATTACTCATAACTGTGAACAAGGTGTTCCATGTTTTGAAACAGGATGTGACTGGTTGAGAAGTTGAGAAAGGGATTCCAACTGGATTAAAACAGGTTCATTCATTTACTTTGAGGTGTTTACTGTGTAACCCATCGGGACGCCATGGAGACCACATGCTCTGACAAGCGACCGTGGCTCGGAGCCAAGCGCCAGGGGCCGCGTCAGGAAAACACAGCGCAATAAGACGCATGCTTTATAGTTCTTCATAGGAAGAGACTGTGTGTTCACTCATTGTTAAAAAAAAAAAACATTCAAATATTTGCCTTTACTATTTTATTTACTAAGTTTAGCTCAAGGAGATTTGCCTTGAGGGGCACAGATGGTGAGATGCAAGGTAATCTCACTGGCTTCTCTAATTAAACCTAATTAATTGGTGCTTGACAGTTTGTTGTGAATGCCCGAGGCTTTTCAAGCATAGCGCTGAAAACAGGATTTAGAATGCTATTATTAAAACTTCTCACATCTAATCCAAGTCTTATCTCTCACGTCGGAGATGTGGAAGCCACCACGAGTGTCCAAAATAGAGCAGAGGACATGTGGTTAACACACGTACCGTTTGATTTTGAATCATCATTTGCTTAACATTTCTACAAATCATTCTCCAGGAGTTATATAATGTACTATTTTGCTTTCTAGATTAAAGCTCTTGGTGACTTTTCAAATGAAACGCTTTCTGTTTTGCTCAGCTTAACTTATTCTTGTGGCTAATGTCCATTTTCTAACAGGATCTCACACATTTAAAAGCCTAGATTCTACAGTTATTACATTTAGGTTTGAATTAACTCATCCTTTTGTGAAGAAAACGTCAAAAGGTGAAGAAATGTCCCTTATTATTTTCCACAGCCCAGTTCAAACCATGTTTTTTTTACTTAACCAGTAGTCAACCATTAGTTTTCATACGGTACGTGTGACTGAAAAGCAAAGCACCAATTGGAACTGGAAAATCTTTATCATATTAAACGGTCAATTGAAGCTGCAATCTTTTATCAGCTGACTAGTTGCTGCAACTCAGCTATACTCTATATAATATTGATTCTCTGAAACACAACCAGTGTGATGCTTGTTCGGGTAGACGCAGCAGATGCAGGGCCTCTGAGTGACAGTGAATCCTATACGAGCCCATATGTCCTCTTTGCTTCCTCTTGCCTGTCGTGTAGAAAAAAAAAACATGTACAAGGAAAAAATAATGGCAACAACGGCAGCGGCGGCAGCGGTGGTGGTGGTGGTGGTGGTGGGGGCCGGCGCATCCCTGTGCATGTTCTCAAAACTACTGAGAGGCTTTGCTGGTCCATCTGGGCCCTGTCATGCAGATCAGGCGTCAGACCTCGAGGACAGCAAATCATCTCGGTCGCATACCTGTTCTGCCTCACTGGATCACTTAATAAGCCTCCTCGTATAAAGATTAGTTAAACAAATGTTATTAGAGGCTGCGTCTTATAATGTTTGGCTTTAATTCTGACGTTGCAAATTAATTAACTCATGCAGCTTATGCACACACTGCTACCAAATGCTCCTCTTTCTTCCCTTTCTCTCCCTCTTCCTTTATTTCACTTTCCTTTCAATCCCCAATGGTCTGGCCACTATTCTGTGTTTGTTTATTGTTCCTGCATGTTTCAGCTCTGGGTACTCTTGTGCAAAACACGCGGAGCCTCAGAACAGCAGAGAATTGCAGAAATGAACCACCGTAACAAATACAACTTCTTTCTGTCTCTCTGCGAAACGTTTCATAATCGAGAGAATGGCCAGTAGTGTAGAAATGTGCCACTGGTGAGAGGCCAAGGTGATTTTGTTCTCTCTTTCCTCACTTAATGAGCCTCCACTGCGGCTTAGTGTGTGGCAAACCTTGGTTTCAAAACACTCCAATCAAAGGCACGACCCTGAGGGGAAGCTGCAATTTCAATACGTCTCAAAACCAAGACAGCATCATTTGACCTCGCCTGATTTCTCTTTATTTGAAACATTTCAATTCTTTTGACCTCGCCTGATTTCTCTTTATTTGAAACATTTCAATTCTTCCGTCTTCATCTTGGTTCCTCCTGTAACATTTTTTTTTTCCTCCCATAAATGAGAGCGGCCTTGTGGACTTTTAGGTCTGTTTAGCAACGACAGTCGTTAGAACAGGCAAACCGACCGTTGCATCACGTCCACCGCACAGAGAACAGTTTCCCAGTGCTGTCTCATGTGAAACGTTAGCCTCGCATTAGCTAATTTCTCCTCGAGGAGAATGGTCATAATTCGACCCAACACAATAACCTCTTCCTCCAACAGTACAGCCAAAGACAATTTGCTGAGCCATTAGGCTGCGATAATGAAATAAACACCGGCGTGAAAAATGATTTCTATCACTCCTGTCCCCATAGCGTCTGATATGTGTACACATTTAAGCCGCCTGACGTCCAATTACGCTCGGCTCCCATAAGACAGACCCTCTGTCACCAGTCTAGACTTTTCGTCCACTCCACCCCTGCTAGACATTGATACCACTGTCCTTCATACACGCACATCAACAAGCAAATGAGGGTGAAATTGTGATGCAATGTCAGAATTGCCGGTTGCCTTGTTTTCTTCAGCCAAATTCAATGAAGCCTGCAGAATTTAGGCTTGACATCCTGGATGAGTCATCATCATAATCATCCTAACTTCCTAGGTGTTCACCTAAAATAGCTCCAGGGACATCTGCGTTTGTGCAAGTCTACAGAATATAAAGCGACAAAAATCCACCAAAAAAAAATAGACATTTATCTGTAAAGGGACCCTGTGGGGACAGGTCTAACTTTCTGCAGACAGGCTGCAGTCATAAAATTTTATTTCTTTACCTGCTATGAAACAGCTCCATTATATTCTCATATATTTTCATTGTTTTGTTTGTCAGTCAGTTTACAGACATGCTAAGGGACTGAGAGCCCAAAGAAATAACCTTTATATAAATAACATGAGCTGGTTAAGTCTACATAAGGATGTCTGTGGAGGTTCTCAGTCATCCAGGTCATGGTACATCCAAAAAAGGTTCGAAAAAGGCAACTGGACTTGTAGAGTTTTTTTGAGAAGACGTTTCACCACTCATCCGAAGAAGCCTTTTTCAAACCTTTTTTGGATATCTACATAAGAATGCCACCATCCAAGTTGTGTACCAGTTAATGCTATACCCTTTTCTAACTGCAAAATAAATGTCTGCTCTGTCTACTCTCCCTGTTTTATTTATTGGTTTAATTGTCCAAATTTTAAGTGTATTTGCACTTACATGCACCAAGACACCACTGGAAATGTGTTTTCCAAGGTACTACTACTACAAACTGTAACCCCCTGTTAACTGAGGCAGACCAACCTTAAAAGGAACTATAATGGAAAAATACAAGAAAGCAATACACATATACAGACACATATTTTCACTAATTTGGTACATACAGTTCGCAATACTTCGTAGGTAGTAATAAAAAAAAAAAAAAAAAATGAAGGGGCTGCCATAAAAAAAGAAAATGAGTTGATTCAATAAAGCTGTTGATGTCTTATTATCTGATTTATCTGATGGTGGTGCGTTTACGTGGGCCTTCCTTCACCCCTCAAAGGAAATGGACCACAAAAGCGCTTCTGTTTGTGTTTACTGCCGGAAGTTTGCTCAGCTTTCCCTTCATCGCTGCATCACTTAGAGCAGCCTGAACGACAGCAGCTCACCTACACTCTGTTGCGTCTCTCACGTTTCAATTTTGTGTACTTTCCCGTGCTGCATTTCGAGAAACCAGCTCCTATAACATGAGCGCCGCGTACCGCTTTTTGCGCCGTACCTGAGCAGCGCAAGAGGCGCATCTGTCCTCCCTCCTCCTGACGTCAGAGCAGCCAGTAGTTTGTCCTCTCTGCCTGAGCTCGGACTGCTGAAGATATCTGCGAGGAGGAGGAGCTGTCAAACTTTTTTCCCGGAGAAGGAAAAGTGTTTCACTCAGCGAGAACCAAATCCAGCTTCTTTTTCACCCCACAAAGTTTCGACAAAGCGGAATATCGCGCCCTGTTGGCATGGAATGACACGTTTCGCACCAGGAGCTTCAAAAACACGATGGCAACCCGTTTTCTCAAGTGGATCACCCTCACCTCTCTGCTCTGGCTGGGCTCCTGCGTTCTGGCGGAAAAGAAAGGTATGTATATGTTAGGGTGCACGTAGCTGCGGCGTTTAAAGGAGAAAATCAGGCTTTAGCTTTTACTCTTAGCTCGTTCAGTATTTCCATGAATCCCAAGGAAAAAAAAAAGAAAGAAAGAAAAAAAAAATCACAGGCATGGGCAGGAAGCCGCAGGGAAACTTGATCCAGCATGGGAGAAAAGTTTCTCACAGTCTCGCTGCTCAGCCTGTGACCTGGTTAAAGCCACAGAGAGGCTCCAGGAAAGTTTAGCCTTCAGTAGGTATCAGCACGGGATGGTTGCGAATGCAGTCCCGTTCGTTTTGCGTAAAATGTCGCCGTTAATTGGCCCATTAGTTGAATTGCGTAAATTGCGCACGTTTGCCACGACGACGTACAGTGACCCCAAAATTTGTACAACACTGCACGATGATGAGGGGAAAGGACGAGGAAGAGGAGAGGGGATGTGGACTGAACAATTTATGACGTCTGTTAGTTTAAACTCTTTTTTTTAACGTGTCTGATTATTTGATCACAAGCTTGTGAGTTTACGATTTGTTCGCAAAATTGGAGTAAAAAATGGGACATGGTGTCACCTTGCGCACACTAAAAGTAGCCTTCATTTGATGCACTTTTTCTATTTTACCTCACAGAAAACCTCAGGAGACTTATTGCCACATTTCTCTCATTTTTGGTTCTCTCTTTCTCTGTGTCTCTCTGTCTCTTTTATCCAACTCAACTTTTCACATTCGTTTGATGTACTTCCTCTGACATGATAAAAAGCCCGCTCCTTGTGTCCAGATCTGGTCCTCAAAGTAAATTAGATCAAACTGTGAGGACAGCCACTTCATCCTATTTGCGCACGTGACACAAAGCAGAGATTCTGGGAAGCATGAGGCTGATGAAAGGATGAATTCTGTTTCTTGGATTCTCCTGCTCCCCTTCTCTTCTCTTTTGGCCATGAAGTAAAGGTCACGCAAATCTTATTTTCAAATGACACCATAGTGTTTTGACTGTTGCTTCAGTCATAATTTTTTTTTTACTTTGATTGTGATCTTTTTGTTATTTTAATATCTGAAATTCAAGAAATTGTTCTTTGACCAAAAAGTGGTTAAATTAGACGTTAGGGGGCCGTTACAAACTATGAAAATATTCAGATCCTCTGCACGTTGCTTTAGAGTGACTCAGACCTCCCAAAGGCCAGATGTCAGGAGAGAAAGTGACCAGAAGTATCATTTCACTTCCTAATGGCTTTTACTTCCTATTCTCATGAATCATAATTGTCCGCACTGCCTGCAATGCTCTTCCTCCTCGTAAGCAGATAACCATGTACGCTCAGTGCCATGTAGAAGTTGCATCTTTCCTGTCTGCGCTAACAAGTAACAACAAGTGCTGGTTTTGACAGAACCATAACAAATCAAATGTGTTTGTGAGCCAAAAAGACAGAGTCCCTAAATATTTCTGGGCTTCTAAACAGACCAGGCCATGCATATTTCATGCAGCAGCCCGTCACCCACAGTAAATAAGGATTTTGGAATTTTATTTGGACTAGAGAAGATTAGTAATTCAATCAGAGCAGCTGTAATGATCAATATGGTATGCATTTGTTTAATTACTGTTCATTTTTTACAACTAATCCAATTTGCATCTCCAATGAAGTGCAAGCTCCACCATATGGTTTGACAGTTTTAGTTGTTGTTGTTGTCGTTATTTTTATTTTTTTTGCTTTTGGCCAGGGGGAGAGACAGATGTCTCTATGTGGCACACTGTGTTTTCCTTGCGCACAGGGTCCGTACTAGATTTGAACAAGATGTCAAATTCCTATGACGTTCCTTTGGCATCAAAACTCCAAACTAAGGAAGACAAATACCAAATGTTTTGATAGGTGGAATGTTGCATGTCTTGATAAACTCAAGCAACATGTAAATGAATTACTGTTACTGATTTAAGAAAGAATAGCTGCAAGATACTCCAATGTGTTCTTGGCATGGTCGTGCCATCCAGTTTGCAGTATGGTAATCCATTAACCAAGCCAAAACCAAATATAGAAAAGTTTATCGCACAAAGCTATTGTGTGACACTTTTACATACATTTACAAATGAATGTCTGTTATGTAAACTAATGGGCACATGGTAAATATCCCTGTATTATAAGGAACACCGGCATTTTAAATATGGGTGATGATGAGATTGGTAGAGCTGAAAAGAGGAGAAACCATAGTGACAGAGACGGACTAGAGCCTTTGGCTGAGAAACAAGAGTAACCAATGCTCAATGACTTCACCATCTTTTGAGAAGAATAAAGGTGAACCAAGGAAGTCCAAGAAAAGTTTGTGATGCTCCTTCCCAGGAAATCTTAGAGTCCAAAGGAGAAATCGATGGAGTGCTCCTGGGCATACGTGATGCACGTGTTGACAGAGTTAGCGTAATTACTGTCCCCTCCAGTAGGGGGAGAGAAAAAGTTCTGCAAGGCACCTTTAATCGTTACATGATGACTACTTGAAACATGTTTGATCATTGACAACAAGGTCTTGATGTTGATGTTAGTGGTGGACTCACGTAATGTCTTACTGAGATTTGCCTTTTCTATATCCGTAAGAACTCAAAAATACTCACATAAAGACTCAAAGGTGCTCGGCAGGATAATTAAAGGTTACAGATGCTGACTCAACTTGTGATGGATGTCGTCTGCGTGTCTGTCTAAATAGAGACATATGAATGTTTTCTTTAACCTTCTTGATAATTCAATTCACGAACACGAGGTACTGTAATGTAATATTGCTTTACAGATACAGCCTTGTTCTAATTTTACTGACAATACATTTATGAGACAATCCACAGGGGTTCGAAATAAGCTTCACGAAGAAGGATAATATTCCGTGAACGAGCATTTAATCCTTTGACTAATTTTCATATCACCCAACCAGGAGATGTAGGGATGATCGACTATTCAGTCTAATTTAGTACTGTGTGTGTGTTAAAATAAGGATGGAATAATAATATTGATTATAATGATGAATTATAACATTGACTTTTAATTGTTTAAATTATGGTGATAAACCTCATGAACAAACAGTGATATTAAAAGTGAGGAACTATTACTTACGTAAGCTGTGGGATAAGATACAAATGAGCTTAATATCTAATGAGAGCACGTCTATTTTGCAGAAGTTCTCTGAGGTTTTAACTAATTTTACAGATTCAGGGAAGTTTACAGCAATATGAGATATACTGCCAAAGAATTTAGTTGTGTCTGCGTGTGGCTTGCTCAGCAAACATTGACTTTGTTAATGCACATTGTGTATCTTTTCAGTAACAGTAGAAAAGGTTTGGCTCTGTTAGCTTATGTCACTGTATGCAAAGAAATGGTTAGACTTTCAGCTCACCTTTAGTCGCAGGCTTGTTATGAGCAAGTCATTAAAGGCCGTTTGAAATGAATTAGAGATATGATAATGCATCTTGCAGTGAGCAGCATCTCCCACAAGAAGCCCACCTGTCAGTCCTGTGCTCAGCGTCCGCCTGCCAGGGTTTGATGGCTTCTGTGGGAGTCAGACAAGACTTGCTGAATAATAGAAAAGCTCTCCGTCCCGCGCACTGGCTTGCTCAGTTTATTAACTGTCATCATCTGTGGGGAGGCTGCAAATAATGCCCACAGGTTCACCCAGCAGCCAACCACAAGTAATAACCGCGGTGATTTATTTCCCAGATGAAATGCTAAACGGTCTTGGAATGAGTCGAGCTCCTTCTGTTTGTGACTGGAGTTGTATTGCTGAGGCGATTATTGCTCTGATGATTGTGTTTTTTTTTACTCCTTTATTATACACTCAAATATTTCGTTACGCTTCTAGCTTTAATTGCAGAATGTTCTCAAAGAGTAAATATGTAATGAACCTGCCTGAAGGCCCCTCTAACTGGCCTGTGATTTAACCTGTGAAAGATCAAACTAATCACAGGAACATGTCAAACGGCTAAATCCTTAATCCCTAATGCGAGGCTCCCCAGCTTGCTTTGGGCACAGGATAAACCAGCTTATATCAATATGCTTTTTCAGACTTAATGGGTTATTCAAGGTCTTCACAGAATGAGATTGAAAGATAATATATATTTATACTCGTGTAGCTTAGCTCCATCATTTTGAGATTTAAAATGTGCTTGCACATCTGCAAAAGCAGAGCTGAATCATAGCAAAATTTCCACCCTACGGTGCATTTTAGCATCCTGAGTAAGCTCTTTTCCCCGTGTGTTGAGGTGGGATCTAACACGGCAGCTTCCCTCATCACTCATCCGCTTTTTTCTTTTCCCCATAACTTTCAGAAAAACATGCCTTTTCTTTTCATTAAAGCCCACTCTTTGGGACTGAGTGGATGTCGGTAGTGAAATATGGGTTATGATCCTGTGTAATCCTAGAACCTCTATTCTGCGTTTTACAGTCCGGAGTGGTCCTGGTCCTACAACTATACTACTGCTGCTGCTATGCCTTTCCAATCTTCTGATGACCTTCCCAGATTTACATCTGCTGCAGCCATTGTCGGAAATAAGGCTTTTTTAGTTTAGGGCCGTGGGATCTGGAGTGTAATTTCTTGCCGCCCGCTCTACTTGCTTTGATAAACTGCACCATGTCTGAGTGGTAGATTTGAGAGAACCTCTGGCAAGGTGCAGTATTCTGGTTTCACTCGAGGACAATAGCTTCTCTGTGGAGGGCAGGTTATCTGGCAACACTGATACTTGTAGAGCAACTGAGATCTGTACTGTGGAGCAGACGCACCCCAGGCTAGACGTGCATGTCATCATGAGGGAACCTGGAAGTGTAGCAACTTTTGTTCTTCTTTTTACTGTATTACAGTAAATCTATTGTGTGGCCCTGAAAATCAAGTAGTACTGCACTTCTGTAACTGTGGCTAAGGTGTCAGGTTCCACCGCCTCGGTCTAAACAAACCATAAGCAATGAGGATTTATGTGGTGTTTTCAGGTGTGAGAGACAAGCTTTATGTTTCCTCCTTCAAAGTACACTAGTGTCTGTGAAGGTTCTCAGTCATCCAGGTCATGGTATGTTCGAAAAGCTGGTGCTTGTAGAGGTTTTTTTGTTTTATTTTTGAGAAGACGTTTCACCGCTCATCCGAGTAGCTTCTTTACTTCTCAGGGACTGGTGGGAAGTTGAGGTCTAAATAGGAACATCTGTGGGTATAACCCATCAGAAACTTGTTTCTGTTAACAACCAGAAACTGGCACAACCCTGATGGGTTTCTGATGGGTTATACGCACAGATGTTCCTATTTAGACCTCAACTTCCCACCAAAAAAAGTTCTTCAAGTCCATTTGCCTTTTTTAAACGCCTTTTGGATAAGTACCCTAGTGTTTATTGCCTGGTAACGGCAGCTACCAAAATCTCTTCTGTATTTTCTATACATCCAGTGAGAACCCAGCATGGAACAAATAAGTGAATGTGGTTACTCATTGAACAGATTTGTGTCGCTTGTTTGTACATGGTAACAAAGTCATCTGCAGCATTTATGGCCTTTCCATGATCCACTGGTTGTGCACGGAGTATTCAGTGGAAAGAGACCCAGGAATACAGGCTGGAAAAAAAGGGCCTTCTGCTATCTTCCATCTCATCAGGTGCAGTGTTGTGTTAAAAGGGGAAAATAGGCCGCAGCTCCAGTTGAGTTATTGTTCCTGTTTATATTTTAAAGGATGTCTTATTGTGGGGGTTTTGAGGAGTGGTCTGAGTGTTCTTTCGTCTTTTGGAGTTAAATTTCAATCCATTGTTTGAGTAAAGAAAATAACCCTATCTTTGGTAAACGTAGCTCACTGATAGGTCTCATTTAGACAGCATATTAATGGATCATCAGTGTGTTTTAAAACCAACACATACGACACAGAACACCATACACCTTAATACAAATTCAATGCGGTACAACAAGTGGTAAAAAAAAATCTTGGCATATTATTTCTGTTGTAAGGTAAGGTTGTGTTTTCAGGTGTTCTGTGTTACCCTGAAAGTGCTGAAACGTTAAGTCAGCTTTAATAGTGAAGGTTAAGATGGAAAGTAGACGCGTTTCCATCCCGGAGGCTTTCAGCTTGGATGAAAACCACACTGCATACATAGCTTTCTGAAAGACAGCAGACAGACCTACGTTGAGACCTTTTTCCGCACAAACAAATAAGTTGGTGTATTTGTATTCAGTGCTGAGCCCCATGGATCTTCATGCAACTATGCAAATGGGAGATATATGTCAATGAGATGGACAGGGGTGGTCCACGGATCAGAGGAAGAGTCAGCAGCGAAGAAAGACAGGAAAGTCGGCGATACACAAACATCAGAAGGGTGGGACGACTTAATTGTTTATCAAAGAGGCCACAGTCTGCTCTTACTAGTCGCTGCTGCTGCTTCACGTTAGCATCCAAATTGCATATAATAGTCTCTCACCATTATCCTGCAGGCCTCCTGTAGGTGTGTCATCCCTCCTCAAGTCCTCCAAGTCATTCTGAGGAGCAATGCTTCAAACGGCGCTTGCCCGAAGGAGGAATCCCCTACAGGGAGGAGAACAATAGCTTCACAAATAAATCTCTATGTCAGAATATTTTAGAAGAAAGCATTGTTTGAAGGGTGTTGGCTGGTGTTTGAAACGTGCTTCCCTAATCGGATTCAGTCCTCTTCCTGTGTGGTCCATTAGCCTAGCAAACTAAATGGTGCGTTTTGGACTTTGACTCACTGTCAGTGGTTCGGATCTTGTGGTGTATTGCAGTTAATTTGTAGGATTTTTTGTAACTGCATCCCTGCATTTGTCAAAAACTGTTGGTATAGAGTTTCAGGATGTTTGATTTCAAATTTGCAGTGGGGGGGGGGGGGGGGGCTTCCTGCTTCACATCCTCATTGAAGGGATGTTGGCTCTAACCTGAACCATTGGGCTATATTACATTAGTTTGAATTAGCTGTCTAGCTTCTTCCGTGTTTACTCCTGTAAACGACGCATGGACATCAAATCCTACTGCATCTGCTAAAATGTTTCTTAAAATTTTGTCTTTGAAAAGAATCCTGATCAGGCTTGTCGCTAGTTTTCAGAGCTCAACAACCTGTAAAAAAGAGTTTTCTTTGCTAATGGTAATAAGGCATTACACGCTTCACTGCAAGGGAGTGGTGGAGTGTCAATCAAGACTTGCACACAGTATATAACCCTCCAGCGTTCATTGAAAAGATTTTCAAAAAACGGGGGGGGATTTACTTTGTTTGTTTTAGATCGCTGGCATACAGTTTACTATATCCTCTGAAAGGAATGAATTGAATAACTGCTTGAATTTGATTTGTGCTCCAAGTAGCTACATAGAAGAATAGAAAATTTGCTTCACACAAAACACTATCACGTATCAAGTAAGCGTCTACGGACATGCAGAATCATTATTAAGTGACAACCTGTATTTCTTCTAGTTGGATCCATTGTCACATTTTTCAGTGGCTCAAGTTGCAGAATCCAAAGCCTGTTTTTCAACAGGAGATGAAAATTAGTCAGTATGCGTAGTGGGTTTGTGGCTTTCTTCCAAATAAGATAATAAGGGAACATTCATGACGGAGGAGCACATACAAAGAAAAGGCAAAGGGAATAAGACACGTTATATGAATGAATGCAGAAGCCCCAGGTCTTTGGACAAAAGGTTCTTTATTCAAGACTGTGTTGTCTTCTTTGACGCAAGCTTATCTGTCTTCCTTGACCTTAGCTTGCCATGTAGACATGACTTTGCGGCCCTGTGTCAACACAGAGGAGAAAGGCATCCCTGTTGGCTAGAAGTTATGAGGCTGTGAGGTTAAAAGATTCCCTTTAGCACATGTTGAATGGGCACATCCAACCATGTTAAGAAATGCCTGCAGAGAAACCATTTTTTCCCCCAAAATGGCAGTTTTCTCTAGTAAAACTGTGAAGCCGTGTTTTAATACTACTGTATTTAACAACATGCTTTCATACTGTAGACTGTATCATTTCTTTTGTGTGTCTACTTCCTGTTTCGCTTTCAACAATGGCGACTGAAACTTTCGCCGAAATTTCTCCGAAGACAAGCCATGCAAACATTTGTATCTCCGAACCTCCTCAGTCAACCTTTCCTCGATGTGTTCCATCTTTATTGAACCAAAACAATCAATTTGAAAATTGCGGAGATGGAGAAGCAGCTGGAAATACTGAAGCGGAAATACGCTACTGCGAAGTGGACCAGTCACGCGTAGTTACATTTCTGGGGAAGTGCGCGTAAGTTACGGAACTAAGGTCTGCGTAGGAGTCTGCGTTATCGCCGTAGCCTCTGCATCAACTTGACACAGAAGTCTAAAAAGCCTATTCATCTTGTTGGATTGTTGGGATTCGGGTGAATATAGCTAAACAGACCATGGAGAGTAAAAGAGGAAGAACACCTTGAAATATCCCATTCAGTTAACATGTCATTTTTGTCAAGTAAATACCTCAAACAAAGCAGTTCTAGTGGTTTTAAATCCTTCCAGTCCAGTCATAGATGCCATAGCTCAACTCCAATTCCACTGTCAAGTCTCAGATTGCTCTTTAGACTATAACCTAAGATTTCGTCACAATGACAATACCAACATGCTGATCTTTACCAGGTTTGATATTAACTAGGTTTGCAAATCAGTTTTAAATACAAAGTATAGATGAGACTGATATTTCATTTATATCTGTTTAACCGGATGACGTTAGATATAAGGGATCCACAAAATTCATTTTCGTCCAACACTACAAATGTCATCCATCATGACGGCACTTCAGGGTAAAAAGTCAGGGAATAACCAAAGTTATTAAGATTCCTCCTCTGGAAGCCTTGAATGATTGAATCAATTCCAAAACTATTTTTGCAGTTCGCCCTAGAATAAGTACATACATGGATATCCCAACAGAAGTTTGTTTCTGTCGGCCCAAAAGTTGTACCAAAGTGGTCAAAAGAATCAACAGATATGAACTGGAGCTTCACAGCAGTTGAGGATAAAATATTCTTAAGTTCTGGATTGGATAATTTTGTATACAGAAGGTTTATCTCCAAATAGTAGGCTAATCTCCTAATGGCCACTTAAGTATAATTCTGGCAAGTAAATTACGAACGTTCCAGCTTATGACAAAGCTCTGTCTGAATTACAACATCAGTGATGATAGGGCTGCTCGCTATTGTGCTGTGGCAGGGTGTGTTGCGGGAGTGAAAAAGAAGATGTCAGCTCTTCTCCTGCTTTGGTTCCAGCGTTTTACAAGCCAACATCGCCTCTCAGGGATTTCATTAGCATCGTAAAACATAGTTTATCGCAGCCATTTATAGATGGGCTCGCAGTATTGTTCATAATATCGCTGCACTGGCAAGGCCCGGCTACAGAGTTGATCTGTGATTTGTTTAACTCCTGCAGCACTAAAGGGTAATATTCGCGACGCCCCTTGTGTAGTACCTTTTCTAATTGCCTGGTAAGTTTCAACAACACCGATGTGTCGTTGAGCTCAGAATTAATTTCCTGGTGGGACTTTGAGCGGAACATCTTCATTACTGCGTGTTTTCATAATTGAAGCCAGAGGCTTGTAAAAAAAAAAAAAAAAAAAAAAAAAAAGTAATTCTGCTTGCATCACTCCCATAAAATGGTTCAACAGTTATTGCAAGATTGCCCACTAGACCATTAGTCAAGGGCACGTATTTTAAGTATATCTGTGCAGATATCATATTACAGCCCTGTGTCACTTAAAGCATCATAGATAAATGATCAATATCTACTTCTTCTTTCATTTTACGTGATAAACCACTTCAGCTTGATAGCAGTGCGGGTAGGTGGAGAATGGGTAGGGTTGAAATACCCTGGAGTGCATAGTTGGGTCACTGCCAGGGAGTAAGGATTAGCCCTCTGGACCTGCATTATATCCACTACATCAACAACCTCTTCCTGAGCTGATTAAGCAGCCGTCTGAGATTTTTTTTTTAATATGAATCCACTTGTTTAGTTTATATCAGAGTATTATTGCAGTAATCTGGCACCGAGACGGTTTACAAAAGCTTCACAAAAACCTAATTGGGTTTCCAGGTCGAAAGGACACATTAATTTAAATTTCAGCCGAAGCCATATGTGCTGAACGGGAATCAGTAATTCCCTTTGCCTTTACCTTTTTCAGTGCATGTTATGCTGTTCTGGTTTGCTATGGAGCATTCATGCAGAATTTCTATGCCTCCAAGAAATAAAGTGATCTGCACTGTGCAAGATTTGTCCTGAGTTACAAATGGTTGGCACCCGCTTGTTGACTGAAAAAAACTTCCGAAATGGGATCCAGGATTTTGAGCTGGAAACATAATTACTGTACATCTGCTGAGCTGTTTAAATCATGTTCTAGATGATGGACGAAACTATTTCACCACATGGCCGGTTGAGCAGCTACACTGGCGCTATTGATCATTTTGCGCGTCCTCGTCAATTCTTTCAAGATGGAGGTCATAACGGGATGATAGATGTTCAGATTTTCCTGTTTTCTTTTTCCCTCACTCTAGAGAACTCTTGTCATTGTTAGGGCGATAAATGTATCGTGGACCGTGGAAATAGCCGGGCTCTGGAGCTCTCTCCTCTCCAGGAATGCGTTTTCTTTTTTTCATCATTCAAAGGATTTCTCATTCATTCTCGTCTCTTGAAATGGAAACAGCAGTTGACACACTGCAAAAAAGTAATGTTGCGACAGAAAGGTCCAGCTTTTGAATTAACCTTGCGAGGAATGTTTCTGTTATTTGCCAACTACTGCCATTTCCAAGGTCAAGAACTGTTTCAAAATTATGGCATTGAGGTCGGTTTATATTTTCTCTTTACAAGTCGAAGGGTTTTAAAGGGTAGGAATCCAGTAAATTGCTTCAGTGCTGGGAAGGTTTAGTATCCTGACTCAGACTGTCCACTCTCTGGAGTAGTCATGAGAGTTTTTAGCGTGTGTTTTCTGAGCCAGGGTCCTTGTGTTCAGCGGTGTAGCTGATAGCGAGAGAAGGGTCTAGTCTGCCAAGTCTCATGCCTTTGATGACTGACGCAGAGCAGCCAGGCCTCAGGTTGTGTAAAAGCCTCTCTGTGTCTGTGTAGTGAGGGGGTGGCCTTGAAACAACCGCCCTCTTCAGTCGTAATCATCTTAAGCAAGCTTTGGACATTGTTTTGGAGCCGTGTTACCCATGTGTGATGTTCTTTTTTTGTCAGGAACAGGATAACGCCCCACGTGTTAACAATGGATGAAATCTGAGCCGTGGGCTTTGGGGAGAGGTGTTAGATGAAAAACTAGCACAATTTTCTGTCAGTCCTCTCTCTTCGCACACTATTGTGGAGACAAAATACTCAAGCACCACAGGGCCCCACGGACTTGGCAGCGGCACCCCGAAGCATTTCAAACATTTTAGTTTGATGTGTCATCAGGAAGACGTAGCTAGGTTCTTCCGATCTCCAGTGTAAATTAAATTGGTCATGCATTTGGCGAGTGCAACGCAACGTATAACATAAAACCCTTTCACAGTGTTGAAAATTATGAGTTCCTTGGCTGTAGAAACGTATCCCCTGAGCTCTAGTCGTCCCTGACTCCTACCGTATGAGAAAGAGACTACTCATCAGTGGATTTAAAGGCTTGCTGATGTGTAACACTAAGGTTGAAATGGTGAGTAACAGCAAAGCAACAGAGTAAACGCAAACCCTGGGGCATTGGGCGAATATTCCTTTTATGGGGTCACTCTCTGCGAAGAATCCAGTGAAGCCGAATTGTGACTAAGGCAGTAACAGTTGTTGGCAGGGAACACTGCAAAGCAGTGGTTAGACCTACACAGAAACAAGTCTGTCAGCGATCAGGCTAAAAATAAGAAGTCCTTAAGCAGAAAGGCCGCCTCAAGGAGCGTCTATCTCCTTTGTTTAGATGAAGTGAGGAGTGTTGAGGTGCTTCAACCTGGGCCTGCTGCTCAGCGTCGGGAATGCTTAAACCAACGGGGGATTCCCGACTCACAGCTGCTCTCTCTTGCTGGAATGATGTGTGAAATGTGTGGGTTTCTTTGCTTGTGGTGGTTGTTTTTTCTTTCTTTCTTTCTCTTTCTTTCTTTCTCTGCTCTTCTTTTCCAGGCATGGCTCAGTGATGGAAGGAGGGGTAAGTGAGTGAGTGTGTGGGTGGGGTGGAGGGGTGGGGGGTGGGGGTAGGGGGGGGGGAGCGTTGAGCAGTGTAGTGAGTTAGCAGCAGTATTCGCGCCGCCCACTCCCTCTCCAGTCTTCCTCTCAGGCTTCCTGTGGGATTGAAGAGGAGTATGGTTTTAACAGGGAAGGAGAAAGAGGAAGAAAAGGGGAGGTGTGGTGGTGGTGGTGGGGGGTGGGGGGGTGGAGGGGTCTTGGCTAGAATTTGCTTCAATAGGGAGAATGTCTGGACGTTAAAGAGGAAGTGGGTTGAATGTTGGAGCATTTCAGGGGAATGGTGGGTGCATTATTGGAATTTAAATGGGGCTGGAGTTGTGTGAGTTTTGAGGAACAGGAGTGGGACTGTGTGGTGCCTTTAATGGACTTTCCATCAGGGCACCGGGGAGAGTCGCCTGATTAAAATTATTACCTGATTATTTGGGACACTCCGATGGTCCCGTCGTATGTGTGCTGCGGTCTGAGAGTGAAACGCGAGCAGCTGTGTTTAACTAACTCCAGTAAATCAACTTGGTGCGCAGTCATTTATGCCTTTTTCAATCTGTCTTCTATAATTTATGAGTTATTTATCTCTTCTGTCATGGTATCGCTGTTGAGTAATGAAAACATAATTGTCTATGGAGATAAATGTGCAGTGTGTTGGTTATTCAAGGCAGTAACTTAAACGATAATGATGATAATTAAAGAGCCTCTTGTAAGTCAGGCTCTACATACTAAACAATACTAAAAAATAAAAAATCCTTTGCCACTAGTAAATGGATGCGGTTTCACTTCCACAGTTTCTCAGTTTTTTAAATCTCTACGTCTAGGCAAATGTGTCCATAGCTTTTGAAAAACCAAATATTTAAAGACTAACACATGCACAAATAATCTGACATACTATGACCTTATGTGGGCCAAGAAACCAAAACAGTGCTCTAGAAGACACTTTAAACCTCCCGGGAGCTGACGGGAACTGCAGAGTTGGGTGATATTTCTCTGTGAGTGTGGCACACTAGCGATCCCTTCCACATCTCACATAATGATCTGACCCAATTTAAACTGCACCTTGACAGTAATGAGAAGCAACACCCTCGTTCCGTGGGACAATTCACGATTTTTATTGGGACTGCTTCCGTTTTATAAATCCCCAGGAAAGAGTCTGCAGGTGATGTGGCGACCATAAAATGTTATGAGGATGAGTACCAAGTTGAGGTGGCGCAACTGAGGCAACAGCCGGCGTGGGCGACGGATACAGTTGATTGACGTAACACAGAGCTCTGCAGGTGTTTATCGCAAGGAAACTCTGGCCATGATTTCGGCTCCTACAACCAAATATACTGAGCTTATATCATCCAGCTTGGAGCTTCGGGTGAATCCAGCGTTGCTCCGTCCACACACAAGCAGAAATTTTATGCTCTGCTTGTTTCACACTGCGACGTTTGGGGTTGGAAAATATACAAGAGGATTACCGAGGCAACCGGAGCCTGGAACGTCCACGAGCGCTGGCCGACGAGCCAGTCGGTCATTCTTTAGTGTTGTTAGCAACACGGACAAAATTTCATTAATCTCCATTTCACTGGCATGTCAGTGATGTAAAGATTGAAAACAGTTCAGGTTTTTTTGTTTTTTTTTTAACTAGGCATTATTGAGGACAGCCTCAAGGCCTTAGAAAATGCTGATCACAGTATGCAGGAGTGCGAGTATACATACTTTTTTCCTGTGTTTGTGCAGAATCTAAATCCACGGTTTCCTCACGTTGAGATGGAGAGTAAACATTATGATGGGCCCGGCCACAGGTATCTGGAGTGTCTCACTGACTGGTAGAGAGCACTCATCAGGAGCGGAGAGTAAACATTTGCCTTTTTGGTCTTTATTTGGTCACTTTGCTGAGCTTTTAACAGACTAAACTTCACAGGCTGCGCTCAAACTCGAGCGAAGGCCAACAAGTGTAGTCACTGGGATGGAACTGTTTAGGGGACGTGACGTGCTCAGTTGGATGCTTCATTTTCTTGTGTTCTGCAGCTTTTCCACTCCCATGTTTTGTCCTCTTTGTCAGCCCTAAGGGAAAGGTCACCCGTGCTCATACATCAAGTGTGAGGCTTTACACCCACAGTTTGACCCCAGGGCCGGCTGCTATGTCCCACATCTACTTCTCAGTTAGCTAAACCACAACCCACCCCTGACTCTTCTTTTTTTCTTTCTTTCTCTCTTTCTTTCTGGTTTCCTTTTCATTTTCCCCTTCTTTTAATAGTACATTAAGTTTGATTTAAACCATGCTTGTGTCCTCCTCCCTTGGAGACAGTCGGCTACCATCTGGTTCAGCACAGAAGAGTAGCCATCCGAGCTGACCCCGTGCAAAGATCAACTTCCTGAGATGTCAGAGGGCCTTGTGTTTTTGTATTCACTGGAGATGGGAAAGGAAAGTGTGTGTGTGTGTGTGTGTGTTGGGATGTGGCGGGGGGGGTATCCTCCAGTCCTCACAAGCCCCTCTTTTTCTTCTTTGAGGCCCCAAGATGTTTTCTCTAAGGGATTGATGCATCTCCCACGCAAAGGAAATCTGAATTTCCCCTGAACAGGGAACAGGATATCAGGAATTCGTAAAATCTCGACTACAAAGTTTGTTTATATGAATTTTTCACACTGCCACAGAATACACATTGAGCCAGCCAGAACATATATAAGAGGAGGAAGTTTGAGCTGAATGCACTAAAAATACCAAGTAAGTGGCCTTTTTTTCCCCACTCCATTCACTGATAATGTGACTCGGAGGATTTATAGTTTCCTGAAATCTGAAGATTTGGAAACTTGATTACATGCAACCACAAGGAGCCACGACTTAACTAAGGCCGATAAAAGATTGTGCGTGTGTGTGTTTTATTTTTTTCCCTCTTATCACCACCGTCTCACGATTCACTGGCAAAGACATATGAGGGGGTTGACCATGAATTACCTCTAAATAAGGGAATTAATCATGGCATTGATTTGTTATCAGCGGAGGAACATTGCAGATCGAGTTACGTAAGAGCCTTTGCCGTAATGCTGTTGACTTGGAGAGAGAAATAAACATGTCCTGTCAGTTAGCATTGTTAGCTCCCTTTAATCATGTGTAAGTTTTCAGATAATTTAATTATCAGACTCTGGACACAGCGTAATTGAATTGCAGGTAGTGAATGAGAGGAAGAGAAAGCGGCAGGGCCGTTTCTGTTGTCTGCAGAAAGGTGGAAAGCGTGATGATTTAAATGTATGGTCGATGGCTCGCTGCGCCAAAGCAAACCATTAGGCCGGCTTCAGAAGTTATTGCTGGAAAGTTTGGTTTCGCGTACGCTCGCTGTTTCTTCGAACGAGGAAAAATAAATCGACGTTTCATCCAAACATGTAAATGAGACCTCAAAATGTGAATTTATGACAGAGTCTGACTTTTATTTCCTTTGGCTAGTTTTGGTGCTTAACGTCGTAAACTTGATCTGTTTGGTTAACGTGTCTGAAATGTTTACTGCAAATTGTCTGACGTAACTGAAGTTACGTCAGACAGTTCGCCACCCACCCCCCCTTTTCTCCCCCAAAATATCATTATCATTTCTCATCTTCAAAGTCCCAAGAAAAGGTTTACATTTTAATGTTTGGTACCAAGATGGCTTTTGCAATAAAGCACGTAGATTGACTAACACAAATGTTTGCACAAATTGTAATTTAATACATCAGCCCTTTAGTAAGTGTTACATTTAAGAAGATTTTGAAGGGAAATGTGCATGTTTTAAGCTTTAAGAAACTGCCTGCTCACGATATGTTTTTATTTGCTTCACAGGCAAGAAAGTGTTATCAGCCAGCTAATCTAATCTTTACTCCTGAGTACATATGGGTATTATACCGTGAGATATAGTTGCAAAGATGCTGGTTTAGCACAAATACAAAATTTTATTAGATTTTAGTTTGTCGTGCATTGTACTTGCTTTCTGCAAGGTTTTTCTGTGATTTTGCACGTTAAATGCACTATCTAACTTTTCGTTGGAACGTTCACCTGAAACAAGCTTCAAAGCTTTCAATGCTAAGATTGAGTAATTATCTTCAATTTCCAGCTCAAGGAGAGACATACTTGTTTTCTCTGCCTTTCACTTCAACGACTGGCATGTGAATACTCAGCTCCAGCGTGGTATTCCTTTGAAAGACACAGAGGGATGCATCTGGTATGTTTACTTCGTGGATAAACACTTGCTTTGGACTCGAACAATGAGCTAAATATCACACATAATAAGCTGAGGCAGTTTCTTTTTCTGTAGTCGTGCAGATCCCGTAGCCTCAAGAAACAAATATCTACCCACACACCCTTGACTTCCAACACTAGTCCCCAAGTAAACATCAAAAGAGTGATATGCGACCGCACACTGCAACAAGCTTAGATGACTAATGATCGGGTTTATCGAGTCTTTTGTCTGGCTCTGACTGGGTGCCGATCGACACAGCTCCATCCAGGGAATTTTTCTGTGTTGCTCACAGTGTTGCGCGCTCACATGCGTGACACTCTCCTCGCACGGTACGGGCAGAGATACACCAGACCTGCCACTCCTTTCTCCTCGAGTTACTCTCCTGGACACTTTGTGACGACGATACAGCTGGTGTAAGTGAAGCAATCGGTAATTAGTCTCTGTCACAGTATCAGTTACGTCACTGAGAACCCAACCCTTGCCCTTGCGTTAAGCAGAATACAGACAGTATGTTGCGTTGCATGTTTGAAATATGAAAAACCAAGTTGAGTCAGGCTTTATGGGAAAAAGAAAAGATCCCAGTAATTTGCCTTCTGGACATCCTTTTTACTCATGGTTGTTGTGGAAATAGTCAGACATACTATATGGGAGTCATTTTTATTTGGAAAAGGTTGTGCGTGAGTGTGTGTGTGTGTGTGTGTGTGTGTGTGTGTGTATAAGGAGGAAATTAATAGATCTTTTAGATATAACTCGTATATTGCTCTAGCTCGACCTCGTTTCTTGCTCTCGTGTTGCTCCCAGTTGAGGAAGTCAGTTTACGGTCATGGAATATCAGGTCATTTACCACCTGCAACAGAATTACGAAATCCACAACTGGACAAGGAGAGTGTTTACTGTGGCTATGTGCCTGCTTGCTTGAGCAATCAACAGATTTTTTTTCTTTCTGAATTTTTTTTTTTTTCCCCTCCTTTGTTTGGCACTTAAAGCTTCAGTTGGAGGAAGTTTGTTAAACCTTTATCACCTGCCTTCTTGGGCCTTTATTGCCTCATCATAATTATTAACAAGAAGCGGACTGCATGTATGCAGCTGGGAGATATGTACGTACATTAGCTTGGGCATGCCCCATACTTCAGAACACTTTTATATAGGAAGGCATTTGTTTGCTCTACAGCTTATCGCTTGACGATCCGATGACATTTATGGCTGCCACGGATACTGACGCATCTCAATTGAGGAGGAGGATGATAATAAAAGCATGTGGACGATGAGTAATATGTAAAGATATGTTCACCGTTGTTCACTAGACCTGTGATACCGACCCCACCACCTGCAGCCGCCATCTTTCTCTGCGCAGTTGCACCTGTTACGCTAGTAGAGACGGACCTTTTTTGTCTTCTACTGTACAATCCGTCGCCTCAACAAAGCAATTGCTTTTAACTTTAATACTAAAAGAGGCATCTGTATTTTTGCGCAGGTATGCTTTAATAACTGCCTGACATATATTTAATGTATCTGGCATAACAGCAAAACAAATTAAGCGTAATCACGAACTTTCATGCGCAAAATCAAGATTTATTAATTTTCACAGCTGCAAACTCATGGCAACCTTTTTTGTTTATTACAGTTTGGTTATGCAGTCTCGGTAATAATTAGGGGGCTAATTACATCTCACACGGCCCCTCTAATTAAAACAGTCAACTTGCTTTTGCTCATCTGCCTCCGTGGCCGGGGCGTTAGGCTCCTGGACTGCAGGGTTCATGTCAGGGAGATCCCTCAGGGACAAACTAATGAGGAGGAAGAAGAGGGAGGGCGGTAGACAGCTGTTTGTGCCTAATTCTCACTGATTAGGTTCCTCTCGCTGTCTGAGTGTGCGCATGTGTGCAGGCAACACAACAACAGGGGTAAAAAGCACAAGTGGAAGTGAAAAAAACTCCACAAACGTTCTGCTTTTTGGTGATATTTTGACTGAGCTGGCGGCTGGCGCGTCTTTCTGCAGTTAAGCACATCAGATAAAGCTCGGCGCAAGTGTATGAACATGTGTGTGTTGCGTGTGTGAGGTGTGTCTCAGAAGTCGACGCACATGGTTTGTCTTTCTTCACAGTCAAGCGCAGACATGTTTCGGAATGTGACTTAGACATTACTTAGACAGCACCGTAATTTCTAATAAACACAAGGAGGAATCTTTAGTTATTTCTGGACCTGTAACCCAACTTAAACCATAATCAGCAACTTCAAAGAAGAAAAAAAAAAACACTAGGGGCTTTTGTGTGTGAGCATTTCCATGAAGGGTGTCGGAGGTGTTAGACGCAGCTGACTCCATCTTCATTGCCAGTCAGAACCTGTCCGACCAGCTCGAGATGACTGGACATGTACAGGGGAAGATGACTTGTTCTCTCCAGACGCACATTCTTCCTTTACATTCATTCAGAAAAAAGCCTCTTGTTTCTTCATTGCCTTATTGTGTAACACCAGACGGGCAAGTCCGTTATCAATGGGTTTGTTGTTCATGGAACCGAAAACTCGAAAGTGTACTGATCAGCATTTTCTTTAAGCCCTAAGTTGTTATTTATTCATTTCAAGTTTTTTTTTTCTTTTCCTGAAATCAGATATGATTAAACTAGAGACTGATATTAATTATGAGATTTAGGGATCTGAAGTTAAACCAAGAAAAGCACTCGCAATTCACATGGAAACCATGACGCGCTAAATCCTCAGCGGTTGTTTTAACCACCTCCTTGGAGGTGGAAAGATTGATGCTTCTGCCAGTAAAAACACAGGCAGCTCGCTCGCTTCGTGATTTCTATTGTAGATTCAACCCTGATCGGTTATTTTCACATGAAAGCGGGCCAAGTTATGACTCCTCAGACTAAATTTACGCACAAAGACACGCACAGAAAGTCATAAACCGAGCCAGTGGATTTACATAAGCGGTGGATGTTTCTGTCTGATAGCACCGTGGGCCTTGGATGACACTACACCGTGATTGATGAACACTCAAATTATATGTTTGTTTTTTTTGTCTTTCCTGCAGTATGCCAAGGTATCACCAACCGTTTAAACCTTCTGGGCTCCAAAGAAGACCACTACCTGAACATGGTGAAGACCTACAGCAACTGCACCGTGGTCCTGGAGAACCTGGAGGTCACCTACATGGAGGAGCACCGTGACCTCTCCTTCCTCGGGGTAAAGATCTGCTCTGTTAACAGCTGAGGCTAAAGATGCGCATGACAGATAAGGGAAGGTCCCTGTTGTTTTTAGTTGTCTCTTCGGTGGCCTGATGTCAGTTCACCGAGTAATCGGTCCCAAGATATCGCTGCAGGATCTTCACTCCTCCTTTTGCTTCAGTTCAGATAATAAGATCAGTTGAGAGTGAATATATGCTGTGTCATGATTTACTATGTTTGTAATGCTCTGGTTGGAGGTTTCCTAAAACCCCAGCTGTACCGACAAGCTGTGAACACTGGGCAAATGCGACGAGGGGACCACACACACACTCATATGCAGCCTTGCACATACAAACTCAGAATAACATGCAGCAGTTCCAAGGGTTTGTTACCACTGAAAGTGAGGGACATGTCTTACGTGACGTATCTCTTATATAAAATCCCATTTTGTGTCACCCTGACTTCTCTCTTTGAACAATGGCACATGTCCAGCTTTCAAATACCAGATGAGGGACGCTTTGAGTTGTGCCTCCGGCTAATAAAATTCTCCTTCATGTTTTTTTCCCCTGTGGAAATCACTTATTAAGCTACATTCATACTGCCCTAACCATTTTATTAGTTGAACTGTTGGCTTGTGTGCAGTCTGAGATGGACACCTGCCAGCAGGGCTGAATTAACTACTAATTCGACCATTTGTGCATATTCTGGGCACGGAAAACATGATTTTATCTGCAAATTTGGACAAACAGGTGACAAAGTTGAGTTATACCTGTATAAGTGTTTGCAAGTTTGGTATAATTTCAAAAAAAAATGCACGTTTTATTCAGTTTTATTCTGTCGTTTTGCACATTGACTTCTTTAGTTGACAACCAGGTTTTCCTTTTATTTTATTTTACTCCACAGTCTATTGAAGAAGTGGGAGGCTATGTCTTGATTGCCCTCAACACAGCGTCCAGGATTCCTCTGCAGAACCTGCGCATCATTCGAGGTCATTCCCTCTATGAGGGGGGCTTTGCACTTTCTGTCCTCGCCAATTACGACAAAGCTACAGGTCAGGGCACCAAAGAGCTTCTTCTGACCAGCCTGACAGGTAAGTCCGCTCCCAAATGATCAAGTTTCTTTGCAGACTTTGTCCCACTTTAAACCTGAAAACTCGTCCTTTTGTTGGTTTGTCAAATTCACATAGTGGTTTCTTTTGCAGAAATACTCAAAGGAGGTGTGAAGTTTGGCAACAACCAGCTATGCAATGTGGAAACAATACAGTGGTATGATATTGTCAATGCTGAGAGCAAACCCAACATGGAGCTCCCAATGGCAAGCAACAACCCACTCTGTAAGTAATATATATTTCACAGCACACGGGAAAGAATAAAAAAAATAAATTGTTCATCTATCTGTTGATGTGTGCGTGTGTTTAAAGGGTGTGACCTAACAGTTTTGCAATGTTTCTTTTCATCTGCCTATGCAGGTAGTAGCTGTGACTCAAGCTGCTTCAACGGTTCATGTTGGGCGCCTGGTCCTCAGAACTGCCAGACTTGTAAGCTCAGCTCTGTTTTAATTTCTCATTATGGAACAATGCAAAACAAAAACTCAAGTGCATAAACTGAAACTTTAAAATCAGCATGTCGTTTTCTTTTGAGAGATTGTTATAATCTGCAGTCTCAACAGAAAAAAATCACTTGGCGATCAACCCAATGAATTCTGTGCTTTCCTCCTCTCTAGTAACAAAGCTGAACTGTGCACAGCAGTGCTCGAAGAGATGCAAAGGCCCTTCACCGAGTGACTGTTGCAACGAGCACTGTGCTGCAGGTTGCACTGGACCGAGACCCACTGACTGTCTGGTGAGACAAAGACGCCTCCACATACCGTACAGGCCAGGAGTAGTGAGCGAAGAGGCTTAAACAAAAAGAAATCGTCTTAATATTTCACACTACTCCTTTAAATCTAGATGAGAATCCTCCAACTAAACAAAGCCCTCACTCAGCAGCATCTGTTTTTATGATCAGAAGTATTGTTATTGGTTTCAGTACCAAAGAGACGTGTAACTGCTGATTAAATCTTTCATTTGGCAGTGCCTCGTTCGAAGCGTCTGCTCTCCCTCTCTGTGCAGCTCAGAGGATTAAGCCAAGGCTGTGATAGAGGAATGCAGTGTTATCATTAGCGTGGGGCTCTGTTTTGGCCCCGGCGTACTAGATGGCTGTTGTTTGTGCTGCAGGCCTGTCGGGACTTCCAGGACGATGGGGTGTGTAAGGACTCCTGCCCGGGCCTCATGCGCTACGACCCCAACCTGCACCAGTTGGTCCCTAACCCTCATGGAAAGTACAACTTCGGGGCCACCTGTGTGAAAAGCTGCCCACGTAAGAACGGCCATAAACAGAGAAATTAGTTTTTATTGAACTTTAATCCTCATAGACACATTTATATTTATTACCTTACATAAAAGCATGCACTTTAGCTGCTCTGTAGACAATCAAGCTAAATAATATAAAAATAGTGTGCTTCATTTGCCAATATGAAACTTAATGACGATAAACATTTTTTTTCTCATAGAGTTATGCAGAACAAGTGTCCAGGGTGTCCTTCAGGCCTGTTAGACATTCAGTGGTTACAGTTTGTTCAAGTTTAATTATAAACTGTATAAACGAGGAAAGAAAATGATTGAGTTTCAGGGTGTGTTAATGCAACAACTGTTGTTTATGAGGTTAACTTACACAGGTCTGTCTCTGTATGACCTACCCTTAGTCATACTGGTAGTATAACTAGGAGTTATTATTGACGAAAGGCACATTTAGATTTCTATGTTTAGGTTTCTTACTTTCTGTTTCCAGATCATTTGGCATATTCAGAGTGTACATAATAAATATGACGGGAATATGAAATGAAGCAGCGTATATTTTTTTTGCACTCGTCCCAGATAATTATGTTGTGACTGATCATGGAGCCTGTGTGCGGACGTGCAGCGGCAACACATACGAAGTGGATGAAGGTGGAATCAGGAAGTGTGCCAAATGCGATGGACTGTGTCCAAAAGGTAGGAGGTTAAACTGTTATTATGTAACCTGGAGACATATTTCTGACCATATGCAAAAGTACAGTCTGTAGTGCTGGAGCTTACCTAACATGATGTTCTCAAGTCATGACTATGACAATTGCGTACATTCTGTGCAACTTAAGCTTCAGAAACTATACATATTGAGGCATGTATTGCACTTTTTGCTCCGTTAGATTTACACATATAACCTTTATTGCCTCTACTATATATATTCTGGTTAAATGAATAGTTTGGCATTTTAATGAATACAGTTATCCACCTCCTTGCTTAGACTCTCATATCTGTTAAACATAAATCTAGCTCAGCTACAGCATAACAAAATCACAAATAGCCAGTTTTACACTTTGGTTTCCGGATTAAGATGAACTTGTAACATATTATTTAGGGATTTTTAGAGCGGCAAACAACACTGCTTTATCGCAAGCGAGTGTGTTTATTTTACAAAATGTCAAAATGTTTATTTAACTTACAAATCTTATTGTGCTGTTTTAAATATTATCAGATTGACGTGATTAGCCAGTGTGACTAGTTCCACCCTGACTAACTTCGAATTAAAGGTCCAATATGTAGGAGAACCTACTGTTGATACAAAAAATGTGAAAAAGGCAAAAGACCACCTCTAGAGCAAGTGACACCCTTCAGGGCTAAAAAATTGAGCTAACGTGCAAATTGCCCAAAACTGCAATTCTTCAAATGGACACTGTGGATTTTAAATTATCCGACCAAAAACATGTTTACAGTCTGGTCCAAAAATAGGCTTGGACCCTTTAGCTAATTTTCTGGGGAGAGTTCACATAAAACTCACTTTTTTAAATTGTGTTAAGGGGTAAATGTGTAGAGTGTAATCTCAGGAGGCTAGCATATTCCAGCTTCCCTAATGTCACCTGCTTGCCTCAGCTCCGCATGCCCTCCGTCTCACCCGTTGTTAAATGAGGCAAAAATTAGGCGGAGTTAAGCACTGATAAGATGGCGACGGCCGGAACCGCCCAAATTAAGCTTCAAAACCGCCCCTAGTGAAACCTATGGGTGACGTCATGGATCTGCTGGGAAACTTTTGGACCTGGCATTCATGTGGATGTTACTTAGACATGTAGCACCCCCACCCCATAGCAATGACACTCTTTGATGGCAGCAGCCATCCCCAGCAGGATGCAGCCTGACACACACAAACACACCCACACACACAAAAAAACTTTATAGGAACAACTAAAAGAACATGAAAAACAGTACAAGGTGTTGACCTGGCCTCCAAATTCACTACATCCCAAGCTGACTACATCCTCAAGTATCTGTGGGATGATCTATAGTGGCCCCTCCCCTCAACCCATAGGAGCCAAAGGCCAGACACCACAGGACGCCCCCAGAATTCCCATGTCCATTCTCTGATGAGTCACAACTGTTTTTGAGGCACAAGGGAGACCTACACAATATTAGGAAGGTAGTCATAATGTTATGCCAGATCAGTGTATTCATGAAATCCTAATAAATGTGGAATTATATCAATTTCTGCTCATAGATCTGCACACCGTACCTTTACGGCAAATGGGAATACACTACAAGCTTAATATTTCAAGTGTTTCCTCTGATAAAACTCATCTGAATACTACTTCCAGCCGTGGTTTCTCATTTCCCCAATTGTTCACAGTGTGTAATGGACTTGGAACGGGAGAGCTGACTCACACCTTGTCTATCAATGCAACCAACATAGACTCCTTTAAAAACTGCACCAAAATCAATGGTAACATCGCCATCATCCACACGTCAATTTACGGGTAAGTCATTAATCGACATTAACTACAATAGAGGGCAAGACACGTTAACTATTAGTCAGTACATGTATGTTCTTGTTTGTAGAGATACATATACCAAAACACCAAAGATGGATCCTGCACAGCTTGATGTGTTTAAGACTGTTAAAGAAATTAGTGGTAAGACTGCGTAAGACCTGAGTAATGAATTTCACAATAAAAATGCCCCTTTAAGCGTTTCACAATTAACAATGCATTTGTTGCCACAGGTTACTTGTGGATTCAAACGTGGCCAGAGAGCATGAGCTCACTTAGTCCTTTTGAGAATCTGGAGATCATTCGAGGGAGGACTAAACGGTATGTTCCTCATAAAGATCCCCTGCTGATTCACAAACCACAGGATCACAAGAAAGAAATTCAAGAGTCTGATCATTCAAGGCTGCAATTAAATCTTTCTCTTTTTTTTTTCCCTGTCTTGTCTTCCTGTTCCTCCTTTCCCTTGGGTAGCGGGAGCCGCAGTGTGGTTATGACTCAGCTCGGGATCGACTACCTGGGCCTCCGCTCGCTCAAAGAAATCAGTGACGGAGACGTGGTCATCATTAAGAACCAGAACCTCTGCTACACCAACAAGAGCCACTGGAAGAGGCTCTTCAAATCCGAGAGACAAACTGCGAGTATAGAGGAAAACACTGACGCAGCCGCCTGTGGTAAATTTTGTTTTCCCACAAATAAATTCTGTGTTTTTGTAACTTTTGATTACACAACGCATGAGCTGGATTTAATTAATGGAGCCTAATGTCAAAATTGGATAATTATGAGGGGAAAGAGCTCTTTTTGAGATGTGTTTGGTTTCAGCTCTGAGGAACAACACTTGCGACAGGAAGTGTACCACAGACGGCTGCTGGGGCCCGGGCCCAGACATGTGTTTTGCCTGCCGTGACTACAGCCGTGATGGGAGCTGTGTTGACTCCTGCAACATCCTGGAGGGGTAAGGGAGGACTCTGTGTTTGACTGCCTTTTAAGCTCTGAAATGTACTGTTCCTTATTTTAGACAAACAAACAAAGTCTAAACCTCAGATCTGTGTGCTCGGCCGTTCGCTCCTTCAAAGTCTATTTTCATAGTGAGCATTTCCAGACCGTGACACTAGATGAGTTTGGGGATTATTGAGAGAAATGCTAAGACCAAATACGATCCAAGGTATTTTGAAGTTAAATCTCCAGTAGACGTAAGACAAACACTGTAGCACAAATGGCACATTCACTCACATCTGTTTATCTTGGGAGATTTCTGTCAAACATTGACTCTTGACGTGCTTACAATTTAACTTTTGCCCTCAAAAAAAAGAAAAAAAAAAAAAAAAAGGGGGACAGAGAGCTTCACCTCACATGTAACTGTTTGCAGCGACGCGAGCCAGCGGGGACAGTCTGTCAGCTTTGTTATTTGTTTTTGCAGAGAGCCACGGGAGGCCATCCTGAATAAAACCTGCGTGGAGTGTCACCCAGAGTGTCAGCGCATGAATGGGACGGAAACCTGCAGCGCGCCCGTATGTGTCTCTAAACTAATATCGCGAACAAAACACTTCACCGGTCTAAAAATCAAAGAGCGGCACAGATGAACGCACAAAATCAGTTCCAGAAGTGTCAGCGCTGCCAATTTCTCCATCAGCGGCGGTGTTAACAGACAATAATGCAGTGCAGCCGCAAGACATGTTGTGTTTTGAATAAAGGGGTGTGACTGTTGATCCAGTATCTTCTTTTGTATTCTCATGATCCCATCTTAGATAGGAAACATGTTAAGGCCTCTTTTTTGGAAATATAGGCCACTATTAGAAAAAGGAAAAAAAAACAGAAACACAGGTTAAGAAAGAGGATTTAGGGATGTTATTAAATTACAGCTGTTGCAAAAAGTGCATGAGAGAACTGAATTGTCTTTTTCACCGGGCTAAACCAAAAGCACACTGGGTTGTCATTGCCTAACATTTGCTTCTTTATGAGCAAGATGGATGCAGCTCACTTTGAAAAATGACTATGAGACAGTGTGGTTTACATAATATTTACAATTCCTTTCAGTAGGGCTGTAAACACCATGAGTCTTTTTTTTTTTACTTTCAGGGTTCTGGAAACTGCACGAATTGCGCCAACTTTAAAGACGGACTCTTCTGCGTGTCCCGCTGTCCCCAAGGCGTGCCGGGGGAAGACGACACGTTGGTGTGGAAGTACGCGGACGACTTGAAAGTGTGCCAGCTGTGCCACAAGAACTGCACTCAAGGGTAAATAAGCGGCGTCCATTCGACCTGAGAGCTGGCGCCTGCGTTTCTCCGCGTTGCCAAACTGTCGTAATAGTGATGCAGAAACCCCGTTCCAAGCCTGAAGGTCAGCTGTGGTTCTGTTGGCACACGCTTGACAGAGAGAGGAGTCGGCTCTCAAAATGAGGCAATTCTTGCTGAGATTACTGAAATCAAACCATTTAGAAGACCAAGATTGAACAACAATGCTTGTGTTATTGCATTCTGTTCCATTTACAACAAATAAGATGCCGTGAAAAAAAAATGATTTTGTAGTGTAGTAACATTTATTAGGTTAGCTGTCACAATTTTTATTTTTTATCAGTGAGAATTGGAATTATTCAAGTAAAACTATATATGTCATTCAAGTAATAAACAAACTGTGTGGGAAGAGTAAGTTTTACTATGTATTTTCACGTTATATACAAAGGTTTCATAGTCATTGCACATGAACGTAGAAAGTTCGTAGAAAGTGTTGCGCTTTTTGAATCCTAGCATGCGCCTTGCGACGCGCATACAACCCGCATGCGCTTCATTGCCCGCCAAAACACAAGAAGACGATGACGGCGGTCAAGTTTAATGGAGGCAGTAGAGGTGTGCTACATGCGACATGTCTATGGTGTGCCATACCGCTAGATTTGGTGTCGATCCGATACCAAGTAAACACAGGACCCGTATCGCCGATACCGATATCGATATCGATATTTTTAAATAATTAAGGTGGATGCACCATCAATCTGAATCAATCTAAATCTGAATGAATTTTCATGACATTGTAAGTGTTTTTGTGATTTGCCTTTTGGATTATTAATCAGTTAAAATACAGTTCAGAATTTAGGCAAAGTTTATAAGTAAATAGAAAATACTTTATTATCACAATAAAAGTGCTCTCAATAAAAGTATAAAAGTTTTTTTTCCAGAAACAACACAAAATAGTCACTTGAGGACAAATAAAAACAACTCATTTTTCAGGCAGCGTGTAAAAACTAAATCTCTCCCTTTATTGCACTTCTTTCTGGATTTTTTTTAAATAAACAAAGTGTACAAAATTATCACTCCACAACAAATACTATAAATGATGTAAGGAAGTGTTTAGGAAGTACAATACAATACAAAAATAAGACATATTTTCTCCCCTTTAGTGCACTTTTTTTCTTCTTTTCAGGGGTCTGTAGGGGCCAGGTGGGCGGGGGATTTTAAAAATTTCCATATGCTTATACAAGTTTGTTGTGTCACCACTGTATCTTGCATCCTTTTTACAAACAGTGCAACTTTCTATCGTGTCATTTTCGGCGCGAAAATATAACCAAACAGCCCCACTCTTTCTCTCGCTGTGTGTAATGCGGTGCTGCCAGGTTGCTGCTGGCTGGGCCTGGCTGGTAGCGGTGGGGGGTGATCGGTCACCTGGCGCCGCGGAGTCACGTGACGGTACAACAAACACACGCGAGTGGGGAGGAGGAGCAAAACGAGCCTGATCTGCTCTGTGACAGCAGCGGAATTTAGACAAGGTCAGGTCGCCTCTTTAATGAAACGGGATAAACTGAAACTTAAGTATCGATCTCATTACATTGGTATCGATCAATCTCGATACCAACGTTGATATCGATATTATCGATATTTGGATTGATCTTCCCACCACTAAAGAAGACGATGACGGCGGTCAAGTTTAATGGAGGCAGGAGCGGCTAAATCTTTTTGAAGGTAAGTCATTCAAGGTTTTTCCTGCATATGTAACAGAGTTAAAATCACGTATCACTGTAGCTTAAATTTACTACGGTCACTAAACGCAACGTCCCTGTGGACTTGGGTCATACCAGAGCCATAGAGAGAGAGAGAGAGTTGCGACACTCTTTGATGTCGCTGCTATGGCTGTCACGTGGTTCATGTAAACCCAATTAGTTCCTAAACATACGCTGGCTGTCATGTTCTTCTATGGGACAGACAGCAACGATTGCATTATTGAACGGTAAATATAAAATAAAACACACACCCAAGTCCTACTTTTTCAGCTGTTATTACATTATTGCATTTTTGTTAATGTCAGTTTTGCATTTGGAGAGGCAGGGTGACAACGAAAAACTTATACTTCTTAGATAAGTTTTAGGCTACATTTTTGGAGGGAAAAGCTTAGTGTTCATGTTCGCATGGGTAGTAGCACTGGCTTTAGAGGCTCTAACTTAACTTTTCCATATCATTCATCTGATGGTAGACGTCTCATGATATTCATTTGAGCACAACTGGGCTGTATTAGGCTATTGATTCCCGTGATTTTGGGAATACCTTCGCTAGATACTGGATGTATGAAAGATGTGTCATTTTTTTAGATCAGAGCGACCTTTTAAAATATTTTGACAGCATATTATTAAAAATACATTGGTTACAGTTTATTTTGGTTACATGATTCTGTAGTTTTAATGTAGTATTTTGTCTTTGTGTTTCTGTCCTTAAGCCCAAAGCAACAACTTTCTAGTGTTTTGCACTTTATAAGTTTTAAGTTGACTTTAATAGTGATATGAAAATCTAGTTCAGATGAGATTTGATTTATTTCTGTCTGTATTTTCCAGATTCAAAAAAGATGAAATGGTCGAGCTACAGGACACTTGGATTACTTCAGTATGGAGACATTTTATTGATTATTGATGTATTTTTGGACGTTTAAAGCTAAGAGACCGCCCACTGTGGAAAAAACGAGTGGAAAAAACGCCTCTCAAACTGACAGAAGAACACGGCTGTTAACAAAACTTCTTGGAAAATGTTTTATTGAAAAAAATATTTTTTCACTTAAGAAAAATAAAAGTGTTGTTAAATTAAACAGTTGCCTCATTTTTTTTTTAAAGTCATTGTTTCAATAAACAAAAACATTTTTTCAGTTTGAAGTAAAACTTACAAAGAAGGAGTGAGTAAAATTCAATGACCATATTAATAATCATCAGTAAATTACTTGAGTTTTGCTAGTAAAAGAAACTTATATTCGCAAGTAAAGTTTACTTGATGATCGCTCTTGTAGAATTTACTTACAATTTCTAAGTGCAAAAACTTTCCCTAGGTTTTTCCAAGTAAATATCACTCTAATTTTTTTTCAGTGTGGGTTTTACATTCTTTATTCTTGTTTTGCAAAGCATGCTAGGATTTCATGGACGTCCACATATTTATTTTGTCCCATCAGCTTCCATTTACTTCAGCTTTCAAATTTCTACCTTAAAGAACCAAACAACATTGACTGCGACAGAACTGAAAGCAGACTTGATCTTCACATTACATACAGTCGACATTCAGTCACCGTGGTTTCCTGATGACTAAGGAAGTGGTTCTGGGGTACCCTTTAAATACCACTGAAAGCAGATCTGTACGCTCTCGGAGGAATATGATACGTATTTCCATCTCTTTTCGGCTGTTTGGTGTTTCCACAAGTACATCACATGACTATGTGGAAATAAACAGTCCCCGGATGACCCCTGTGATTGATACGTCCATTCAGAGTATTTAGTCTCGTGGACTTGAGAGAGGACTCGGATGCTTTTACCGGAGGGGAAATTAAATCAAATATGTTGGGAAATGTTGGAAGTTGAGCCACAGTAATTGACACTGATGGACACTGATGGCAGCGTGTTGTTTAGCTTCATAGAGAAAAGGTTTTATGTTGGTTAGTGCTTACATTCGATTCTTTGCCTTGATTTGTTCACAGGTGCGTTGGACCCGGTCTTGAAGGCTGCCATATCAAAAGGTGAATAAATACAGTATCACTAGTTACAGATGCTGCAGCCTTTTCTTAAGTTACAGGAGTCGTGCTAATCTAATTAGTCATTGTTGATTGAATACACAAACGTGCAAACGTTTTCTATCTGCGTTCCTAACGGAGCTCGATGTCTTTCAGCAACCGTAGTTTTTCCAGGGCCGCGGCCATCATAGTCGGTGGGCTGCTGGCCGTCCTCATCGCAGGCCTGTTTGTGTTTGTGTTGCTACGCCGACGCCACATCAAGAGGAAGAGGACCATGCGCAGGCTGCTCCAGGAGAGAGAGGTAAGGATGCACGAACATGTCAAGATTCATTTACAAATAACAGGTTTTATACACTTTTTATTATTCTAAGGGTTTTATCCACTCTGTATATTGAGTATTGATCTGCTGCAGTGAGTTTTTAAGGCGTTTGTTCGTGCTTCTTTGCAGCTGGTTGAACCCCTCACTCCAAGCGGAGAGGCACCCAACCAGGCTCTGCTGCGGATCCTGAAGGAACCCGAGTTTAAGAAAATCAAAGTGCTGGGGTCAGGAGCTTTCGGTACAGTCTACAAGGTAATAGCATGCCCCAGCCTCATTGTCAGAATTCAGCTCCAGCGCTGAGCTTCACTGGATGTGCCGTAGCTGCAGAACCAACACCCATCAGCGTTCTCGCTTGTCTGCATGTGTTGTCAATTTTTCAATTAGAAGGCAGATTTTTAACTCGCCAGATCACGCATGCATGAGTGACTTCACTCTCACTTTCAGCGCTCTTGTGTAAATCGCTCTTGGGGATATCTGTTTATGCAGTGACATTGTAAACCTCGTCTTCCTGTTGGGGGGGAAAAAAATCTGTTCTCCTCAAGGTTAACAGTTTATTTTAGTGTTGGTTTTAGGTTAGGTTAAATCTCCAGAGAGAGAATGTAAGTCAGCTCGGTGTTACTCTGCACAAAAACAAACGTGTGGTCTTGAAATGTTCCGTCTTCGTGAGGCCCTATTTCAGTTCTAGACCTTGATAATGAGGACGTTTTATATAGACCACAGTATCGACTAGAAATAGACAACGAATGGGCAGAAGGTGGTATTTGCACTGGCTCTGTGTGCTAACATTTGCATATATGCGTGTGTGTTCACTTGATTATTCAGGTGTACTTACTCATGTGCCGTGTCCCTACAGGGTCTGTGGGTCCCAGAGGGAGAGGACGTGAAGATCCCGGTGGCCATCAAGGTCTTGAGAGAGGCCACATCACCAAAAGCAAATAAAGAGATCTTGGACGTAGGTTCACTGTTTTAATGTTCATTTTTAAACCCCCAAGCTTACTGTAATACTGAGTCAGAACTACAACAACAACTCACTTGAGATGTTGTTAATGATATGACAGTTCTTTGGAGTTTGGAGTCACAATATTTTAGCTTTATTTAAAGAAATATCCAGAAGTACACAAAGACAGTGGCGGTTAAGGCTTTGCCAAATTTAGATTTAGCAGCAACGTATCCTGTAGTTTATAGCACATGCGGCTTTGTTTGAAACTGCCGGCCACTCGCTTTCTTTGTTATGTGTCATGTTGCGTGGCAACCCTCTTATAGGAAATGGGATTAATTCACTGGAAGCGAGTGTGTGGGCGTTTGTGTGTAATCCAAGGCTGAGGTGTCCTGGAGCCACGCTGAGAAACCGAGCAGACGAATGTGCATCTGGGATCCTGTGATTTTGCGGTCTCGCTGCTTAGTCACTGTACACCTGCACGCTGCTGCGGACACACATTTCCTCAGAACCTCATGACTCGAGGGCAGCCTTGCGTTTTTTTTTTTTTTTTAGCCGGAAAAAGATTAAATGCTTCGGAAACCCCAGAATTACAGAGCTCCCAGCAGAGAAGTGGTTATTTACCAAACAATGGCGATGCTGTAATAAGCGTGCAGAAAATATTCGCGATACAATTAATGGACTCTTGACAGGAAACTCGCTAAATAAAGCTCAGTTTGAAGTGCTGATTGCCAGCCAGGGCTGATTATCCCTGTGGGTTTTTCTTTAAGTCGTTTTTGTGATGACGGAGAGTTTCCACTCACAGGCAATAAAACGGAGTTGGCTGTGTATTACTGCTGCTAAGAAACACATCACCTAACTCTGGGTCTCTCCACAAATGCCGTTTCCTAAGCTATCAGGATAAACGTGGATACTTTTTTTGACTTGGCACCTTTACATCCATTAATTTTCCCAAGCAGTACATAATGACATTGTGGTTTTTATCCCGAATGTCACCTGACTGCCCCTTTATGTGTCTGTGTGCGCATTACAGGAAGCGTATGTGATGGCCAGCGTGGAACACCCCCACGTGTGTCGTCTGCTGGGCATCTGCCTGACGTCCACGGTGCAGCTCATAACCCAGCTGATGCCTTATGGCTGCCTGCTGGACTATGTCAAAGAGAACAAGGACAACATCGGCTCCCAGCACCTGCTCAACTGGTGTGTGCAGATAGCCAAGGTAAGAGAGGAGGCCCACAAAGGTATCAGGTTACATGGCACGTTCAGTTGAGTAGGTTGGAGCTGTAAGTTGCTGGAGTTGTTTTTTTCCCCCCAGTGTTTTTGATGTATTTCTGCACGGGAAGTCATTTCTGTGTGGATAATAGTCTACGATGAGCGATTTCAGCACTCTTAGGCCTTTTATCGTGTCTTAAAAAGCAATGTTTCCACGATTCCAGACATTTCAGACATCCAGTGAAAGCGCTGCTCTTACGTAATGTCCTGCAATTCATCGCTTTTGTTTGACTAAAGGGTATGAACTACCTGGAGGAGCGCCACTTGGTGCATCGTGACTTGGCAGCCAGAAACGTCCTGGTGAAGACTCCTCAACATGTCAAGATCACAGACTTCGGACTGGCCAAGCTCCTCAATGCGGACGAGAAAGAGTATCACGCAGATGGAGGAAAGGTTGGTAGGACCTAAACTTCAGGGCTAGGATTGTGCATCTGCACACTTCTAACAATCGATAGGCCTAAGAATACACACACCTAAAACTAACAACCTTACTTGTGCATCGCACTATAGCCTGTTAGAAATGTTCGTTAGACGGATGGCTTCCTGCAGATAAATCAGCTCCACTTTTGCACTTCGGTTTGCTCTAGATTGCATCTTACGTAAGTGGTGTGCTTTATAAATAGTTCCTGTCAGCGAACTAAGTTTGAAGAGAAATCACACACAGTATCAGATTTCTTTTCTTATCGTTACTTCTTCGGGGGCAGTTTTGAAAAACACTGATGCTTCATCCTTTATCTGCATGGATTGCCTACGCAGTTTGTCTCAATCGTTTCCCATGAATCCTGTTAGATGTATTACCTTATTATCGTATCAGAACATTACATAGGTGTAATAATGATAATAAAAACAAATGGACTGATAACGTAATAAAATATTCAGTTTTAGCCCAGATATCTGCATGCAAGGATACAATTATATATATATTAAGAGCAGAGATCCACCACTGCTGACATTTCCTTCATTCACTGTAGAGAAATTCACGTTTGTGCTGCAATTAATTGTTGTACAATGAATGAGAAGATTACCCTTATGCAGACTATTTTAATCTTTGTTTGATAGCAGCCTCCATCCTGCTCCTCATCTCCTACAAACTGCTCCCAAAACATTTACTTTTTTAAACTGAACTCTATTTTAAATGTTAGCATTTTCACTTATTTCATGGTAAAATGGGCCTTTTTCAATAATGTAATTCTGCACCACTAGGTGACAGTGTAAACACCCTGCAGACATGTAAAATGATGCAACAATAAAATTATTTATGTTTGATAAAACGACCACAAAATAGTGCGTATAAAGACTAAATATGTTATGTGTTTGCATTATAGCCCAGGAAGCAAGCTCACAGTAGTATACTATACATGCCAGACGTCTTCGTGCATCAGATTGAATTTAAATAACAGTAGTTTTTGTTCCACAGGTACCGATAAAGTGGATGGCTCTTGAATCCATCCTGAACAGAACTTACACTCATCAGAGTGACGTATGGAGTTACGGTAAGCCCCAAAAAGCCCTTCACGTTGTGAACTAACCCAGCAAGGCAGAACTGTGCGTGCAGCGTCCCAGATAGAGCTCGAATCCTTGTGTAGCTTCAGATGTGTAAAACACCTGGGCCTCTGTTCTCCTGAGTGCTGGTGACAGTCTCGCTGGAGAAATATTTATTCATTACCAAATAAAGTGTTTTAACGACAAGCGAGGCGGAGGGAGGACAATCGTTTTGAAATTTCAGATGGGATGTTGTTTTTGGACTAAAATAATAAGGCTTGTCAACATGTTGAACTGGTAAATGAAAAGAGGAACATCTTGCCAGCATCTGTGGTTTTAGGACACAGGTAGCGCACACCTACACAACGGCGGTCTCAGATGGACAATTTCACGTCAGAGGAGATTATTTCCTCAACCCACATAAACTGTTTTTCCAGCCCGGGAGGACACATATGCACAGATGCCTACATACACACACGCAGAAACCAAACACAGCACAGATTTTCAGAGTGGGCCAGCTTCCAAATCTTCGTTTCCCAAGGGTTTGAAGATGCCTTCCGCTCAATATGGCAAATGCATCAGCAGACCCTGGCAGAAGTGATGGGCTTCCTTTCCTCCTTTCCCCGTCTTCGGTTCCTCCAACACAGAGATGCATCCTGCTAACTCCCACTCCTGCAGGCAGAGCCAATTTGTCAACATAGCTATTTTGATACTGTGTGATATTTGAGAAGCTGCACATCCTGTCACTCTCGTTTTTTTTTCCCTTTTACTGGGAGCAAACCAGAGTGAATGACAGCTCATCAGACCTGACATTTACCAGCTGTCCTCCTTTTCTGTGGTGTAGGTGTAACAGTTTGGGAGCTGATGACATTTGGGACCAAACCATATGATGGGATTCCAGCCAGCGAGATAGCCGGGGTTCTGGAGAAAGGGGAGCGTCTGCCTCAGCCACCGATCTGCACCATAGACGTCTACATGATCATGGTGAAATGTAAGCTTGGAGGAAGGCTAATATCTAAAGTTGATTGTGTGATTTACACAAGCTGAATGATGTTTGCAGATTGGTTCCCTATAAACCTCACTCTACAACTCTGCTTGTGTCACATGTCCTGCTAAAGCTAATATTGTCACTTTTAAAGATTTATTTTTTCTGTCTATACAGGCTGGATGATCGACGCAGACAGCCGCCCCCGTTTCCGAGAACTGATAGCCGAGTTCACCAAGATGGCTCGGGATCCGCCCCGCTATCTCGTCATTCAGGTACGGTTCAAACTCCAGGTCCCGAGTAGGCCGCTCGAATCTGCGCCCTTTTTGGGGGCGAGCTGCAAATGACGCACAAAGCTGAGTCAGACGCTTCTATTTCAGGGCGACGACCGCATGCACCTACCGAGTCCTACGGATACCAAATTCTACCGCAGCCTGATCAGCGGGGAGGACATGGAGGACGCCGTGGATGCGGACGAGTACCTGGTGCCGCAACACGGCTTCTTCAGCAGCCCGAGCACCTCCCAAACCCCGCTGCTTCACTCTAAAGTAAGCTCTCTAGAGTTTGGATCTGCCATGTGTGTCCATAAGAACCGGGGGTGACTTTTGCGTTGCCACAACTTGCGTGCGGGCATGAGAAGAATAAACAAAAGTAATATGTTTTTCTTTTCAACACGAGGAAAAACTTGAAGCTTCTAACTCGATAAAGCTTTTGCTGCTACACCGCTGGTCTGGTTTAAGCCAAAGCACAGTGCTGTTGTCACATAATTAAAAAAAAATAAAAGCAGGGAAACAAGTAAGCACTGAATATCAACATGACTGTACTGAGTCTCTATGAAGGCTGCTTGTATGTGTGTAATATGCCCACAAGATGGCGCAGTTTCACTGAACCCTCATGCTGCTGTTTTTGTGACCGTCACATGATATAAGACTGTAAGCCTGTGCTCTAATTAATACATAAGGACCTCAAGATACAAATGCTCCAAATGCCAGAAGCTCAACCAAGGAATTTAAAAAGCAGGGAGAAAACAGCCGTAAGATATAAGTAAGAAAAATACTATAAAATACTGCGGTTTAAACTACAGCAGCTGTTCTGGTTCCTCACATTTACTTCTAATCATAACAAGTTTTTACACAAATCCGACAGCCCCGGCCTGAATACCGTCACCGTCTCTCATTCCGCAAGCTTTCATCACGCAACGAGTCGGCTAAACTCATTAGGTGCCGAAGGTCCGTGTGATGATACCTTCGCCGCAGACACACACACGCCAGAGTCACTCACACTGACCTTCTTTGTCCAAACAGTGAAAGAGGGAAAGCAGCTGCTCGGGAGGCAGCATGAAAATTTCCTAGAAAAAGAATAAAAAATAAGTTTAAGACGGAGAAGAAGAAATTTGCACCGGGCGCTCCAGCAGTGCGCGCTTCAGCTTTCACTACTACTTGATATTTTAACCGTGCTGTTTTAAATGTGTGTTTGGGGAACTGTGATTCCTGCATAAATCATTACTTTGTGAGTCATGATGAATTTTTGGCTCTTTGAAAACTGTTAGCTTTTCACCTCGGTCAGCAGAGACATAACAGCAGCTGCTCATCTGAAGCCGGGTCATCAGATCAGTGATGAGACTTTAACTAAGCGTGACTCTTGCTACCTGGCCTGAACCCTCCTGACCTCATACTCTTTAACTGTCCTGTCCTGAACCGACCCAGTTGCACTCCTTCAGCAACTTCTCTCCCACGTCCCCCCCCCCCCCCCCCCCGTCGCCCTTTGATTGATGGGAACCGAGTGCGGAGATCTCTTCCACTTCAGGTTCAGTGAAGGCCATGCGTAGGTCTGGCTCCTCTGCCTGGGATCGTTGCCGGCTACTGACAGCCTGGTTAACCCGTATGAGCTTTCAAGTTTGATTAACTTCACAGGCAACCAGGCGGTCTTTTTTTAAAAAAATCTTTGTCCAGTGAAACGTCGGAAGGGGCCTGCTTTTGTAATATCACTGCTGGTGCACGGCCCACAAAGGGGTCGAGAATCATTTTTTACAGATGGCCGCTGCCTCAGCATATTTAATTTCCTTTTCTTGTTGAAAGTAATTGCATTGCCACAGCTGTCACTCTGTTCTTTTTATTTGCCTGGCTAAGAGACTGATTGACACAACAAAGCCCGTCGCATTGCTTGAATGATTATGAATGTGCTTGGTAGACGTTTATTTCCATCCCCATCAGCTTCGACTGGGGACGGCAGCTATTACGACCCGTAAAAACGCATTAATTTCACAGTTTAAAGAGAACTTACTCTCGTCCAAGAAGCTTTACCGTAAATCACAGCCGTCAGAAGAATCATTCATACTATAAACTAAAGTGGAAGCCAGAAATGAAAGAACATTTAAGTGAAAAATGACAAAAATTATATAATGAACCCAGCAGATAAACTTGTGTGTGAAGGTTTTCAGTCGTCCAGGTCATGGTTAATCCAAAAACTCTGAAGAAAGGAAACTGGGCTGCAGTACATTGTACTGATAATGTCTGACAAGTGACATTTCAGCGTCCACCTTCACTTAATATCTGCTGTGGTTATCTATGGTGGTTAATAAAGAAATATTCAGTTGTGTTGTGGATGTGTAATTGCAATTAAAGTTTGCGATGCCTATTTTTCAGAGCCTCAACAGTAGCATTGGGACGTACAACAGCAGAACTGGCTTACTGGTGAGTGAAAATTAAACCGTTCAGAAACACTTTCAAAGTGAACGCTCCAAAAACTCTTAAAAACTCTTAAAATCCCCTCTTTTTTTTTTTACAGAACGGATATCCGAGCAGAGACGGAAGCGTGGTTACCCGGTATATTCCCGACCCCACAGACAGAATCCTGGATGATGCCTTCCAGCCAGCTCCAGGCAAGTATCCTTCGACTTTAAGACCCCTCTGCGACAGTTTAACGCCGTTCAAGAGGAATCTTTGTAGATCTTGCCTCTTGGCCCTGTGTTTGATTCAGCGAGTAGGGGGGGACATCTGGTGGACGAGGCGCATGTTGTGCTGCTGTATTTGTTGCGGTGCCGTCCGTCTAAGCTGAAGAACATGTGCCTTTCTTCCAGTGGATTTACGGCACCGCTGGTGCGCCGGTCGTATTTCAGAGGGGCTCTGGTGTGGGATGTGTTCATGACGGCTGTGTATTGCTTCCATCTGTGTGTATTGCCTGTTACCTTTGAGTGTTTAAGGTGTGTTTTGATGGAAGTGTGTGTCATCTCGTATTTGAAAGGGATGTTCTGCTGAACATCAAGCCACGCACAATTACAGAAACCACTAAAACCACACGGTCCTTTTCCTTTTCATAGTTCATAAGGGAGCTGAATGCTATATCATTACACACCACACAACACCATAGCGCACTATGACACTGGGAGAACAAATACTCAAAGTAATGTTATAAAACAAACACATTTTATATATTAAGAAAGAAAAGCAATCATTGTTGTTGAGAACTGATAAAGCCTCTTCTTTGTGGGTTTAATTATTTCTTTTTCATGGGTTTTGTTGTCCTGCTGTAGCCGCAGATTTGTTCTTTTCGGCTTGGTGAAGAGGCGTTAAGATTTTGTTTTCGATACAGTCTTCCTCCGCACTGTTCATTCCCCGAGAGCCAACTGGTTCTGTGATTTGTTTACTGACCACGCTGGCTACATGGACACTACTGTTTCACTGATATTCAGGGTAATGCCTCATGTAACCAGACTGAGATGGGCAGTCCAAGCCTTTGATAATCTGTTCAATAGGAACCGTGTCATGTCTCTGGTTGGAATATATAAATTCTTTCTGCTCATGTTTGCCCGAAGCGTGCTAAACATGGGGTGATGTGATAAGTTTCTGGGAAGGACAGAAACTGTTTTTTAAATTTTAATAGAGCCTGTCAGGCTGACAAACTATTTCCCATATAAATGTGTCAATTCATTTTCAGTTTATCATTTTATAGCACCAATGATAATACAAATTGTCTCAAGAACAAAACCCAGCGTCTGAAATCCCCACATCGAGCACTAAGGCTATGGCGTCAACTATAAAGTTGTTAGCCAGAAAGTTGTCAACAGTGTTACAGACTACAAGTGTTGTTTACTTGTTTGAGGGTCAGCTTATGAAGACTATAACTCTAAAAGGATTTCAGGCAGAACCCCAGAAGTCAGAGCTTCTTCAAATGCATCGCTGCTGAAGTGTGTTTGAACCAGTCCTTGCTCCTGACTGCGCAACAACGCAAAACACACAAAATGCTGACTGCAGCGAGCTGCATCTCTATAGTAACATTTGTCTTTATATTGACTGATCATATGCTGCCCCAGTTTAAGAAAATATTAGAGTGCTGTCTGCAAACTTGAGGCTTTTGAGAAAGATTAGAGTAATGTTTCTAATGCGAGAGGTCGCCTTTGTGGCCTGGGTGTTAAGGCACTGACCATTGGTTAGGGTTAGGGGGCATTTCCATTCATCTGTGCACAGTCCCTAATATATGAAAATGTTTTAGTTCTCTGCATTACCCAATGGGTGACTTGTGTCTTTAATAACGCACGTGTCTTTCTCACAGATTACATGAACCAAAATGGAGTCTCGGATGTGGTGAATCCCATCTACCAGCATCCTGGCCCGCCGCGCACCCTCCTTCCCACCGTGTCTTCAGACGATACAGAGACCGAGTACCTGAACTGCTTTAAGAACGGGACCAACGGACCGGAATACCTCAATGAGGTCCCGTCCCGGGTCATCCTCCCGCTCACCTCGAACGGCACGGTCAACGGCATTCAGAAATACCAGCCCCAGAACAGCATAGACAACCCCGACTACCAACAGGATTTCACCCCCACCTTCAAGAGCCACGCTAACGGACACATACCGGCAGCAGAGAACGTAGAGTACCTGGGCCCGGACTGAGGACTGAGTGGAGTAAAACAAGAAATAAGATACTTTTTTTGTTTCATTAAGAAAGGCGTTGATATATTGGCTGGAGAAGCGTAAGTGGTACCATCTGTTATATTATTCTGTCTGACGGAGTCCTGCAGTGTTTGCATGCCTTCACGTTAAACCGGTCTCATTCCAAAGAGTCTTTCCTTATCACCAAAGTACAAATGACTTTTTCCTGATGAATGCGGGACGAAAACTGAGTCACACTGGACTCAGTCGACCTTAGAGTTGCTGGACCAGATGCGCCCTCACGTCATAAACCCCGTCGGGAAGCGAAAAATCTCTAAATGTTATGCACAAAATACCCAATGTGATCCAAATGTGTCGGCGGAGAAACGGTATTAAAAGCATGTAAACGCCTCCATTTTTTAAAGAGGCAGAAGCTCTGTTGCGTGAAACAGAAACTGGCAGCTCAACCCATAACACAGCTTGAGGTACACACGTTGTAGGCCGAGAACATTTCTTCGCAGTGACGTCGAGAAGATTAAAGGGAGTGCACAGCTGCTTCAGGTGTTGGATTCCTCAGAGACGCGACGACGAGTCAGCGAGGAAACATGTAGAATGTATAGTCAGCGTAAAGGGGAATACTGGTGAATTGTATCATTTAAATATGTCAAGTTCATGTACTAAAACAGTTCTGCTCTCTCTAAGCACGGAACGGCAGCGGAGTAGAGTTTCTGCTTCCCCCCCTCCCCGCCAGATGTTTCATATCACACCAACTATGTCGAGAATGTGATGGCAAATAGAGCGAATGCGACCGTGGTTGCATCACACTGCAGTTTTGTCTTTGTTATTTTAATAGCTCCGAACCTACAGCGTATTTCTGTAAAGCCACAAAGTTAGCCAGGTTTTTATCAGTACGGTTCATGAGTCTCGCGTACACAGAGACCTCTCATTTACCGACCCTGTGACTGATCACTTCCCGAAGCCGTGAGAGCCTTTCATTTTTTTTTTTTTTTTTTTCTTTTATGTCTGCTCTGCACATTGACAAAAACTTTATTAGGAAAGAGCTTTTTTATTTTTTATCGAAACTTAATGCTGGTTGAACTGTCTTAGAGCGTGTGAGTAACATGTTTAAATTTTATTAGTAGTAGCATTTCCTCTGATGTATTTTAGAGTGGCACTATGTCAGAAACCAAGAATGTTTCTGTTGTTTGTGGTCTATTATGAGACTTCTCCGTATGTGTTGTTGTTTTTTTTTTTCTGTGTTTTTTTTTAAGCAGAAGTGTAGACTGTTGTTTCACACAGGGTGTTGACGCCATACAAATGAATCTGTTCCTAGCTTTAAAGTCGTATAGTCTTGCAAGAGCATTAATTTTGTAAAGTTTGTTCCTAGTTTTAAGGAAATATACCATTGTAGCAGCCTGATAAGCCTACTTTTGCAGATTTTATGCAGGTACGTGTACAGAAAGCAGTGATTGTGCTGTGATATACCCCCAAATAGTCACCTATAATTTATACTCAGTACACGTTTTTGTCATATCATACGTGAATATGCACTTACTCCAGAATTGTGATTATTCCATTCAAAAGTGAACATGAATAAATCTTTTTTTTTTTCTAAACAAATATACGTTGTTTTATTTTTCTACTAGGTACAATACAGGGGTTGTTATTGGTCGCTGTCTTAGCGCTTCAGGCCTCCGCGGTCCAATGAAAAAGAGGTGCATCCACACTGAGGCTTTGCCGTTTCACCACAGATCATGTCAAAGGTTGCTTTAGTCGCAGTTTGTTAGCGTGACACCAGGGTCGGAGCACAGCGCATGACATGAAACCACCGCTGACGAGGGAACTGAAAAGAGCTTGATTAAGCATCAGCACGGCATACAGTTCGTGAAATGTTCCCGCACTACAACAGTGGCTTTTTAATCAAGACAGATCAAGGGCCTTCTTAACGTGTGGCTCGTCAGTCTACACGTAGATAAATGATTATATTCTTTGACCCCTAACAGGCGCTCAAACCAGGAAGTTGTGGGTAACTGGGTCATTGCATTGCATGCAAAAGGTTGACATGAGGAGAAGAGTTGTGATTCAATTATAAAAAGCTGTGTCATTTCAGAGGTGATCATTTCCGTCATGTGTGAGATTAGAAACCTGGATTTACTTGTTTATGTAAGGGCCAAGCTTTGAGTGCTAAATGTGACAGTATCTTCTACTACTTTAGCATGTCGCAGCAATGTTTGAATTCAAGTAACGGGTCTTAATCACAACAGAATATGTGATAAACCACATTTTACTACAGGGTTTTCTCTGTAACACAAGTAGCCTATTTATGACTAAATCACATTGAGGCCACAGGGTACTAGATAGTCTTTGAAGGTTTTATGATACTAATAATGAACAGTTTAGCCTCAGGTTACCTGCTTCATCAGCACTCCTTGATTTGATCAGATTAGCTTGACCGTTTTTTTCAAACGTTATTTAGAGAAGTAAATCATTAACAATGAAGACCAGGAGGATGGGTTCACATAAAACACCATAAAAAGATAAATAAGACAACTTTAATCTTTTTAAAGATTTGATGTATCTTCCGTGTTTGTGTGTGCTGTGACATGTCTGGAAATACACAATTTATTTTTGCTAAAGAGGAGTAAACTGCTGTTCGGCCGCTTTTGATCCCACACTGTAAATGTCAGGTTCAAGTGTTTTCCCACGCTTCCTGAATCAGGTCATTTGAGTGGCTGACGTTTTTAAGCAAAACTGTCTCAAATTCACGGTTAACCGTTTCTTCCTCTTTGCTGCCGTGTCCCTTTATTTTCTGACATTTAAAAAACTGAAAAGACAATGAAAGCAATCGCTGGCTGTAGTAGAGACAGACATTAACATTTCTCACTGCTGTACACAAATTGCTGCAAGTGATCTTAAATATGTTTGTGAAATAAAGCTGTTAAAAGCTGTAGAAATGCCTCAACTTGTAGTACCATTGTAGCAAGACAAGTATAAATAGGCCATGGGTTGTGAAGTCCCTTCAGACATGATCTATAAATAGCATTGGTGGGGATTCCTCAGAAGCCTGATTATAACTTCCTGAAAAGGTGAGTCCAAGAGGAAACTTGAGGACATTTGTAAAGTTTACTGGAAGTAAAAACGAATTTCGTTGTTTTTGACTTTTAGAAAGACCAGTGTATGACAAGCTTCTCTGTTTTCTTCCTTTTAGAACAAGAGAGCAGAGATGTGTGATTGGATGTGTGATATTGCACCTCACTATAAAGAGAATGTAAAGACAAATATGTCATATGTGTTTGTGGTGTATTTTGTCGCCTGAAGCCTCCGACACTAACACCATGAAGCAGACGTGTAGTGACACATATTTGTCTGCATAGAAAATTTATATACTCTTACATTCTGATAATAGTTTTCACTACTCTGAAATTACCTTAATAACCAAAAGCTCAACCAAAAGAAACATTTCCCTTAGTTTTTTTTATTTGAGCCAACTTTTACTTTTTTATTTTACCTTGCAGATTAAAAAAAATACAGTTGATCATTTAGATATTGGTGTCAGGTTAGAAATGGCCATGTTTACTCATTTTTTTTAGTGTCATTAAGAAATTAAGAAATTTCTTACGCCCGGGTTTGTCTGGAAGATAAGTAAAAACATAAATGTTACGTTTTTTTGTTGCATTTGGATTTAAATTCTGTAACATAAATATTTGCGACTCAAGCCCACTGAGCTAATTGTCTTGTTCTATTAGACTGGGCTTTGATCAAACAGCACAGACGGGAAATTGTGAGAGCGAGAGAGAGAGCACACATTACTTGTTATCAGCATGAAAAAGTGCTACCGGGATGTGAAATCTTTTTTTTATTATTTTATGATTTAGATGTATTCCTTTCGGTTTCTTGACGTGTCTTAAAATCAAATCAATTAGGTCAAAGGGTGTTGACATGCAAAATGAAAGTTGAGCAAATTAATGTGTACATCATTTTTATTTTACTGAAGTCTATTCATGCATACAGTGTAATATTTTTATTTATTTATTTTAACTCAGCCTTTGTCACTCACAGTTAATGCAAGGACAGTATGGATAGTTTATCAGTCAATTCATCCCTGTAAGCTAATGCTGTGGAAAAAAAAACGTGAGTCAAATCTTCAAAAAAATAAAAATGAGAAAGGCACAAAAAAACTTTTAATCGTGTCATTTCTCCTGCTCTGTTTTTAACTTTAATGGTACAGTTTAATGGCGTGTTGGTGCAGTACCTCCTTTCCGTCGCCTGGTGGCAGCACAGAGGGAAACGGTTTGTCTCCGCCCCACACAAATACCCAGAAGAAGACATCCTCACAAAGATATGCGAAACTTTACCTGGGCTGTCAGTTGGATTCGATCATTTTACTAAGCGCAATGGGACCCTTAGCTGGGAGAAGCTTTTTATTGAAACTCTTCTTTGTTATACTCCTGGCGGGGGGATATTTCCAGTGGGTAAGTATGACTGAACATCTCGTGACAAATACATGACTCAGCTCCGGCTGCCGTTGCTACTGTGATGTTTACCTCAAGCTGCTAGCGAAACTAAAATACAGGTCAACCCTGCAGCTAAGGGTCTCCAACTGTTTTAACGTCAGCCAGAATTTGACTTAACACCGGCTTGAATGCATAGCTAGCGTTACTACACAGCCCACGTTTGTGAAAAGCAGATGTGGGTAACGCAGCGTTGGCTGCTGGGGTTGGCACAAATTGTTTCCTTAACCCAAAGCTGGTGTCGAAACAAGTTTCTCTGTGTCACGTCAGAGTGAAACCACCTCACTAGGTATTAAAATGAGGTTAAGCTAAACGTGTCACATGCTAAGGGGCTGACAAAACCAGTTAAATCTGCAACGTTAGCAGACATTTAGGTTGTTTTTACACCGTTTGCATTATTGATTTGACTGCCACTGTAAATAATAGTGATTCGTGTCGTTATTAAGTTGTTATTATGAATTAATAAGGCAGTATCACTACCTAGCATGTAGCTAGTCAGTGAGACAAAACCTCGAAAGCCTGGTCAATGTTTTTTTGATTTTATTTTATTTTTTTAAGCAGTGGCATTGAAGTATAAGAGCAAGAAATACATCACTGATTATATCCCACTGATATTGATAATAACACAAAGCTTCTGCGCTTTAATAAACTCGTTGTAATGCAGATTTTCTTGTCTGTGGCAGTTATTCTTTTTTGCATAAATGCACTATAACAGATGCCGGTCCTGTCACTTGGAGGCTCTTCAAAATAAGCATGGAAAAACTGCTGAATGTGAAGGTCGTCGCTGTTCAGAGCTTTCACTTTGATTTAATCAAGTCAGGTCCCGGATAGTGGTCGTTTGACCTCAGTCGCCTCTAAGCTCACGTCACTGCACTGTTTGCGTTCCTATGATCAGGTCAGGTCAGTCCACTGCAAGGCACAGAGCTGCTCTGAAACCTTCCAAAAACGCCTGACTTTGGTTAATCATTGCTGTTTCGAGATAAGATAGCATCCAGAGAATGTCTAAATCAATAAAAAATATTGATCATTTTTGCGGCGGGTTAGCAGGGAGCATTTTGCCAAAACATTTTCATCTTCCTTGGTTCGGTTTTGTCGTTGTAGCGTGGATTTCTGTTTGCGTGACGGTTTGCACTAACCCCTGCATCCTAGAATCCTTCTAGTTGTTACCCAAGATAAAAAAGCGTCGGGCAGATTTTTTGCAGCTTCATAAACCTCAATCTTAAGGGAAATAGTGACATCTGAATGCTGCACGTGAACTCACTCCCACGAGACACAAGTAGGACAGAGTTGACGCTGCTTTCTCAAACAGTTTGTAAAGTGATTGAATCAACTTCCTTAAGTTGCCTCGACGAGCAAAGAACATGTGAGATGCTGGAAAGACGGATACAGGCTCACTTTTAGCTTATTGTGTTCTCTCAGCTAATTTGTTTCAAATAACAGTTTTAGTGCTTTTCTGTTATTAAATTATGGGCTAATGAAGACAAAAATGTGCAGGCTTCTCCTGCGGCTATAGAAAAGTAATTCTTCAAATACCCGACGGAAACATTTTTGCAGAACTGAAAAATTTATTTTCAGATATTCAAATCAAACCATCCTAGAAATTCAGGAAATGAAACAAGACCAGATACCTGATAAAGGTAAACGTTTTTAGCAACATAACTGTTCAAGACTCCTCTTCTGCTGTAGCCTTTAATGGAACTGAGCTGTCTGTATGTGATTTGTTTGCTTTGTCCTTGGCCTCATCAAAAAGCTACTTATAGTTCACTGGACCCTAAAGGAAAAACAGATGTACCGGTCAAAGACTAAAATAATTTGTTTTGTGAACACACTGTGTTTTTCTTGTCTTGATATCAGGTTGAAGCCCAACACTGTGTGTGGTACGGTGAGTGCGGGGACTCCAAAGCCGTGCCTGGAAAAAAGTACAACTGCAACTACACCGGCCCCCCTGTCCCACTAAAACCTGACGGCTATGAACTTCTCACGGTACCTACAGTGTCTTAAAACTTATTCCCTGTTGTTTCTGAAATTTTATACGCAGTTGTCTGTAATATACTTCTTCACACTAGTGCTTTATTTTGCACTGTGGAAAAACTGATAAAATTGCGTGGAAGTTACGTCATCTCCTTTGTGTTGATATGCAGGAGCTTTGTCCTGGATACGACTATGGAAACCGAAGTCTCTGCTGTAATGTTGACCAGCTGCGTACTCTCAAAGGGAGTCTCCAGCTGCCCCTTCAGTTCCTGTCTCGGTATGCAGTGCCGTTATAACATTAGGAATTAAGCACATGACATACTTGGAAGGGCATTGTCACTCGCCCACGGAATTTATGAATACAAAGAGCATGCTCTCAGGCTTTTGAGTCAGTTTGTTCTGCTAAAATGTTACATGTTGTTGTAACTTGTAAGTCTTTGGCTTTGAGTGATCTAAAAATGGCTTAGAGATGGACTTGCTGCAAGGCCAGATGCATACAATAATCCAAATTAGGCCACCATATTTGTTATTGTCTTGTTTTTCCCCTATCAACTTTTACACACTTTTAAAATGTAACTTGTTTTATTATTCTGTTAGTTATGTTATGGTCTCTTTACTTTCCTTTCGTTTTTTTTAATTTGTGATTCTGGTACATGTGTATGCAGGTGTCCAGCCTGTTTCTTCAACCTGATGAACCTCTTCTGCGAGCTGACATGTAGCCCCCACCAGAGTCAATTTATGAACGCCACCTCAATCAATGATACCAGTGTTTTGAAAGTGCAGTACTACGTTGGACAAACATTTGCTAATGGTGAGTTCATACCAAGAACTTGATGCTGCGTCAGTTTCATATGTTCGTGTAGTGTAGAGGGGAAAAAAAGTCATCATAGTATCATAATAATGGACGCATTTAGTTTGCTTAGGAAATCTGCTGGGTAAACATTATCGGTTCCCCAAATGTAGTCATGCTGTCAGAGTTTTGTAATTTCACGGGTGACTGATGGTCATAACCTTTAAATTCTGAGTCACATAACAAAGGGGATGGGCAGTTTCTGAAATCTCGAGTTTGCCCTAAAATAATCGTTCTTTTTTTTTTTGCAGCCATGTACAATGCCTGTAAGGATGTCCAGGCACCATCAAGCAACGTGAAGGCCTTATCGCTGCTCTGTGGGAAGGATGCCAAGTATTGCAATGCGACTAACTGGATTCAGTACATGTTCAGTACCGACAACGGACAGGCTCCCTTTCCTATTGACCCCATATTCTCAGGTACATAACTTTTAGTGCTTTTTTTCTAAAGTAGTAAAGGTTTTATTGAAATTCACCACCTTTGTTACACCATCATGTAATGCCCTTTTTTTTTCTCCTCTAGATGTCCCGGTATCTGGTTACACTCCCATGAACAATCACACATATGCATGCACTGAGGGCCTAGAGGATGGTTCAGGTCCCTGCTCCTGCCAGGATTGCGCAAAGGCATGTGGACCCAAACCAGTACCTCCTCCTCTCCCCCCGCCCTGGACCATCTTCGGTATCGATGCCATGGCTGTCATCATGTGGATCTTTTACATGGCCTTCCTGCTCGTCTTTGTTGGAGCTGTGCTCGGAGCTTGGTGTTACAGGTATTGGGCTTTTTGCCTGTAGTATGTAGCGCTGGGACCTTGATCATTCAGAACACGCTATCTTAAATAATATGTTTGGGGTTTTTTGGTTTTTTTTTTTAGCTAATTTCTCATTGACTAAGTTGTGATACTTTATGTATGCAGGAAACGAACCATCATGTCTGAGTATGGTCCCATTTTGGACAGCAACAACCCCCTGTCACTCAACAGTGATGGTCCTGACCAAGGTACAGCCTTCCACGATTCACCAGTAGCTCTACTGAAGTAATACCATTGTTCTGTTGTTTCCACAAGACCCAAATTAACTTGTAGTATTTGTCTCCTCTCAGTAAATGTGTCATGCTGTGAAACGCTGGGTGAACGCTTTGAGAATGCCCTGCGGACCGTCTTCAGTAGATGGGGTTCTTTCTGTGTGCAGTATCCCTGCCTCATCATCCTGGGCAGCCTCATACTGGTGACAGCCTTCTCTGGGGGCCTGGTCTACATGCGCATCACCACTGACCCCGTTGATTTGTGGTCGTCCCCCAGTAGCCAGGCTCGTCAAGAGAAGGACTACTTTGACAGCAACTTTGGACCCTTCTTCAGAACTGCGCAGCTCATTATAACCACTCCACTCAATGACACTTTCATCTACTCGCCGTATTTTGGAGGATCAGACGTCCCATTTGGAGCTATCCTGGGCCAAGATATCCTGCATCAGGTGGGTTAGTGAGAGAGGTCAGTCCGTAAGATCATGAGCAGTGTTGACTCTGATCTGTCATTAGAGCCATTGTGCAGTATGCATAAAGGAGTAGTATGTACCATAAAAGATGAAGTCTCATTTGAAGAACATCTGCGTTTCTGAAACTGCGGTTTAAAAGTTCTCCTTTCATATTCTACTCTTTTTTTTTTTTTTTTTTTACTTTATCCAACCAGGTGCTCGACCTGCAGCTAGAAATCGAAGGACTTGTAGCTACATATGACGGCCATAACGTCACCCTGAAGGACCTCTGCTTGGCTCCACTGGCCCCGTACAATAACAACTGTACCATCCTGAGTGTCCTAAACTACTTCCAGAATAGCCACGCTGTGTTGGACCACATTAGAAGAGATACTTTTTATGTCTACGCTGACTTTCACAGTCACTTCCTCTACTGTGTCAGGTGAGTTTTCTAAAGTTGGTACAGTTTTTTTTTTTTTTTTTTTTTTTTTTTAAACCGCTTAACACCAAGCCTCATTCTCCAATTCGAGTTTGAAATCACATGCTCCAAATAAATAAAGTATATCTTGGCAGCTAATAGGTTTAAATTAGGTTTATTTCTTTATTTCACCGTGTCAAAGTAAATGAAGAACGGCCACAGCGTAAATTGAAGATTTTATTTCCCCCCTAACAAAACTTTACACTACTGCAATGAATGCACATTTGGGATGTTGCGTGTGGTGGCCAGCAGGCAATAATATAGTGTTTGTAACTAAATGCTCAACAGCCCCTTTAAAGAGGGCTCTCTGGTTCTTCAGGCCACACTGGCTCTCGTTGTGTTTTGCATCTCCCTGTAAACGTGTCTTAATTGCTAATGAGTTGGAGGTTCGAATAAAAGTTGCTATGGCGAAACTGTCAAGACCTCCGGACACAAAATAAATTATAAATGCCTGAAGCTCACTAGATGGCGTTTTCAGAATTTGCATGTCTTCATAAAATAGCACGCTCAGACTTCCTCTTGGCTGTCATGTGCTAAGTGGTTGTTTATCTGTTGTTCCTTAATGTGATATAATTAGGCATGGGTTATGGCAAAACAAATACTGCTGGCTAGTTTGTTCTTTTGAGCATTTCTCAGGCTTTTAACTCGGTTTGTGCTTTTCTTTCTGCAGTGCTCCAGCATCCCTCAACGACACCACTCTTCTCCATGATCCCTGTTTAGGCACCTTTGGTGGCCCTGTCTTCCCGTGGCTGGCACTTGGGGGTTACGATGGTGGGTCTGCGTGTGTGTGTGTGCACATCACGAAATCTATCAGAAAAGAAGACACTTGAGTAGATCAGAACAAGTTTTACAAGCCGTCCTGTGTCCAGCAGTTAAAACCTTTTTAGTATGAATTAGTGGAACTTTTGTGGAGAAATCAGATCAGACACAAATCACAATTCAGAGAAAGAATGTTTATGTAATTTGTCTTAAAACTAATTGCACACAGCTGCCTGGACGGGATCTTTAAACATCTTTAGATGGAAGAAATAGAGTACAAAACTTACTCAAGTATTTAGGAGAATACCTACCTGTAAGGTATAGGTAGTACATTTATTCTCATGCAGCAGTTATCATTATGTTGTGTGCTATTTAAAATGTTGCATGCTAATGAGTGATGGCTTCACTTTTTTACAACTAATTCGTCTTGTTTTTGTTTTTTCCCCCACTACAGCCACAAACTACAACAACGCCACTGCTCTTGTGATCACCTTTCCGCTCAAAAACTACCTGAATGACACCGTCAGCCTTGGCAAAGCTCTGGCATGGGAAACAGAGTGAGACAACAATCTAATAACAGTCTAGTCTTAGCAAAGACACTCTTCATGATGCATGTGTACCAACTGTGATTTTTTTTGTTTGTTTGTTTGTTTCAGATTCATCAACTTTATGAAGAATTTCAATAACCCCAATCTGACCATAGCCTTTAGTGCAGAGAGGAGTATCGAAGATGAAATCAACCGAGAGAGCAACAGCGATATCACCACTGTACTCATCAGCTATGTCATCATGTTCGTCTACATCTCCCTGGCCCTGGGACACATCCACAGCTTCAGTAGACTTGTGGTAACAGATTGAGCCTCAACTCATTGCCATTAAATTATTATTATTTTTTTTTTTATCTCTTGTCCGTGCATGTTTCGCATTCCTAAGCATAATCCATGCCTGTAATAGTTTTACTCATCGCATAGTTTAACTCCTCTTTCCTGCTTGTGACAAAAGAACTGTGACGTAAGAAGACAACCCACTCAAACATAAAAGATATCAGATGGCAGATGTTCTGTGTTCTCATCCATACAGGTGGACTCTAAGGTTTCTCTGGGTGTAGCAGGTATCCTGATTGTGCTGAGCTCTGTGTCCTCCTCACTGGGGATCTTCAGCTATGCTGGTATCCCCCTTACGCTGATTGTAATTGAGGTCATTCCCTTCCTTGTGCTGGCTGTTGGAGTGGACAACATCTTCATTATAGTACAGACATACCAGGTAAACCCTTTTTGACCCTGTCAATTAAACTGGTGGTACATCGTTTTTTTATTGTACAACTTCAGCTTGCTGAAAGTGTTTTCCATTTGCTCTTTTAAAACAGAGGGATGAGCGGCTGCCGCATGAACAACTTCACCAGCAGATTGGTCGTATTCTTGGAGACATTGCCCCTAGCATGTTTCTCTCCTCCTTATCTGAGACTGTGGCTTTCTTCCTAGGTAAAGTAGATCAGTTGATTACTGCAAAGACCCCCAAACTTTTTTGCACTGCAGACTGCTTTAATACTCTATACAAATTATTGTAAAGTGTATTTTTTTTTTTTGCAAAAGACCCCATTTTGCAGAGGTATGATGTTTGTAATAGAAGTTAGTAGTTACATCTTCACTGCTTTCCTGGCTATCTTGGGATACTGAGTCTTGACTTTGATCCAGAATGCTTGCAAAGATATAACTGAACATACTTTTCCACCCCTTGATAATTTCCATGCTTGAGGAGTTCATCGTTTTTTCTGCTGAAGTGTCCAACCTCAGTCTCTACCAAAATCCTAGCTTATTTTATTATATTGATCAAGTTGAAGAGGTCATGAACTTTGCTATTCAAACGTCCCTGGACAGTGATCTCCCCCTTGTGGTGAAGGGAATTACCATAAAAATATAAAATGGGTTATGTGTTTATTAGTTTTATTTTTTCCCCAAAACATATTGTTTCTGCACAGCCTAGCTGGAAATGCTTTTTTGGCCCGGTGGTTTGGGTCCTTATATGTATGTACAGTAGGAACATTAAATTAATTATTAACGATGAGGTTTCTCCTGAAATTTAAAAAAACCCGAAGAGGATTGACGCAGTGGAGTCACATGCGGATGAAATTGTTCTTCTTCTTTTCCAGGAGCGTTGTCGAACATGCCTGCAGTGAGAACGTTCTCTCTGTTTGCTGCCTTGGCAGTTTTTATTGATTTCCTGTTGCAGATCAGCTGCTTTGTCAGCTTGCTCGGCTTGGACGCCAGAAGACAAGAGGTGAGACTGACGGAAATGATGGGGACATGCATGATACTTGAGGGTCACTGACTGTGGTGGGGGGTTATGAGAAGTGGATTTCCTATGTATTTAGCAGCTGCAGGGTTTAATTCTGCCAATCACTGCAGTAACTTAACTGATTCCTCTCTAGTTGGTTCTTTGCAAATCACTAAAATTCACCAGTGGAGTGATTTTTGAGATTTTTTCAATGGTACAATTTGTTATGGCCTTAGCAACCAGTGTTTACACTTCTTAAATCTGTCCTGTTGAAAAGGGGAATCGGCTTGACATCGTCTGCTGTGTGAAGCTGCCAGAAACTCAGGAAGCCAAGTCAGACAGCTTCCTCTTCCTCTTTTTCAAGAAAATCTACTCACCATTCATCCTTAAAGAGTGGGTGCGGCCAGTCATAGTAAGTAACCCAGTGACACTTCGGCATTCTTGCATGTTTTTTTTTCCCCCACCTGATGATGTGCTGATGAACTTGATTGAGTAGAAAAAAAAAAAACATTTCTGATGATGAATGTGTTGTTCTTTTCAGATGGCTGTGTTTGTGGGAATGATCTCCTTCAGTATTGCTGTGGTGAATAAAGTAGAGATTGGACTGGACCAGAAACTATCCATGCCTGATGTAAGTTTTGCTTACTCGAACCTTTCTAAAAAAATGTGGCCAACATAAAGTTCTACTTTGAGTATTTGTAGTAGCACTGATCAGTCATTTATTTGGCAGGGGAATTAACTTTCCACCAGCTAAATCAGTTGCATTACGTCATATGAATTCATATGACGTTCAACATTCCCCCAGCTTTATTTTAGTTCCTCTTCCTTCTGGCAATCTGACAGTTTGTCTCTCCATCTAGGACTCGTATGTGCTGGAATACTTCAAGAACCTGACCGAGTATCTCCACACGGGAGCTCCAGTGTACTTCGTGGTAGAGGATGGCTTTAACTACACTTCCCCAGAAGGCCAGGACGCCGTGTGTGGAGGAGTGGGCTGTAGCAACAACTCCCTGGTCCAGCAAGTTTACTCCGCCTCACTGATCAGCAACTAGTAAGTCTGATCAGTGAATACGAAAATGCAATAAACTCACTGCGTACTCTTCAGTCTGTGTGGCAGCCATGTGACATAGCCTGGAAACTAGTGCGTAATGTTTTCGTTCTCTTCTAGTTCAACCATTGCCTACACACCATCCTCCTGGCTGGACGACTACTTTGACTGGGTTAAGCCTCAGTCGACCTGCTGTCGATACTACAACAACTCCGAGATCTTCTGCAATGCCTCAGGTACATTTTTATCCAACCCTTGTTTCATAATTCTACTTTTAAAATCTCATATTTTTATGAGTTCTCCATGTGTAGAACTCAGTGAAACAATATCACCGAGGACACATATAGAAACAAGGCAGTGTAAAACTTGCAGTGTAATTAATGCTGTGGAAAGCAAGCAGAATCTGAAGTGTAATCATTGCAGATAATACTCTACTGAGGACAGTAATATGCCCTGTAGCGGGAAAAATGCACAAAATACCTAAAGGAGGCAGAAGACCAACACAATCCTCAATAAACTGAAATAGAGACGCCTGGACAATGGATGCCGTTGCACAATTCTGCTGGCATCATCCAACAAATTGGATAGTCATGTACAACTGTTCATTAATCACCAATTAAATAACTTAATAGCATTTAAATAGCACAATAAAAATCCAAAACCTACATGTATTATATAAACAAAAGCCTACAATGCAACTCTGGCGTTGTTTATTTATTCATTTATTTTCCATTCTTGGCTGTCTGTCTTGGCACATACACATAGTTTTGCCGATTGCTATTGAGTAAATGGATGAATATATTCCTTCTATTGTTTTCCAGTGGTAAATTCGACCTGCGTATCTTGTCGGCCTATGACTCCCAGCGGAAAGCAGAGGCCTGAAGGAGAAGACTTCATGCGGTTTCTACCCATGTTCCTGTCAGACAATCCTAACCCCAAGTGTGGGAAAGGGTAATTTCGCAAGTCTTTCAAAATCTCCTTCTTTGAGATTTTTATTGAAAACACATGACATGTCTTTGAATCCTTTCACTTCTGTGCTCCCATGCATTTGGAGGGGAAAAAAAAAAAATCTCCATTTTGGCTCGTTTTTGTTGTGGTTTGTAATGTTTCTCTTCTCTTATTTCTCCGCTCCTCCAGCGGCCACGCGGCCTACGGCACAGCAGTCGACCTGAAGCCTAATGACGCAGGGGTCGGAGCCACTTACTTCATGACTTACCACACCATCCTAAAGGAGTCCCCGGACTTTATAGAAGCTTTAAAAATGGCTCGAATCCTGGCTAACAATATCAGCCAGTCCATGAACCACAAAGTGTTTGCCTACAGGTTGGTCCTGATCTACTGTCTACTGTTGTGTATTTATCTTGGTTTAATATGCCGTTTTATAATTGTATAATGGGGCATTTTCACTTTCAGGCGTTGCTGTAGTCAGCACTTTGCTTGTTGGGAACTCAAAGTTCAGGGTTATCAGGGGGGAAAAGTAGGTCATAGATAAGCACACAGCAAGGAAAACATTATAAATGGCAAAGCAGCTAATGTTTGACTGGAAGTACTGGATTAATGTTGCATCCAGTATTGCAATGTTGTGCCTACACTCCTGGAATAAGATGTCTCAACCCAAATGCATGAATGGACAAAGAAGTAGAGCCACTTTATTTAGTTATAGATTATCCACACTGTTTCGTGTCTATTTAAAAACAATATTTTCCTTTTCCTGCAGCGTCTTCTATGTGTTCTACGAGCAGTACCTCACCATCGCGCAAGACACGGCTCTGAACCTCGGCGTGTCGCTCGCGGCCATATTCGTGGTGTCGACCGTGCTGCTGGGCTTCGAGCTGTGGTCGGGCGTGCTCGTCTGCATCACCATCGCCATGATCCTGGTCAACATGTTCGGCGTCATGTGGCTGTGGAGCATCAGCCTCAATGCAGTTTCCCTTGTGAATCTGGTCATGGTGAGAGCGGCGTGACTTGCTTCAAGGGGTTACTTTTGTGATTTTTGTGAAATGGGATATTTCAGTTGCTGTTTTTCGATGCTTTAGTTCGTGCAGTTTAAAATGTATAGTATCCGAGTATAAGATTAGTTTGGTACACGTCTGTTTTCATTCCCAACTGACATTTCTCGTGGTACAACTTTCTTCTTTACTTAACTTCAGTTTTGCCTTGAGTTCACTAAATTACCACGTCATATCGGATCAGTTATTGTATTTGGACAGATTTTTTTCAAAGTTTTATTCTACAAATAAGCAGTACGACTCTTCTGGGATTGGATTTTTTTTTTATGATCAATTGCATGTACTTCACATATCCGGTATTCATCAGATCTGACCTGAAACTAGACTTCTGTTTACACACTGTCTGGTTGTCTGACGCGTCACTTGATGGACTTTGTCTAGCAATGTCACAATATCTCTTGGTGATATCAGTTGTGTTGGCCTGTTATGTTTTTTTTTTTGTTTTTGTTTTTTTATAATGATGTGCAAGAATCCAGTTATGTGGAGCTTTTAGTCCTGAAATGTCACGTCTCTGGTGCTGAGGTGTTCCCTGTCCTCTGTTGCAGTGCTGTGGCATCTCGGTGGAGTTCTGCAGTCACATTGTGCGAGCCTTTTCCATCAGTGTGAAGAAGAATAGAGTGGAACGGGCTGAGGAAGCCCTGGCTCACATGGGCAGCTCTGTAAGTCGTGCTTTACCTAGAGAAAAATAAGGTCCGATTTTGGGTTGTTAATAATAGACAGAACAATAACGGCTTGTTGGATTTTATTGCAGAGACCATTGCATGAAAGTATGTGTGCAAGGTTTTCTTTGACAGTTTTGAAAAAAAATTAGATGGCTAAACTTATATTTGGCCATTTTATTTTAGTCACATGACATTACATTTGACACATTTTCCTTTCTGCAGGTTTTCAGTGGGATCACATTAACAAAGTTTGGAGGCATCTTAATCCTGGCACTTTCCAAGTCGCAGATCTTCCAAGTCTTCTACTTCAGAATGTATTTGGCCATCGTGCTACTTGGGGCGACGCACGGCCTCATCTTCCTTCCTGTTTTGCTCAGCTATATAGGTCAGTAAAGGAAGGGATAAGAAACTGTCCACACACGGTGCAAGACTGGCGCACGGATCTGATGCTAGTTTACACTCACTGCAATGCGTCTCGTCTCTTTTCACAGGTCCGTCGGTGAATAAAGCAAAGGTGTTCGCTGCGAACCAGCGCTACGCTGGTACAGAAAGGGAGCGCCTCCTCAACTACTAGCCGCCTGCGTGGGACAGTGAACAATGTGCTGCTTGTCTGCGAGGGACTGTGTGGGTGTGAGCTCAAGCTGATTCCATGTTCACTGACATACTCATCAGCATCGCCACTACTATGCATGGATTTAACTCAGGAATAAACTTGGGAATAGAAATGCCAGAGGCCTTGTCAGACTACACCCTCACCGATTTTCCACAGAAGAATTTGGGGCCTCCTCCAGTCCTCCTCCATTCCTCCTCCTGACACTACAGGACTAGTATGTCTTCAGTATTTGAAGCATAAGCAACATTCGTCACAAAAAACAGACTTTGAAGGTTTTGCTATAAACTGTTGTTGGATTGTGATGCCCTCATACTTCCTCACTGTCAGTCGGTTCCCTAACGTATGAGCTATTTTGACAAGAAAAATGCAAAAGGGTGAAACTGTTTTTATATATATATATATATATATATATGTACCAGAAATATAACATGTAAAGGTTAGCCAGAAGTGGGATTTTTTTTGTGTGTGTTGTCTATTTGATATTGGCACACATACTGGAGCTAACGTAACAAAAGTGGTATCACAGGCTTTTATAATACCTGGCATTGACATGAATCACCACCTGGGCTGTTGTGTACTTACTGCACAAAGAAACAAGCTAGTGAATTTAGCATTTACTCTCCACAACCATGTTGGGAGAAATTGAGTCTTTGGCCCACTCCGCGTTAGGGAGCATAAAAAAAGTTAAAATTTCTGCAACTGAGTCGAAACCTCATTGTTTTATTTCCAAATCAGAAAACTGGGACACGGACCAAAACCAAAAACGGCCGATATAGTTACAATTGGCACTGTAGGTTTTCTCTGTTGGGTTCCAAGCTGCTTCCCACCTATTTTGAATTTATTTCCACCCTCGTAGGTTTTTTGCATTGCAGAGTGCCACATTGCATTTTAGAGTTAGCAAAATTGTCTTAATTTTCTCTTTTTATAGTGTTTGCAAAACTGGATTTTTAGATCATAGATATGTCCGTGGTCTAACATAGGTTGGGATCCATGTTGATGCCAGCTGTAAAGGCTGCCACGGTGCTAATAATGGTTTGAAGTATAAAATGAAACATTTTACAGTTACTGAACAAAACATTTGTTCCATCCAGAGATGGAGAGATGAAGCTTTACTTTTATCTTCAAGTAGTCTTGCACAGAACTAATTTAGATTTCTTCTACGGTTGTCTAGATTATGTTGACAAAAATACCGTACTACTTTTCACTGGTACAGTCTTGAGTTTTTCATTCATTCACCTTTTAATTTATTTATTTTTATTTTGTTGACATCGTGTTACCATACTTAGTCTCCTCTCAAGTTGTTTACCTTGTTCCTGTGCATCACCTGTACTTCACCAAGGTTGATGTGTTCCCATTCATTTGGATAAGGTTGTACCAACACGGAGGACTTTTTACCCAGAGTGTGTTCTGCTTTGAAGAACCTCGAAGACCTACCTTCACCATTCCTTGTTTTTATTTTTCCGATGCTATTTTTCTTTTTTCCTCATGAAGTTGTAATGTTTTTGGGAATGTAAAAAAAGAACTGTGTAGAGAGAGAGAGAGATGTTTAAACCCTGATGTGAAAATGCTTGTGCTCTGCATTGACGCGGACATTATATCGGTGTGGGAAGGGTTTAAACAAAGCATTGGGATAATTTAGTTTTTAACAGTTTTAACATATTAAATGGTATTCTTAACACAGTTTGAAGCCTATAGTTGCTCTTTATTTCAGAGGATGTGCGCCGACCAGCCACAACATTATGACCACTGACAGGAGAAGTAAATAACGTTGACCATCTTGTGACAATACAATGTTCTGCTGGGAAACTTGGCATTCACGTGGATGTTACTTAGACATGTACGACCAGACCAGACCAGACACCCCCACCCCATAGCAATGACACTCCTTGATGTTCAGGAGTCATCCCCAGCAGGATGCAGCCTGACACAGACACACACACAAAAACGCTTTAGGAACAACTCAAGAAAACATGAAAAACAGCACAAGGTGTTGACCTGGCCTCCAAATTCACTAGATCCCAAACTGATCAAGTAGCTGCAGGATGATCCACAGAGGACCCTGCGTTCAACCCATAGGACCCAAAGGCCCCCACTAACAACATCCTGTTGCCAGACACCACAGGACACCCTCAGATGGCCCATGTCCATTCTCTGATGAGTCACAACTGTTTTGGAGGCACAAGGCAGACCTACACAATATTAGGAAGGTGATTATAATGTTATACCTGATCGGTGTATGTCCATGAATTAATTTGTCCTGTACCTGATTTTTTTTTTTTTTTCCGCAGTTCATCATTTAATATTATGAGGTAAGGCAGCAGTTAATTAGTCATTTGAAAGCCAGTTTGTTGTCTGTCTGACTTGGTTTTGATTTACAAAGAAAACTACAGTATCTTTACAGATGTTACAGAATGTCTTTATTGTCGTGGTATAGGTATAACAGAATTAAGGTGACCTGAGGTCCTCCTTAGGTGCCGTAGAAATATTGGAATAAAAATAAATAAAAAGTAAAAGATATGTAAAAACTAAAGTAAAAAATAATGTACAAAACTATAAACACTACAGGCGACATAGCAACCCCATTCACACGTAATAAGAAGTCAACTGTTCTTGAACATCACTTGAAGTTATTGCACTTGTCTGTGAGAAAGTATATTGCACATTTACACATATGAAATTGAGATTATATGAAACATATGAAATTATTGCACGGATGTATTGCACGTTATGAAAAGTTATTGTATAAGTTATTGCACAGTTCACCAGTTGTTTAGTGTGAGTATGGCTCTTGCATAGAAGCCATTCTTCAGTCTGTTAGTGCTGGCCTTCAGTGTTCTGAACCGTCTACCGGATGATAGCAGTTCAAACAGTAAATGTCCGGGGTGGGTTGTGTCTTTGAGTATCGCCTGGGCCTTCCTCAGGCAGCGGAGAGTAGGAGACCTTCTCTACCTCACACAAACTGTAGCAGAGATTGTTCAGACTAACCACACAGTGGCGCCTGAATCCCTTAATGGAGCTGTGTCTGCACCGTGCTGCTCAGTGAAGTAGTGGGAGTGACCTAATTTTTAAGATATCAAGAAGCAGTCTTGTAGTGCTTTTACTTTGTCAGTAAATTAATTTTCTGCAGGGTGCCAGTAAAACGGAGCACGTTAACTAAAACATTTTAAATTAGCTAGATGTTAATGATCTAAATTTGCAGTTTTCACATATGTACACCAACATCTTGAAGGCTGTCAACCTTTCACGTCTCCTTACTGCGTCCCAGTGTGTGTTGTTGTTGTGGCTGTCCGTCCGGCCCTGTTGTCACACAAACCTGAAAGCTCATGACTTATTTATCCGCTGCCCCGTGAGAGCGGGGTCTGTTCTTTGAATCTGGCTGAGAGATTAAAATATTAATTTCCTCTGCGAGCAGGTCTGCTGTGCTGTCTGCAGGGGAGAATGTGCAGGTTGTCAGAGCACAATTACGTAAGATGTGCGAGGCTCGTCTCTGACCTGCACCCATGTTTCATTTTGACATGCTGCTCAGCAAAGGCACTGTAACTCAGCAAGGTATTAAAAACATTTTTAGGACCAGAGAAATACCACAACGTTAGTATCAAACCAAGATGAAATGAGATAAACCCTTATTTATTTGTGTTTTATTCCATTTTAAATACCAGATAAACAAACCTCGATTTCTAGTAATTTCTTAGATATAAAATGACTTCTAAGTATTTCAAAAACACAAGTGAAAGTAATAAATCCTGGTTTCAAATTGAAGCTTCCGTAACAAATCTGAAAGTCAGGTCATTTGCATTACACAGAAGTGATATTATAATCCTTAAAGGACCAGAGCTCAGTGAAAATCATCTTTTATTAATATTTTTTTCAACAATGCACTTAACAGCTGACGTCCAGTTCATTCCCAGACGTGTGCCTCATGAGACAGTCCACCAAACGCAGCACTTGAAACAGGTTTCATTTATGCGAAAAGGATGCAGTGTGTTGTGTAATCTCCTGAACACAAAGTGACTCAGGATGATTTTATTATGAAAGAACTCCACATTGTATTTGCACAGACCTTCCTCCCCCTGAACGTCTCACGGTGACCTTGGATTATCCTGGAATTTAATTTGCTCTGCCATGGATAACAGGACTAATTCAGAAAAAAACAATCTGTTAAATTACAAAGCTCGGCAGACGAGAATTACCAGCTAGCTGTTGAACGGTGGCATAAAAGCAGCAGAAAAAGAAAAATGCAAAGAAAAAGAGGCCAGTTTCAGTGACGCACCCTTGTGATGTTAATAACATTGATCATCAGGAGTGCAGGAAACTTTCCTAATCCTGGTATATTTTTCTAATGTCATGTGCACATCTGCTTCTAAACAATGGAGGCTTGTGCTGCTGCAAAGGAAGATTTGTGTGTGTTTTTTTAAAGTTCCATCAATAAATAAGTGTAAGAAGTGTTTAATGTCCTGCTCTGCGTCACTGGTTTTCTATTACACTGGGTTCAGTTGTCTCTGAAATAGACTCTTGGGGTGGAACAAAAAGGATTAGGTAGCCTTGTCAAACACGGAGAGAGGATTGGATTTTCAGGTCCGCCTGCAGTGATCTCCCCTCCTGACCAGGAACCAGGAAAAAAACTAAAAAACATCAGTAACTCAAGTCAGGACTCAAGTCGTTCACTTTAGAAAACTGGCAGAACTTAGTGTGAAGAAAAAAGAAGCAAATCAAGAAACGCTGCTGTCTCTGCTGTTAATACGCCACGATCCTCAGTGTTCACCACTTCATTGTTGACAAACTGTAACTGGTAGAAAATCCCTGAGTCACAGTATCATGATGGGAAAGGGGGCAAAATGCCGTTTCAGCCAAATGTTGTTATTTTAAAGGGAAGGGCAATAGACTGTAGCTTGCCCCAAACGATGGTACACATATTTTCACAATGAGGGTCACTTATGTGTGAGCAGGGCTCAGGAAGGGCTGTCAATAGACCCCTTTATGAGATGGTGAGGGGGGAATTAGGCCTTCAATGGAGGGGACTAAGCCGTGTATGCCATGTGCCCACACTCGGGCCCGGCCTGTTTGTTTTGATGGCAGCACGAGACTGGCGTGACTGCGGGCCTTGTTTACATTGGATATGTGTCAGGCCGAGGACAGTTCCCACTCGATGAGAAACTGACCTCTCGCATTGCATCAGAGCGGCAGGTGCAGTCGAAGCTCCAGGAGCTCAATGCACAGATGTGATCCGACTTGGCTGCTTGGAAACTTTTGCAAGTTGGAGGGGATGTTTCCTGAAGGTGGCTCGGAGAAGCGAGTCTTAATGTGAAATGAATGTCTTGGCTAAGTCGTGTCGTGGTTGAAATGTGATGGTTCATGAAGCATAAAGCTCAAATTACCTCATCTGATTAGAGAAAGAAGAAATCTCAGCTGTAAAGATTAACTTGTGCATACAAACAGATTCAGACAAGAGACACACACTGAGCAGTTCACGTCTATAAAACACAGCTCAGTCTGTTGCTGAACTCTGACCCCCGTGTTTCTTTGTACAGTATCATGTGTGCTTGAAACCGGCGAAGATGATCAGCGTGACATTGCACAAGTTTAACACAGTAAGGAAGCCCCTGATGGGACTCACTGTACAGCAACAACAACAAAACAAAGAAAGGAGATAATTAACAATTTTTGGTTTGATGGTGCAACTTCCTTTTCACAAATGCTGCATCAAAAAAAGAAATTCAAATTGGCTTTTTGGCCCTCAGGTTAAAGGAACCCGTGCTGAAATCTGATGAATGTAACCTGCATGCAAGCTGGATTTGACATGTATTATAAACTAATTTATATTCACAGTAAGTAAATCCTTCAGGCCGGTGCATAAACACTGTTTTTCCCGTCTGGCAGGTGGATTGTTAACAATAGCCTAAAGTGAAGCTACACCAAGCCTACAAAGACCAGCCTGATCAGGACCTGGTTTGTCCTGTTTGTCTAAGTGGATGTGTTTACATAGTAAGACATGTGAGGCTAAACTAAGCCACTTTTATGACAAAATTGAGAGTCTGCAGCCCTGTACTGCTTACAAGCTAAACGCTAGCGTTAGCATTGTGTTATGCCCTCGACGACAACACAAACATGTCGGTAATGTTTATTTTATTCGTTATCTTAGCTCTGCATGCTAGCATTTCTTAACTGGCACACCACAGAACGCACAGCTGAGGCAAAAGGGGAATGTCACTTGGTTGGCCATAAACCGAAGTATTGTCCAGTTTAGACAACATGAACATGAAAACTTCAGGGTTCAAAATAGTGATCTAAATTCATCTTGAGATGGACATGATTGTCTGCACCAAATTGTACGCCAATCTATCTGAAGGTTGTTGAAATTCAGCCAAAACTCACAAATGTAAAGCAGTAAGGCGGCCACCAAAATTCATTTAGGAGGATCATTAGGAAACATCCTCTGGGGACTAGGAATTTCTGTAAAAATTTTGTGTCAATCCATTTATTAACATATGTCACTGGATAAGTTAATACTTTAATCTGTTGTTGTCACTGTGATAAAAGACAGGGGGGTCACCAAAATACTTAGGATACATCTCCTAAGGACCATGAGTCCAGTACCCATTAGAGAGTCCTAATTTCCCAAGTACATTTTGTGTCAGTCCGACTGTAGATATCAACAAATTTCACCCGATAAGCGAAAACTTTAACTTGCCGAGTTAGAGGATTCATCCTCTGGGGACCAGGAATTTTGATGAAAGCTTTATGCAGACCCAACTGCTGATTAATCATTCAACTAATGAGAACTTGAACATATATTTATCATGCTATGTTCAAAATCTGGGGACCACCAAATTCCTTAGGACCTTACTCTGGGGACCCTGAGTGTCCATGTAAATTTTGAACCGATCCATATTTGCCACTATATTAAAAATCAGTGGATAAGAGAAACATGATTTTCTGTGTACATTTTATGTCAATCCATTTGTAGATATAAATAAATTTCACCTGATAAGTGAAAACCTGGAACTTGCTAAGCCAGGGGATTATCCAAGTCATTGGGGACCAGGAACTTTGGTGAAAGCTTTATGCAGACCCATCTGCTGATTAATCATTCAGTTAATGAGAACGTGAACATATATTTATCATACTATGTTCAAAATCAGGGGACCGCAAAATTCCTACTCTGGGGACCATGAGTGTCCATGTAAATTTTGTATATTTGTCACTATATTAAAAATCAGTGTATAAGAGAATCATGATTTTCTGCATACATTTTGTATCAGTCCATCTGTAGATATCAACAAATTTCACCTGATAAGCAAAAACTTGAACTTGCTAAGCCAGGGGATTACCCAAGTCATTGGGATACATCCTCTGGGGACCAGGAACTTTGGTGAAAAATTGAATGCTAATCCATCTGCAGATAAATCATTCGATTAATGAGAATTTGAACATATTTGGGACCACCAAATCCCTTAGGAGTCCTACTCCGGGGACCATGAACGTCTGGACCAACGTGGAACGTCACGCTGAGCACCAATGAAGCAAAAACAACAACAAAAACAAGAGTTTTGATTGAACAAGCAAAGCAATTTATTTACAAACATACACAGGTAGGTGTCACCCATGAGTCTTTCCTCACAGAAACTTTAGTGTGCATCGTACAGCAAAATCTTTGGGCTTGCAAACAGAAATGAGCTTAGCATTCATTTATTTTTTCACCTTATATCGACGGTTTGGTTTAGTCTCGTGAACGTTCCAACTCAACTCACATAACGTCAATACTCTGTCCGAGCAGCAGCAAATACTATTTTCTTTAAGTAGGCCTGCTGTAGGCGTCCGACTTGGTGGCCTTTCAATACTCTGTGGTAGTGTGTGAGACAGTTTCAAGGTAACTGAATAATTAGGTTGAGATACATGTAGAATAAATGGAATAGAAAGTTTTGAAGTGGTCACATTGGGAAAGTCGTTCATTTTTAAACATGTAGATTTCAAATCAACAAATGCGAATTAATCAAAAGTTCAAATGCAAATATCTGGTCCATCATTCACCTGATCCCCATTGGGATCGTGTTTAGATTTTGCCCCTCCTCAGAGAGGTCGGTCCCTGAAGCCTGAAGGGACTCTGTGTCTTGCTCAAGGACACTTCAGTATGGAAGGTAATTACTGGCACAGGGTCCTAACCCACATCTTACAGGCAACACTAGAGCACCCTGATGCCCCTCCCGGTGCAGATCCCGATCGCTGGCTAATGGCATTTTTGCACTCGTGAACAACTCTTGAGAACAACCATCTTGACCCCATTAAAGCACTGTAAATGTGCTAGCAATACACTCTAACATAGAGCACAGGAAATTCGACACTGATAAAAGTGGGTCTCCAGAAGTCCGTAGCAAGCATCTGACCGGTAGAAAAAAATGAATGGAATACTTCAGTGGAAATAGGAAGTCACATCTTTTCTGCAAGTACCTGTGTTAATCATTGCTTTTCATGCAGATGGTTGAAAAATGTGAAGGAACCATTGAAGAGAACAAATCAGTTTAAATGACTTGCTTGTGGTGCTTATGAACACAGCTTATTTTCCAGAGTTAGTTCCCAAGCTCAATGAAGAAAAATGTCCCCGTGCGTCTTGCGGTCTTCGAAAAAAGTGCACTTTTAAGACGATGACTTGTGAAAAGATGAGTCACGCTGAGAAATAACAGTCCAGCCACTTAAAAGGGCTTTTGTTGAATTTTCAGGCAGGTCAAGAGGCAACCAATCGTATCAAAGTTTACAAGAAGGAGATTAATGATAAAGACGTGATGAAAAATGTTACAATCACTGGTTGATTTAACCGAGAGAAAAAAAAAGTTCACCATCACAATGAAATGGAAAAGGCTCTCTTAATCAACAAGAGAGGACTAAAATATACAAAGTGATGAAGGTAAGATGTTGAAAAATGCAAACTAGAAAAACGACTTGTTTGCAGACAGTGTAAGTCTTTCTTGTAGTGATGATGGATGAAGGAATCAAACAAATGGAGGAAAGTTTGCTTAAAAACATTAGAGTCCCTTTGGCTGATTTCAGTTCTGTTAGTGGAAGGAGACCTTTGACGGTAGTGATGAACGGCTGCAGCTCAGTGACAGCCGGCGGTACCCTGAAAGTTCTCAAACCGAGACAAGGAGAGAGGATGGATACCGTAGGAAGCAGAGGATCAGGGGGAGAACCTGGCGGCCGTCCTCCTGATGGGTCACTAATGCTAGGACGTTTGCAGCAGGCGTCTGTAGTGGGGCATGATCTCGTGTTCCGGCAGGTGCAGGTTGAACTCCAGCGCCACCAAGACGGGGAACTCGAAGGCTATCAGCTCTCTGCGGTTCACTCTGAACCTCTCCTCCAGTTTCTGCCAGAAATATCAAATGAGAATTAGGATGAAACAATAGACGCTTCTCAATGACTTGGAAACCACACCCACTTATTTTTAGCCCTGGTCCTGCTCTGCTCACGGCACACTCAAGGAAAGAGATTTTTGTGATGCAGTCACCACATGCTACAAGGCAACCCCAAAATAGTGGCAAAAGAGAAAATATTTGCTGCGATTACCAGCAGATAAACATCACTGAAGGCGAAGATTTAGATCTTGCACTTGCTAAATATTGTGCTGGTTATTTGCAGGCTCCAACATTTATATTGATTATTTATTTAATAATGAATAGGGAAGATCAGGACTATCTGCTAGAATGCTAGCTGCCTTTGTCCTATATATTTCAACCAGAGCAAAACAATGATTTTTATCTTTATGGTCCTTGACAGGAAAGAAAAAAGAAATAAATACTTCATGCTTTTTATGAGATCTGGAATCCACTTAACCGTCAGCATCAGTGTTTTTAGGTAAACACTAGACCTGACTCTCCTCTGGATCAGACAGCAATGTGACACAATAGTTTTATGTGATCACTGAGACATGACATTTAAAGGATCAGTTTATCCAGGCATATTTATTTAGTCCTTACAGTATCTGGACATGCAGCTGGTTTCGGTTTTAGCTTCCCATGTTTTGATTCATTAGCCTCAGCGCAGTTGTGTTGGTGCTATTAGGTGCAACGAGAGTGAGTCGCTGCAGACAGTTTTGCTATATCTAAGTTTGATTTGAGTCAACTGACCCTTTAATAATCCGGTGCGATGAAAGTATGCGAGTTAACAACAACGTCACGAAGCCGCAAAGCTGTGATTTTTGGACGTGTGCACGAGGAAACTTACATCTATAAGAAGCTTGACCTCGTGCTTCTTTAGATCCCCGCCGATCTTGGCCGCCAGGAGGACGCAAGCCCCAGCGCAGAGTTTGCGATTCTGCTTGTTCAGTTTGCCTTGGAGAACGAGTTTTTCAAAGTAGACGAACGCCATGGCCACCGTCGGTTCCTCATACCCGCATTCATCTTGAGCCAGCTTTCTTATCTCCCTTTTCAAGCTGCACAAAAGAAAAAAAAAAAAAAAAAACACAGAGACCAAATGAGGAAGGAAAGTAGGGAAATGAGGAAATCAAAGTAGCTGGTAAAGAACAAAGAACACTCGTGTTAGAGTTGAAATCTGCTTTATTGTAAACTACTACTACTACTACCATTCTGCTTTTACCTTCTTATCTTGCTGAGTGTGAGTCGTATGTGGGGGAATTTCTCCTTGAAGGTTTCGTTCATGTCCTTCTTGAGGTCAGAGGGCTTGACGTATTCGATGACGGTCGTCTGGAAAGGAAAACCAGAAGCGGAGTCAAAATGACAACACTTTCAGCACTGAGTAAAGCAACTGGATCTTCACACCCCAGTGTTGGATTCCACCATCTCACAATGAAGGCTTACTGAGAACTGGTGAGCGCTGGTGTCACCTAAAAGGATAAGCAGCGAAGTGCTTTGTGTTTCTTACTGTGAACAATATCCCAGAAAAGAGCAAACCTGATGAACAAAACAAAATGTGAATGTAAAGCTTGATACTCTACCACACGGTTTGAATTTTCACTGAGAGACAGATTAATACAATTGGATTTGACTTGGTGATGACTACTCAGCGTTTAACTTATACAATCCAGATGACATTGAACATGCCCGACAGCTCACCAAGCTTTCTAGGCCTTCACCAGGCCTTCCACTAAACAAACCTCAGAGCTTGTTGCAGCATGCTTTGAGTAGCACAGGTGCGTGAGTCACAGCTCGGCTAAACAGTCCGGGCTTCGAGTTAGATCCCGTCTATTAATCTGGAGATGAACAGATACTCACATATATACGGTTAACGTGTTATACTAAAGGTGCATTTTCAAAGGGGGTAGTTTTTAGAGTGGATGTGAAATTATCCTTTAAAAAAAAAAAAAAAAGTGCCCACTGAGTTTAAGAACAGACTGTGCAGAGCTGCTAAAAATATAAAGAGGACTCTCAGTATGCATGTGTGGCATTTCCTGCACGGCATGGAGTGTGAATAATGGCATCCACCCTGAAGACCGCGCAACTCAGCATGAAAGCACAGAGGAGACCGAATGCTTCATAGATAGTTCTAGCCCTAAGGACTGACTTGGCATAAGCGAAAACCTTGTCTCGCACAGAAAACATTTTATTATTCTGTTTTACTATAAAAAATGCCACAGTCCATAGACGAAAAACTGCTTCTTTACCTCATTCAAATCAATTTCTTTCTAGTTTCCTGCTTCTATTCTACGTCTTTTAAGTTTCCACAATTGCATGCAGTGTATACAAAAAGGTGAAAGTTCAGATAGAGTTTTCCTAGAGTCCTGCGTTCAACTCCTGAAATGCTAAGAATTCACTGGTTCCTTTCCCGTCGTGAAAACAATGGCTATTATTGTCAAATGCTGGGTTTTGTAATTGGAGGAAGAGAGGACCAGAAAAATAAATTAAAAAAAACAAAAAAAAAAACACAGCCTGGCCTCGACTAACATTTCAACTATGCCTGTCCTTGTTGTGTATTCTGCCAGTCTGCGCAAAGAAAACACAGAGCCCGGGAAAGGGTGACCTAGAGGGAGTTATTTTTTTTTCCCCGACCACAAAAAAAACATCCGTTCTTTTCCGGTAAAGTGTGAGAATGATTATTTCTGTGGCGCAAACACTAGGCTGTTATGTTGCTGTTTAATAGCAGCTGCCGCTGTACACATGAATTAAATACAGACTCAGAAAGGTGGGAGAAGGACTGGTTGAATGACCTTGCTGATTAGAACGGTTTAAAACGTCCTCCTGGCTCCATTTCAAGAATAGCTGATAAAATTCAGGAGGAGTTTTTAGAAAGAATCTGCAGACACATCTTTCCGGTGTTATTGTTCTTGGCTGCGTTAGCACAAAAGGTCTATAATGATAAAAGAAAAAAAAAAAAAAAGGAACCATTGGGGGAAAAAAAGCATTAAAAGTGAGATAAAGCAGGACATTTCAACAAAACATGTCAAAGCAAAGCCAAATGTCTTTTGTCAAATTTGGCCCAGGACGACAACAACTTTTCCATCCTGCTCTCCTGAGGACCAGGCTGCAGTCTCTGTTGTTGTTGTTGCTTGTGCGTTAGACATGTCGGAGGCTTTTCTCACCATGTAAGAGGGGAAGATGAGCACTCTCTTGTGTTTCCCACAAGGCCACTGCGGGTCGTCGAGCAGATTGGGATCGTACTCCCGAAAGTCCCCCAAATCATTCCCTGCCACGAGCACAAAAACAACATCAGAGGTTAACTTCTTTTTCCACCACAAATGCACTACGGAAAAAAACTGAAGGTGACCATTACAGACATCCATAATGAACAACATAAGCACTTGTTGGCTGTAAACTGACCTGTGTCTAAGCTGCTCTGGTTGCTGTTGGCGCGACCCAAGCTGAGGCTGCGGTGGCTTGCGTTACGAGACTGAGAGAAGGACGAGGTGGAGTCGATAGTGTTTCTTCGGCCACCCAGCACATAAGTGGGATACAGGAATTGGGTGTAGGACACGGTCTGCAAACACAGGTGTAGTTACAATCTCTGTCTCACAAAAGCTTAAAAAACATTTGCTCTTACATTACACCTGTCCAACCTGTTAATATTAACGGATCTTTTTCAAAGCAGCATTTTGTTAAACCAGGAAAGAGCACCATTGGCAACAGTGTCCCAGCATTTAGAGTGCACTCGCTCCTCATATTTCTTGAGTGGGAATGTTGCTTTGCTGGCTTCAGTGTGTTCATAGGTTAAGACAGAATCTGTGTTAAACAACACGTTTACAGCTATTTCCAGGATTTATATGACAACAGCAAGAAAGTAAAGTAAGTAAATGGATCAGGAGAGCCGTGCCATATGATTAATTTGCCTGTTAAATGCGCCTGTTAATCATTAAAAACAAACTTCTGTAGGTGCCCTTGTGGGAAGCGACAAAAATGTGTGACTTTTGCCAAGTTTGGATAAGAGTTACACTCACGTACTCCATGTTTCTCAAACAACATTAGCAACTCCACAAGCTGTATGCCAAAGATTTTGTCAGTTTTCCCAGTGGGGAATTAAAATGTCCAATGATTCAGACATTACATGAACACATAGTCCTTTTTATGGTTAATTACACCTGGAGTCGTCCCGCTTTGCGAACACAAAATGATGCTTAGAAAAAGAGATATTATACACAAACCGAATGTGCTAGAATGTTAATCTGTAGAAATTACCACGACAAACAAAAATCTTACATTTTGCTCCATTTTTGTACTTTTTTAATCTCACTGCAAAGCTTACGATACATACAGGCTAGTAGTTTGTTTAGCGAGCTAGCTTAGTATCATATTAGCCTCTGTAAAAGCTATCTTCCTAGCACTGTAGAAGCTAGGTTCCTAGCATAGTAGCTAGTGTTCATTCAAAATAGTGGCAAAGATGAGCTGCGATGCGACTATGCATTGCAGACATTTTGCACACATATTAATGACATGATATCGTGGAAAATAATTGCTTTTTCAGCATTTTTTTTTAGCGGAAAAGATGTATTAGGGATAGTTACGGCACTAGCCACTTCTGGAAGGTTTTTTGGTCCAGTTCACTACATTTCAGTAAAATTTAGAAGTGTCACTTTATGGTAGTCTAGAAGAAAATATTTCAGGATTCACTTGTTTTTTTTTCCCATATCATCACTTTCAAACAGTTGCAAATAAGCTTTATGTTTTAATGTTTAACTGTAGCTTTTAAGTTTTTTTGGCTTCTCCTGTGTATTGTTTTGTAACGCTGCCGAAAAAGCTAAAATCCTCACATGAATACATATTTGTTCAATTTCTTTTTTTATTATCTCAGTGCTGTGATTGCTTTTTCTAATGCAGACTGGATTAATTGCTGTTTTTTCATTTTTTTTAAGAGACACTCTATATATACCCATCTATATTCATTCATATTATCCATAATGATGAATGAACACCTACATATCGTAGCTGGTTTCTCACCTTTCCATCAGCTCCCAACTCCACTCCCTCCAGACCAATCACCATCTCCTTGGCGCTCACACCTCCTGACGGGTGCCGCTGACGTCCTCCTTCCAGCTTCACATCCCTACCAGAGCACAAGGCTTTTAGAGCTTTCGCCACACAGATTGTGCTGCAGCCTCTCTCAACTCCCACCCATTTCCTTAGCTGCATCGCTGAGGCCTGTTCACACACTCTCTGTACTTCCCAAATATAGGCCCTGTATCGATCTGCGCTCATCAGCCGGCCTACTTTTTGTAATTGCTCGAGTCTTTGGGCGCATCTCAGTGCAATCAGAAATAAAGTGCGCCCTTGGGAGGAAGGATGGAAGAAGAGAGCAGGTTTGTTCTAGCAGGCCGGTCTCCTCAAACTCGGCTGTTGCCTCGCCAATGCCTGAACTGCTGTACTGCTGCGGGAGACGTGCGGGAGGTTAAAAGCTCTCCTGAAGCCTAGAAAACAGACGGCCGGAGATCGAAGCGTGCCAGCGGAGCCCTCGACTGTGCACATTTTATCTGGGCCACAAACAGCGCTAGTGCATGTAAAATTTTACTTTGTGGCCGTAAAATCATATTTAATTGGAATACTATGGTTGGAGCACCAGGATAAAATCACATTATGAAACCAGAGGAGCAGCAAAACGTGCACATTTTATGACCAAACTGTAAAAAATTGGTCACTGCTATGATATAAGTTGATGGTTTTAGGTCACTGTCAGCAAAGGCTAATTTAGAGTGTGCACGCTGACAGACAAGATTACATGCCTGCCGTCACTTTATCAACAGTCTGCCATAATGAATAACTGATAGCGATTCATAGCGTTAGATGAAAGAAAGCGGAATGCTAATTCTGTACAGCCATGTAAAATTTGGTGGAAAAAATCATAATAATTTCAAACTTAGTAAGCCGTAGTTTTTGAAAAATACAGCAAAGAAACTGCCGTCTGTATGCTGACGAAGATATCCAAACATCCACCTGTGTTTGTGGAAGTTCTAGACAGACAGCAGACGGCGGAGGTCAAATTGTAACAGCGCCGTGTTTTTCTACTGCTCCCTTATCTTCCCTCGCTCAGCCTTGCTTTCTGTTTGAAACTGTGCTCAGATACATAGGATATGTGACACAGCAGATCCTCACATGACCCTCCCAGTGTTTTGATAGCATGTGGAGCCAATCTGTTATAATGAAAACAGTGTTATCAGGCAGACAGAGGCAGGTCAAAGACACAATGTTGACAGACCTGTCGTAGACAGGGAGACCCCCAGGCAGCAGGCGTCTAACAGAACAGAGAAGATTTAATAAAAAAAAAACAATAAATTAAAAGAAAAAAAAGTGGTAATGGTGAAAGAGGAAAGCTTTCTAGGGAGAGAGCTTTTCTACAGAGCCATTCAGAAAGTAAAAGCTTGTGTTTCCTTCTGCCAAGAATATGCAGGAATGAAAGGAAATGAAAGGAAAAGGCTTAGTGACATGCATGAATAAGAATCACTGGCTTCAAACATCTGTATGTTATTGGTGTAACTATATATGCAACGTGCTACTCATGCCCTGCCCGAGGTTTCTCAATGGAGCGCCCGGCAAACAAAGAAGAAATATTAACACGACTAAAAGAGTCCACTTAACTACTGAATACTTCACAGCTCACGTAAACAGTTTAGATTGACTGGCTTGTAATAATATTCGCCCACTCCACCCATTACACTAGACAAAGCCCAACCCTAACATTACTAGCGACAATTCTGACATAACCGTCCTGCACTAAATCCTCCCTTGTGATTATTATAATTTCCAGTTTATGTTGAAACAGCGAAAGAAAGGTGGTGATTCAAACTGTACGATCATTTCGTGAGGGTTTCCGTTATTTAGCCTAGCCCACTGACTAAAACGCGGTTGTCAAAATAATAGAAACACTACAATATAATTGTACGACAAATGAAAACACCGTTGAATAAACAGCTCTCTCGCTTATTTTAAAGAAATGCTGAATACCTTAACCTTCATGAAGCTAAGTGCTGGACTGTTATATTGAAATGCATTCATTATGGCAAGTGATTGCGTGAGCCTCTCCAAGTTTTTCCTTAACAGTTTTCTGGAAATTTGTCTTTTGCATTTGATGCAATTTTCCATCTCAGAGCCAACTAGACTCCAGTGCCAAGAGCATTACCCAACGTTCATGTATCTTTTAGTGTCAGAAAAACCCGTGCCAGCCCTGGAAAGCTGAAGCTGAAGTGTTTTAACCCAGAAAAATCTTGCAGTCAGACAAGATTTATAACATATTTAAAAAATGTTTTACAGCAAAGTCAAGCTATCTGTCTTCCTATGCTAAGCACAGCTCACCTTCTCCTGGCTATGGCTTAATTTTTAACTGACAGAAGTGGTGTAATTCTTCATGTCTAACTCTTTTAGACATTTTTTTCTGCACATGTTTGCCAAAGTTTCCGGGAGGGACAAAACCATGGTGGTATGAAAACCCTGTTGATTAAAAAAGCTGAGAATCAATGTGGGCAGCGCCGTAGACATCTTTTTCTACTGCATGAATTCAATATTGCTGAGAAAAAGAAAAAGAAATGTCTACTTCTGTAATATTTCTGGCAGATTTCACACTAATGAGCAGAAACACTACACTGTCAAAGTAGGTATATTCTGAATGACGCATTAGTGCAAGTAAGTACAAATATCTTGTAAACTGTCCATGTAAACAGTGAAGTTGGAATCTCTATTGTTGTCCACCAGGTTGGAGAAACATTGTTCATTTAACCATAGTCAGTGAGAAGCCAATGTTTGATTTGAGTGGGATCTGTGCTGCACAGTTTGGCAACTGTTGTTCCCAGAGCCGTAGTTATCATTAAAACCAAAAGAAATAAGGACAGACAGAAGAAAAACTACACGCAATCAGCTGATTGCACCCAGTCGTCCAATAAAACTTTGTTTAGCAGTTGCGGCACTCAATGTGAGCCAGCCAAAGTCTAACTGTAAACAGTCAATTAGCGGCAATGAGCGGTCGAATGTGCTTATTGGATAGCCCCGCAGGGGGGTTGATTAACCCTTGACCTTGCACTGATCGGCTGGCTTAGGAAATTCCACAAACGGACTGAGCCCTTTATGCTCTTCACTAAACCCTGATGTGAAGCGCATTGTGCTCTCTGGTGTTTATCTGCCCACTTTCCCTTTCACTTCCTTCAAAACACCGTTTCATGTGACTGACAGGGGAATGTCAGGACCGAGCGACCCCCCCCCATACGCAAGAAATTTGGGACCCTTTTCCATTTAGGCGGCTTTAAAATAAAAGAAAACAGCTGTTGCCTTAAAATAAGCCAGGGATTATTCCTGTTCTGAAATAATCAAATATAGTTAATAACACACAATCATTAACCGGGTTGACAGAACATTAAAATAGTTTCTAAATCTAATTGCAATTACGCCAGAAAAGGTGAACAGCAAAGCCAGCAACAGTTGCAACAGACAAAAAAAATGAGTTGATTTAAACAAAAAGGATGAGTGCCCAAAAGCCGTCAGAGCCATTACGGAAAAAGCAATACAAGCAACAAGCATTAGGCTGCAATGTAGACGATATTAAAAACAAACAAAAAAAAATTAAGCCTCCGAAGCCCTTTTCAGCCCGCTGCTTATTTATTTATCAACCTACGACGATAAAAAATGCATCCACCAACACCAGACCCTCAAAGGGAGAGTGTGTCCACAGAAATAAAATAAAGGAGGGATGAGAAAACAAAGGGAAAGAGGGAGAACAGGCTGGACGGAGTTACGAAGTTCGGCATGCTGTAGGATACATACCCTGCTTGGCTACAATCTCGATAGGGCAGGACAGAAAATACACTATAGAAGGATCTTCTGCCACTGATAAGGACTATCCTATAAAAAAAAAAAATAGCAAACAAGCTAATCAACATCTATCGGAAAAGATCCACAGGTTAAAGTTGGAGAGAGATCGTAGTAAAAAAAAATAAATAAGAATGAAGAGAATGAACTTGAATGAGGTTTCAGGATGTGTTGTTTTGTAGTAGTGTGTAAAGTCAGTGGTTGGTGACCAGATGTCAACGGCACAGAGGACGGACCGGCTTTGACTTTGAGTACCACTACTACAAAACTGATAATTACACCTCTAACAGGTCCGACTCAGAATCAGGACATAGTTCCAGCACCAGTTGGATGTGAGAAAACAACTTTACCAGTCAACTGAGTTAAAGGGGAACTACCGTTTTTCACAACCTGGACCTTATTTCTAGCATAAAATATGATCGTTTACTCACCCATATAACTTTTGTGTCATTTGCACTCGTTCAGGAGATAATTAGATCGGTGTATATCCATATAGTGGGAGTGACTGGGGCACCGAGACTCAGCCTCTAAATAACGCATTATCTGCTACGAAACTCGTTCATTTCGCCAATATTTTGTTATGATACCCTAGTGCTATTATAACAGCACAAAATATTGGTGAAATGAACGAGTTTCACAGCAGATAATGCATTATTTAGAGGCTGTGTCTCGGTGCCCCAGTCACTCCCACTATATGGATATACGCAGATCTAATTATCTCCTGAACGAGTGCAAATGACACAAAAGTTATATGGGTGAGTAAACAACGGTATTTTATGCTAGAAATAAGGTCCAGGTTGTAAAAAAGAATAGTTCTCCTTTAAGTTAAGAGGCGCAGCTTATCAAGATGGTACACTAAAGTCTAAACAACAGGTGCTGCACGACACTAAACAAAAAAAATAAATCTATCGCTATGTATCAAACAAGCCCAATTTAAGATAGAGTACAGCTAAAAACATGTCACTATTAAAAAGGACCAGAAATAGACCGGATAATGCACAAAAACAGCTAAGTGAGTTACCCGTCAAATACGATTTAACTGTGATAATAACGACTGCCACCACATCAGAAACGCTCCACGGGTCTCCTGGTCTGACTACACACTTAATCATTACCTCAACATCAACCGGGGCTGTGCCAAAAAAAAAAAGTGTTTGCATCCGGGGGCTTGTGTGCCGCACACGTGCTCGTGTAAACTGTGACACAGTGCGATTTAATGGTGAGGGTGATTCATGGTGTGATATCGAGATTTTCTGTGTGATCAAATAAATATGTCACGTTATATTCGGTGTAAATAAGACATGATTCCCTACTACATTTATGCACAAGGCAGAATGACATGCTGTGAACGGGCCAGGTCTGCTCAGCGGCGATGTGGACTGTAATGTGAGAAACATCCAAACTGCAGTTCATTGACTGGGGCAGCCTGCCATTATTCATTGAGGACTTGTATTGACTAAGGCATAGGGTTGTTTGCCTTCGTACCTTCCATTGCGCATATCATGTTGCCTGATGTTCTTTATGAAGTGGACCTTCTTGAAGCTCTTTGGTCGGGGTGAACCCGATAGGGTTCGGCATCTAAAATGTAGAACAAACGTTAAACATCAGTACCTTGGCAAAACAGAGGAGCCGTGCCAGGCGAGAGGCTTTGCACTGAGCTGCATTTTTGACACAACACACAGAAGCAGGGTGAATGTGAGGGGTGTTACTGTGCGGTTTACTACCTGCGAAGAGGAGCGTTTTCCTCAATGTCCTCTAGAGTTTCAAGCGAAGAGCGCTGAGAGATGAGCCTTCGTCTAGGAACGCTGGCAGAAGGGAAGAGTCAAGTCAGGGGACATGAAGAAACATCAACAAAACCTTACAGGACATTTTACAACGGTCATTTTGCAACAAACTCTTGCAAAATGGGGATAATCCTTAACATGATCTCTCTCTCTCTCTCTCTCTCTCTCTCACTCTCCCCCCCCCCCCCCCCCCCCCCCCAAAGCGCAGTGCTGCAAAGCAATTTGATTAAAAGGAACAACACTAAATAAAAGACAATTCCAGAGTAATAACTGAAATGGAAAAAGTGGGGAGTCCATAAAAATCCATAAGAGGTCCGCACAAATTGAGGTCAGTCAAGCTTTTAGAATAATACAAGGCCTCAGAATTTAACAACAGGGCTGGACGTTTCAACCCAAACCTTCATTTTCCTTCAAAGCGACGGGTAAATAACCGCACTTTTACACACGGACTGAGAAACGAATTAACTTGAGGAATACCAATCAATAATATTACAGTGATTGATGTTTTGTCAGTAATAGGCCAGGCTGACTAAATACAATACAAGTACTGTATGGTGCATTACTCAAGTGTCATATTGGACATATTTTAGATACATTAGTTTGAGGAAGAGATGCATGTGGTTACCTATCAACCCTAAAAATCTGAAATTGGATCTGATCTGCATTTCAGCAGTAGCACACGAAATGCATTAAGATTCAATATCTAGCCTTAGAAGAACAAAGCACGTGTGCGGCCCCTGAGGGCCTCGGAACAAAGTTCAAACCACGCTGTCAAATTATCACTCGTCTCTATATGTTCTGTGGTTAATTTAAACACACTATAAAAACAAAAACGTGTTTCTGGACGGTTGGGCTATGACTGCCGTCAATCAACACCACCGCGTGCCTGTGCGGTCAACGATCGCTCCTCAGTCTTACGTAGATCACAGAGAATTTTCCAGGATCAGGGCCGCTAAGAGGATAATGAGCCGGCTCTGCGAGCACTCTGTGTAACACATTTTGTCACAGATGGCCTTTATTTCACACTTTAGTTGCTCAACTCAACTGGCTAATTCGGCTGGACCGCTTTTTATATGGTCGGCTGCCAGTCTCAGAAACAGGCCCACATGTAATAGCTAAGTATGCCTGAGCTGATCCAAAATTAGGTTATAATTGCATGTTTAATGCCACGGTAACAACAGGATCCAAGTTGTTAGTCAGACGCCTTGCGAGGCGGCCACACTGAAAGAAGTGGAAATGAACACGTAAGTGGTCAGATAACAGCAACAAAAAAAAAAAGCTGACACATCCTCCCAAAAGGTTTATTTGTCATCAAGTAATAAAATCATCTTACGCCACAGGGAGATTAAAGTGACCGGTCATGCCATGCTTTCTGTTCTGTGTAATTCAAAATACAGTGTGCTGTAATAATGCAGACCTTGGAGCATTAACACATGCTGATGGCCCATCCCTCTTCACTGAGGATTTCGAGCGAAGGCAGAGACAGCGCGTGTAAAGTAAAGTGTCTGGTTAATGAACGACAGAGCATGAGGACAAATTAACAAAAGATGACTCTGTCCTTGAGGATTTCCCAGAGTCTAAACCAACAACAGGCTGAGTGACCACTGTATACCAGAGGAGATGGGCTGAGTTAAGTGTTTACACGAAAGGGGCCGGAACCACTGAAGCGGACAAAAAAACGAAGAGCCCTTATACTGGCTAACCTTTTGCACTTTTTATTATAGTCGCTAATGATCATAAACTTGTGGCGAATGGTCTTGGTTCAAATGATGAAAACCATTAGAAGAGCAGACAGCTGACATTAAGGCTGAAAGGGTCGTGATGAAGGGGTCTGGCCTGACCTCTGCTTGAAGGTCAGACGAGTAGTGATTTACGGTCAGTCTTACATCATCCCCCTTTAGTGACAGCCCAGAGAGATGGATGGGTTGGATAAGGATCTATGACTGCAGGTATCCTAGGCAGACAAAGGCTTCTCTGGTGGTATCTTAGTTGTGTATTTCCAAGTCCAATTCAGAAGAAGAAATGGGATGTTGGTAAGGAATATGAAAGCCTTGAGCTAAAGCTCTACTGATTGATATTTTAATATAGGTCAAATGACTACATAACCCACCGAGAATCAAAACCCAACAGATCGGTTCAGGTTTTTTCATCTTTGTTTTGGTGATTTCTGACCTGAATTTCCAGTTTTGGTTCTTTTAGATGTGTAAACAGACAAAAGTTTGCTAACTATTCCCTAATGAGGCTGTAGAACAGTCTCAATGAGGGTAAAAAAGTAAAAAAAAATAAATAAATATAGACGATCAGGCATAACATTACGACCACCTTCCTAATATTGTGTAGGTCTACCTTGAGCCTCCAAAACAGTTGTGACTCATCAGAGAATGGACATGGGCCTTCTGAGGGTGTCCTGTGGTGTCTGGCAACAGGATGTTGTTAGTGGGGGCTTTTGGGTCCTAAAGGGCTGAGGGGAGGGACCTCTGTGGATCATCCCACAGATACTTGATCAGTTTGGGATCTAGTGAATTTGGAGGCCAGGTCAACACCTTGTGTTGTTCTTCATGTTTTTTGAGTTGTTCTTAAACCGTTTTTGTGTCTGTGTCAGGCTGCATCCTGCTGGGGATGGCTTTTGTCATCAAGGAGTGTCATTGCTATGGGGTGGGGGTGTCTGGTCTGGTCTAGGCGGGTGCTACATGTCTAAGCAACATCCACAAAAATGCCAGGTCCATTAGTTTCCCAGCAGAATATTGAATAGTCACAAGATGGTCAATGTTATTCACTTCTCCTGTCAGTGGTTTTAATGTTGTGGCTGATCGGTGTATATCAGGCATCTGTGCAGTGAAAATGTGTTTCTTGCATTAATCCTCCTTCTGGTCTTACACAGCTTTACAAGAATAAAGAAAGCAGAAACATTTCCTGAAAGCTTCGACAAAAGCTAATATGAAACTTCAGCAAATGACCTAAAAATCAAGATGGTATCAAAGTGGCCGAGGCGTTTATTTGCCCAGGCAGGACTTCCCTTGGATAATAGTGACACAAAGATCCTGTTACAAAGCTTCAGCTACGTTTCCTCACAAATAATTATACAGCCTCTACGGACTGGAGAAATGACCAGCGACGCAGTGTACTGTATATATAAGACTGAGTATGACAGACATGAAAATAATCTACCCTTACGCTCTGCCAAGAGTGTTAGACTGTACACCCAATCTGTGCCAAAGGAGAAATAGCCTCCAGTGTGATCATTTGTCTCCATTCTGTGTGACATCTAGTCATTTTCCAGTGCAAATCTCAGTGAGTTGTTACTTCAAAAAGTCATTCACCCATTAGCCGAAGGGCATGTTTCCAGTCCACGAGGACATGCCTGATCTGCGCTGGTGAGGACTTTGATCCGGTCACTGTCAATGAACGGCGGCAGCAGCAGCAGCAGGACGTGCTTTTAACGCAAAAGATGTTTTCCAGGCCAGGACAAATCCTGGAAACAAAAACATGGGCCAGGCCACTGATTCACTTTAGACGCAAACTCCACAAATTAAGAGTCAGAACAGTCTGTTTCTACCCAGTCTGACATTAACGAGGCCCGGTCAGAAGCTTCAAAGGAGGCTCGGCGTAAATCAACAGCAACAACAAGCATCCCTCAGTGTCTCTGAAACAATTCCTCCCATTGTTGCCTCAAGTGTTTAAGTTTCACCAAAGTAGTTCACACGACATAAAACCTTTTCCACTTAGAAACCCTTCCTGTTTCATTAAAATAATGTTTCAGAAAGCTATCGATAACCCTGCCCAGTGGCGCCACGAAATGAAGCTATAAAACTCAAGTGGACTGTTTAGATTCGGAGATTCAACAGTTTCACACGTACGACCCATTGGCTGCCTGCCACGGGACATAGTCTTCCCTCTTGCTGTAGAGTCGCCGGGTGAAAAATAAATGTAATGTTCTGGGCTTCTTCACACAAATACAGCCCAGGCCTTGCGGAAATGTGATTATTCTGATAAAAAGGAAAATCCTGTCAGGGGAGTTCAGCCTCTCTGATCCTCCAGTGGGATGTATGAGCGGATTTGAAAAATAAATGGACAAAAAAATGCTAATAAAAATAGATATTGTGTGTGTGTCACAGGTATATATGGGAGCAAGTGGTGGTGTGGAATTTTTTAACTGGGGTCCAATTTCCTACTTTTTTTTTTTTCCAATCCTTGTTGGCGTTTCTGAGTATATGTTGACAGCTCAGACACTGAAAGACTCCGCAAAGGAAAATGAAGCATTCTTACATAATCCTGTGATTATGCCAACCATGACCTCAGCGAACAACAATCAACCTCGTAACCAGAAGTATGTGACCCAATCACACAAGGCTCCAGAGGACCATTACGGTGGCTTGTGCTGCTTGTTTTCCAGACAGAGTGTTTTGTGCAGTACATGTTTCTGCACTACCTACTGGGGACGAAAGGAAGCCAAAAGAAGCCCCCTTGTGTTTCAGGGAGTGGAAGAATAGAATGAAAATTGCTCCGCACCTCGGGCAGATACGACCACATGGTAATAGGTGTGCTATATTTAAAGCCACAACCCTTTGGCGTGCTGATTCATGATGGATGAATGCTGAGACGTGGAGGGGAAGCTGAATGTGAAATTATTCCTCACTTCCATGCATTCGATTCTGGCGAGGGGGGGCGGTCTAAAGCAGCTTTGGCCTCAGAGAGTCTATCCTGGCGGCACATCAGAGGCTGCGCGACTTCCTGAATGGGAGCGGGGACTCAAGGCCAAAAAGTCTGAGGGGAGAGCGTGTCTCTGATGCCCCTGGGAGAGGAAGCGGAGGACAGAAAACACAGAGGCGAGAGCCAGGCTGCTTCTCAGAAAGCCTGGGCATCCTGCCTCTCCCAGCCAGGGACCTCTGGACACGTTTCCACCAGCTGCCCTCAGAAAACAGACCAGGCACTGTGCAGGGCGCTTGTCTGTCTGCACGCCGGTGGAATATGGCTCCATCAGCAGGTTGCTTGTTTCTCAACGTTAAAATTCATTTTCTGTGGACGTCCTCCAAGCACATACCCAAAGCAGGATACAGTCGGGGTTTAAACAGCCTCATAGTGTATTCACTAGATGAACAGCTGAGTGCAGATGGGATGCCAAGCAATGAACACCGTGGCTGTGTTTTGAACCTCATCAGCACAAGATAGTGAAAACTTGAAAACATTAATTTTTTACCAGTAATAGCTGGCAGTGAATGCTTTGAGAAGACGTATTTAAATTATAATTCTTCTACTACAGACGCTACTTTATTCAGTCTTCCATAGTTACTTGTGTTTAACATTTGATTAACGATGTACTGGCTGTTATAAAACATATTTTATACACATTTTTCATACAGATTAAGCCTTTAATAACCCGTTATTTTGGCGGTACACATTTCCATGAGGTCCAGAAGTGGAACTGGATGTTTAACTGCGAAGCAGTGCTTCCTGAGAAGTCTGGCCGAGGACCAGAGGGAGGAGAGGACTTGAGCAAGAGAGGGTCTATGAATGGAAAGCAAAGCGGAGAGGATTTGACAGCAGGTTCTGACAGTGAGAGAAGCACCGGATGACTGTTACGGACAGCTGTCCCGCTGAGAGGCGAGACCCTCCAAACCCTCTCCTCGCGGCGCCGCTGCGAAGATGAAGCAGACAAAAGAGGGCAAATAAAAAACGTCCACGTGAAGCGGCGAGCCCCTGCTGCATACGGGGCTGAACGCCGGTGTAGAGTTACAGGATGTTTGCGTCACACGGAGGAGAAGGAGACAGCAGGTGTTTGCCAAGTTCTGAAATGACGTCCACTAAAAATAATTCGAGGTGAAGTAAATTTGACAAAGAGCCCAAGAACATATAAGAAAAAGCACAGACGGGTCTCCTCTCTGGGGAAACTAGATTACAGCTCCTGCAGCTGCTGGAACTTTGATCATACAATGGATGTCTGTCACTGTGGACCAGTGAGTCACAAGGTTGCAAGCACCTGCATGGAGAAAATATACAAACAGCTGAACTTTCTCCTCCCGCTGGGTATTGTTGTGTCCAAGCAGACGGCGTTGCTTAGAACCGAAAGTACCTTTTCAAAACAGCTGACTGGGAAAAAGAAAAAGAAAAAAAAAAAAAAACCTGCAGAAAAACTGCTCATAGAATTCATTCATTCATGCCTTTTGTGATTGTGACTGAACAAGAAACTCAATATTTACACAGTTTTTAAGCTTTTTACAGTATCTCAGCATGTCAACGAGTTACTAATCATTTGATAATTTGATGATCTTCTAAGATTTGGCAGAAGAAATTGTTTTCTGGCTGATACTATTCTGCTAAAGTGGCATCTAATTGTAAGAAACAATGTGTATTACCACATGCCAAAAAAAAAAAGCTGTGAAAGTACCAAACATGGCAGAACTGTTGTGCATCTTTGCACTGACACTTTTATGACTTCAAAAGTTTTTGTGTGCTTGCAATGTTCACCTCAGTGAACAGTTTAATGACCTGACTGCGCAAATCCTGCAGACAGACTGGAACCTTTAACCACCATTTCAACACTTATATTGCGCTGCATGTACAGAGAGTGAAGTAAAGCCTTTGTTTACACAGTTACCTTGACCTCTGCGGTTCTATCTGTCCGCCCTCCAGGCAGTAGTTCTGGGAGTGTTGCCTGGAGTAGGGGGCAGGTAGGATTCCCTGAGTGTATGTCTGCAGCCTCCCTCTAGTCGAGGCTGGGACCCCGGAGAAAGGCGAGCTGAGCGTGGAGGGCAAGAAAGCGTCGCCCTCTGTGTCTGCACCCACCGATGCAGCAGCGGGACCCGTCCCAAAACTGGCCCGGCTGCTGGCGAGGAGAGCCTGGTTTGCAAAAGCGAGCGCCTGGGCGGCCGTGTTCGCCGCCGCCGCCGCCGCAGCAGCTGCGCCAGCCGCCCCGTACACCGAGCGCTCCGGAGAAACCAGGCTGTGTCTAGTCCTATCTTCAATCGAGTTATCCTCTTCGTTTTGATTGTCTGCATCGTCTTGCACGGGTCGTCCATCTAGAGAAATGTTGCTGAGAAAAGACAGCGCCGCTTGCCTCCTCCTCGGGTCTATGCGTTTCCGCGTATGCTCAATGCTGGAGTGCTTTATCTGTAGCGTGGCCGTGGATGTGTTGCTGCTCGTGGCAGCCGCCATGGTCCGCTTCCAGTGATCCGAGTCCCCGCAGCCGCGATCTTACCTCGTTGACATTAATATTGAGCTAATCGTGCTTGTGTTGGTGAACGGTGGCTGCCTGTCTTTTAAGTGCATGCGTTAAACTGGGTGAAAACAGGGAGGTCACGTGTGTGCAGTATTGTGGCAGCACAGGAAAAATTTGGACCAATGAGCTGCCAGGAATTCAGAGTGTGTGTTTTTTTGTACCTTTTCCTGACTGCTGAATCCTCCACTCTGACAGTGCGTGCCAAAATTACATAAACTCCGAACACGTATCTCCAAACCTATAAAAAAATAAAAAAAATAAACTCTGCCCAGTTTTAACCAGTGATCAACTTTTTCTTTCTTCTGCACCATTTTTTTGTGACTCCACGAGGAGTGTTTAGCACAGTGGTGTGAAAACGTTCAGCATTCCGGGTTACAAATTAAACCACAGCATGGCGAAAGAGCGGCTTAATGCGTCTTCGGTGCGCACAGGGCGCTGACAGAATGGGGCCCGGCTGTGTTTGTTTTGAGAAAATAGATCATTTTGTGAACCGTACGTGTCAGCATCTCTGAGGCAACTGCGCCATCTGTCTGCTTGACGCGCACTGCGAATGCTGTTTTTGGCCGTAACCCCATTAAACATGCCATCTAGTGGTTTTTGTGTGACAGGCACAGTGGCCCAAGCAGGAGTGGCATATTCCGAGGAAGGGCTGGAGAATGATCCCGGATTGCTGATTTAATTTAAGATGCAATAAAGGTTAATATATAATTCCTCGATTTCAACCTGGAGAATGATGCAATCATCCCACTGAAACCGCCATTTGTCTGAAAATGGACTTGGATCCCATTATGTCCCACAGATTCAAAGTCCCTGTCTAGTAAAGTGAAAGCAGCAGAAACCACATGGCAACTTCCTCATACTAGACCAAGAAAACAAGCAGTGGCTCTGTGCTGCAACACCACTCAGACCGGGGTTCTCACATGTCACCTAAGTTTGCACAATAATTTGATGTAAATGAAGCTTTCTTTTAGGACTGGCCTCCACGTGAGAACTACCTACAACTGGCAACGTGACCTGACTCCACAGAGGATCTCGGGCCGTTGCTTGATTTGCCCTTACGGTAATCCATGCTTGTTCCTTTTCATCTCCCGGCAATGTTTGTCTAACAACTTAAATACGATATTCTCCTGATCCCAGCTGGCTGGCGTTGAGCTGACACGTTCACAATCACAGTCCTGACTGAGAATAGCCAGAGGGTCGGAAGCGATCAACGATTAAAGTCAGAATCACTTTAAAACCAAACAAACTGTGCGATTAAACAAACCTGATAATCCATTATAGAGAAAGACAAAAGCAAAGAGCAAAATCTATATGAGAGAGCAGCAGTATTTATAACAGTGATGTAATAAAATCAACCTCACTTTCTAGTGAAAAACTGGCTTTGCTTTACTTTAGCTTACTTTTACTTTATCCTCAGGCAGAGGAGGTACAAAGGTTCTGAGTATTAATTCAGACATAGTTTAGATATATCAAAAGAATTTAAATACAAGTTTTCTAATTTACAGTCCTGGTGAGAGGAAGCTTCCAGTTAAGTTGAGTCATCCCAGCTCTGACTGATAGCCTGACTGAGGTTAATAATAGGCCTTGGTCACATTACAGATACAGTACAGGTGTTACTAACAGTGTTAACACTGACTCTACAGTGTGACAATAAGCCACAATGCACACCAAAAAAAAAAGCTCAGATTAATTACAAATACAAATTGCCAGAGTTTAAATCATCAGTTACATACAGATGTGATCAAGAGAATAACCTCTTATAAATAAATCATGAATGTGTGCTATTTAAACTGCCAAAGTATTGCTCTTCATCACCACTAGAGGTCTCTGTTGCACCTCAGATCAGCATTATACGGCACGTATCCCACATTCTGCATTATAAACAAATCACATAGTAACTTTATGAAGCCAAATCAAAACATCCATTCTAGGCCCACAGCAGTGTGTTTTAATAGCATCATAACTAATGCAGGCTTGAGACACTGAGATTGATCATATCGACTCCATAATCCCTTCGAATTGCTCGTCCTGTAATGCTGTGCTGAAGACGTAAGCATGCACAAGATTATTAACGATTACAGTGCTTCTTAAAAAGGCACCTAAGGGAGTTTTCGCTCTTTCTTTTGACTCTTTAACTCTTTCTCAGTCCACAAAACCAGAATGCGATATGTCTTCATTTAACATTCACAGCCTGCAGATCTACGCTCCGATGCCTTTCAGTAAACGGTCCGGACAACATAAAGAGTAGGAACTGCAGGTTCTTTGGCCCCAGTTAATCTGAGCAGCCCATCAGCCCCTGCAGCGCCACGGCAAAGACTCCTGCCCTTGGTGAGAAACACTGAGCTTCCTGTGTTTGTGTGAAGTTTCCTACTCATGAAGTACTTCAACACCTCATTGTAAGGCTCCATGCACATGACTCTGCTATTACTTTCACAATGATTAAAGACAAACATGCCAGCACAGATCATGCATTTTCCCTCACTGCCGGGAGAGGCAGAAACACAATACCGTAGACTCTTAATGGATTGTGCAGTAGCAGGAATAGTTATTGGCCTAATAATGAACGGAGGGGCCTGAAAGAAAAATGTGATTAAGGTGACGGGCCAGAATGTGGAAGGAAGAGGGCAAAGATCAGAGACAACAATGGGGAAATAAAATTCTTTCATTGATATATTTATTGTTTTACCATTTACCAATAGCGAGGAATTTAGCTCTCACTGGGAGATACTCCCCGCCTGTGACGTACATTTAGTGTTCTCAGTAATCCCAAGCTTGGGAAAGGTTTCACCTTTGCTTTTTTATTCCAATAATGTTTTGAGACATTGCAGGGGAAAGCAATTAAAATGCCATCCAAGCTATTTCAGGGGTGCTAATGTGGCCGCCTTCCTTAGTTGGCCTGGCTGGGACACACTCTTGACATGCATACGTCACACACACACACACAGACAGAGGCCAGAAAGCATGACAGAATCACCTAGAGAGTGCACCCTAGCCGAAAAGAGAAACTACAGCATACTATCCGGATGAAAACCTGAGCCATAAGACTGTCCAAACTACTGGGATACAGAAATAATTAATTCAAATAACAAATCCTGCCTCGGTCTCAGGGGAGAATCAAATCTATCAACATTATCAGCTGTGATCGGATTAGGTGTGCGCTGATGAGGGATTTAGATAAGAGCGACGCCTGGGGCCAGCGCTGAGTCCTCAAACAGGGACGGCTCCGTCTTAATAGAGCGAGAAATCTGAAAGAGCTCCCTGAAGTTCACCTTTAGTTTAACCGCAAGCTTTTGGATGACACTTAGATATCTCGGCGATTTACTCAGCGCCAAAGGCCACTCGCTTTCACAACAGTGAGAATTATGGGAAATAAGTTGTGCGTTGTTAAGATGAAAAATAATAAAAAAATAAAAAAATCTGATTTAGGGAGTGATGATGAATTTATTCATCAAATCTGTGGGGACGGCTATGAGAAGAATGTGCTAACATGAGAAGTTTGAGTATTTGGGAAACACACTTAAAGAGAAAATATTCATACCACTCTGTATTATAAAAATATAGCAGCCAGTTAGCTTAGCACAAAGACGGGAAATGGCCTGGCTTTGTGCAACCCGTACGAGCACCTGCAAATCTTAGTAATTTATGCTTTACATCTTGTTTCTGTAATCCTTACAAAAACAGAAGCGTAAAAAGTGTAAACAAATGTTATTGTACAGGTGGCAGTGGCTATCTTTTGTGCTAGGGCAGTGACTCGCTGGAATCTCGTTGGCAGCCAGCTAAATCCGTAAATATACATATTACTCAAAGTGTTGCACCGTTCCCTTCGGAGGGCGAAATTTAATTAGGAATGTGTGTCTGCATGTCAGAAGCCTGCCGTCTCACAGTCTGCCTGTTTGTGCCTGACACAGACAGATATGCTTATCCTGGTCGAGTGTTAATGCTCTGTGGTCAAGAGGGCAGGGCCGGCCGTGGTCGCGTACGCCGTTAGGGGAGTAAGAAGGGGGTGGGAGGCTGTGGCGGGAGGCGTGGAGAGTCTGTGGGATCTGCGGTTGCGTCCCAGGATTGATGACTCTGTTACAGGTCGCAGAGAGAAAGCCCACCCGTGTGCCACAGCCCCCCGAACATCAAACATGCCGTATTATGTTGATGTATGGAGATGGCCGGGCAGCACTTTCAACTGAGTCAGGCCAGGTCCATCAAAGGATTTATCTCTTCACAAGATTAAAGGAGGCCGAGGCGTCTGCCAAACAAAGGCTAACTCTGAGGGTCAGCCCAGGTCCTGAACTGTTAGATTTAAACTGATACAACACTCAGATCGTTGTAAGACCCCAAGGAAGACATTTCAACCTCTGTGACGTGTCCCTTAAATTCAGTTAGCTCCCTGCTAGCTAGCTAAACACCGACGATCGTCCACCGTGACTGATTAATTAGCAGCCTCTGCTTTCATACATTGTTTGCAAATGTTCAGCAATATCATCTAACACTATAAACACATTAGCACATACTTTCTGTCAGACCTTGAGGCAGGCAGGGTTATTCAAAACCCCCTTTATATTTCTGACATGTTCCTGGCATCTTTCTGGATTCCACAGTAATGATGAAATCTCATTTTGGGAACATTAAGGTCAGTTATTTTTCCCCGTTTCCTTTTAAATGGTTTGCTGAGATCTATACTCAATCATGTACGTGAAAATTTGAACTGCTTTTCTACAACTTCATGCCACATCCAGTGACTTGTTCCTGTTGCTTTGACCTTTGCACTTCTTCCTATTAGTCACGTTGTAATGTTTTCGGTCTAGGAATGCAGGCTGGTTTCACTGTCAAACTTTTTTTTTTTGGTGTGAGATGCTAATTTAACAGCTAAATACCCAAAATAAACCCGTAGAATTTCACATGGCTTACAATTACTTACTGACTTCCCCGTCTTCTGTTTGTCTACAGCTGTTCTGCAGCTCGCAGTAAATGCCAAAATTCAGACATGAAAAGCAAGAATTTCCTTCTTTTGTTTTTCTTTTACGTGCGTTTCTTCCCTTTTGGAGTATTTGCCAGTGTTTTTGGTCACATAGCTGACTGCTGTTTTTGGTCTGTCTCACAATGAAAACACTCATTTATATTCATTTGGAAATGAGTGGGTGAGAGACAAAGCGAGATACAATCAGGCGCTGGGCTCTTTCATTTTAACGTGTAGGTTTTTTAAACGAGCTAAGACCCAAACTTGGGCAAGAGAGCCTTAAATGTGAGTGAGATATTCTCAGGAATGCGGCTTCGCATACCTTGCAGTTTATTTCACATGGGAATATTTGTCTCACTTATAAAATCGGTGGTTGAGAGTGTCTGGTGATGTTAATGGGCGAGAGGGATGAAGGAGTAAAACGACTTCTTTTTAAATTCCTCTGTTCTCCTTAAGCAGTCAGTCCATAATAACTATAAATTTGAGGAGAAATGTGACCCGTGCTGCCTTTTTTTACACCTCATCATTTTTAAACCCGCTGCACTGTTTTGATTGGCAGTTTGTTCGCCCATCATTTATTTCACAGATAACGGCGAGCGTGACGAAAGGCTGCAAGAGAGGTGTTTTGCCGCGAGCTGCAAGGCTGCAAGAAAAAATAAATAAATTAGAAATCAATTAGCAGATCCTGAACTCTGAGTGTGAGCAATTTCGCAAATATCACAATCCTTATTCTCTGACTGCGGCGGGTGGGAGTGTATGTTTGTGTTTGTCTGTGTCTGTTGGCTCGAGCGCACACGCCTTTTTTTGTGTATATGCACATATCAGTATTAACACAGTGTTGCTACGTGCAGCACCGCCAAGCCTCGCCCATAGTAGGAGGAGAGTACAGGGCAGGGTCAACGCTGTGTGAGCCAGAGGAGACGCTGTGCCTGGCACGGCCACACAAACACACACACACACACAAAGACACACACACAGACAGGCAACCATGGGAATCACAGCCAAAGCAGAACAGAATGTACATTAAGAAGGTCATCTCTCCTCCCTTATTCTTCTTCTTATTATTTCTCTTCTTGCATACGCCATCATAACTACTGATGCACGCTGCACGCCGAGGCTAAACAGTTCCCCATATTCTCTTCCTCATTTAAAGCTGAGTTTGTTCCCCCTTAATTTATGGATGTGTTTCTGAAATCTGAGAGAATGTGCATCCACAAAAAAAAAAAAAAAAAAAAGCAACAAGTGGCACAGCTGCCATTTTACTGCAATGTTTACTTCTCGACATCGTTTAAAGGTTGAAGAGCACTACGCCATAATCTAGCCCTCGCCCTGCTGCTGCTCCCTCCTCCAGTCACTGTCAAACAGTTTTAGTGTTGGAGGTCACATGGCTAAACTTTGCCTTGTAAACGCCCATCGGAGGCTTTTACCTTTGTGTTAAAGGTCCTGCTTTAACAGGGCACCCAATGAGTAGCAGATGAGGGGAGTTGTGTGTGTGTGAGTTAGGGTTATAGGTGTGCATGTGTCAGTGTCAGGTGCTCAAGACTCGGAGGATCTATTGCAGGTCTTGGGACATTAGGAGTAGTATGGGGGGAATAACGTGAAACATTATCCTTAAAGGTAACTGACCCAGAGATCACGGTATAATCTAAAGTCAAGAAATGACTGTTTTATTCTGCACAATCTGAAAAGACTTCCACTTTATTATAATATTCTGCAGTGGGTTTAATGATAGGGCAGAGTAGTTCACCAAGTCAAACCTACTTGTAAGAAAAAAAAAATAACGTATATGGTGAAAGTATGACTAACCAACTTCCTGGATTAACTTTGACCTACCGTACTTGCTGTAGTAGCACGCATGCCGTTTTCTCGCCCAGTGCAAGATTATTACAGATACTATGTCTGTTCTCACTTTCGGTTTCACCTCCCAAGAAGTATTCCAGATAATCTGGCCAATCTGTAGGGTTGTTTACAACCTCTGGCTGTCTGACTGCTTACCCCGACTTCACGCACAGTTGTTGCCAAGTACAATGTTTTCGTGACCATTAGAAATGAAGGTCATATTCACAAAGCTTCCTTTAAGGATGTAAATGACGAGGCTTCTTGGTCTCTTGGTGTTTAAGATTGATTTATATTATATTCATGAGACGTCCCAAGTTCAGTTTTTGGTAATATGTCATGCCCCACCACCGTGTCCCAAACAACTCAGAGCTGCCAAGGGCTTCGTCCTGCTGCCGTTGATGAGAAAGGGTTGAGGGAGAGAAGAGAAAACACAAGCGGCGGATTTCAGGCATTCTACAATGCATTAGGTCATGAGAATTGGAACTTGCACTGCTTAAATGATGAAATGGCTCACCAAAGGGACCTCGACTGAGGTCTACACGATTGGTCACCAAGAGGTCATCTCCATCCGAAAAAAAGAGAAGGAATGATAAATACGCTTGGCTCCACACAATTATTAAATTTCAGTATTTTTTTTTTCTCCTTTCAGCAGTAAATGAAGTTGTTCTTGTTTAGGTTCGAACATGATCTCGGTCTTCGTGTGGGAATTCAAATGTGACACAGAGAGCGGCGAGGGCCAGAGAACAGAGAGGTCGTAGCCAGACATCAGAGCTATTTTTGTTTTCTAGAAATTCAGAAGTGGTCCTGTTACCCTGGAGGCGGCTCGTGTTTTCCATATAGCTCAGCGACTTGGCAAGGCTCTGCAGGGGCAGTTTCACATTGAGCCCCCCTCTCCTTCCCTGCTTCATGCTCCTCTCTCACCCCTGCATCTCCCCCACCCTTCTCCCTTCCTCCTTCTATCCTCCCACCATGCTCCTCTCAGCCCCCAGCAGGAAAACGTTTGTGGCCCGCAATGGAGACAGACTGACTGCGCAGGCGGCCCGGCAGATGCACTGGAGATAAGTTTGTGTGCGTAAGCTGGGCCGCGACCCTCGGCAGCAGGACATTGACCAGATCCTGTCATTGAGAGGGCAAGAGCCGGCCCAGCACCTCCTCTGCTCATTTGCTTCCATGCTACCCCCCCCCACCCCCCACCCTACTGTCTCCGTGCCTGGTTTCCCCAGCAGCCCAGGATGGGACAGAGGGGAGGACAGGACCCCTGGAGCCACGACTCTCCTCTGGGATCCGAGACTGCAGCCGTGGTCTCCCAGACACCCGTGCATGCACAGTAGAGGTGCCACCAACACAATTAAGTCAGAGTCAAAACTCCACAACACACACAATGGGTCCCCAAGATAACTTCCCCTGTCCCACAGTAAGATAATGGATAGTGGTGTGTGGCAGGCTTTCTGAAAGAGACGCCGAACCACTTATGAAAACACCATCCTTCATGCTACATCAGCACTTTTCGGTTTCTTTTGTCCGTGGAATGGTTTCGGAGGAAACACCTAGACTGGAAATGTGAATGATTTGTCATGTGAAAGCGTAGCTGGTGGCACCAAGGGGTGACTATGACAGAAAGCTGTGAAGTTTTTGTGCAGTCAGGGTTTTTCCCCCTCGCAGTAATCGTGCCTTCAGACATTAATTCCAAGCCAGTGAAGCTGAGAGGAAAGTCACCTGTGACAATAGATCAGAAGGTACTGAAACAAAGCCTGGCCAAATAAATGTGGGGATGGTTGCTTCTATACAGCGCTCAGCCCGTCTTCCTACATAGCAGAATGCCAACCAGTACCAATGACTTCCTGACTCCATCTAAATGCCTGGCCCTCAAGGACCGTGGGTAGAGATGAAAGAACTGGCACAACTTGAAATGCCATGGGGAAGTATTGACAATTTGGCTGCTTTGAAGTACAGATAATTGAGCTTTCGCTGGTTTTTATCTCCGCCTGAGTCTATATTTAAACCGGTGTGTGCACTGGCCAGCGTCATTTATAATGTGCCAGCGACTATGCAGCCAGATCTCTATAAACACAAATCATGTATACTGAACTTTCACTGCACTGTTACCAGTAGTTTATGTGAGTCAGCCAATTCAGAGTATAATTTACATTTTATCATTGTGTGAATGCTGCTGTGTTTTTTCAAGTGTCCGGTTTCCATTCATTTGGGTTCGGTGTAAGGAGTCCATTAACAGTCACACATTTACCTGCAACTTTCCTTGACCTTGAACACAGACATTAAAAAAAGATGGATGGAGCCATCTGCAAATTTACTTTTGTGCAAAAATTAAAAGTGGACATTTTAAACAATTCTGCATAGAGAAAACATAATTTGTGCTTGATGAGGAAAACTTGCAGAAACACCGGTGTGTTCCACTGGATTTATCATTATACTGTATTCGTGCTAACTGTGGATCAAATAACTATACAATGAAAAAGATGAAAAAGTCAGTGTTCCGTTTGCAGCTTTTTCTGCTGAACCCTAGTTAATGTAGATTTAAAGAGGCATATATTGTGATTTCCTTCGATGCTTTAAGTGCATTTATTGTATACTGTCATATTGTACGCCGCTGCTGAACCCTCTATTTACCTTCTGTTTTAGCTCCTCTCTCTTTAAGAAAAGCCCAGTCTGCTCTGATTGATCAGCGGACCTAAAAACTGTTGTTTAGACTTGCCACTTTTTCTGTCACGGTACCATTGGTAAGTTGCAAACGAGGCGTTACAGGCCGTTCAGGAGCAATGTTTTCAAGTCTGAGGGAGGAAATTGTTTTGCTGTGGACTTTTTTTACGCACAAAATCCTCCACAACACACTAACGGACAAAAGCATAAAATGGCTTCTTTAACTTCAAATCCATAAGAGGATCTGACTGTTCTTTATTGCAGTCCACTTAGACTTAGTAAGTCAAATATCCACTTGAGAGGATTTATGTATAGTTATTCTGGATTGAACTGGAAATAGTGAAAGAAAAAACAAATGAGGATGCTTGTGACTCAAATCACAGTTTTCTGGAAGGAACTTTAAGTCCAAACTTCCTTCTGCCCTGAATCATAACCTACCACTAGAATTCATCTCTTCATCAGACAAGCAACTCCTCCACATAGAGCAATAAGAAGCTGAACCTAGATCCTCATAGCTGGGAGGTTAAACCTAGTTTGTCATCAGATCTAGTGGGAGGGAGGTATGAAGACGTTGTGCAAAGAGCAACCAGGTCTGTTCTCAAGCAGGGTCTGACTCCTACTGACACCTCTTCTAGGAAATCTCATCAGCAATTCCCTTTGAAACCTTTATGTTTTTTTCAGTATTACTCCTCTTCTTGTTGCCTTTCCAGGGGAAATTGTTGATGTGGCAACTTTAGAGCATCATCTAACACACCACAACTGTATTGAATTAATCTCTTTAAAAGCAATAGGTCAACATTCTTGCAGAGAATTACTTAATACAACGCTGGAGCCATCAGCTAGTTAGCATAGCACAAAATGCAGCTAACCTGAAACAGCTGTCCTGGCTCTCTCCAAGGTCAACGGGATCTATTTGGCAGCACCTCTGAGACTGCTAATTCATGTATCTTCTAATTAGCTGCATGTTGCCAAGATCCCATTACATGATACCAGACGATGATAACGTTGGACATGTGTGTGTCAAAAAGGAAGTCCTCCGAATCAGAAATGGTAAACCTTTTTAGAGACCCACGCAGAATTCTGAAACCCTGGAAATATTTGTTTTCAAGAAGAGGAAAGTGAGTAAGGTGACTCCACATGGCTACTTTGCATACATAAACATGAACATGTGGCTAATTAGCAAGCTAAATTAGTATGCTTTCATGATGTAATTACACTAGCTGTTAATTTCTTCTTAATACACTAGCTGTTAATGTTGTTGTACTTATACAATGACAATAGAGACATATAGTCTCCAGTGAATCCTTTTTTGCTTTTGTCTGTTCTGACTGTCAGTCCAGTTGAGTAGACAGTTAATCGTGTGTCCACACAGCCGAAAGAGTGCAGGCACACCCGATCTCGAATGTGTCCTCATTTCTGTGTCTTGAGTGTGTTCACACCTATAACTCAGAGCTGCCCGTTGGTGATTAGACCACCCTGTAAATGCCAGGTGTGAACAGGATGCGTGTCCTATGTCCTATCTTCTCCCTAGTTATATTTTATGATGCTGAAGCTGTAAACATGCGAAGAATAATGAATTACACAAACACGTATTGATGTACAATCATGCTGGACATACACCGATCAGATCATTAAATCACCGAACATTAAAATCAACCTTCCTAATATTGTGTTGGTCTCCCCTGTGCCTTCAAAACAGTTGTGACTCATCAGAGAATGGACATGGGTCTTCTGAGGGTGTCCTGTGGTGTCTGGCATGTTGTTACTGGGGGTCTTTGGGTCCTATGGGTTGAGGGGAGGGTCCTCTGTGGATCATCCCACAGATAATTGATCAGTTTGGGATCTAGTGAATTTGGAGGCCAGGTCAACACCTTGTGCTGTTCTTCACATTTTTTTTTTTTGAGTTGTTCCTAAACCATTTGTGTGTGCTAGGGATGCAGCCTGACACAGCATCAAGGAGTGTCATTTCTATGGGGTGGGGGGCTCTGGTCTGGTCTTGGTGGGTGGTACATGTCTAAGTAACATCCACATGAATGCCAGGTCCAAAAGTTTTCCATCAGAACACTGAACTGTCACAAGATGGTAAATGTTATTTACTTCTCCTGTCAGTGGTTTTAATGTTGTTTCTGATTGGTGTAAATGCACACCCACGAGCTCACCCCAGTGGAAAGATCACAATGAACGGCACCAGATTCCCTTTCATTAATAATTTATTTTAAAAATTCACTGTTGTTTCTGTGGAACAGTGAGGCTGGTTCTTGGCACCTCCTTCTTGGTCACCTACGTGACCAAGTCAACAAAGATGACTCGCACAGATTTACACATTGTGTTCTATTGGCCAGAATATACTGTGAATCCAAACAGAATTGAAAGTGACAATACTTCTGTAAAGTCAACAACTCATTTCCAAGGGACTAGACCTATGATTCACCAAAAAAGCTGCAGGAAAAGCTATTGTTCCTAGAAGGGGCAGTTTCTTCCACTTGAGACAGCCATATGGAGGTGACAAAGTCTGTGACGTGGTTCACCAGGTTGTTGTGGTCTAAAACATTTAATGTGGAGCACTCCCTTCTGCCTTCCCATGAATTTCCTGTTTTATTGCACAACTAATGAGAGGCTGTGATCCAGAGTAAATATTGTCATAACATGATTCACTTTCAAATTCTTACATGCACTGGCGTGATTGTGACTCAAGTGTGCTTCTGTCACTATAGTGACAGCGTTGTACGGGAATGCAGCAAGGACCTTTTATAGTCTGATATCAGGCTTGAGATCATCGACATCTTTGGTTACAGAATTGGTGCACGGCGCCCAGCTCGAGATCAGTGAGATTTAGTGAGAATTAATACACCAAAGCTCAGCCACCTCTCATGAGAATGTGGCCTAAACATTCATTCATTCATTTTCTGAAACCGCTTGTCCTCTGGAAGACTGCAGGGGAGGCTGGAGCCTATCCCAGCTGTCATTGGGCAAGAGGCGGGGTGCACCCAATTACCATAATATGGAATATTCCACAATTAAAGTATTGTAGGTATTATACAATTAATGATTTTACCACATACACACGCTGCCTTCAAATGGAAGTCATGGCACGTGTGCTTCACTCAGAAGCTGATAGTTGGTAGTTGCTAGTGGACAATTTCCGAGTGAAACGAGCACAGCATAAAAATATTGCTATTGTATGACTGAGCTAGCTCTCCTTGTCTTTGCTGCTCTCTATTTGAAAAGAAAATACCACCAATGACACTCTCAGCATGGTGATTTTGCCAGTATGAACCAAGGTCATGAACAGTGTCCCTGTAGTCAGCGTTTGGAAAATTCTGTGTTTGCCTCATACGTCAGTCAGCTGTACTAGTTGCTCCCATCGGTCGTCGCCCGAGTCTTGAGATGAGCACATCCTGGTACCCGCTTACTTTGCATTCTAAAGAAATTATTGTCATCGCTACAACTCATGGTCTGTTGTCACGGAACAGCAGCTAGTTGCTTAATGTATGTACGCTCCTTTAGTCGTGAGAACGCCACTTGCTAGGAAACTGCTGCCATCTAGAAACTGCCGAGATTAATATCAACATTTGACTGGAACAGAGGGCCACAAATGCAACATCATTTAAAGGCTTCAAAAAAGTGCTCATCTTATAAAATATCTTTGTTGAAGATTTCGCTAACGAAGTGTATGTAATGAGAATTAGCTTGACCTGGAATGGCTAAAACATTAAAATGATGCCGATGCTTGTTAGAAATTATTCTGAACAAGTCTGTTTTCCTTTGATGCTTTAGCTACATTTACTTAATACTTGTGTACTTTTACTGAAGGGAAATACAACATAGACAACCCTTGTTATTGAGTATTTTCACATTAGCTCCATGGCTAGCTTTACTAAAGGATCTCAGTTCCTTAGGCCTGCACTAAGAAAAGCGCTGAGTGCCTATGAATCTTCTTTAATCACATTTATTCAGTGTACGCTGCAGATAGTTTTCTGTGAGATGATATCCACTGTTTGTTTTTTCTGCTGCCACAAAAATTAATGGTGCTTTTTTTTTGTTTTGTTTTTTTTGAGAACTGGTCCCGCCGTAACTCACGTACACTTCGCTTTTAATTAGTGTGTGAATGAACATGTCCTTGAGGGTGTCTTGTTACAATTAACATGGCATTCCTCCGCACGGCGCTGCGCTCGCCAGGGGAATACGTTCTCGGGTCCTGAGAGCTCGTCTTTCAGCGCGGGCGAAGGTTTTGCAAAAGATTGAATGAATATTAGAGAAATGTTGGGTCGCTTCCCAGATTAGAAGATCAATGATGGTAAAATTGTTTTTCCCCCAAACTCTTCTGAGACTGCGAGAGCAACATTAGTGTGACAGATGTGGCATATTAGCTGTGGTTATGGATGAACTATCCCAGGTTTCAGTGAATACATCTTTGTTTAATTTTGGATACAGGCTTACCATAAATGGAGAGGTAACCTTAAAAACATGTATACAGTCGTATAACAACGAGGCACCACAGTTTTGCAGTTGTTGCAAAAAAACTAAACCTTGCATGTGTTTTTGGATACTGATTGAAAATCTAAGGTTGACTGATATGATGGCAGATAACTTTTTGTCTGTAATAATCCGTGTGCTCTGATTTAAATCAACAAATTTAACAAGCAAATACTCATTTTAAGGCAATGTCTTTATATTAATTAATTCTTGCAGCTGTCATGACACCAATCACCGTAAAATCTATCGCACCACTGTTTTACATCCTGCTATAGGACTTTGTGAAAGCAAAGAGAGATCAAATAGTACACACACAGACTTGGCAGCCTTTCAGCCTGTCGGTCAAAACTAAATATCAAGTAGAAAGAAAATGAACTGACATCAACATCCGCTGACTAAACGTGGAGTGGGTAAAATATTGTCTTCTGCTGTTTACCTCAAACACTGGCAGCCTTTAAATCCCTAATCCCCCTCTTAGCCTTCAGACAACACAGGCCAGAGGACCCATTGTATGGAATTTGACGTTGCTCAAGGTGTGTGATTAACCCCTACTGTACATAAGAGTAAACACCTCATCAAAGGCAGCCACAGAGGGTGTCTGCAGGTGACGGGTCAGCAGGAGGTGAGGGGTCAGTCGCTGGCCGACGGGGCAGCCGGTCAGCGAGGAGATGGAGGGAAGAAAATCATTGATGAAACCTGGATTTTAAGAGCCGGGTTGCTGCTGAGCCTGTACTCTTTTTATTTTCGCCTTTTACCGTTTCCCTTTAAAAACCAAATAGTCCCAGTGTGGCTGATGAAAAATGACTCAACAAAAACCGCCGCCGCTCATTATGCGATAAAGTGGACAAGACACATTCGTCAAAGGACTGGCTGAGTGATCCGTGTGTGTGTGTGTGTGTGTGTGTGTGTGTGTGTGTGTGTGGAGGCAGGCGGTCATGTTGAGACGCCGTTCCTGTGCTTTCGTGATACGCAAGAGACTGTCTTCACTGCGTTATAACATACACATGTAAAGTATGTAAGCCTTATCCAATGTCAATACAAACTGCCTGCGAAATATAAAACAGACCAACGTTAAAGGACATACAACATGTGTTTTTGTTCCCATGACTCTCCTGTGTGTTTCACACAAAATAAGAAATGGTTTTGCTCCATAGTCCTTGCTTTGTCAATATTTAATTATTCAAAATCTTCTTTGGAAGATCTAAATATATCTGTGTTAAACTATTCTGGTTTACTACAATGTGGATTTTATTTCTTTACATTTGCTCTGCATCGTAACATGTGTGCAGACAGGCTAAACCAAGCAAACTAAAAATACTAAACTAAAATAAAGCTTTAAATAAGTAGAACACCATCTTGAGAACTTAGGAAATGAGTTGCATCTGATGAACTTGTTACAAAATTGGTGAATGTGCTCACCATCATCCGTACACCACACGTAATCCCGTCATGCAGATACAGGTGCACGGCCTTTTTAGATTCATCCTGTCTCGATCGTCGCGCTTTAGCAGGTGCTGGCGTCTACGCGGGGTCAGGTTGGGTAGTGACGCTGCCCTCCATAAACAACAAGCGAGCGAACACAAACACGCACAAACACTCTCACACCTCTTCCCACCAACGTAGAGTTTGCCACAAGACCACACAACCTGTATTTACACCTTGCGTTCCTCCGCATAAACACCGCCGCTATTAATTGTGCTCACGCTGTTTGTGTATTGCTCCGTGTGGGTTTTCGGGGAACAAAGAGATTTCTCCTCCACCCACTGTGGCACTAATTGAGTGATTCAGAACAGGGCTCAGACACGGCGGCCCTGCGACTCTATCTGACTGGGATATTATCGGAGTGGCTGTCAGACAAGGGTCCAGAGCAGCTTGAGAGGAATGCAGCTCCCAACTTTGGGCCAGCAAGACTTTCTTCAGCAACAGCAGATCCTCAAGCCCCCCCCCCCCATTCCCCTTAACCACCTCAGGCCAATCAGTCAACAGGACCCCTGGGGCCATTTTCAAAAACAATCACTCTCTCTAAGTAGTCAAGAGGTGCCAGGGCTAATTATAAACAAACTATTGATGTTATAGCTGAGGATTGTGCTAGACTGTGCCAGTGCAGTAAATGTTTGTGTGTGTGCATGTGTGTGTATGTGTGTGTTAGGGTCACGGGAAGGTTCTGCTTGACAGAGCATTCAATTGGCCGTTTAACAGACCTCACCCGAAGTGCATGCTCCATGAACGTCTACAGACTCCTAATGACAAGTGCTTGGATTTATCTGAAGCAAATAACAAGGAGCTGTAAACAGAGACAAAACTGGACCAAATCCTGATTATAATACCCGTTTGTCAGTGTTGAATGAATTCAAATTGGGTTATTGGAGAAGGAGTTCAGGGTTGTGTCATATGCAGACATAAATTAAAACTTTTATTTTCCACATTTTTTTTTTTTTTTACACAGAATAAACCTCTTTTTTATCCAGACTCTGTTCTTAAATATATACATTTCCAATAATTATTATTACAGTGTTGACACTTGAAATAATATACTGTGTAATATCCAGAAGCAAGAAAATGTTCTATTATATGAATATTTACAGCCTAATAGGCGGTTTAGCAACGGCAACAGCGCAGAGCATACACAGACCCTAGTGCCATATCTAACGTGCGCCTCCCCAGTAATGTAATAGGCGGTTTATACTTCTGTCTCAAGTTGACCCAGAGGCTACGGCAACAACGCAGACCCCCACGCAGAGCCTTGCGCCATGGCAGACGTGCAAATGTAACTACGCGCTGTGGCGACGCAGACCGCAAGAGCTGTGATTGGTCCTCTTGGCAGCAGCATATTTACGCTTTAGTATTTCCGGCTGCTTCTCCATCGCCACAATTTTTGAAATGATTGTTTTGGATCAATACGGATGGAACATGTCGAGGAAAGGTTAACTGAGGAGGTTCGTCGATATAAACGTTGAAATATTGTTGAAACTGAAGCAGGAAGTGGAAACAAAAATGAACCCAATTGGGGAAAAAAAGACACAGCGCCGACTACAGTTTTTACTGAGCGAGGCAGACTGACGAGGCACAAGTATAAATGGCTCGCACTGGCGAAATTCTACGTGCGTAAATTACTTACTTACGCAGTACTCTAAAAGAGCCTTAACATGAGTATGAGTATTGCAGCATGCTCACAATGATAATGCTAGAATGTTAATTAAGGCATAATGTTGTAAAATTATGCACAAAAGTGAGTATGGATAAAAGTATAGACGAAGCTGAGGGAAAAATCTTTAGGCTTCATCCTCTGGGGGCCGTGCATTTTTGTGTACGAACCTATATAAATTTATAGTTGTTGAGATATTGAGATATAAGTGTTGCAGCAGCTGATAGAAAAATATAGCATTCCTGGAGCCATAGCCACACTGTTTACATGACTGAAACGCTGTAGAAAGTGTAAAAAAAAAAAAAAAAAACACAAGCTCAAGTTCAACCAGTTAACTCCCCAGTGGCATCCAGTGAATCTTGTTTCACCCCCGAGTGTTGTGGCTGCAGGCGTTCCGCTTTAAAATAATGTCTTTTCGCTCTAAACCATGTGATAAGAGCGCAGACTGCTGTGTGACGGAGACAGAGAGCAGAGTGACAGACACTCTGCAGAGCCAAAGAGTTCCATCCTCCTACGGTTAAAACAACAGCCCTTTTTTTTTTTTTTTTGAGGAGCTATCGCTGTGACACATAGTCTGATCCAAGAGAGCTATATTTATTTTGGTATGAGCTGCATTTCTTTCCTTTAAGTAATGAATTAAAAAAACACAGGGCCCGGCGCTGGGATGTGTGGGAGAGAGCTGCTCGCACTGTCTCGCTGCGAACGGGTAAGGAATGGCGTTGGAGAGTCGGTTGTGAGGTATCCAAGGATAAGAGCCTTCCCCTCATCCTTTCATCCTCTCATCCTTTCATTTCTTGAACCCGCGACCCTTCTCTCCGCTGAAGCCATGTTTTCAGTCGCCTGTCCCAGAGAGACAGCCAAACTTGGGAGGACTCCATGAAGTGGGAGACGGAGAGTAGTGGAGTTCAAGGGAGTAGGGGGCTGTCTTGAGAACAGTCTAAAACACTTAATGGCAGAGAGAAGACAGCAGCTGTATGTTTCTACGTTGCGCTAATATATGAGCTTTGGTGTGCGTGCGTGAGAGAGAGAGAGAGTGTGTTTAGCATATCGGTTAAGGTTGGTAACAGGTCAGCCAAAGAGATTTGGGAACAGCTCCCTCCCCTGCGCGTCCTCCAAGAGAACACCTTCTGCAGAGGGGTTAAATAAATGTTAGTGATGTGATAACCAGCCTGTTTATTGAGGGGGCCTCTAGCAGGACAGCTAGTAGGCCTGCTTGAGTTTCCTCTTTGATGATGTCATACCACCGGCCCGTCAAATCAGGCATACCTTTACTTCCCTCTGTTCCCTCATACATTTGAGACCTTGTTTGAAAGAATATGGGTGCAAATAGGTGAAATAGTGGGCTTCACTGAACCTAACTTGTTTTCTGAAACTATGATTATGAACAATACATGGCGTTAGCTTGAGACGGCTAATGAAAGAATTTGTCACTTACCACTGTAATCTATTTAGGCAGTTTTTCTGCCCGTCAAATCAGGCATACCTTTAGTTCCCTCTGTTCCCTCATACATTTTAGACCTTATTTGAAAGAATATGGTGCAAATAGGTGAAATAGTGGGCTTCATTGAACTTAACTTGTTTTCTGAAGCTACGATTTTCAGTTTTGGCTGGGAAGCACGAAGATTAGCATGTTGCTTGCACTACATGGACCTGAAATCAGTTTTACACCGTAGCTCTAGGCAGCATTCATTAATTTCTGTCTATTTTCCTTCTACAACCTCACTGATGTGCCACAAAGATACCACAGCAGAGAACAATAGATGACGTTAGCTTGATACGGCTAATGAAAGAATTTGTCACTTCCCACTTTAATCTATTTAGGCAGTTTTTCTGCCCGTCAAATCAGGCATGCCTTTACTTCCCTCTGCTCTCATACATTTTAGAGCTTAAAATTTGACAGAACACGGTGTAAATAGGTGAAATAGTCAGCACAATAGTGGCACATTTGTTGAAATATATAATATATAAACGATAGGAGGAGGACTTTGTGGTTCCCTCACTGCCTAAAAGTAGAAAAAGAAACAGAAAATACTGTTGAAATACAAAGCTGATTGGACGCCTATCCCGTCTGCTCCCCAGGTCTGTTGCAGGACGTCAGTAGTCCAGTTTGACAGCAATATTTTTACCACTCTATTGGCAGAAGACCACCAATTTCTATTTGTGAGAAGCCGTTTTGAATGAAAAAAAAAAAGGCTTTTGATGCATGCGACATACAAGGAAAACTTTACTGACAGACAAAAAAATCTACAAGTCCAGTTGCCTTTTTTGAACCTTTTTTTTGGAGACAGACCAAACTGACAGACTTGCTGTGCAACTCAACAGGCCACATTTTTCTTTTTCTTCATAGCAGTTGACAGGAATTCTGCCTCTTCAGCAACAATGTGAAGATAAAACATATATTTTGTCTGTGTTAGTTACAACACTTACTATATAAAGATCCATACTGAGTTACGTAAAAAGATTTCCTGTTCTGTTTAACTTCTCTTCTGACTGTATGACTTTCAGTTTTGACCCGGAAGTACAAAGATTAGTTGCATGTTACATCCACTACACGGACCTGAAATCAGTTTTACACCGTAGCTCTAGGCAGCATTCTTTCATTTGTGTCTATTTTTCTTATACAACCTCCCCAATGTACCACAAAGATACCACAGCAGAGAACAATAGATGACGTTAGCTTGATATGGCTAATGAAAGAATTAGTCACTTCCCACTGTAATTTATTTAGGTAGTTTTTTTGTTTTGTTTTTTTCTGAAGAAACTCTCCACATAAATTCCCCCCATTTAAAGTGTTACAGTCCTGCCTTTTCATCCACGTATATCTTCACTTTCTCCTCCTTTTTCCTGTTTCCTTGCAAAAAACACAGAGGGTGAGGCCTGGAGGTGAGTTTCAGTTCAAAGTTGAAAAGGGCGCACCAGCGAAAAACACTGGCAGGTATTCAGCAAGTGTGGTGCATTTGTGATAACAGCCGAGTTGACTTGGTGCTCTCGGGCTGTAGATTTAGTGTAACGGAAAAAAAAAAAAAAGGGCGGAGAGAGATATGAAGTGTGTCTGCTGTCAAGATCAGTTTGCAAGTTTTTGTGCAGACTCCTCTACTCGGCTTCTATGGCATGCAGTGAAGCTGCACAAACAGCACAATACACATATCTTTGCACAGACTGTGGCTGGACAGTTGAATTGTGCAGTGTAAGTGAAAACTTGACCTCATAACTGCTTAGTGTTAATACTGCAGGAATTCACTGGAATTTTGTTTTCATAAATGAGGACAGGAAAGGGTAACAGTGGAGACATAAATCAGGGACTTTTTTTTTTACTCTCTTCTGAATAAGTGGCTGCATGAGTGTAATAATAAACATCTCGGGCAGAGATTGATGTTGGATGGGCCTGACTGAGGGCACGTACTTGCTAATCCGTGCGCAGGCAGTGCCCACCTCGGGCACTGACTCTCCGCACAATTCCCACATTATTCAGAGGTGAAGCAGGAAGAAATGACAGACATAATTTCCCTCTGATCAAACATTGTTGATCCGTACATTAACACGGCTGATGCAATCTGTACCGGGCACAAAATAATTGAATGTGCTGAAATTGGGAACTATTTTGAGGCATTTCCTCTCTTTAGAGCGGCGGGGCAGATTGGCTTAATTAAAGAGGGAAAAACAGGAAGTTTTAAAGTCACGTCTATAATTAATTGGTCGCCTCAGCCAAAGGGTCTGCCTGGTCAGGGGAACACAAGGAAGCAGCTCTGTTGTTGTACTCAGTCACCGGGTTCACAGTGCAGCCTGTCCTACTGGGGACATACTGTAAAGGGAAACCACAGTGTATCTTTGTGTGGGTTTAGCCAGTTATGATAACTTTGTGCACACCAAAATAAGTAGGGATTGTAGTATCCGGCAACATAGCTAAAAATAGGTCTCATGGAGCTAGAGACAGGAGTGGTCAAACAATCACACACAAGCCAACAGTTTGTCTGCTTTGACTTTGAGGGAAAACTGAAAATCTACCAAGGGATTCCCATTACATAGGAAAACACAGCAAGCACAACAGATCAAAGTAAAGTTGGATAATGGTTCCATTTACAGCACGCAGGGGTTTGATCTACTCTTACGTTTGCCTCTCTCACACACACACACACTGAAACAGTAGCAACCTACCATGCAAGGAAAGATTTTAGAAATTAATGTACATAATGTTTTAAGTTTGTAAAAAGAATTCTCACATCAGTTACAATATACATCAGGCTTAACATTATGACCCTCTTCCTCATATTGTGTAGGTCTCCCTTGTGCCTCCAAAACAGTTGTGACTCATCAGAGAATGGACATAGGTCTTCTGAGGGTGTCCTGTGGTGTCTGGCAACAGGATGTTGTCAGTGGGGGCCTTTGGGTCCTATGGGTTGAGGGGAGGGGCCTCTGTGGATCATCCCACAAATACTTGATCAGTTTGGGATCTAATGAATTTAGAGGTCAGGCTTTTCATGTTTTTTTGAGTTGTGCATCCTGCTGGGGATGGCTGCTGCCATCAAGGAGTGTCATTGCTATGGGGTGGGGGTATCTGGTCAGGTCTAGGCGGGTGGTACATGTCTAAGTAACATCCACACGAATGCCAGGTCCAAAAGTTTCCCAGCAGAACATTGAATTGTCACAAGAAGTTCAATGTTATGTTTTCTCCCTTGCCGTTCATTTTGTGCCAAATTATTTAATATGCTAGTCTGATCCCCAGCCAAAGACTTAAGACTTAATTGGCCAATAATGAACATGTATCTTCTGGGTATCACTCTTCTGTTCTTACATACACACAGAGCACTGGGCAGCTATGCGCCATGGATGCTGAAGGGGAAACCGTCGCCCATTCCCTCCACCTGCTCATGACCCTCCAGCCCCAGGCCTGCTTATTAAACCAACAGGCCACAGCTGCCCCCAATTATTAGTAGAAACTTTATAGAAGAAAGCAAAACATTTCTACTGAGATATATTCGCTGTAACACCACAAATAAATAAAACAGCGCTGTCAAACTCGCAGCCAGCTTGGCCCGAGATAACAGGCAGTAAATGCACTAGCAGATATAAACCCCATCGTTCATGTGACACTTGCCTCACAAACCGTGGCTGTCTGCTGTAAACTGGGGAGGATGATTACAAATGACAGTTTTTGCAACTTCTGTGTTGAGTACAATAATATAATTGTATAAAGGCGGCAGCACTGAAGTCCAAAACTGAGATGCAGTAAGACAAAATGTTTCTTCAAATCCTGGAGACAAATGGTTGCAGCTAATTTTATGCTGGATGTTTCAGTGGATTCATCTGGATTCTTTTTTTTATAAATGAAGACTGTGATCTTCAAAGCTTGCTAGTATCAAATAATAAAACACTTGGTTTCCATCGTTTAGTCTGTTTTCAATGCTACCTATCTAAGGAAGTATCTCTGGAAAGAAAAAATCTAAAACATCTGACGACAATGTGCCTGTGAGATGTTAATGAGCGCCTGCATCTTCTGTTTGGGAGCCTGCCATGCGTCAGCCTGTTATTTACTTTAAATGCTCATTTGGTTATCAGGAGTGTTCACTAGAAGTCTCAGCGGAGAGGCGCCCAATCAGCGGGCAGGAGACGAGCCTCGCCGGGCTCTCCTGTCAGGCTGCTGCATCCTGCTATTTATCTGCAGTCTTCTCTGTGCGGCTCTGCTACTATCTTGAGCTCTAGATGAAAATTTATTACGTTTCAGGACTTCAGTGAGCCAAACGGTGTTTACACAAGCATACTTTGTTCTGAGAGAGTGCGGGTCCTGAAGTCTGGGACGCTGCATTGCATTATGGGTAGGACTTCTGCTGGTAAAATCCCACCACAAGCCCTGTGCTGACCCAAATGACTAAGAGTCCAGATTTTCTGGAAAGCTGGAGACCTTGAACTGATACAAGTCAGGAAGACATGATTTCCCCCCTACTTCTTTATCCAAGACAAACACAGACACACAAACACTGGACTTGTTTGTATCATGGAGCGTGGAAATCACCCATTTCTGACTCCCTTTGTTTTATCTGTTCCAAGCCCCATCTGAACAATGAAGACAGTTTAGAACAAATGACAAAACTAAAGAAAACAGCTCTTATTTTCACAGAATCAAATCAAAACAGTGTATTTCCCATCTATTTAAAAACTGAAAGTGAACCCAGTTTTGGACTGTTAGTCCTTTCACAATAATGACAGACTTCTGATCATACATCACCAGGAGAGAATTTGCTCTCCCTGCTGAGACAATGATCAGCATATTGCTTGTTGACATATGTTTAATTGATTAAAACGGACCTGCTGTGATTTCCCTGTGTTTTGTTATGAAAGGCCGAGGTTCTGACAGAAATACTCGGGGAAGTATTGCATTTGGCGGCGAGCTCGGGTTCCCATACACGAGAGCACTGAACTTAATTCAAAACGCCTTGGACACAAGGCTGACTGTTGGGCTAGCAGGAGAGGAGAGATAGCTGTAACCTTGCACTGAACTCCCAAGAATCTCAGCATACTCCTTGGATCACGACAGCAGAAAATACTTACACGAGTTACATGATTTAGTGGCTGGGTTTCAAAGCCCAGACCCCTTTAAGCAGAGGGATTGGTAGTGAAATAGCTTTTCCATTAGAGAGCAACTGAGCTCTAATGTTTTGTTCTGTTTAGAAACAGGAACTGATTTGATGCCTTGCTTGTCACATATATGACATACTTTACTCTGTTCCTGCAAATAAACATAAAGAGTTGACGAGGGACAAGACTCGGGGAGAAGCAGTATCCATTTCATTATCCATTCACCTTCGACCTTGCTGTAACAAAGCCGTACGTCTCTTTGTTCATTTGAATTTGCTGTGATAAACCATTTTTTGTAATATTTTCATACGCATTTTTGCATTTCTATGTCTCCAAATGATAAACACAGGAAATGAAACACAAATATGTCAGACATAGGTTAACACATATACAGACAGTGGTTAACACATGCAAGTGGCGTGGCAAAAGAGTAGGCTCTTGTCCCAACAGCCCTTTTTTGATGAAGATTTACAATGCCTTCTGCATAAACACTTTAAACATTTTAAACAACTCAGTTTGAATGATTACTCTTTGACGGAGAGTTGGCATGCAATTGATTGCACTCGCAATAAATCCAAAAACGCTGATCTCCCTTGTCTTTGGACACAGTCAAGCTTGGATTTGAGTACAGGAGTTTTAAAAAATCCCACACGATTTTGACATCGGGTTGAATCACACACTGCATGATTTGAAAAACAATCGCTCAACACACGCTGCAGGGTAGTGTTTAAATTATCGCGCCAGAGTAGGGGGCATTGAACGCACCACCTCGCGTGATCTGATTGGATCTCACGCGGGATGCGGATGTAAACAAAACTATTGGGAAAAACCTACAGTCAATGGGAAAAACAATTTGCTGTAAATCTACTTACTCCACACTCCAGTCCAAGGTGATGTTAATGCACCTGCAAGATGGTTCTCGAACCGCTGCTCAAACCAAGAGAAGAAGAAGAAGAAGAAGAGTTAGCTTTGTTTTACTTTGCAGTGAGATAAAAACTGCTAACCAAGTGTGGACGAGAAAATGTTTGGGACGATGCAATCAACACGGTGTGTCTATTCTTCAGGGAGAAATGGAGGTGAGATTTAAACTGTCATTTTTTTATATTTGTTTTATAACAGTAGCATCCTAGCTAACATTAGCCTAGAGGGCTAGATTGTTACCTCCTGCTTGTAGACTCTCTCTCATTGGCTGTTGTGGAGATTGGACACCTGTGCACCTTCAAATTACCTGATTCCCAGATTTTCCCCTCAAATTCTCAGGAGCGGTGAATAAATCAGCTCAAAACTCAAAGACAACCAATTTCTACTTCTGTTTATTTAGTTATTTTAGCATGTAGCACAAACGCTCGTTAGCCATAGCACATATCGCGAGAACATGACAGCTAGCGTGTGCGGCCAACCTGTTGTACAGAATCAAGGAAGCTAACAGTTGTACAAAATCTCCCCTGTAACCTATATTATATAAAGAATGGGTTTAAATTTGTTGGTTTGTTAGTGGTTGTATCTCAGGCTACACTAACTAGGCTGTCATGTAGGCTATAATGTAGCTAGGTCAGTTGTTAGGCCACCATGCTATTGCTAACTAGCATACAGCAGGTTTGAAAAGTTAGATATTTCACTGGTAATTTGCTTACCTGGACACTTTATAAGGTTAAAATAGATGTCGGGACGGGATCCTGGTAGACTGAAGATGAATTTAAGCTTTTTTTTTTAAAATATATATATATTGTGCATTGTGTTGCAGGGACTTGATACAGTGTCTGTGGGTCATTTCTGAAGTAATTTAATTATTTTACCTGTGTTGTACCACTATTTCACATTATAGTCTTTGGTGAGCATTATTCGTGTTTTCCCAGAACACATGGCAAGTCAAAGTTGGCCCTTGTAGCCTAGTGCCACTGTTTACAATAGTAGTTTTGACTGAAATGGTTTAAATTCCTTTGGAGAGGCTGCCATGAAATGTGGTGCAGGATGAAATAGGTCATGTTTTTTTTTTTTTATTCAGTGCTTTGGTTATTGACGCAATGTCCACAAATCTAACAATGTTAACCATCAACTTCAGCGTTATTTTGTCCAAATTAGAAAATGTCAGCATGCTAACATGCTAAATTAAGGAACAGAAGTGGCAAACCGTTCCTAATAAAGAATAAAGAAGATGGTTAGCTTGAGGAATATTAGGTATGAGAGCATCCCATAAATAATTAATCAAAACCACAAAATATAAGGACAAGAAATGTCAGAAACAGAATGAGAAGAATACTTAACAGGCATCTCCCATGATGAGTGTTGACATCCATGTTTTAACACGTTTTTTTCGACAATCCTAACACACTGAGCTCTCAATTAAAATCCATTAGTCTACGATTCTTAATGCTGTGACCTTCATGTTTGTGTGTGAACGAGTGCAAGTGTGGTGTAGCTTTCATGACAGAAAGTCCCCAGCTGTCTGCACCTTTAGGAGGAACAACAGATTGAACAAACACAAAAATGCGACTAGCTATTCCACCGGTGGGCCGGGCTTTACTCCCAGCATCGTTTTATTTGTCTTGAATGTTTGCGCATCAGAGTAGAGGTTTATTTACTGTACTTGCAGTACCAGACGTGTTGAAGTAGGGAAATGTTTCCCCAATATGTAAAATTTCTCCGCAGCGCGTAGTCTTGCTTTCATTCAGTCGAGGCACATTATCTCAGGGGAAGCCGGTCAAAATGCACTTCTCTTTACATTAACTGTTTTTCCACAACAGGCAGTTTGACTTTGGTCTTCTGTTGGACTGTTGTTTGACACTGGGTAAGGCATCCATGCCCCTCTCAGGGTAAATTCTTCATTTACAGCCGTTGTCAAATCTAAATACCTGCACAGGTAATAAAACAACCTCCGGCATTAACTCATCTTTATGTTGCTGGATTTGCAAATGTTACCATGCTAAGCAACTAAAGTGTAGCAAACATAATTAATTCAGCATTGTTACTGTGGCCATGTTAGCATTTTTGATGTTAGCATTTAGTTCAAAATATAGCCTCACAGATCTATTAGCATGCTTATAGCAATTAAATAGATTTTGGGGCATCAAAATGTATTTCTCATAGATGATAAACATTTTATATGTCAGATTACTAAACTACATGATTCCAGTTAATCATGAAAAACACATTATATTTGAGGCTGTGTTTCTGCATGGATGTTTTTTTTTTTTTTTTTTCATATTGAGTGAGTCAACAAGTTTCAAGTTAAGGCAGTCATCTCATCTCTGTTTTAACTGTGCATTTTAAATACCTTGGATATTTTATCATGCAGACAAATATATATTATTATTAAACTTCTCTTCCCTTATGCACTTGGGGGTATATTTAAATAAAGTCTACATTTTATTAGGACAGCTAAAAATAAAAATATCATCTGGAGATATTTCTGGTTAAAAGTTTCTAGTTAAGCATATTGAGCTTGACTTCTCGCTCCTCATTGACTTTCACCTTGCAAGAAACTCCATCATAATGAGTTTTATTTTCCTATAGAGATTTCATCAGATCAGATTTAATTCCTTGTAATTTAGTCATACACTTGACAACTTCCTGGCATTTCTTACAACTAACTAATACACTCAGAATCAGGACAAGGCCTTGCGTTGCGCCATGTGATTTTCGCGCTTCTCCACCAGCAGTGTAATTCGCTCTCCAACACCCACCCTTCTTTGAACACACTCCCTCTATTTCTGTAATAAGTAACACTGACTATACATAGCTAAATGATGTAATCACCTACAATGTGTGGAGTCACACGTTTCACTGTCCATTCGTTTTTAACAAGAGTCTGCTTACTGCTGTTTTGATTGTACGGGCAGAGTTTCTCATAAATACTATATTCAGTATACTTATATTGAACTGAACCTTTCGCGTGTGTTTAACAAACTCCTGTGATTAAGACAGTGAGAATTTATGACAGGAGGAGGAGGCGCCTTCATTCTCTCCTGCACATTCCTGTATGCTAACTGTTTGCTAACTGAGACGGCAAAGTGCTCTTTGAACGTACCTTTGCGAGCACAGTTTGGCTTTCTATGAATCTGACGAGGCAAATAAATCACAGAATAATACTAATTGCAGAACAAATAAAAGCTCTACAGACACGCTTTTTTGGTACGAGTCCAAATCTAAAAGACGCCACGAGCGGGACAGATACGGCTTTTAAAAGTGTTTTCTCTCTCACAGAATATGCCACCGTGTCTGTCGAGGAAACCCAAAAGGGCTGAGTCAGAGATCCCATCTCTTCCGGAGACTGGGCCGGCAGCACTCTCCTCTGAAAAGCAACATGGAAAGATCAACGGGCATCTCCTTAGGGAGCCGCTGCGCCATGCTGTGCTGCTGCCCCATGGCCAAACAGCCCTGAGGCCTGTAGTCTTCTGCTCGGTTAGTCTGTGTTGTTTACTTTGGGAGGACTTTCAACCCTGTGCTGCCAGCAAGATCTGTATTCTGTCTGTGTGTTTGTCCGCCTCAATCATTCCCATCTCTTTCCAGCTTTTGACCACTTTTTCAGACACAATTCTGTTCCTGTGACTCCGTGACAAGCATCTCTCACCATCGCTTTCTACCACTCTCACAGATAATAACTGTCAGCTTGAATGTATGTGACCCTCGGCTCTGGGAGCAGCTATCCAGATGAGAGCGCAGGGAGGATTTCTGCGCTGTTGTGTTTATATTTCCTCCCCTCGTAGCACCATGGATACCAGTCAGACAGTGCCAAGGTAGGACCACCTCATAAATTCAGAAACCTATAAATATTTGCTCGTGTTTTGAGTTCAACACTAGCTTGCATTTACATATCTATGGGTAGTTTTTGTAATTTATCTGCTCGGGAGCTCAAGAACTTAATGCCCGGTGGTCTCCCACCGGTTCTCGGCAACAAGTAAACACATGCCGAGCTTTTCCATTTTTTTATATTCAGGCAAAGTTGGCGACTAGCAAGGTCGAAAAATCAAGCATTGGGATGGATCATCAATCGTCACATGTCATTTCGCAAATATTAAATAAGAAAAATAGGTGCCATAACAAGGTTCACCTCCAAACTGTGGATGTGGCTGCTATGCAGTGTAGCACATTCCTCCACACTCAATAAACTTAGCTAAATCAATATGTCAAAGAGCAGACAGATAACGCTAAGCCCCTGCATAAATCTTAACCATCTCTAAAATCTTTTCATGTGGTATTACTCACAGGCTATATTCTCTTAAGTACAGTAAACATTGTGACAGGTACTTTGAGCTTCGTTCAAGAGGACACAGGAAAGTGGATTGTGCTTTAAGCCACCGGGGGCCACTAGAAAAGGAAAACTCTGGAGTAAAAACCATGTCAGGAAGAATAAAAGCTTGCTTTAATGAAACGTAGGCAGAGCGTGGAAGCAAACCACCCAGAAATTCTAAAGCATATATATATATATATTTTTTTTTTCTTGCAACATTTAGGTGCACATCTGAATTTCTCCTCCTCCCCTCCTCCGGGAGACATCTGAGAAAAAACTCTCGAGGTTTCGGTCGGCCAAGGAGAAATGGGGAGTTAAGGCAGAGATTTGAATGACTCATGCAAAGCTATGCCTGAGTAATATTATCATTTAGCAAAAACACGGTTCTTTCCATAACTTCCAAACACTCTCTCCGCCTTTTTTTTTTTTTTTTTTTTTAAACAAGCTGTAAATTTATTTATTTTTTTTGCATCACCAGAACAATTCATTAGACTGAATTTAAATAAAAATAATTTCTCTTAATGTTCCAGAAAAAAAACAAAAAAACATGACCAAAAAAAACAAATAAACAAAAAAAAACAATGTTATTTTAAAAAAATAAATAAATCCAGAAGAGTGAATGTCGTGCTCTTTTCAGACGAAGCAAGTTGTGGGGAGGGAGGAAGGAAAGAAAGGAAACCCCTCTTTCTGATTAGATTTACATGTAACTCATCAGATTGCCTTCGGGTCCCAGCGTGGATCACTTTCGACCTTTTTAAATCTCCCACCACGCCGTTGCCGAAGCCACAGATAAGTCAAATCAAAATCCTTCTCATATCCTGATTGACATGTGAGGCTGTCTTTTTAAAGAAAACATATAATCAGTTTTCCTCGTGATCATCAGTCACCTAAGTAGTGTGAATTTGTTCGGAGGTGACCTCACTGGCCATTTTTATCTAATTTTGGTTTAAGATGACGCAGTGACACATGCTGTGAAAGACATTCAGCTCATAGTGAGTTAGCTTGGTGCAGCCCCTCCTGCAGCTTATATATTAAAACATAAAGGTCAGTGTCCCTACAGCTACTCTGGGTGTGCTTTGTTCAAACCAAACCATCCAACTGCTTTACACACACACACACAAAAAAAAGGGTTTTGTAGCCTCTGCTCTGAGAATAGTACCTCGATGCTAACCAACAGCTGACATATAAAATAATTAGTCTGAAGGAGTTGATTATTGGCAAAAAATTTTTTTTAGTAAATGATCAAAGAAAAAAAACACTATATGACACAGTCATGTATACCCTGTTTAAACCAAACTAGTTTCAGTCAAATACAGTAAGAGCTTTCAGTGGAAAACATGTGCAGATTCAACACTACTGTATACTACTAACACTCAAAAAGAGAAAAAAAAAATAGAAAAGAAGACATCAGAATGGTTTAACTTCTACTCTATATTGATATCTTTATTAACAATCATAGCCATGTTTTCAACAATGGAAGATTTATAAATATTTTTTTTTCTTTTTTTTGATTCATAAAAGTTGTCTCGGCACTTATGGTATGATTCCAGTTGTGGGGAAAAATAAAAAAATCTAAATGTCCTTAAAGAGTATAGCGCCGTATAGAGCACTGATATCCAATCAACAGCCTTTTTTTTTTCTTCGGAGAGGAAATCCGTGTATGTACATGATGGCTTTCTTTAAAGAACCCAGATCTAGTTCTGTGCCATGGATGGAAGAGATGCTGAGTGCACGGCAGGTCCGGAGACCATCCACGGCAGGCCACCCAATTGATCGTCTGGCCTGGCGTTTCCCCTTCTTGTTGATGTTGTTTTATTTTTTTTAAGGCGACAAGATCCAATCTGGACCCCCAATCCCAGATATTCCACGCTCGGTTCAAGCTTGTAGTGTGGCCGAAGGTCGTCTCGCTCTTCTTTTTTTCCCCCCCCCTTGTCCGACCCCTCTTGTGTCAGCTGAGAGGGAAGAAAGCAAACTCGCCCCCCAAATACTTCCAAAGCCTCCAGAAAAAAAAGAAAAAAAAAAGGGGGGCCAGCGATTTCTGTCCGTCCTGATGATTTAGCTGTTCAAGCTAAGGCCATGGGGCACCAGGGTTCACCCCTCACTGAAGCTACATCTGATGACTGGGTCAAGCCCACGCTGGTGTACAGGCTGTCCTGTCCCGGGTACTTGACCGCTGAGCTCGAGCCTGTTCCCTCCCCCGAGCTGGACAGCACGGATGAACTCACCTGCAACACCAGAAAACACACAAGTGTCAACTTTTTGGGGGGGTTTGGACTCGGATACCATTTGCATTACATAAGTGGGAGAAAAAAGACATCTGCTCATGAGGAATGTGAAGCTCATCTTACTGTAAAGTTATAGTGACACACTGATTAGCAGAAGTCATCACCACAGAGCATCAGTCAGCATGCATGTGATATTACAGCATTTTCAGTTGGTTCATTACAAAATACTCCTGAGAATGGAAACTAGACCAAGCCTGACTAAAATAATTACAAGGGTCATATTTACTATTTTATTTATTGCATTGTTTTTTTAAGTCCTCTTCCAAATCAGATACGTGTCCAATCATAATTCAACATTTAATATGTCTTTTAAAAATCCCTTACCCCTGACACCTGTCCAGAGGGAGAGCTTGTTTTCGAGCAGTCTTCGGAGTTGGATGAAGATGTGGATGTGGGAGTCATGGAGACAGAGTTGTTGTTTCCTATAAACACATAAAAACATATTCGTTACAGCAACATGTAATGGTGATCTTCCACGCACGCATGTGAGCAACGTATTCGTCAGTAACTCACCAGAGGATCCCTTCGTTTTATTCAGAGTTTTTGGTTTTCTCTTTCTCGTCTGGATTCCTTCTTTCTTCATGGCGAGCGGCCGAGGTACCTGCAGAGTTAAACATTTTAGTTAATATCTTTTTTTTTACTTTATTTATTTATTTATTTTTAAATTAAAAAAATATAATTCGTTGGAATTGTGTCAGCAGATCTGAACTCACCCCGTGTAATTTTGTGTAGAGCCCACACGCGTTACACACCGGCTCTCCCTCCGCGTTTCTGCGCCACAAAGTGGTCGTGCTCGTCTGACAGTTAGCGCAGGAAAGGCCGATTCTTCTGGACGTTGACTGGTGACAAAAACAAAAAAATAATAATTTAATTATAATGAATTTTAAACATTAAAAAGCTCTGAAATGTTTTAGGAGCTTTAAACTTGGGAGAAAATAAAGAGTTTTAAAAAGCGAGGCAGGCTAATTTAATTATAGTGCCCGTGCCTTACTTCCTGAAAACAACAACACAGAATCTATTAAGATCTTGCTTTTACGCACGGCCTTTTGCAGAATGTTTATTTTCAGGTCCAAAAAGAGTCCAAACTGGCACCTGATTTCCTTGTAAAAAGTGTGCGTAATGTGCGTAATGGCACCTGGAAAGATTTGACGATTTGGTGCAAATTTAGATTAAATTACCCTGAAAAACTTTGAATAGAGTTTAAGTGTCTGGCTTCGTTAACAGACATCCTCGGGACAGGTTTAATCCAATTGAGTTAGAATAAAGCCTTTAAATCATATGGAATTAATTGCTACTAATTTCACAATTTAATTATGATTGTTAATTTATGAATTAATATTATTTTGGTCCTAATGATGAGGATCAGTTTGCACAAAATATTAAAGCTACTCAAACTAAAATACGCTTTTTTTTATGTGATGAATCACAGACACAGTGAAGCAAAAATTACTGGATCCAAATCAGATCTGGACTAAAACCTATATCACCTCAGGGAGTCTTCTCATCTAGATGAATATCATTGGCGATAACCTCCAGCCATTGTTTGAAACAATTAGGCAGGAAATTGAGCGCTTAAGTGGTCCCCTGTCTCCTTACCGTCCGTTTCTGCGGTTTAATTAATGGCCGGCTCAGACCATTCATTTTGCTATAGAGGCCGCAGGCGTTGCAGAGAAAGTGGCCCGTGCCGTCGCGCCTCCACAGCGGCGTGGAGATGGATCCGCAGTTCACGCACTCCCTGCTCTCCCCCATGTCGTCGAGAATATCTGAAACTGGAAAATGAATAAATAAATAAATGCTTCAATTAGAATGACGCACAGTTTCGTGAACGTTAAATCTTTTTTATGAGGGTTTGTGAGTCTTGAACATTCTTATGTCAGGTGGATGAAAAACAGATTTCACGCTGACGAGTAAAATGATTGCACAGAGACAGATCAAGTGTGTTAAAGTGATGAGTTATAAATGCAGCAAACTTACATTTTGTGTAGGTTGTGCTGTTGTGGCAGTGTTCATTGAAAACTTTGGGGATTTTATTTTATTTTTAGTTTTATAGCATTTTTAGTTTTACGCTGGCGCACAGAGTTCGGCCTTGCGCTTTTTTGCAGGACTGGCGCACACGCACGTGTTCTGTCAGACCAAATTTAGCTCAAATTTTAATTACAAAAAATAATATGTTTGTGCTACTTTACTTAACATAAGTTTGTTTTTTATTTTTCACATTTTCAACTCAAAATTCTATTATAAAAGCACCTAAGTTACAATGATCTCACCTGATTAACACTTGTTTAAAATAATTTGTTTTATTCTTCCATCATAGATGGTGAGAAGAAAAAATAATCCCGTCGCCATGTCCCTCTCTAGGCCTACTTTACTTTTTTTCTTACCTCCGTTTGGTCCTCGAATCAAGGGCGCACCTCTGCTTTGCAAGGTGTGCAGCATCGTGTTATCAAATGGTCCCCCGGTCCAGGGCGAGGTCAGCTGGGGTGCAACATACGGAGAGTATGGACTCGGGTAGGCCCCACTCAGGGGGCGAGAGAGGCCGTACTGGTCCCTGCTGCTCACATTCACTGTGTTGGCGTAGCCGGTGTCTCTGGGCGCCCCGTTATTCATGGGCGGGCTCGGAGGGTAGTGGAAACGACTGGAGGTGTGCGGGCTCCCGGTGCTGTACGAAGGGCTCTCTGGGGTGGACTGCGACCACACCGAGTGACTGGAGACTGCGTGGCTGGGCTGACCAGAGCTGCTGCCCTGCAGGTAAGAGAGGCTGGGTATCATGGGGCCCACTCGGGAGCTGGGGACATACACGGGGGAGTTGGGGTTGGAGTGCATATAACCTCCAGAGGAGGAATCATATCCAGTCTGGCTTTGGGCTGCCGCGATGGCCAGTGTTTGGTACATGTCGGTCGGGTCCACCAGCAAGCTCGCCTTGTGCGCTCCGGTGGAGAGGACGAGTTTGCTCCCCTGGTCTAAATCCGTAAACCGCGGGATGTCCTCGGCAGTGGTCAGGGTGTTGTTATGGTGTCCGAAGTGAAGGTAGGAGTGTAGTGATCTGTATCCCAGTGCGTCAAGCTCGCTCGGAGGCGTCCTCAGCTCATCCGAGGTGGGACCGTCCCTCCTGCTGTCACCGGTCAGGTAGGTCTGCTCAGCCGGTGACCCTGGGCTGCTGGATACTTCTCGCTTGACCATGGACCAGCCGTTTTCGCCCAGGTCCATCCAGGAGCACTTTCCATACACCGTAGGGGTTAATAAAAAGGTTCAGGGAGTACTCAACCCTGTGGCAAAAAGAATTAGACCAGTTAGAAAATCAGGAAAAATTAACCTTTCTGCTTTTATGTGGGGGACAAGCGAAGAGAAAGCCAAAACATCAGGACAGAAACTCGACAAGTTTCTGTTGAAAAAAGCGCAAACCAGCATCTCATATGAAACTAGTTTGTTTTCATCTTTAAATTAACTACACTTCCTCTAATAAAATCCTAATATACTACGAATGTTAATGATCACTGACTCGGTATCATCTCTAGATCCAGTGAAACACATCCAGCCCACAGTGACTGCCATTACTCCCATCAAGCTCTCTTAAAAGAGGCACTGGGGTCCATCCGTGTCAAATCCCTATCCTCCCACACACACACACACACACACACACACACAAGTATACACACACACACACACACAACAGATAGGAAACAAAACGCAATATGTCTTCACAGCAAAAGAGATAACCGTTTGATAAGACCCGAAACAGATAAGGACAGAGAGGCAGGCTGGAGCGATAAAACAATACCCCGAAATGATGCGTTTAGGTCGCTCCACACGGCCAGATGTTGAAGCCAGCTGTGAAGCAGGAGAAGAAAGTAGAAAAAAAAGACTTTAAGACACTTTAGACGCCGCGTACCTGCTAGTTGTGTGCCATAGGTCGCACGCAAAGTTCCTAATAGTGGTTCTCCGCTTCTCTTGGAAGTAATGGGAAACGCTACTGCGCTCTGACGAGGTTTATGAGAGGAGGCGCCTCTGGTGGCCGCGGCCGCAGAAGGCGGACCAATCATGTGGAGCTTGAGTGGCTGGAAACACGATGGGGGTGCCAGCCGGTGAACTCCTCCAATCAATCACGCCGAGAAACACACAGACAGAGAGAGAGAGGGAGAGAGAGAAAGAAAAGACACTTGATCATGTCTGAAACCCTACAGTCATTTGTAAATTCAATCACAGTGTTTTTCTAGGTTATGACAAGGCCCCTCCCCCTTCTCAGCTTTTTTAATTTTATCAAGTCCTGATCAATAACGGCCATCAGTGATTATGACCTTTAAATGATCTCACCGTCTAAATTCTAGCCCTGTAACATTTTAACTTTTATTTTTTATTATTCCGTTATTATTTTTTTATTGGTTTATTTGCTGCCCTTTATTTCAACTCTCCAGTTCATCACTATACGCGTAAAGCTGGACACTTTTTCTTGGATCATTAGTAGCCATCTTGCGTACTAATTCGTGACACATATTCTTCACGCAGTTGCTCCCATTTTGTGTTTGTACTTCTGTTCCACTGGCTTCACCGGAGAGGGGGAATTATTGGACGTTTCATTCAGCCACATGTGACAGCCAACATCTGCATTTGTTTACATAAAAATCCCACCACAAGTCAATAGGACATTAAGTTAATTAGTTAAATGAGCCAAAACTTTTGTTTATTTAGCTCAACAGCCTCAGTAAAGTGCTACTTCCGCGTAATTGCGCCTTTGCCAATATAGGTTTACCTGCATGAAACATATTTTACTTAATAATAATATTTTGCTCGCGTTTTTGTTCTTATACACGACTTGCAGCTAATTATGTTCAGGGAAAACGTTTTGGTAATTATTTTCACCACTGGCAGAAACAAAACAAGACCGGATTAAACTCAAAATTAAACTTACTTTATTGTGTCGACCCGTTTAATAACACTAATCAATTAATAAAATGTAGTTTAAGGGGCTTTTATTCATGCGTATCTTTCAGTCTTGATCTCTTTTGTTTATTCTCTCCACTCGGCGCAGTGATCAATAATACCCCTCCTAATTAGTTTATTTTTGTCAGACGCTTTCATTGAGGATTAAACGGCTTCAGGTGTGTGGAAGCCCAAACTCTCCGCACGTCCTCCTGCTCCTGCTGCTGCTGCTGCTGCTGTGAAGAGCTTCGCTTTGAACCGCGATGATTCGTTCAGCCCGAATATACATGGTGATGAGTGAAGTGATCAAAAAGTAGCGAGGTGTCAATTGAGCCATTCACAGGTCTGCTCGTGCGCCCTGACGGCCGGTCCTCGGTTCATCACACTCTCCACCATTCAGAGGGTATTATTGCATTCTGTCTGAGTGGAGGATAATAATGTTACTGCAAAATACTGCTGGTGATACTGCTGCAGACCGGAGAACTCAAGTGTGTCCAGTACTTCCAACATGACTGCTGCTAGAAGGGCTGCACATTTACTACTACAGGCCTAAGGCCGTAACACAGGACTGAAAATAAACTGAGCAATCTACCATTTATGATTAAAATTTCCCTATTGCCACTATTACTATTACTGCACTATACTTGTTAATGGTCTTACAATACCAGTAGCTAATACACACGGATGCACTTATTTGTAATTATTGTTAAGGATCTGACCAATCAGGCCTGTTGAATTAATTAAACACGCTTTATTATTATTATTATTATTATTATTATTGGTGCTACTACTGTTTCCATGGACACGATTCCTGCATAGCTTAGTCTTCGAGCCACTACTCCCACTATTGCTATCATTATTAGATTTGTACTACCCCGTCCTAGCTGCTGTTTAGTAGGCTACCACAACCACAGCTTTAGCCCATTTCTAGCAGCTACTTAGAAAAATAAGTTTTCAGCCCCCTGTATGCGTAATGCTACCACAGCCGCCGTTGACTCACTCCACTAGGCCCCATTGTTTCATTGCTGCTGTTATTATCGCTGCTGCTGGCACCTGGGGTCGTCTATTTGTGTGTCAAACGTGGCAATAAATCTCAATCCACATGCAAGGCAAGAGCTCTACTTTCCACAGAACTTCGCTCGTATAATTTTTACGCATGCCGTGGATCACATATCTGACGCAGCGTTTGCGTGTCAGTCGTGAAAAAGCAGTAGAGGTTCTGGAGACTTGATTTTATCAAGGGGAGGGTGATGGTGGGTGGGGGTAACCTAACCATGCGCTACTGTCTCCTATCCCATCGTCGCAGTGATCGGTTGTCAGGGAGGTGCGAGAATACAAAATCGTGTTGTTGTTTTTTTTCTTTTCTCTTCTCGCTTCTCGCCACCTTCCTCCTCCTCCCCCTCCTCCTCCTCCTCCTCGTCCTCCTCCTCCTCCTCCTCTCTCACGTCTTTACTCGCTGGCTGCGGAGCCTCGAGTTGATGAATGAGGTGTTTTGTTTTTTTTTTTTTTCGGAGTAATGTCAAAGTGTGCTCCTCTGACACACGGAGCACCGGGAGAAGAAGTGGGCAGGACGCCGCCCTGTCTCCACATTTATCCAGACGCGGTCAAACAGTGCGGGCCTGCATGGCTGTCAGCCACGGTAAAGAGACGCAGGCCTCTAACCTAATTATCTTTATCTATATCCTTTGAACGTATATCTAGTAAATGCAGAAGGCTAATAGGCCTAATACCACGTAATAATAATAATAATAATAATAATAATAATTCAGTTACGTTTAGGTCTGATTTGGAAAATTTAAAATACAATTTCAGAATCGAACATTTTAAATAAATAAAAAAAAAGTTTAGTTATCGTTAGAAAATAAAAAAAACGACAATTAAAAAAGACATTGTAATAATACTTATAATAATAATTAGCCAATAATAATAATAATTTACCGTCTAATAAATAGTGTATTGATCTCATCTTTATTCTTATAGATTTTTATTTATTTATTTATCTTATTTTTTTCACAGTTTTATCAGAATAATGCTTGTTTCTTTCAGGAGGTGTACAGGACTAATGGCCGACCCTCTTCAGGTGTCAGTGCCTTATGTACCGACTTGATAATGATTATCTCCAACACTCCAGCTCTTGTTATAGCCTGCTCCTGATTAGCCAATACAACTCCAATATAAAGGATGCTACAGAGATAATAAGCAAGGGTAATAATCCCATCCCATTATTTCAAACTATGAGTTATGAGCAACGACGGCGATAAATATTTATATATATATACATTTTATGCAGACTTTTAATTTGAAAAACTGACCTGGTCGCGCCCTAGTTTATTTCTGACTCGTTTTTGATTTCTACGGTTACGCAGGGCTATAAAAGGCCGTGTGGACATTTAACACGCCCTGCATGCGGGAATGTCTGTGATGTCGATGATGATTGATGAAAAGAGACTGTAGCTGCGTGTAAAACAAGGAGGAAATAGACGCAATTCATCATTTTAATCACCGGTTCCTTCATATTTGTATGCTGTGCATAATGCGCGGTTTAAGGTGAAGCCTGCGTTGTGTAACAGGCAATTCTTCAATAATGATGGAAGAAAAAAAAATTAAACAAAAAAATTGATCAGGAGAGTAATTTCTACGGAAAAACTTACACTATAATCATTTATTATTATTATTGTTTTTTTTCTGGAAGCATCGGAAGTTTGTTACCTAATTGTGGGATTTGATTATAATTGTTTTTGCATTTTATTTTCTAATAGAAGAAGCACGGTGTAATTATTTTTAATTTTTTTTTTAAATTGCATGCAAAAATAATAATAAGAGAGAAAATGCATTTTTCTAGTTTAAAACAAGTGATTTAACACTGATGCATCACCAAACGTTACACCACATCAGGTCATAATTCTCTCTAATCTATAAAATACTTTGATAAACTCGTAATCAAAATAACAAATATTAATAATATTAATAATAAATGACATGAAAAATTTCCTTTTTGTTGCCTGTCAGATTATAAATCCTGTTGAGGAAGATGTGTATGAAATAGGGATAATTCAATTTTAAATTTCAATATATATGAATTCATAGTTGTTATATACTACATTACAGCAGTTGAATGAGGTAACCTAAAACCAAGTGCTGCATGACTGATCTGAAACTGAAAAATAATCTATAATAGTGGAACACATGGATAAATAAAGCTATAAGGAGGAAACAGAGTGATCAGATTAAACTCGATCTGTTATGTTAAACAATCAAATGTGAAACCTGTTTCCCATATTTACTACCTCCTCCTCCTCCCATAGCCTTTAAAACATTCAGGTATTTGCTCTCGTTTTATGGAAGACACAGTTAAGTTTTATACGTTGCCCGGGTCTTTTCTCCCCTGTCTTCCACTGAATACTGAATGGCAGCTTGTCCAGGGCCGCTGGAGCAAAGGCTGCTGGGAGGCCGTGAACGCCAGACTCTCCTGTTTGAAGTGGTAGATGATTAAACGGGTCATGACAGGTGTAAAAGCAACCTTTGTCATTTTGGACGTGCACCGTCCTTGCTTCCTCGACTCGCCCACAACGGAACGCCCTGCTCACCTGGCCGCTTGCGCAGAGTGTGTGTTTGCTCCAGTTTGTGTGTCACCGTAGGGAGTGGAGTGGGAGCGATCATGCACCATCACACTTGCTGTCAGCGTCATGTGAGGAATGAGTGACGAATAGAGAGCTCTTTACATACATACTTATATGGAAGCTTGCTTTGGTGCCTTTACTGTCTTGGCTCTGAACACAGAAAGCTCGAGGAGAAAACACACACTCTGAGAAAAAGATGGAGGCTAGTCTGTGATCCGAAAAAGAACCATTTATCTGTTATTATTTGTGTCTCCAGTAATGCCACTTTATCACCCGAGTGTCATGATGTCATATCAGCCTGACACAGGCCTCGAGGTTTATTTGACCTATTCCCTAAACTCTGGCTCCAGTGGCTCCAATCAACTACAGCATATGTTATGATATTATGAATGTTTTTATCACTTGTGCTGCCCTTATCTGTCTCCCTTGAACAAAAGCCACCATGCTGCATTAGTGGGAATACTACAGTTAAATGAAGATAGAGAGAGTTTGCTCTGGCATCATATATGAGTTGAAATTCAAATAAAGCTTCGATAGAGGAAGCTGAGGCTGAAATGTGAAGGATTAGGTGGATGAGAAGATCAATGCCTGGCTGTGTGTAATTATAATATTAATTTGCACATTTTAGTTAGTCATATTGGCCGTGGGATTAAGCGGATTAAGAGCCAGGGCTCTTGCCACACGGAATATTGAGTTTGTAAACCTCTCAAGGCATTTTTGACGTGGACTCTGCTATCAGCAGCGAGTTGTCTTTTGCAGACCAAAGTCCATTTACTATTTTTAGATATCCTATGATGGAGTGAACGACGAAGAGCCACACTGATGCTTTTATGTTTAGTTAAAAGCTTATAAGAGGATGCCCCCCGTGTGTTACGTTGAGGAAACTTTACACATGAAGAACGGATCAACATGGTCAAGACAAAAATTATCTGCACTTAACTCAGTGTTAATATCTAAATTTTCACTTTCCATTAAAGCCAGGTGCTGACCTAGTGTATACAGCCAATGGTACTGACTCATAATTCTTTGTTTAACAGTCGGTTGACTCACAATAGGAATTTTTTTGTAGTAGGGACTTCTGGGCTCACTTCAGAGGAACCCCACCTAGAAGGAGCTAGTAGTCAGATAAGACCCCCCACCCATCCCCTGACAACTGAGTAAGTGTTTAAAATGTAATTAAAACTAGATAAGGCAAACACACACAATGTAAGCACTACACTGGAATTGGAATAAGAGACGGATAATTTACAGTGAGTCTTATTTTTACAAAATCTGTTTTGTTCCACAGCCGTGTTGGTGTTTTAAGATTATATTATTATCAGCTGCTCAAAACTGGAAAACCCCGCAAACATAAAGATCCCACAAAACAGTTTATCATATAAACATGAGAGGCAATGAGGTGATTCATGATGTGCTGTTCTAGCTGAGAATACAAGTCCGTGAATCACTGCCTCTTGAGGTTTTTGCCACCTCTTAGGTGGTTATTTTTATATAATTTTATACTGTATGTCTGAGAAAAATCTAGATATTTTGATATAAAGCCTTCATCCTCTCCTTAGCATTCCCTATATTAAGTTATCTGGTCATTAGCTCGCTAACTGTTAGCCTCGATGGCTCAACAGTTACTGAGCAGTTGATGTTAGCAGTTGAACTTATTTTATAACTTATTTTGTGAACACGACTTAGCATGTCATAACCAGGAGTTTATGTATATAATACTATATGTATTAAATATTGCTAAGGCTACAGCTAGCTCCTAGTTAGCTTTGGTTAGCTTAGATTAGCATGAAGACTTGAGGCAGAACAAACAGTCCTGCTCTGTATATGGATTAAACAATGGTAATATAATATACAATGTAATATATTATAAATTATTGAGATTTAGCATTGTTGCCAGGCAGATTTTGTTGCCTTAGAGTAAGCTGTTCTCCCTCTTTTGTGTATATATGTTAAGATGAGCTAAACCTGGATTTAGCGGTGTACTTAATTAAAAGAAAAAAAATACATTGATACTGTAAACATTTTGATATATGATCTATGATATGATCTACTCATATGTCAATTCAAAATACTGTACTAAAAGAGGAAATCACATAAAAGAGAATAAATAAAACTAAATATTTGCCACTTGGACTCTTGGCAACTTGAAGATGTGGCCGAACTCAAATTAAAGTTTTAGAGCCACCACACTCCAAGTGATTTGACATCAAAGCGGGATCAAGTGCGGTTTGATTCACACAGACGCCTGACGACTTTCTGCGTCCGCCCCTGGAAAACAGAGCCTCATCTCTTGTGTAGATTCAGAGGCTGTGTTATTGTTTCCATGCTAGCGTCTCCGTCCTGTGGAGCCAGCCCCTCTCTATGTGTTTTGTCTCAGGCGAGAAGGTCAGGCCTCCAGTACACTTTGTGACTTCCCTGATTCAGCCGTTCGGAGCCCCTGCTTGAGGGAAAACAGCCTTGGGCCGAGGTGACGTCACTGATAGCAAAACAGAGACAGCTCAGTCCGTTGTAGTAGGTGGAGATGGCAGGGCGGCTGTGGGGGTACGGAGGGTCGGATACTTGGACCTGGCACTGCAGCGGAGCAGCTGGTAGACCTTGCAGGCCCACTCATGCTTTCAAGGTCTATGAACTCTCAGCTGCTTGTTAGAAAGATACGAGCGCAGTATGTGGTGGAAATGATCAACAATCAGCAATTGTTAAACTGAAAATTGCAGGATATCATAGATGGGATATAAAAGGAAGAAGGGATTAAAGGTTTTTCACATAAAATAAACAGACATATCAGTTCTGTCGGATGCTTCAACTTCAAGAGATGTTGACACCCTGTGTCTCTGTCATGGTTTATTGGGAGACAACAATGTTATTAACCTATGCGTCTTTACACCTTGACCATTTTATGTATTGTGACACCATTTGTTTTTGCCTTTTTGTGGTGCATTTCACCCAAATTGCAAAAGGAACTTATTTTCTCACTAACCTTTATTAGTATCAGATAGATCCGTTTGTTGACATTATGCCACAAAAGTAACATTTTAATAGTCTGCAGACATTTTCTTTGCAGAAGCACAGGTACAGATAGTAATACCTTTAATGACAGCTGAGTCTCTGGCTAGGGTGCACCCTGGTTGCCAACTCTGGTCAGATGTCATTCCCCGTCCCCAACTTCATGCCTCTTGTTTCCCAAGACGTCTCCTTGAGGCACAGGGGCTTGGGTTGTGTCTCATCTGATTCTTCCTTTAGACAAAGTCACCTAATCTGCTGTTTAAGAATTAATAAATCTCTTTCTAAAAAGTGAAGAAAGTGTAGCACTGTAGCAACGGGGCCAGCGAAAGACCATAAACACTGAAAGACACTCCAACAATTCAGCCATGAGATAAGATGAACAGTCCCATAGTAGCTTTATATCACCAAGTGAATGAATCAATCTATGTGTAGATAATGAAAGCTGGATACAGCCCAATCTTGTATCTTGATACCATTACGGTGATCAGCAAGTCAGATTTTATTCAATTAAGATAATAATAAATCAGGTGTAACCCTGTGTTTTAATTATATAGTAATTTTCACTGATGGAAAGCAATGTGTATAGAGTGGATGGCAGATAATATCAAAACTTTTGGAATATCAGATTCATGGCTAGACACTTTAAGAGGTATATATCAATGTTTTATTTCACGTGTCCAACCTTTTAAGTGCGCGCAGAAATAGTAACGAGATGCTAAACTACATCTCAAAATATCCGTCCAAGTAGGAAATGCCCAGTCTCGGCCTTGACCTTTTTTTGTAAATACAGTTTAACTTTCTTGTGTTCAAAAGTGTCTACAGCTTTTCAGTCAGAAGAACAAATACGCCTTCTGAGATCTGATAAGATTCGGGCTTGCACTCAAGCGGGTCTGGAGCGCCACCAGACATGGCCGACTTTGCACCGCGCTTGTCCTTCTGTGACCGTGCAACCTCGCTTCGCAGACAAACACGCACACACACAGCTCCCCTTCTGCACACATTAAACACACTCTCCGTCTGACTTGGAGGTTTCTGTCGCCCTCTCCTTCACTTTAGTCAGTTGCCAGACAATGAAAACATTGAGAGGCAGTTTCTATGGCGTGACCAGGGCTTTTGTTTGACTGAGAAACATATGCATTCTACATACTCCAATTATGGTTTTATCAGATCGCTGTCAAACACACCAATCATGCGCCTTCCTTTGTGCCCTCTCTAGCGGTGTGTACTGTACCATGCGGAGCAGTGGCTCGCTGTGTTTGCATGTTTGCCCATGGTGGGAGTATAATATCTCAGGCTGGTTTGTGTCCCTGTTGGCGGAAAACACGCGGCTTGGTCGAAAAACAATGTGTCACAATCCCTTCTACTTCACAGTAACAGATTGGTTTCGAATGCAGACCTTCCTTGTGTGGATATTGCGGCAAAATTACACATGAGCGAGAAGTGCCCTTCTGCAGTGTCTGACAAACATGTTCAGTTTCCGCCGCTGCACGGCCTATGCGACAAAAAAAAAGAAAAAAGAAGTGGCCGTATCAGGGTGATCTGCAGCACGTACAGTTAAATCCCTCATTGTGACTGGCAATGTACGCGCCAACAAAAGAGACCAAGAAAGATTGGTCTGGCTTACCATTGGCTCATTTCTCGACTTGACTGACTCCAATTCAGAGTCAAAGTCACGTCCACACTGCCAGTTATTTCACAAGAATGTTATCATAACCTAAGTTGTATAACTATACTATAAATACATGAAAAATGTATGACACACCTTTCTATGGAAAATTGTGTGCATAACGAACATATAAATTGAATAAAAGATAAAAAAGTGACTAAATCCAGCCCTGAACTTCAAAAAAAAAAAAAAGGAGCTGTCCTCCGGTTTGACCCTTGCTATTATTCTCATGAACCCTGACCAGTGCGTGCGCTTTGTTTTGATAGACGGCGGTCAGCAGCTTAGGTGCTTAGGCTCCACTAAGCCGAGTGTTTACAGATCTGCTGGAACGCAGCCTTGAAGATTGAAGATGCAGCATCCAGGGCAGACGTGGGCCGTAGCCACGGACTGCGCCATACTGTCCATAAAACATGATTAACGCGACGCGATAATAACGCCAGGGAATCAAAGGATGGGAGCGGTCGTCGCGGCCTGTATCTTCGGCGTGGTGACACAGTGTCTTTTACTTGTGATTTGCATTTATCTGCTGATTAGGGATGCGGCGTCCACGTTTGAGGTTCAGAGCTTGGGCTTTCACTCCTACACAGTCGAGTCGGATAGGATTTTATTTGCTCAGATTTGAAGAATTGTGTTTAGTGAAGATCAGCACACGCCGGCATGGGAGCATCACTTTGACTCGGGGTTGCAAACGTTGACTTTATTGACGCTTTAGCATTTCTTAAAATCACTCCCTGTGACTTACATGAGAATCGACTCCCGAGACGTCTGCGTGAAGCTGGAGACCATTAGCTTTGGTTAGCTTAGCTTAGCACAAAGATTGGAAACCAGGGGGAAACAGCGAGCCTGGCTCCGTTCAACATTAAAACATGTTCTGCCTATAAATATAAATTGTGCATTTTGTTGTGATCATAGACAATCAGGAAACAAATAAAGGCCAGTTTTGTATCAGAAATAGATCTGAAATTCAGCCTAACAAAAAATATGCTGCAGTTTATCATTCACACCATCTGATAACCAAGAGAAAGATGAAAGGAGGTAGTAGTTTGTTTCCTCATCTCACAAAGTAACGTGCACCCAAAGCAGTTTTAATTCATCACACCCCATTGCAAAGGATTTATAACGTTTTATTTGACCAAATCACCATTAAGTCACTGATAAGTGTCCTCTTGCGCTAATTCAAATTTAACAACGTGAACTAGCTTAAGCACTGTTCTTATCACAAAATCATATTGCCGCTCAACCGCTTGACATTTCCTCATCTCGCAGCACACGTATGGCGAGGCATGCTGCTGCGAGTTATTCATCAGTGCCCTCTACACCTTAGACTTTCACCCCAGAGTAAAGTACCTGGAGTACATGGTTCCTCTTGACTTTGTACAGTACACCTTTACGTCTCTGTGTTTTATGGCGGAAAGGATAAAGGTCACCACGAAGGTCAATGACAAGATGCAGTGAGGGAGAGGCCCGCGTGTGGGAAGAGGTAAGTGAGAATTACGACCACGAGGGAGGCCGAGTTCCACCACCACGCTTGGTGAGCGCTGGCTGCAACGGATCCACTCTATAGGACCGTGTGCACACACACAAATCCACACCTTCTTGTGGGATTCCTACCTGTGACTCAGGTCAGTGGGAGTCTCAAGAGCGAGAAGCGGTAATCAGTAACAGCGTTATATGGCTGCGTTAATAGTTAACACGGCCCCTAGACACTGTGTGCCCCGTGTCCCAAGCACCTGCAAGCCCCCTTTTTTTACAGGCATAATCCACGGAGAGAGCAAATAGCCTGAATGCTTGTTGGGCACATCAGCTCTTACACGGACCCTCTCTCATCTGACATGCCAGCAGATGTTTGGCGGAAAAAAGGGCTGCAGGAAAAGAAGATGGTCGACATCAACGTTAATAATCGGAGCTCAAACTTTGTTATTAGCCCCATAAAACACAGGCATACTCCATGCAACTTTATTGCCCGGTTTTTCTCTCTTTTCTTCTCTTCCTTTTTTTTTTTTTTTCTCTATCCTTCCAGGGTCATAAGCAGAGGAGTGTACGCTATCCGCCTACTAACTCCCCCAGATGGCCTTCTGGCTTCACACACACACACGAATGTTTCTCTGACAAACACCTTTGTCAAAATCTTGTAGCTGCTTCAGATTTAACCACTGCTTTCCAACATCTCCTTCTCTGCACGCAGCACCAGCAGGCATGCACTACTAAGTGAAAGAATTACACAAACACATGCCTCCCTTATTTCTTGATAAATCCAGACATAAAACTATTAAGCTCCGGTCAGGATAACCTCACGGTGACCTCTTTTACCGGTTGCTAAGGCTGGCCTGTCGGTCACCGCTGCTAGGTCAGCCGCACACAACCACCGCCAACACTTCTGCACAACGCACGTCACCACTACCAAAATTTCATTCATGTCTCTTCCTTCCGCTAAAGGCTCGTGCTGCCCTTTTTTTTTTTTTTTTTTTGTAAGTATTCCACATCCAAGCAGAAGTAATCTCAAAGTCCAAGAGCTTGATGCGAACGTAATGGCAGTGACATCAAGAGAAGCACCAAGGCAATGTTAATGCTTCTCTATCCGGGCAGATGGAGGTGTGCATGTGTGTGCACAGTGCAAACAGACCCTTGTACCAAGGAGGCTAAGCTGGAGCACTCTGCAATGTAAAAAAATCTGGGCTAATGTCTATTTCTCTCACTAAATTGTCTTTTGATAAGGGAATATCTGGAGATAAGTGTTGTCGCTGTCCTATCTAAGAACCGGAAGCCAGTTCGATAAATCTGCCCCGTAATCTAATAGGAGTCACGGGCAGTAGCCGCCATCAAGGGAATACTCTCTGCTGCTGCTGCTGCATCTGGCTCAAGTGAAGACTCTGATTGAAGAACAGGGCAGAAGTTAGCCAACAGCGCAAGCTTGTAAAAATTGATAACATCTTTACATTAAACAAATGACTATCGCTACTCATTCAGGATTACTTTGGATTTGTTGACACATTGAAGTAATACTGATAGCCTTTGTCAGTTGCCTAGTGACAGTATATCTCTGTGGCGGCGCACGGTGCCAAAAAGTGAAATGAGCGGGGAAATGCGGCATATGCATTACCTTATATGTGCCTGAGGCAGGGCCGAGATGGCGGCGTCTTTACAGCAGCCACCAGACGATGTTTGCACACGTGCATTCATATGCACGTACGCAATTTATGACACGCACCAAGTAGCTCTATGAGGATGTGATTGTGTGTTGGTAGGTGTGTTTGTATTCATCATATATTCACCGTATTATTGGCAGCAATTTTCCTGTTGTTTCAGGGCTAAAGTGATTTTTTTGCAAAAATTTACTTAAACCTTGCTTAAGACACCCAACCCTACAAAGCTAAGATTCAGCCTGCTCTATTTTTTATTTTGTCCAATACAAAACCTGTGAGGTAAATACCGTGAGAAGCCGAGGGTTTTTTTTTTTAAATCACTTCCTCGTTGGTGTGTTTTTCTGTGGGGAAATTACATCTGGAAATTGAAAGCGACCCGGACAACAGCGTTTCATTCTTGAGATGTGATGTCAGGAAATCTAATATCAGGGACAAACAATAACTTAACTTGGACATCATGAAGATTTCATCACGAGATTGTATTTTCTGGTATCACTTGCATGATAATTGACAAACGTTGCATGCTCCTCACAACAGCTGCCAGACGAAGTCCCTTCTGGCCAGTTCCATTTTCATACTGTGTGATATTAATAACTTCAACAGAAGATAACTGAATGCTAAATGTGAGTTAGCGGCTGCTTTGACAGCGGGTTTAAACTGAGCAGACTGGAGGCCCGTGCTGTTTCACCCGCTCGCTGTCCTCCAGATCTTTTTCTGTGACAAAAATCTCTCTCTTTGAGGTGGAGGCGAGCAGGGTCCTCCTACCTACCCCCCCCCCCCCCTCCCCCCCGTGACCTGAGCTCCCAGGGGTTGGTGTTAAGTAAACTTTGTCAGCCACGCAACGATCTCCAGCAAAGAGCTGTCTCCTTGCTCATCAGGAGACCTTCTCCATGACCCCCCACCTCTCTGCTTTGGCATTCCTCCACCACACCACCTCCCTGACCCACCTTGTCCTCGTCTCTCCTGCCCTCCCCCATCAGGCTCGCCATTCGTCCGTCGCCTCGGGTCCTGCTCTCCGTCCCAGCGGCCTGTGCGGCCCAGCTGGTGTCTCCTCCTTAGGAGACAGCCTATCAGGGGCCTCACGTCATCTGTCTCCAGGACCTGACTGACAGGTCGACCTCTGAGATTACCGGCTACTATCAGAGGAGGACGGGGGGGGGGGGGGGGGGGGGGGTGATGTCTGCCCTCAGTAAGTGGATGCTCCTTTCTCTCACCATAACACTGGTTGGGAAGTGGAACCTGCTCTAGGCCTCTGAATCTCTGATGTGGCGTTTTATCTGTCTGAAGCTGCCCTGTTGATTCGCCACAAGGTCTGCAGGGACGAAGTGTCAGACAGTGACAGATATCAACTATCTCGGCTAACACAGGCTCAGAAGAGGAGAGAAAACTTGCTTGTTTGCCGGTGTTTGCTGTAAACATCTAGCCGGTTTCATCTGGTGCATCCCAGGGGGTGTGGAGCAACAGTACAGAAAAGTGGTGGTCTGCTATCAAGGTCCAGATGCTGCCTTCCCAGGCCGCACGCTGAGACCTTCAGCGCTAATATTAACAGGGTTTTTGCTTTCTTTTTTTTTTTTTACTTAGTTCCTCCAATGCGGCTTGAAAATATTCCAGGAAAATCAATATTTGCTTCATACGGATTCAGGTACAAAATAAAAAAAATAAAATAAATCTTAAAAAATTTAACTGATTATCGATTTGATCACTAATTAAAAGATGTTTATTAAAGGCTTTCTGGCAGTGAGTCGGGTATGAAGATTGATTTCATTCTCATGTCTGTATGATAAATGAATGGATGAGGCTACAGCCGGCTTTAGATCGGTATAAAGAGACCGGCTCTGTCCAAGGCTAACGAAATCTACCAACGCCTCTGAAGATGACTAAATCTTAGACGCTTAATGAGTAAATGTTTCCTTCTCAGCCACTTTAACAATATATTGTTTCGGACTGTGATTCATTTCATATTCCAAGCTGTAATTTCAAGATTTCATGAATTTGTGACTACAAAAAAGGACAAGAAACCGTCAGTAAAATGAGCTTTTGGTCTGGCTGTATCTGGTTTAACTTGCTAATAACAAAGAACACTGTTCTAGTATCATGATGTGACAGCAGTAGCTTGTCCTCCAAGAAATAACGTGCGAACTCGCTCATGTCTGAACAATGGCAGGTGGCTCACTCACTACAAAAATAAGTGTGTGTGAAATCATTTTTTTTGGCACTACAGTACTTCTGACTACACCCCAGTCTTCAAACTGTCAAAACACAGCTCGGGAACCTGGACGTCTCTGTAAAAACGCGGCCTCGTGCTCGTTTCCGCCGACTCCACCAGAAGCTTCTGGCCCCCTTAACCCTCTCTCTCTTTTTGCCAGGTGGTGGAAAGCCTGCGAACTCTCAAGCCCCCGTCATCGCTCCCTCCGTCTAGAACACGGAGCCCGGAGATATTTGTGTATCATGTATTGATTTGGAGGTACAACCCCTGGCTGTAAAACAAAGATAAAGAAGTTAGGCATTAACTTTTTTTTTTTTTTTTTTCCAGGGGTCACTCTTAGCCTGTTTCACATAGTTGGAACCCACCAGAAAAAAAAAACCAAAAAAAAAACCCACACACACACTAAAATGCCTGCCCGTGTGTTGGACTCTGGAATATTGATTTTTCTCTCAGAACAAAAAAAAAAAAAAAAAAAAAGCTCTTTGCAGTCAGTATTTCCCTCTGAGCTCAGATAGGGCCCGCTGCATTCCTGTCTACTCCCTCCAAGGTTACTGCCTGCTCGGCAGAAGAGGCGAGCACCTGTCAGACGTACGCTAGCATTTTGCTGCCTCCACAGAACCCCCTTCTTTTTTTTTTTCCACTAATGAAAAAGAAATTGCGAGAAACAAAAAGCATCACTTGAGGGAATTCAGCGAAAGAAGCCTGGCTTGAGGTGGAGGGGGAGAGGGGGAAAGTTTCTCTCGGTCTGAGTTCACGAGGATGGCAAACTGCTGAACTCTCCGCACACATGTCTCTTTAAATACTCTACCCCCCCACCACCACCACCACCACCTCCCCGAGCCAGGTGTGATTAGAGGCCCTCACCTGGCACCACGCAGGAGGACAATGTCATCAACGCCATCTTGTTTGCTTAGCTGAGAGTTAAATGTGATGAGGTTTGCACTTGTTGATTAAGGACGGCTACCCCATTGTTAGGCATACTTGTAGCGGCGTGAAACTAATCACATCTGAAGAGAACACCGGTGCGACAACTGGTTCATTATTTGAAGAATTTACGTGATTCTTTTTTTTTTATATATATACATAAAAAAGGAAAAGTCTAAAACGTCTGCGCGCTCGATTTGAAGTCAACATTAATAATCCGCAGCGTTTCCTAACCTCGTCAGGCATCTTTCCGATCTCTGCATCAAGAGCACTTGACACTTTACTGCCCAGGCAAAGGTTGCAGCTCCACCGTTTTATAGAATTATTAAGTAAGCAATTATGATAACCCACTGTTTTAAAGATAATAGGCCGATAAGGTTCAGCCAAACTCGCACCGCAGTTTGCCCCGGCTCTGCTCCTCCTGAGGGGGAAATCAATACGTCTTGCGCTCAGGAAGCCTCGCCGAAACCTTGTTCTGCCCGTCGACGCCTTAAAAGAAATTTCCGTGGAACTGAAAACGCTGAAAATAAAATCACGCCTCGCGCCTGCACGGTGTAATGACCCCGCTCGCTAGTGGCATTTTATCAAAGCTCATAAACCTTGAATGACTATATATTGATAAAGACTGTTTAAAGTGTCATTGGAACGATAACATTTGCACTGTAAATGTGGCTCGCAGGCCTCACAGCCTCCAATTGTGCCGGGGTGATAAGGACGGCACCTAGTGGGACGCAACCAGCAGGTCAAAAGCCACGGAGTATTTGTTTTGGGGATGATGAAAAAGGACTGAATCAACTTTACGTCAAAACCTTTAAAGCTGGGAGGTTCGGTCACCCTGGACAGCCTGCAGCCGTCTTCCTGCTCTGATACTACATCAAGAAATGTCCTAACACAATAAGAAGCTTTTAAAAGGATGATATGCAGGAAAAACTGATTGTTTTCCTCAACGTCTTCACACACACACATACTGTATGGGTCTCAGTGTAGTTTCATTCACTTGTTGTTTGTGTTAAACCGTCTCCCCCCTCCCTCCCTCCCTCCCTCCCACCGACCCACCCACATGCATAAATAACAACTGCTCCCCCTCCAAGAGAAGACGGAGACAGACGAGTGGTTTGACACTTTGCCCGGATCAATATCAATAAAGCAATCAGCACGTCAGGGGACTATATGTTTTTTTTCGAGGAGGGCTCTGTGGGAGAGGATAACTGGCTTTATGGCTTTACGGTGAGAGGTGGGGCCGTTGCTCTCAGGGACGTACAGAAACAAACACGGCCGGCGTAACGCGGCATTCCACGCGGCCTAAACTCATTCCGTGACACGTTTACCAAAAAAGATCTGTGCTTAAACTGACCCTCACTGGAAACCGATGACACGTAAAGGCAGGTTAATCCTCTAGGGAACGTGTCAGCGGTTAAAAGCTGTAGTTTGGTAAAAGACACACGTGTAAAAATTATTTTTAAAACTTGGTCCTCCTCAGTCCCCCTCCCGCCTCCTCTGAGAGTTTGTCCAGACGGGCCCATGTTGCACTTTGCTCGGCCCGGGCCATATAAACGGAGACAATAAATTCAAGCAGACTTCTGAACTGCTTGACATGAGAGGGAAAGAGAGAAAGAGGGTGAGAGAGGGAGACCTTCAGACAGTCAGGGATCAATTCCTCCAACATGGCAGGGAAAGCCCAAGCGGCCGGAATAGATGGATAAAAGTATTTCTCCCCCTCTCTCCGTCTGCGTGTGATCCGAACGAATCACGGAGGAATAGATTTCTGCAGGTTTTGAAATGTTGTGCTGCAGACGGGTCTGGTGTGAGCGTTTCTGTTGGTGTGCTGGGCCTGGGTTTAGTTTCTCGCTGCGACCTCGTGAATCAATAAAGACAATTCGCACAAAACAAAACAAAACAAAAACATTTCACATGGAATAAGTTTTCGTTTTTCGTGCCGAGACCCCAGATTTACCTTCAGCTCTCAGGCCGGGTTTGAGTTTTGCTCTGACAGTTTAATGAAATATCCTTCATGCTGTTCCTTACCAGAAGCAACACACACACGCACGCACACACACATCTGGGATCACAGCACACTGGGTTCAAGTTCTGCACTGGGATGTCGCAGTAAATTCAAACGGCTGTATTTCTCACAGGAGGCCGAGTCGACGATTGACAACTCTGTTTCAAAGCGAGGCTTGCTGATTTAAAACAAATACCAGGATAACCTCGCATGAATAATGGTGCCTGTGACGAGCTGTCACACCATAATAGAAAGCATGAATGAGTGATTGTGAATCGCCTCGTCCTCTGCACAATTACAGGTTGGTTTATGACAGCATGAGGCTCACAGTGTTTAGCCGTTGGGAGTACTGCCACCTTGTGATGCGCTTTGAACCTTGCACGTCAGAGCTTCACTTCATAGTAAATGTGTGGAGAATATACTCATTTCTGTCGTGACTTCAGAGCCAGAGCCAAGGGCAGAGCGTGAAGGGGGGGGCGAACGCGCACCTTCCTCCCCCTGCGGCACGCCGGGGCCCCGCCAGCCGACGCGTGTCGCTGACCCCTCTCAGTGATCACAGCGGAGACTTGAAGCTGGGTCACAGTCATTTTCCTGGCCTTGCCTGCCCGCCGTCCTCTCCGGGGGGGGGGGGGGGGGGGGGGTTCAATTCATCTCTATCTGCTGCTCAGTGAAGCCTGCAGTGCCGGGCGGCCATCACTCACACCGCTCCGCGGAGCAGCCAGCGGATTAGCTGACCCCCTGGTGTGGGAGTAACGGCCCCTGCAGTCCAGTCAGCAGACACAGCGAACCCGCGAGGCGGTCAGGGATGCTCCCCAGGACCAGGCTGCAACCAGGAGGGAGATAGCGGCGTCTCCGGCACCCTGACACTCAGCCAGCACGGCGGTGTGTGTCTGCAGTCAGTCAGAATGATGGATAAGCAGTCTGCTCTATCAGAGCTCGTGGTATTCCAGTTTTATGTTCCCACATTCACGTATGACGAACATCCAGTTCCAAAAATACAACTTGACTCTTGTGTGAAGGCTTTTGGTAGCAGTTAATGAGATCAGAAACTGTTGGGCGTTTAGGCTGAGATCAGGACCCTGTGGAGTCTCTGCAAATTCAGAACTTAAGGACCTGAAATGTTTGTTTTGTTCCCCAGAGCAGATTTGTTTTTGTCGCTTCTATCCAAATATGAATGAAGCATGAGTGACTCAGTTTAAATCTACAGCAGATTCACTTACACGAGCTGCTAGCAGCGCAATATTACTCCATTAAATCTGCATCCTTGTCCTAAAATTAAGATTTATCAGTTCACATAATGTCCAGCTTTGCTAACTCCTAAACCGTACGACAGCCCGTTGTTTCAAACGCTTGAGTATAAAATGACAAAGCACCCCAGACCTGACATGGGACTTTACACTAACTGCCCGGGCCTCACGCCAGCTCACAGTGATCTGGCATAAAAAGTTGTCAGTCTCGAGCGCGGTGCGCACTGACAGAGTGAGAGGATGACAGGATGATGAATGCCTGGCTACGGAGCTGCTGTACGCCGCCGCCGCCGCCGCCGCCGCCACCGCATGCGAGACAAGCCCCAAGACGTCCAGGTTATGAATGGACAAGTCAATGAGCCAGAACACGGACGGCCTTTGGTCATGATTTCTCGGGCGCTTTGGAGAAGCCTTGTGAGACGCCCCGCTGTCACACCGCCGGCTGAAGGAGATGCATCACTCCGTTCGGGCCTTCCTCATCTCTCCTGAGTGTTTTTTTTATTTTTTATTTTTTTCCCCTCTTCCCCCTTCTCTCTCTCTCTCTCTTCTCCTCCCTCCCACTCCGATTAGCATAGCTGACCTATCACACGCTGGTTCCGAGTCATTATTGGGGTGTTAGCATTTTCAATTACCCCACACCTCCCCATCTCCGCCACCCTGTCTCCACTCGCGAGGCAGACACTGCACAGCAGGAGAAAAGCAACAAAATGCTAATTTGCTGCTTAGAAGAATCCAACGGCATCTGAGCTCGACTTGGGAAAACAAAACGAGCTAATGAAGAAGTTAGAAGAAGAAGAAGAAGAAGAAGAAGAAAAAAAGCACCTTTAATGTCTCATGGTTCATTTAGAACTTTATTTCAGCTATATGGTTGTTTTAAAAGCACTTAATAAGCAATACAGACTGAATGTTTTTTTTAATGATACATGTCGTACTGCATATGTCAAACATTCATGCCAAGGAAAACACTACTGATACACTTCTAACAGGACAGTTTACAGGTATTGAAAATAAAGTACAAAATAGGCTTCTTTTTTTTTTTTTTCTCGTAACAACCATAACAAGACGACATTACCATAAAGCGTATTAGTGCTTCTAGCTTAAAGTGTTATTGTGATCTGTGAAAAGAATCGAAACTGTACTCAAAAGTTGTTTTTTTCAGTCCTAAAAAAAAAAAACCCAAAAAAACCACACACACACAATGCTTGTATGCGGTCGCAAATTCCCACATAGCTGAGCAAGCTAGCCACTTCGCTGAGTCTCCACATTGGGTCTTTTAAAAGAGGTAAGGCAAGATCCGTCTTAGAAAACCGTTAGCTTCCCTCCCAAATAAAACACTGGTGAAAAGATACTTGACACTTTTTAAAACAACAAAATGTGTTTTGTTTGTTTTTTTTTTTCTGTTTCACAAAATGACCAACAGAGGAAAAATACAAAATAATAATAAAAAGCTTCTACTGGTGATTGCTAGAAAGCTATTGCGAGAAAACAAAACAGGAAACGTCACAAACGATTTTCAACATGAATACCAAAAAGCTGAATGTGAACAGACAGATTTTTGAGGCTACATTATAGGAAGGCAGTGATACCTACAGATCCTATCGTTTTGGGCAGCGATATAAAATAATTTATTCTACATTTTCATCTTCTAATAGATTGTACTCTCTAGCTCAGTAAATGTTGATTTTTTTTTTGAGAAAAAGGAAAAAAAAACACTTAAATAAAAAAAAAAAAAAATAATGTAATACAAGATAAAGAGCACCTTATCCCCTTAAGTTATTTTACAAGTAGTTTTTTGGAAGCAGATGGCACAAAGTCGTCAATGGTAAATTAGCAACGCTCGCTCAATCGTACGATTTTCGTTTTAGACGACGCCGCCAGAGTCTCCGCAGCTTAGTTGCGAAAGGGAGACTCTGGCGACAGAAATGTTTGCATCGCATGAGCTTGAAACGGTTACAACAGGGGCACAACAGGCGTGTGCGCGCGCGTGTGTGTGTGTTTTTCGTCTCGAATTGCGACACGGCAGCACTTAAATCCGCAGCCAAGCGGGTGTTGCGACACCGCCGCAGTTACAGCTTGGTAAACAAAGTGCAGGTGTGGCGTGCTACCTGGCAGTCGGACTACTATATCTGTGTTCCGTCACCGAGCTGAGGCGGACCTTCCGAAAGTCGGTTGCGTTTTCACCCTGACTCAGCCTTTCTAGTGCAAAACTGCCAACATTTGGTCTTCGACTAGAAGCGCGGTCTGCGTGTACACCAAGCGGAGAGGAAAAAAAAAAAAAAGACAAAAAAAGGAAACTCTGTGAACCTTTAAATGGTGCGAACGGCACCGTGTCTCAAACTCGCTGTCATACTCTCATGAAAAGTTAAGTATTTTAAAAATCCACATCTGGAGCTGCAGATACAATACACTTGCATAAAGATTTACAAATACGATAAAACGTGACTGCAGCTGGCACCGACAGATGCATGAGAACTTTACATCAAAAAAAAAAAAAAAAAGAAAGGTAGCAGGCCGACCTCATCTCCGCCACACTTTTGAAACTGCTGACAACCACAGATGGGGTTTCGCCCCCTTAAGTTCATATCCAAGACTCTGAAAATGAAGCTCGGACTCAGGCAAATACAGAGAAACCTACATAAAAAGGTGGATGGGAAAAGATAGGTGGAGGAAAAAGAAAAGGACAGAAAAACAAATATTAAATTAGATGTTTCACTGTTTTGTAACAGGAATTCCACAAACCATTAAGAGAGCATCTGTAGAGTATCGTAAGACATGGCTGGCTGACTGGGGTGCTGTGAGGATGACAGCAGCAGCAGCTGGCGTGGATGTGGCGTCGCGGGCGTGGTCAGTGTGGGCTTTAAGAGAAGAGGGGGAGAGTCTGTTGGGAGATCTAGTAGAGGAGGATGCGGCGCTCGATGGCCTTGCGGCAGATGGGGCACTCGCTCATCCGGTCGCCGCACAGCTGGCAAGTGCCATGGCCGCACATGAAGATCATGTTCTTGAGCCGGTCCAGACACACCGGACACATGGTCTGCAGGAGCAATCAGACTCCATGTCAACTCTGAGACGAATACCCCCGAGAATCGCTAACTACGCCAAGCCCTCGAATATAACTTTATAACACATGTGACCATTTGATCCCGGGATTTTACAGCAGAACTCTTTGTTTCACAGCCCAGTTTTATTCTTCCTTTATGAGGCACACCCAGTCTGAGGGCTTACCTGTTCCTTGATGTCTTGGAGCTGTTGTTGCAGCTTCTGTACGTCCGCGTTGACGTTAGTGTTATCCTTGTCTCTCTGCAGGGCCGGGATGTTTCCACTGGCTGTTTGGACACAAGACAACAACACAGAGTCAGTTGCCAGGCCGGGGATTAAACTCGTTCGTTCGCGCCAGTCGGCACCTCAGATTAACTCTTTTAAGTATGGACTTTATTGCCCATAAAAACAGAAAAGTAGCACACAACTACAATGCCATTCTGAAACAAGCTATTTAAAAGCTTGAGTTTTGGAAACGAGCAAAGATCACAAACGCATGCACTTTGAGTTTTATTGCCCGGCAGATCAGGCTCTGGCCGTCTCTCATTTCAAATGATTTTATTTCAGAAAGGCACACTTAGTATTTGCAAGACTGGCACAGGGCGAAACGTCATGCAGCGCCTTTGGCATCGTGCAGTCCGCGGGAAACTTGTGCTTGTAACGATGTGTGTGTGTGTGTGTAAAACTGCCTGAATGTATTTATTTGACGCTAATTTTCTGGACTGACGCCCTGTCGGGGACTCCAAGCTGCCACACTTCCACACAGTGCCAGAAATGGTGAGCGTCAGCGCGATACTTTGGGATAAGCGTCATACATACATCATGTAGTCAGAGCGTGTGTGTGTGTAGCTGTGAAAGAGAAAGGGTTCAGGGGTGAGGGACTGGGGCCCAGGGCAGCACTGTAGGGGAGGGGGCTCTTTAAAAACAAGGCTCTGATAAGGGAGGGGATCATGGAGGTATACTTACACCAACTTAGTGCCAGATTGTTGGGCTGGAGAAGATCCTGCGACCCCCCTGCCATAGAGTTAGAGCTCCCTGCTGGGAATAACCAGTCACATTGTTATAGCAGGAGCCAACCTCACCAGCTCAACGGTTGGCCTGGTGACCAAAACTACTCACTACAGCCTCGGAGAGAGGTTCAGAGAAAGAATTTGAAGAGGAAGTTGGAAACAGTGCTCAGGGAAAGAAAGGGAAACAGTTTCATTTCTATGCAGAACTGATTAAAAAGTTCAAAGCGGCAAATTATTTGTGTTTTTTTTTTTTGTTTTGCCATCAGCCAATGCTTAAGCATGAGTCTTAACGCCTGTGCTCGCTTGGGTTAGAAGCACGTAGTCGACACAATGAGCAGGTGAATTCCGCGCCACTGGATTTGCGGTTTAAAACAGACAGACGGCAACAGGCTGCGTTAACGGGGGGGTAAATGGGAAAAGAGATGCTGCCCCTTGCGTGAGTGTATGTGCGTGTTTGGGTCTGCATTCACATTCTGAACGTGCGGACTCGCCGGAGAAACCAAAGCGGCGGACACGGGAGTCGTGAAACTCGCAACAGTCGCCCTTTTAACTCAACACAGAACGTGGAGAAAACAGCAACCGCTAGTGAGATGCGCCACTAAAATAAGGGGAATGGACTGTGAATGCAACCCAAAATAAATATACTTACACGTTACATCGCGATACACGGGTTCTATCCACATGTGAGTGTTTAGACGCGATATTTTGCTTTAAACTGATGGGGTTTCTTCTTAGCTGCGCTGCAGGACGCTGACAAGTATGAAATTATCCATAAATAATCACCGACAGACATTATAAATGAGTGCTTTCAAACTTTCTTATGGGTGCGATCTGTCAGAGGAAGAGCTTGACACTTGAAAAGCATATAAACCTTAAGCGGGAGCTATTCCGAGAGCAGATCTGTCCGTTTTCCATCTGTTCTCAGATAGATGCATCTTAAAGGGTTACAGGTCCTTGCAAGCATTTGCTCAACTTTATCCACTTTATGTGATTAGTCAAACTTTTGAAGGCCACAGAAACATGAATAAGGTAATCAGGTTATCCGTATGCCGTGACGTTATTGTATTATTCAGAAACTCAATCTAGAAATGGCTTCAGGGATCCTTCGTAAAAAGATTATGAGTTTAAAACACAGAGGTTTCTCTCACTGGAAGATCTATGTTGTGATTTCAGACAAAGGAGCCATTAGTTAGTGAGGCCACTGTCCACTAGGAGCAATTTCGAAATAGAAGTACAGTACAAATGACATAATAAAAAATGGCTGTAATGATTAAAACATGCCAAGTTTGGAAAGCAAGACTGATTAACTGAAACGTCTGAGTTTAGTTCACTTAGTTTCTAACATTTTTACTGGGATGGGGGAAAAATAAAAACACAACAGAACAACGTAACAGTGATGCAAACGTAATAATAAAATGCATAAGCAAGGAAGCAAAGAGGTAAGGAAGCAGATGAGGAAAGAAAGAGGTAATAAAAAGAAGGGTGGATTAAAAGGGAACGTGTGGAAGATTCACTCACTAAGGTCATCATCATCATCATCATCATCATCATCATCAGCGGCATCATCCTCCATACCTTTCCCTCCGCAGCAAAGGACGAAGGGGGTGCGGCGTTCCACCACAGCCCGGCACTGTACGCACTTCTTCATGAGGCTGGCACAGTCTGGGGAGAGCAAACACGCGGCGGTCACAACGCTGAATCTATTTACCGTTTGAGCGTTTGTATAAAAATACAGCATTTAAGGGTGTAACTTACTCTCACAAGCGCACATGTGACCACAGGGCTGGAACAACACGGCTGCCTTTTTGTCAGAGCAGACTACGCACTCCTCAATCTGTAGAGGGGACACATAAAACACAAAAACAAACACAGGAGTCCATTCGGTCTGAGTCGTGTATGCGCGTGTTGATGCGTAGCACAGGCTGGAGTGGCGCTCGCGAATACCTTCGTTCTCGACTGGACCTGCTCTTTGCAGATGAGACACTTCTTGACGCGCGGCGAGCAGAGGGAGCAGGTGGCGATGTGTCCGCAGGGCCCGAACAGAGTGTCCCTCTTCATGTCGGAGCACACCATACACTCCTCCAGCGACTCGATGTTGCTGTTCAGGGACGGGCTCCGGGTGCCCACCTGGCCGCTGGGACAACGAGAACACAACCACAGTGAGCGAAAGGAAAGAGATTACGAGCAGGAGCGGCCCGACACAGAAAACAGAACGGTGGGGAGACAGGAAAGGACGTGAAGAAAAGCGCTACAGGAAGCATCTTTAGAAAAAAAAAAAGGAGATCAATAAAATCATCAGATGACTGTGCTGAGATGTGAACTGTTCCTTTATCTCTTTCAAGTACTGTTACAGTAGCTGTGGGTGCTAAAGTACAAAAAAAACACAGTCGAAATCTCGACAAAACACTTAAATCGGATAAGAGACAGTCCAGCGCATAATGTCCTGTAATATTACAATCTACTGCGCTTTCATCTCCGCTTTGCACAGACAAAACACAATGAGATGTAAGCAGCTTTAGAGCTGCTGGCAGGTTGATTTTTTTTTTTTTTGCAGTTTCCGTCTTTATGCTAAGCTCAGTCGACCGTTTACTGGCTCCAGCTTTAAATTTACCACACAGACATGAAAGTAGGATCGATGTCTTTTTATCCACTTCACGGCAACAAAAGCGAATAAGTGCACTTTCCAAAATGTCAAACACTTCCTGGAATGTTTACCTGCTCTTTTCCTTGTGACATTTGGCCAAAGCCTTGCAGAGGCTGGGGTCGGGACACAGGTCTAGAGGGGACTGGCCCTTTTTGTTACGAATGGTCAAGTCTGCTCCGTTGGCTGCCAGGAAGCAGGCGATGGATGCTGCACTCTTCTTCTCTGCCCCTTGGGTGCCCAAGCCCATGATTAACTGCGGAGAGCCAGGCGCACACACACACACACACACACACACACACACAGAAAAAGAAAAAACAGATGAAGTCAGAAAAGATTCAAGCTTTTGGCACAAGTGATTATTTTTAAGTTGAATCCTGAGGGAACAGCGCTCTTTCTCAAGCTCAACACACTGACGCTTCAGAGGCTCAAATTAACCCATGTCAAAGAACAGATCAGGTCACTACAAATTAGCCAATCAAGGAGACGCCTTAAGATCACTGTCAGACAGTATAGCCCTCTCACTCTCACCCAAAATCCCATTAAACGTCCCGTCTTTCTTCCTCCCATAGCTCATCGCCTCACTCGTCCACCCCAACTCAAAGCCTCTCTCTCTCTACCAATTTAGGCCTTCCATGTCTGATTGTCTTCAACCAGTAGCTTTTACATCTCCGCTGATGGAGCCATCGGGCCGGCTAATTCAATTCTCATCTTGAAGGGAGGCGAGAGCTACGGGAGAGCGACCCAACTGCACATATCTCAATTAGGCCTGCTGTCTGTCTGTTCTGCTCCTTCGTCGGGGAACCGGAGGGGGTAGGCAAAGAGGGGGGGGGGGGGGAGGATAGAAGAGGTGGAGAAGGGAGAAGAAAAAGGAGTGGAAGGGAGACAGAAGGTGACAGGTACGGAAAGTCTGTCGCTGACGCTGGGCCTTAAATGCTTCCCTGTAGGGATTAATGATGTGGTGTTAACGTGGAGAGGGTTCAGGTCTGACATGTCCCTTTTGGCCTCTACGGAGGGATAAAACTCATACGGGCTGGTAAAGAGGCGGCAGCAGGCCAGCTGACTGCTCCTCCTATCTGCCTGCTGTCTCGGTTTGTCCAGTGATGCAGGTGACGGAGACTGTGGAGCGCTGAGCTTCCTGACTAACTGAGATATGTCATCATTTTTCACACATCAGACACTCGTCGGACCACTGGTCTTATTATAGGTGTGAGTACAGGTCCTGAAGACATAAAGACATCTTTATACGGACTAAAATCTCTCATTGCATAAAATAGGTGACTACATACAGCTGCAGTTCAGTCATAATGTAATACATATTGCTGCTGCTGCTCAAAAATTCATTGCTGTGGTGCCTTAAAGGAAACATATTAGGAGGAACAGCAAGATTAATAATGGATGTATACATACTGTGTTCTTAGAGGGCTCCCAGGGCTCCACTTTGCTGACGTCCTGCATATCTTGGAGTTGCCGCAATTGGGACAGTGTGTGGTGACGCAGTGCCTCGTGGAGAGGTGTGTCCCCATCCTTGTCCTGCACATCGAGCTTGGCCTCTGCCCGCACCAGCAACTGCGAAGGCAAACACATAAACAAAGAGTTGCACAAGCAAGTGAGCGGCAAAGCAGAAACTCCGGCCGCAACCATAAAGCAACTTTAATTTTATGCTACAATGCAAATGCCACAGTGCTGATTTATACTGCTGCAGCCAACAATGAACTTATTCAGTATTGTGCCCCCCAATTAGGGAGTGCATTTTTTCCGGAGTCCACAAGATGGCAACGTGGCGATCTCAATCCGACACTACGCCAAAAAGACTCTGGCCGAGACACTGCTTCAGAAAGAATTTTTTTTTTTTCTCCCCTCCCCTCTGAAGCAGGGACCTCATTCAACTGCAGGACATCCAGTCATGTAAATTAAACGTGGGGCTGCCCTGACGTTGTTCTGCTCCTTCCAGAAAGAGGAACTGAGAGACGGCGTGTTCACTTTGCAGCTGAAGTGTGTGTACCAACAGGGGAAAGAAAATATAAGATGAAAGAAGAGGGTGCACTAACCCGAACTATCTGGGTGTGCTGGCGCTCCACTGCCAGGTGTAATGCCGTCTGCTGGTTGACATTCTGAATGTCTAAGCTGGCGCTGCCCTGAGAGACGGGAACAAAGAGAGAAGCGAACAATAAACACGTGGGAATTTTTGTGTACATTAACAGCAAACCATATTATATTGAAGGTGTGTGCACGGTGGAATCACAGGCTACTGATGTGCAAAAAAGAGAAGAAAGAGAAAATGTTTCATTAAAAAAAAAAAAGTGCAATTTACTAAGACTGTAACACCCTTTTGTGCGTCATGACAGAACCTTTTATCCGTCAGCCCGGCCGACCAACCGGGCGCTGGGGAAAAAAAAAAAGGCATGCCTATAATAACGCTGCATGTGATTGTCATTTCCAATTGCAAACACCTCAGCTGAGGAGATGTGGTGGGAAGATAAGCATTGTGATCAGGCAGTGTGTGAAATCCCAAAGTAATAAGACTGACTGACTGGCTGCCTGGCAGGGAATCTGCAGTGCACCTACTGGTGTGGTGCAGTTTCTGAATAGAAAGCTGAGCCATCACTGCGAACAAGCCCATTGCAGGAAGTTCGGGGAAAAAGCTGCCCCTGCTGAAAGGTAGCTTGCACAGCGAACATTCACGCGCTGGAACGTTGCAGCAACATTGCTGCTTTGCACCATATCCTAATTAACCCAGTTCCCCCGCTTGATCAGGTGACTTTTGCAGCAGACTCATGTATGTGATAGTCTCCAGGGAGCAAAACCTGCAATCTCAGAAGGGAAAAAAAAAAAAAAAAAGAGCATGAACCTATGATTGCAAGAGGAGGAGGATGTGAGGGCCCAGCAGCACTAAAGAATACCCCTGGAGGCCGTGTATGGATTCAATAAAAAAAAAAAAAAAAGAAGGCAGTTATAGGAGCCTCAACTGGTCTACAGCTCGCTGGCTGCAGGGAGTGCAGTGGAAGCTGCTTTTAATGGTCTGTAGTCAGGTACAGCTACGAGTAAAAGCTGAACTGATGCTGGCGCTTTGGGATAATAACTGTAAACAGTGAGGTCTCTTAAAATGCGTCTACACAGAAAGGTGTTTTTCTGTCGCCCATGTCAAAACTTTCCGTCAGATACCCTGCAATCTTAATCACTTCAGCTGTCTACACAGGCGGTGTAACACCTTATGTTTTACTTATGCTAAATCTATGGATACATAATCCAGAGTATGTATTTACATTTAAATCTATGTCTTGTCATTTCATGCACCCAGCTACGTGAGCGTCTGTTAAAATGTGAGGACGACTACGTGGATGTTTGCGCGTCCGAGAGAGCGCTGGAGTGTAGCTACCTGGTGCACCAGGAGCTCCGCCACTTCCACGTGGTTGTTGAGGGCGGCCAGGTGCAGTGCGGTGTAGCCGTCGTCCTTCTTCTCGTCCACGATCCAAGGCCTCGGCAATTTGGATAGCAGCACACGCATGGCACTGCACAAAGAGGAGAAAGGGGATGAGGAGAGGAGAGGGAGGGAGAGAAGTGAGTGGCTTAACTAAACTCTGGGGCTGTGGCGCATGAGAAAAATCCTGGGGGGGAAACAAATAAAAGACAATAAAGTTATTCTGATAAGGGGGATAAATATATGACGTTAATGGCAAAAAATTATCCGTCTGTGTCTGAATGTTTAATGTAATGTTCTCGTCTGTACTGCTGATGCACAGCATATTGCAATCTGGAGTTTCTCTTTTTACAGCAGAGCTTTTTCACACACGGGGACAAGAATACCAAATCAACTTAGGGAGGAGTTGCTTTACGAAGCAGAGAGTGTTATTTACATCAAGCTTTGAGCAGTACAAGTGCTTTGTGTTATCTTAAGAGCACCGTCCCCCCCCTGCCATCTCTTCAGGTAAAAAGAGGGAAGCCACGTTTCCCTTGATGATGTGCTAAAGCGGAAGGCAAAATGGTAATTACACAAGATTTAGCTGCATTCACTCAGATCTCCTCCTGGGAAGGGAAACAAGACGCGGTGGGAAAAGAAAAATATCTATTGTTTAAACGGTGCTGCTACACAGAAGTGGCATGGTTCGGTGAAAAAAAAAAAAAAGAGCACTGTAACACTGAAGGTCATTTGGAGGATGTATGCCACACAGATGTGGCTGCAAAGGCAAATGTAGAAGAGGAGCGCTGGGAAGGAGTCACAGTGTCACAGTTGGGGATGAAGAGAGAGAAAGACCGTCGCTCCCTGCAGCGTCATTGAAAAGAAATCTTTTACTGGCAATAGGAAGACACACACACGCACATATTTCCATTACATACTGAATATGAAGATGGCAGAGACGGCAGCCTGGAAAAACTGTGAAAAAACATAAAGTAGTTTTGGCTTAACTTGCTAATACAGTAGCGCTTAGAAATAATAATAACGCGCCAACAGCATTTATCCAATTAAATAAAGTAGGTTTCATAGCATGGCAGCTTTAATTTAGCGTCTGAACTCATCCATTATCTATTTGCCCTGACCCTTCCTCCCTTCCTGCTCCTCTCGCTACAGCCCACGGGCATACATCCAGGAAATACTGTACAGGAGAAATACGAAGTACTGATAGGAGACCGGGGAGACTGAGTCCTATTTTAATGTGCAAAGAGTGCGTCAGCGAAGGATATCTGATGAGAGGAAAGGGCAGCAAACAGGACTCTTCAATTTGTGCAAATACTATGAAATATGAAACAAGACACTTAAAAGCCGAATCCCTGGACGGTTCTATATCTTGTCTACAGTCAGGTACACTATGTACCTTCAACGAGCGCTAAAGCGGAAGGGAACGCTTTTGACCTTGTTTAACCCTGAACAATCACGCAGGGCATATCTTTGAACTGCGACAAAAAGGAGGCGGCCAATTTTTAATTTTTTTTTTTTTTTACCGACTTTGATACGGCTAAACGGCGTGCACCGGAGTGTTTACATAAATATAATAAATAGGGTGTCGCGCCGTATAGCGGGGGAAATTGTTTCCAGCAAAAGTGCAGGAAAAGGCCACAGGCTGCACAGTCAGTGGAAACGGTTAACAATTAAGAGACAGAGAAAAGAAACGAAGGCTACAAATAAACTGGGAGGCTAAACGTAATCAGGACGGCCGAGTCTCTGCAGGTTTTCGCTGAACCTATAGCTCGCCTTTCTCCTTCTTTAGTCATGAAAAGAAAGCATCATCAGCACACCCTCTTGAGGAATGCAGAGGAAGAGGGGCAGAGAGGCATGGGGCAAGTAGTCAGCACCTCTGTATGGACAGAGATTCAGGGCTGGTGTACTGCTGCAGTGATGAACAGCGCAGCACACTGATCCCAGTCTCCCTCTCTCTCTCTCTCTCTCTCTCTAACTCTCATTGCACAGAGGCTTACGCACACACACACCTGCATTGCTTGCAGCCATCTCCAACCACTTAATGCAGAGGAGCGCTGCTTAAATGTGATAGCAACCGCACCCATTCTGTCTAATCTCACATTCATAATGTGTCGCCTTTGTTAGAAAGAACTATTTGCTTACACGCTGTAGATTTTACGTCTCAGAGGGGACTTCTGAGTAATTTCATCTGTGGCTCGCCCCGCTGGGTAGGAGTTGAGACTTAAACAAGCAAATTATTCAAGAAAAGACCCAGTCACATAAGAATCTCGCCCGGAGCTATAACATCCAACTTATGAAACTGATTCCCAGCGGTTCAACGTACCGCTGAAGATTGACAGTACAAGAACACAATGCATATTTTCCCAAGCACAATGGTCTCCAGAATCAAGGGCACTTGTCTCACATAAAGCCTTTGTTCCTTTTGTGCCAATTGTTTTACTCCCCATTGGTAAAACATATGAGATCCGTACAATGGGATTGGCTGGAAATATCTGCTATATGCAGAACGGCTGGCCAATGAATTCACACCTGCTACACTACAAGAGCAGACTGGCGCCTTCTAGTGTGAGAACAAGGCTCCTGAGTGCTGGGCAGGTGAGGGGAGCCCTTCCTATATAAGTCTAGATTGACAGGCTCCCCTGCCACGCTGGGCGAAATGGGCAGACATTAATATTAATGCCCCATCCTGGCACTGCTGCATTGCAGTTCAGCTATTTGCTGTAAAAGCAAAAAAATATATATATAAAAAAAATAAAATAAAAAAAAGAGACAGAATTAAACCAAGAAATACATTCTGGTTGTTTGTTTGCTTTTTTTATCTCCTGTGTCAGAAATGTTAGCGGTTGTTGAAGAGGATATGAGAGAAACTGTGTGTTGGCCCTTGAGGGATGATGTCTAGAGGGATGGGAAAAAAAAAAAAAAAAAAAGACCAGCAGAAGACACCGACATGACCTGGGAGTTAACTCATGTTATCTGCTATGAAAAAGGAGACAGGTATTTAGAGTAGTGTAGTGAGGAATTTCTTACTCCGACAGAGCATTGAAACCAATGTTATGGTCGCTGTGAATGCAGGAGGACGTGCAGCTGAGGAAAGGCGATGGTAGAGGATAGAGGAGAAGGGGAAACATGATGGAACTGGGTCACCCTGTGAGAGATCTCAAGAGTCCCTCAGGAGAGCTACACCGGGTCCTGTTGTCTTGGGCTGCAATTTGTCATTGACTGGGACACTCTGTGACGCCCTCAGCTCTGTGTGTGTTGGCATTTGTCACAGTATGTAAGACAGTGGATGTGTGTGTGTGTGTGTGTGAACGCGACTGTTTGCGAGTGTAAGGGTCGACAGGGGCCTTCTGCTGCCCTCGCCTGGCTGACAGCCATCTGTGTTGTGGTCAGCGGACGATATTACAACAGGAAGTGAGAGTCGGGGGACAGTAACTTGGGTAGGACAGGGCAGAACGGGAACAGCGTCAACATCCAGCCTGAAATAAGTGTCTGCGCACAAACATATGGTTACTCTGATGCGGGAGACGTGTTTGGCATACCGTCATCTATTAACTAAGGCTTCGAGCTCGAGAATGGAGATCCTACGTCTGCATTGGAAATTAGTCGCCAAAAGCTGCCACCTGCTTTGAGAAAATAAAAAGCTTTATGAAACTGATAATTAAAAAAGACCGGTCTTGCAAATGTTGCACTGCATATATGGTCAAACGTGGAGATCAGAATTAATGCAGATGGTTTTTATAACTCCTTTATAACCACCTCTATGGTGTTACTAAAATGTTTTTACTATTAAATCAGAAGTCTTGACCTTGAAATACCATCCATTTACTATTTTTTTACTCAAGTTTTCTGCAACAGTTTCATTAAAAACATGTTGTGAATTAAATGAAGACCATTTAATTAACCTTTGTCGGGGGGGAAAAAAAGGTAAGTAAGCACTTATTGCTAAACCTTAGTTGAACTAAGCTGGTCACATTGTTCCGCGGGGCTTGTCCGTATATTCCTAATGGTAGGATTTGTTTTTCCCTGAGGCAGAGTCCTTTCCTGGAACAGCCTTTCCAGATGAGACGACCTCAGACGATACATGAGGTGTCAGCTCTTTGAGGACTCGATCAATACTTTCAGGTCCTTTGAAATAGTGGACCCTGTTCCCAACAAATCATTCACAAATGCAACACACTACTTCCAAATGGAACCTCACCCCACCCCACCCCACCTCCTCCGGCTTTCCACTCAGAGCGGAGAGGTGCTCTTCATCATGTTTGAGAGGTTTGGAAGTCAGAGTCCCTAAGTCACAAGCAGGTGGGAGGGGGAGATTTATAAAACGGTTTCACCGATGCTCAAATACGCTGCTTTGATTGGGAATGCCTGACTGTTATAATAAACCTTTGTACATGTATGTGCATGAAAACGAAACAGGAAGTTCAATTACTGTCGCTAAATAACAGATACTGGATGTGACAAATGATTTAAGCAGCCTATAATTCACATGCAAACATAACCCTCAGTTTGTTGCGGTCATCGCCCCACCCTTAGACGCAATTAGTTACAAGTTCACTTTGTCAGGGGCCGTCCCACAGGTATTTGCCATCCTGCTGTGGAGAGGGTAAATAAACACAGGTAGCGTCCAGGCCGGCAGTGCAGCAGAGAGCTGAGGACAAGAACCTCACTGGCTCCACTCGATAAAAAAAAAAAAAAAAAAAAAGCTTTCATTACCATGCCGTGAGGAGAATAATTTCCCTTACAATGTGACCTTCCCCTGCCTGCCTGTACCTGAAGCCCCCGAGTGAGCATGCTTTTATTAAGGAATATTTGCATAAACTGGGAAGGGGGAAGACGAGTAAGGGGTGCATTTCGATCATGTTTTTAGTCATCACTATACTATTGCTGCTGCCTTGAAGGATGTCTAGGAGCCACCAGATGCATTTTCAAACATCCCAGGTTCAGCTTTCTGTCCGTTCCATTTGGGGAGTAGGTGGGGCCCATAAAGGCTCAACTTTAATTAGCCTTAAATCACCCGGTGATATGGGGTCTCCGGGTTCATAGCAATTTATGAAGAAGGAGGCAGCAAGACAGTCGTACAAGCTCAATGGCACGTTAATATCCCATTGGTTCGAGATGACCCAATTATTTTCCCATGCTACTCTTCCTTTTGCGCTTTATTCGCCTCAGCACCTTGAAAAAAGCCTCGTTCTCATTTCTGCACCAGCCATAATAGTCATAATATGCATCCTATAGTCATAATACACATCCTGCACAGAAAACAAGAAGCACATAAAAAGGAGAAGCAAGGACATGCAGGTTATATTAGAATAAAGATGCACCTAAATCATTTTTTAAGGATTGCTCAGCAGCATCACCAACGATCTAATTACTGAAATTCAACTTTTTCCTCACAGGCATGAACATATATAGGTTCCTCAAAAGTTTTTAGTCAGTTACTAATGCAAATCTGAGGAACAGCCGAACTTAAATCTGACAAAAATGCACAACAGGATATAGGAGAAAGTGAAACTCATAAGAAAATTTATTTATTAATAATAATAATAATAATAATATCTAAAGAGGGAACTTGGGGGATATTAAAGGTATGAAGTGAGCATTTGGAAGTGATGTTTGCTTTTGATACCTATAATAATATAAGAGATTAAAACAATAAAACAAAAACATTGCGGGAATTCCCTGCAAGTAGGTGCAGGTGCATTCAAATAAACCAATAAAACATATACGGGAAGCACTACTGAAATTTGTTAATAAATAACAGACATTCGACAGCACGTGTAAAGGGATATAGGGAAAAGGAACCGACAGCGTTTAGATATACAGCCGTGATCGGCAAAATATGTGGAAAGAAATCCCCAAACCGCTAATTAGCGGACAGGCAATTATAGTTTTTAATTACGTTTGAGATAAAAAGTAAACACCAGAGTAAAAACGGGAGAGAATATGGATTCATAAATGATGATTTGATGAGCGGCCCAAACAGGTGAAACGTCTGCGCAATGGTAAAAATGATATAACGGTGCTATCAGTATTTCTGTACATTATGTAATATTACACATGGTGCTGCACAGTACAATGATACATATCTGGTTAAAATATTAATAATGGCTTGTAAAAAAAAAAAAAAAGGCCATAAAATGAAAATGGGGCACAGCTGACCCAGCAACTTTGAGTGAGAAGATAAAGACGGTGATGGAAATGTATCTGATGGAAGAACTGGGCGGCGGTAACAGGAATAGACATTACGAGATTGACTGATTAAAACAATAAACAAGTCATTTCTGATCTGAATAGAATAAAAAAAAGGAGTATTCTCTCACCAGGGGATCTCTGTCATGTCATTTAAGAGTCACTTCCCCTTTAAACAAGCAACTAAAAGAGCAAAGAAAATCCTCTCTGACCCCGTTCACCCTTTTCCTACAAACTTCTGGAAGATGCTGCAGATCCTGGCCCACTTGTAACACCTGCTTCTTTTTGATTGTATAGCAGCAGATATTATAGTCAAGAAAACACCATGCCGTTTAAAATATAGGGTCTATAGAGTGTATACTGCATATGGGTTATATTATTTATGTGTGTGACATATTTGTGTCAGTCCTCCGTTAGTTGTTGTGGAAACTGGGACCTTTACAGCACCATACAGAAAGTAAGACTATCTGTAGTTTGGTAGGTTTCTACACAAGTGGAGCAAAACCTCCAATTAAATTACTCAATTTCTACTCGTTAGGTTTCCTCCATATGTCGTAGTGCGATAGGTCATCAGCAGTCCATGTGGCAAGCCACCATGTCATTGTCATTCATATCATTTTCAGGTTTTTAGGCGTGAGCTCACCGACCGGACAGCATCTAAACGACCTCTTATCTGTGAAGCCAGTGTGTAATTTCTTACCGACAATGGCTCTTTTATTGTGGCAAGGATACTGGTCATTTTGTGATGCATAAAGTTCCTTCGCAGTCACTCCGGAGCACGACTAGACCCCCACTCCTGCCTGGTGAAATTAACTGCGAGTGTTTCCACACAGAGGCACAGAGCGGTAAATAGGACTGAGAGACTACGGGCTTTGGAGAGAGCGGTGGAGAGCTCCGCCGCTCTGAAGGTCCTTCGATCGACAGCCACCCAGCCGCCCGCCACTGTCATCACACTCGAAGACGGTCTGAGAGCCTCTCATGATCTATAGACTTACGACAAATCTACCACTTTAAATCACTCTTCACTCCCTCGCCGCAAACACATCATCCTCGCATTCCCCCTCAATTCTCTGTGTGTTGTAACCTGCGAGGGTCCATTTACACAGAAAGCAGGCTGTGACAGTATTGCCCCTTAAGCACAATGGAAAAATGAGGATAACACACAACATCACATTCTCTACCACAGTAATTGGCAGAGCAGATCCAAAGTGACACAAGCAAGCTGCCATATTGCAGCTGATGAGTCTGGCTTCTTTGGCGGTTATACTTCCAGGCACACATGCAGAGAAAGAGGCTATGGCTGAGAGAGGAGTTTGTTAATTACAATCTATTGTTTGCAGCGGAAAACAATGGGGATCTGAGGACTTTGTATCAGCTGCTGCTTCCCCGAACCACTCAGACAACAGGCCATATGCCCCAGAGCTGCACAGAAAAATGTCTAACAGCTAACTTGGAGCTTGTATGAATGTACTGTATATTATACTGATAACGTTCCACTCCACAGAAACTTCCAAAAGAGACTCCCCACAGACCCGAATCCACGATTCACTACAAAGATATCGCAATAAAGGTTTTTACCAGGAATTGTGCAGTTACTGTAAGCTGCAAAATTTACACACACACGCACATGCACGAGCACACTGAAAAGACAGAAACAAACACAAGCTCCTTATCCTCTCTGAACTGTCACACTGCATTTACATGTGAGCCACTGACTTCGGTGTCCGTAAGGGTTACCAAGGTAACTTGGCTTGCATTATTCAACAGCTAAGCTTGGTTTAGATCTGAACACTGGCCTGAATGTGTCCCTCGGAGTACATTAGGGTTACTAATATCCATTCCACTGACAAAAATTGTATACGACTGGAAATGGGATATTAAGCATAGGCACGGACACGTTTGATCACACAGGTAAATAACATTTCAAAGCGGATCACGTAGAGGTTTGCAAATTTGGCTCGAAATACAAAATTCTTGCATCCTCTAGTGCATGACCATACCATTACTTTAACTATTTCCACTGGATAAAAAACTACTTGACAAGTAAAGAGAGTAATTTAAAAATTTAACATTTGTCATGGTGTTGAGGCTCAATATTATCTCAAGGACACGGATTGTGATTCCAAAAAGCACAAGTGCGGCAATCCTAACTATAATCCTTGATAATACTTATTCTATACATACACTATAGCACTGATAAAAGAGCAAACTGCAAGAAGCACAAAGAAGGTGCCCCAGCTACTTATAAAATCTACACAGTGACACGTTTGCTTCAGTTTTGTGGAAACATATTTAGGTTTACAGTCATGCATTACCGCCGTTGACTCATTCGGCTAAGAAACAGGCAGCAAGCTTCCCGGTGTTTCATAAAAACAGAAACCAAGGTGAAATCACTGATATTAAAGAATCATAAAACACATAAATAAATTCTATTATTTATTCCAATACATCAAGTAAATAGATAAACTACACTAGTTTTTAAATGGTGGGAGACAGTATTAAAGATGCCTGACAGCTGTGCTGCGGAAGTATATCACCTTGCTCTGTCATATTTATTACCTGCATTGCTGAGGCACTTAAAGTGCCACAAATAAATCCTGCTCTTTCTAGGTTTGGCAAGTGGGCAAAAAAAATACCATCAGTGATTACAGTAGCTTCACAATGCAAGCTTTTCTCTTTGCATGCTATAGTCACTTTCCCAAAAGCTCTCTATGTCCTTGAGTCCATTCAGTAAGGGCTGTTCCCCTCCCTCCCTCCCTCCCTCTGTTTCCCCACATCCATCCCTCATTTCTTCTCTATCCCCCAGTATCCATCCATCCTTCCTTCCCTCCCTCCCTCCCCCAACATGTGCTATAGCAACATAGTGGCCAGGACTCAATGTTTCAGCATGCCACGGGACAGACAGAGCATTACAGCATGGCTGAGCTTATCTATTGGCACAGAGCCACTGTTGGCCCAGCCCTAGGAGGAAGTGCGGGCGTCCTGATTGGTCACAGGGGGATTGGGGCTTGTATCAGCTTGTCCTCTGGCTGATCTGTTGGACTGGTCCCAGCTCACAGAGACGTGGACACTGGTAGGGCGTCTGCAATTGGGGGACTTTTAAAACTAGCTCACGGTGCATGCTGCAGCAAACCGGTACGCAGGCTCATTGAATGACCCGATCGCTGCACTACATCTCGAAGGATGCAACATAATGCAGTGTCTACCAACAAAAAAAGAAAGAAAGAAAGTAATCACTCCACAATATAAAGAGTCTGTTATAATAATTTGGTTTTGGAATTGTAGATTCCAAAGGTTACTTTGACCTATCTGTGTGATCACTTATCTTTTAATGAATTAGAGCTGAGCACCCGTGTGTAGCCTTTACTCCTACGTTTATCGAATCCACCATCCTGCCGTCAGGAATTATCTTATATTAGTCTTAAAAAAAGATCACACGCAGCAGATAAGCACACAAAAACTAGTAGCCGAGTACAATCCCTCCTGAAATATATCAAAAAAAATTCAGAAATGCATATGCATGTGGTGTATATAAGCTTAGGGTGACAAGAAGGAACTCATATACACATCCCTTTATTTTACTGAGTTAAGGTGTTCTGAGTACCAATATAACCTGTGCAGCATCCATGCATTTATTTGGGTGGCTGCCTGCATGTAAATAAACACATTATAAGCTGTATAATGTGTGTGTGTGTATGCCTCTGAGAGAATGATCTCGCACACATATGCATCCCAGAAGTGCACAGATATTTGTGCAGATTATGAGTCACTTAACGGTAAAAATGCGGCGCTGGTGAGGCACGGTGAAAGATCAGAGGCAACGGAGGCGAAGGAGCTTCCCCTGCAGTGAGGCTGGAGGGAACAATGGGCTGCCGGATCAGAGAGCCTGACTGCCACTGGCTTCCCCCTCCAGCACCCAGGTAGGTTGGCCCATTCATAAATCACTTTTATTCCTCCGAGCGCTCAACACCCTCACCTCTTCAAATGATGCACTGTGTAAAGGGACGAGGAGGCAGGGGTGTGTGGAGGATGGGAGACAACAGTGCGATGTGGAAGGAGGGAGAGGAGAGGTGCTGACGGGGTACGTCCACATTACGACTGCTAAATGTGTAAACACATCTTTTCCTCTGTTTCAACACACTGTCCAGAGTTAAACTGCATTTTCCCCCTCACCCTAAAAAAAGCCGTTTTAAAATAACCTTCAAAGTATATAAATCTGAACACACTGGCAATACGTTAAGATTTTCTGTCATTTCTAACTTTTCAGTGTGTGTGCAGGCACAGAGAAAGGTCAAATGAAGGCAAGCTGAAAAACCGATTAAAACAACTGACAGGAGAAGTAAATAATATTGACCATCTTGTAACAATACAATATTCTGCTGGGAAACTTTTGGATCTGGCATTCACGTGGATGTTATGGATGTTACTTAGACATGTACCACCCACCTAGACCAGACCAGGCACCACTACCCCATAGCAATGACACTCCTTGATGGCAGCAGCCATCCCCAGCAGGATGCAGCCTGACACAGACACACTCAGAAAACATTCAAATTCACTAGATCCCAAACTGATCAAGTATCTGTGGGGTGATCCACAGAGGCCCCTCCCCTCAACCCACAGGACACAGCATTTTGTTGCCAGACACCACAGGACGCCCTCAGAAGGTCCAGGTCCATTCTCTGATGAGTCACAAAAGTTTTAGAGACACAAGAGAGACGTACTGGGTGTATTTTATAGTTTTATAACTCTGAATCACAGTAGAAGGAACGGTGCTTTCTGTCATTGACTAATGCCGAAATGAAAACAAATTGCTGCAATTTTTGTAAAGTACAAATAGAAACCAAAATAATTATTAGATTTTCCTCATCAAGTCAATATTTAATAGATGCAACAATAATAGCATTGCGGCTTTTTGTAACCCCTCTTTATTTGCTAAACTGTCCAGAATCTGTTTTTTTCTAATGAGGTCTATAATTAAGATCGCATTTAAAAGTTAAATGATCAAAGGCCTTGCAGGCCCTTAGACGGAATCACAACATGATCCTCCCACACGCCTTCGTGGAGGTCGTGGCCTTCCAGAGACTAACATCCGTTGTGGAACACAAATGATCACTTCATGACTTCAAGTCTGCGCATTTACAAAACGCTCAACACTGATGACGAGTCTAGCATTAATTTAACTTCAATTTACAGTCAGTGAAAGTGTGGGCGGAGTGCGAGTACAATCAATGTGCAGAGATTTATATTTTTTCACTTCTTCTCTGTTAATCAGCTAATTGAACGCTGCATTTGTTTCCATCTAAAACGCATCTGCGAAACAATATGAAGACAAAACCAAAACATGGCAAATGGTTGATCTCCTGCACATTTCATTTTTTTGAACAGAGGTATGTCTTTAATTGTACTCATAGGGAGAACAACACGGCCCTCCCCTTCATCCAGTGAAACAAAGCACATCCATTAGTCGACCCTTTTTTTATTGATCGATTAACTGCTCAGCTAAACATTCAGCCCTCTCCTATTCATCATGGAGGGAAGACATAAGGCATGCTGCTGAGTTTCAGGGGCAGATGGGATGTCGGGATGTAATTGAGATTAAACTGGTGGGTTGGGTGGCTTCAAAAGGCAGAGTGGAGACCCAAAGAGGGGGAGACACAAAGCACACAATGTTTGGAGATAGTTATATGCCACTTTAAAAAAAAAATGAGTTCATAATAAAACTATAAGTTCAAACGTGCATCTACAGAGTATTTACTGCATGGGAATTTATACGCGAACAATTACTTGGTTCAATTTTAATTGCCAGCCAAATGTAGAGACTCTGGGGCAGGTGGACATTTATAGTCGCCATTTATCCTGCTGAAATTTTGCCCTTTGATTGGCCATGTAAGGTCAAGTTATGAGCAGACACATTAGAGCTCGGGAATCCATTTTACCATTTTACCTCGCAAATGGTCATTTCTTGTAACAGCCGTAACGATAATGTAATCCAAAAGCTATAATTTTGCGTGGACAATACATTAATTAAATTGCACGCTTAAATCTATGCAGAATTATCTCCACCGTGAAAAAGGGGCCTGAGATATTACTGCGAGAGAGGAGGGGGAAGCGTGAGTGCGAGTTTGTTAAAAGGAGCTTATCAAATTAAGCACCAGAGAATTGTGCGACGTTTTTCTGGCTCGTGAAAAGTCCGCGCCGTGTTTTTAAAGTGTTTTTAAAGCGAGCCGTCCCAATCTCGCTCATTACGACTGTAATGCACAGTCGGGCTTCCATGTGCATAACTTAAACGGCATGCTGGCGCGGGGCAAGAAGAAGTGCACCGGTATCTGGAGGTACCAGCATGAGGCTGGAGGTATGGGAGGAGCAGAGCGGAGAGTGGGAAGAAAAATAAAGAGAGGAGGGCACAGAGGACATTGCTTCCGTACAGTATAGATGTGCGCCATGATGAGACCAACTAATTAAATAGATTCTTCAGTGGCCGCGCCTCGGGAAAGCTTGAAAAAGACACTTGAAAATTAATGAGAGCTCAAAAAGGAAAAAGCAGTGCAAACTTTTCAGTGCCTCAGAGGTGGGACTGCCACTTGTCTCGATGCATCGCCACCAGCAGTATTAATAAATAAATAAACGAATGAAGGAAATACAATAATATTTCCTGCGGTCTAATACCCTCCATGCTTCTCTGCGCTACACATTCAGCCTTACCCTCCCCTCCATTTCACGGATATGCAGTTATTCTAAGTATAGCGGTGAGAAGACAGAAGCTCTACCATAAGCAGCGTGTTCCAGGTCTATTTAAAAAGAAGAATGATAGAGATTTGGGTTTGGGGGAGGGTCAAAGGGACACAGAGAATGAGGGGGTGGTATTATAGGAGGCAGTGGACTTGGTGGTAAGGATGTAAAGCAGGGAATGGGGAGGTTTCAAGAATATACAAGTGGAAGCACGAGAGACCACTTTATTTGGATCTACTAAAAATAGAGCGGCAAATGGTAACGGGCTAGCTGGCCTAACGCGTCTCTCTCTCTCCCTCCAGGCCCGGTGGAATCGATAGGCAGGGAGCTGTAGGGGAGGCTTCCCGGAGCCTGCAGCCAACAGTTGCTGAGGGAGGATACGGAGGGGAGGGGGACAAGGAGAGGAGCAGAGCGGAGTGGAGCTGCAACTATTTTTTGCACTGCTTGACTAAATATGGTCAGGGAGGTGGTGAGACAAGACAGGAGCAGCCCGGCAAAATGGGGCCGTTGCATGTTTCAAATGCTTGGCTTCCCACAAAGTACGAACCATTTAGCGTAGCCTTCCGCACAGTGGGGAAGAAAGACGCTGGCTGGCTGGCTGGTCGGCCTATTGCACCTTACTGGCTGCCAGTGTGTTCGTCCTGTGCTCTGTGCCCTCTCAACTACAACAGCATCTCTACGTGATCTATCCCTAGTAAAAAGGTGACCCTTGCAACGCACTAGAATGTATAAGCTGCATACCCAAACACCAAAAATTACCAAAAACGAAATATCCTCCATCTCTAGTCTGACATGGGTAATCAAATTTGCATATATCACAAGGGACTATTAAAAGTACAGCTGTCTTCTACCGCAGAGGCACGGCCACTTCTTCTTCTTCTTCTTTCTGTTTTTTCTTTTCAAATACCACATAGCTGCTCTCAAACATTCAGTAAACTCCCCTCATCAAAGCTGCTGTATAAAGTTCCACTGGATAATAAAAGCGTATTTTAGGATCAAGATAAAGCTCAGAGGCTGCATGTGTGTCGATGGAATAAGAAAAAGGGCAGGGTGGGAATGTGGTTGGTACACTTTCTGCCTCCTCCGCCGATCAGGGCATCCTCCCAGCTTTCTCCGTCAGAATGCACATGATGGAGAGGAGAGTGCTGCAGTTTTTTTTTTTCCACCCCTCCTTCTCTCCCTCTTCTCTTTCTGCCCCGCCACCCCCCACCCCCCCCCCTTTTTTTTTCTCAAACGGCAGCTCTTCATGTCAGCTCTATGTCTTCCTCCTCTAAAGGTATGACTTGTGTTTGTGTGGGAATGTGCGTGCATGTGTGCGTGCCCCGCTTCCACTCCTCCCCCCCCCCCCTCACTCTGGCACTCAACCCGCCCGCCACCACCCCTCCTCCCCCCACTCATAGAAGCTGATTCAGCGAGTCAGGCGTGCACCCGGCACACACGATGGCTGCAGCAGCTGGAGCGCTCTCTAGGTCATTATGGCTCTCTTCACTACAGGAAGAGGAGGAGAGGAGGGACAGAGAGGAGGAGCAGCTCAGATAAGAAACTGATCTGACAGGTAATAAATGCTCTTCCTTCGCTTTTGGACGGAGTTTACCCCTGATGGCCCTTGATGTCCCCCATCCTGTCTCTTTCCTCTCTCTTCGTCGGATGCGATCAGTTATTAACCGCATGGTTTGCCTGTGAGTCGCGTAGTCGAAAGGGGGAGTGGACTGTACTGTTCTGCAGCAGCAGCAGCAGCAGCAGTAGCAGCAGCAGCAGCAGCAGCAGCAGCAGCGCTGGGACAGAACTTAACCAGAGAACACCTTTGGGCTTTTTTTCTTTCCTTTCTCTTGTTCCTCTTGTCTTAGAAGAAGGGAAGAAATCAAGGCTTTTTAAAAAATAAAAAAAAGTATGGAGAGGAAGAGGATGCAGGAAGATGTGAAACAGGGAAAGGGGAGGCTGGGGAGTTGCTATGGTCCACATGGATTTTAGCCCTGTTTTTTTTTTTTTGCACTCTCCAATCTATCTCTCTCATCTTGTTCTTTCTCCCTCCCTCCCTCTCTTGTCTTGCTCTTTCTCCCTCTCCCTCTCTCGTGTTCCTGGCACTGGCCGGACATGCTGCAGCAGCAGAGCTCTTTGGCTCATTAGACTTCATGGTTGCAGCCCTGCCGCTATCTAATGACGGACTCGTTAACTCAGACCTGCACTGGTGTGGAGAAGACATTCCCTCATCCATGTTTCGCCTCCTGCGCCCGACAACCTTCCAAGATGTTTTTGTCACCATGACGAAAGGATACTATAATTACTAGGACTTTTTGATGCGTAATTTTTGTCTTTTTTTTTTTTTTTTCTAAATATCTTTTTGGTTCTTTCTAGACCAGACCAATTGTTAATTAAACAGGGGTGGTCACTGCCATTCTTAATTGACGGGAGGTAAGTTTGAGGACACGTCGCACTTTTGAGACCAAGGTTGGCCGACTGGGTGGAAGGATGGAACGTGGCGACCAGAGGGATGACGAAGCATCAGAATAATGAACAGCGGGCAGGTCATGAGTTCTGAACAGGAGGAAAAGCGGATTGACAGCACACAGCTGTGAGAAGTGTATTAACACAGATGTGGGTGGGTGGGTGGGGGGGTGAAGAAGGGCGGGAGGGGACGTTGGGTAGCAATGGCTGGCTGAGTAGATGTGTGTCACTGGCTGAACCCTCAGCACTTAGGGTAGTAGCCCAGTTTCTTCTCTCTCTCGCTCTCTCTCTCTCTCTCTCTCTGTAACGAACTGCCATAGGCTAGGCAGGGCATGCAGGGCACACAGTACTGCAGTGCTATCGCCCAAACCAGAACAGACACAACAACCATCGGGGTAATTCGCCGGTTCACGTTCCCCAACCTCCGTCCCGCTGAGTGTAGGAAGGAATTTCAACCCCCCTCTCTCCTATTTGCTCACCCTCTCGGGGAGCTGTGACATTTCCTAAACAGGACGTCACACCTTTAGGACCGGGCTCATCCACCTGCCCAACCCTATCTTTGAGCCGAGAACAACTGTCACCTCCAGTTACACCTTCTCTCATTACTATTCCAAACCCTTCCACTGCAAAGAACATTGCACCACTTTTTTTCCCCCCAGTTCTCAGCCACCCAGTCTCCAAACTCGACCCTAAGCTGGTCTACCGTAATCCATTTGTCGTTTTACACCCACTGCTCGAGCATTCAGCCTGCTGACTAGCTTAGCATGGTTAGAGGCAGAGTTGACTTGTGGAATGTGCTGGTCTGGGGCAAAGATTCATTAGAGACTTGCTGAACAATTCTCGCCACCACGCAAATGATTATTGATCCGTTCCACCCCCTCTGCGATAGAACAGCTGTTTTGTTTTTTTTCCTGTAAACACTGACGAGTGAGGATTGATCAAAGGAAAACGCGAGTGAAGAAAATAAAACCATAAAACTGTGATCTATGAGTAGGGAGAGAGAGAGAGAGAGAGAGAGAGAGAAAAAAGAGGAGGGAGAGAAATGTGGTGGTGGGCAGGTGGGGGGGTGTGACCAGGACCAATCCACAAGTGCTGAGTGGGCATTAGCGCCTTCATGTGACCTATGGCCTGCCTCTGTGCCTAAAGCCCAAATCCTGCTCACAATAGCTTCCTGTTCAACTTGGATCACCCGCATTTTCAAACATCAGCAAGCGCTCTAGTTGCCACCGGGGACGTTGCTGACACGAGAGAGACAAGAGACCGGCGAGAGAGAGCGAGAGAGAGAGAGAGAGAGAGAGAGAGAGAGAGAGAGAGAGGGGTCCACACTGGCACAAGTGAGAGGAAGGAAAGGAGAAAGGTTAGAGAAAGTGGGGGGTGAAATAAGAGAACGAAATGATGGTGAGGAAGACATACTGAAAGAGAAGTGGGCGGAGAGAAGTGAAAATGTTTAGTGTGTCAGCGGGGCCATTCAGCTTATAGGTGCACCCTTGCTCCCAGGACACGGCAAATGATCGTCATACAAGGCTGGGGGCACATTACAACACAGACTTTTTTTTTTTTTTTAAATATATCAAGGAGGAAACTCTTCTCTTCTGTGCTGCTGTTTTTGTCCAAACCCCTAATCTACCTTCTCAACAATTTTTCCTGGGAAGAAAAAAAAAAAAGAGACCACCTTCTAACTGTCATAAAAAGAGGGAGCTGTATTCCTCCCCCCTGCGCCTCCTGGTTTCTTCCAGTTGCCTGGAGGACAGCAGGGGTCACTGGGACAGTCGACTATGGTATGGACTGCAAAACTTCTGTTATGTTCAGGGGCGGGGGGACTTGCTGTTCAGCCTTACATGGAAACCAAAGGAAAGCCTTGAGTGTTGAACTGAATTTACACTCAAAGTCACCTTACAGTGCAGACTACCATACTTGGGAGAGAGAGAACGGTGAGGAAAAATATTCTGCTCTTAACTTCACTTCCTGACCTTGGAAAAAGGTGAGAAAATTTCCTACCTAAGATTACCTCCTTGGTGCACATACTTCTTTATGTACCCATATGAACATATGATAACTATGGAATGTAAAGAAGTATGTATTCTTGGTGAGGTGCGAATCCTCGTTCTGGGAAAAATCCTTTTTGGCGCAGCATTGTCTCAGGGTATGTGTGTGCTTTGTGGATTGTTAATATGTCTGTGATCATGGTGAAGAGGGAAAAAAAAAAAAAGGCAAGCAAAGTAAAAGTGAGAGAGAGAGAGAGAGAGAGAGAGAGGGGAAAAGAGAGAATGAATGTGAGCGGTAAGGCTCATACATTAGCTATACTGTCTCTGGGCAGTCTCACTGCAGCAATAATCGCTGTAGGGAACATACTGCTTTCTGAAACTGGCTGACTTGGCCAATAAAAAATCTCCCATCCAAGATACGGCAACAATTCATTGGACAATTACGTAAGTTAGCATTAAATAATGGTGATCATGTTTTAGGCTTGCTCTGCTGCGTTAGCCATTCGCGCCAACTATGGCCAGTTTCCTTGTGACACCGCCATATGAACAGGGCCTTCTTTCATTATTGGGTGATTTTGCTGCATTACAGCCCTTGAAATTCAGCCAGCTGCAACTTAGCACCAACTTCAGCGAGAAGCAAAAGGTATGCTGGAGCTTTTCCTGATCATTAATGCGATAATCTTTTCCAGTGCTTCTACACGGGGGCAAAGAAAGCAAGGTGAATTGGACCAAACCATTGTTGCTGGCGGCTTTTTTTTTTTTTTTTTTTTTAAAGATTGCAACTGAAAGAGCAGCAAGATGTTGCTGAGGAGGCAGAACGAGGCTGCTGCCGCTGCCACAACCTGGCTTTACTAGTGCCGTATCATACAGCTTCCGTGTTAACAATCTTGTGTGTTTAACTATGACGGCCTTCTCTTTATGCTACTGCGCTTATCCACACTCCCGCCCCACATCAACCCGGCTGCCCCGCGCTCCCCTCCCTTTCTCCGATTCCTGCTCTCATTGTTCACGTTTGCTATGCTTGCCAAATGCTTTGCTGGGCCGCATGGCAGCCAGATTAGACCATCAAAAAGTGACAATGCAGGATCAGGGTCAACTCTGGCCTGTCAGCTGATTCCAATTGTCAACTGCTTCAAACAAATAAAGGCAACAGAATATGGACAGAGGCGCAGGGAGAAATGAAGCGAGGGGGGAGCAGTTTGCATGGTGAGCTATTCATATCTAGCACTTTCACCTATTCTGATCCCCTCTGTGGCGTGCGCCCGGATCATATACAAGGCCTACACTATTTTAGCACAGGTTTACTTCTCTTTATACCCGTCCTCTGCTAAAGGCAACTCTTCACACTGTATTTTAGCTGCCGCTTGAAAAGGCGAATTTAAGGAAACAATGAAACATTATTGAACGTAAATTTACAATAGTCGTCTCTCTGTGGCTGTAGTAAACGTTGATAAGGCTTAGCTATAAAATCAGAAACCAAAACATATAGTATAAAATCTTCTAAACATTTACCCACAATGGAGAAATGACAAATTGTGTGTATGTCACTGCAGTACAGCTCAATGACATACTCTGAATTAATTAGTAAGTGTAGGGCTGACTTACTCTATTTTATAGGAATAAAATTAAAATCTAAGCTGAGAAGACAGGACTCTAATTATTTTATGTTAAATCATAAAGTCATAAGTCCCTTTCCCACATTGCTTATTTTGCTTTTAATGAAGTTGTGTTTCATGCATGAAGAAACGCCCAAAATGTAATGCCAAATTTTCTGAAGGGAAGACTTTAAGTTTAATATTAACAGCGGCTAAATTAAATCAAATCAATTTATAGTAAAGCAAGTGGAAATCTAGTAAAACTAGCCAAGAGAAAGTGTAAAAATATACATATATATAAATAAATATAAGAGACACATCGGAGCCTGTCCGCCTTTTCAGACTTCCTCCAGTTTCACTCTGTCTCGCTTTCTTTTCTGTCAAGACATCAGAGTGCGTGTAGGTTTGTGTGGCTTGCGCTGCATGTTTTACCCGGGCCCTCAATAGCAATGCCCTGCTGTCTGAGTGACAAACACAGCAGATGCTGACATTATCAAATGCTAAGTGCCTGTCGTCCCCCCGTGCTTTTGCCCTGTTATGGCCCTTAGACGAGGTGAGCAGCCTGGCCACCTGACTCTGAGCGACTCTGTGTGTAAGTGAGCAAGCATGAATGTGCATGTGTATGTTACAAATAGAACCTGCCTCTGGTGTGCCATATCAAGCTGGCCCTATGTTGACCTCAATCCTGTCTACAAGCAGTGCTGTATATCCCTCAGCTGTTGTCGGCCACTCTGAGAACCTAATTCGTGCCTTGGCAGAAAAAGCCAATAATTGTAGCAGCTGACTTTGTGTCATAGTGCCCTTAAAAAATAGCGTCCAAGGAACATTTACTATGATTACGGGCTAAATGGTGATTTAACTGTAACATAATGCAAATACTGAGCAATGAAAAAAAATACTGCAGCAGTGAGAATTAAAATGAAAATAAACCTAAGCATTGCTAGAATATGGAAAATGTTTGATGCCGTGCGGTAATCGTAGAAACACATACACAAGAGCATAATCAAAGTTCTTTATGTATGTGCTCATATTATAATTTTGTATTAGCACTACTGTAGAGGCCTGAAAGAGACATGAAACAGTCAGCCCTGAGTCCGTGTTCAAACAGTACCCTCTACACCGTATATCAGTCCTTAGGACTTAAATGACTGGTTTAAATTAATGTTGTGCCTTGACACCCCTGAGTGGTGCTGTATGAGTATGAGTGAGAGGGCTTGTGTATGTAGTTATGTCTCTGCATTTGTCTGTCGGCCGTCTCGGTGACCGGAGCGCCGGCGTGTTTGCAGCAGGGCCCATCTGTCAGACCCTGTAATTGCTTCATGACTCCGGGACATTTGACTCAAGTGCACTGCCAGAGATTATTATTATCCTTTTCTCAGGGAACAATTTTTCTCACTCTCTGAACGGGGGCAAGCATAAAACTTAAAAAGATAGCGAGGAGGATAAATAGACTGCCTGGGAGGCAGCAAAGGAGAAAGTTAGGTAAGGCTGATCAACTGTATCTGTGTGTTATTGGTGTGCTGCTAAATGGGGTGCAGTGTGTTAAATGTGTGTCATGGCAAGGGAAAAAGCAGGGGAGAGAAAAAGACAGCGCTGGCTATTTTAACCGGTGTATGGACACATTTCAAGTTTTTTTTAAAAAGGTGTTCGATGCTACATTCCCAGTGTTGGATACTGGAACAGCCTCTGGAGCCGGTTCAATTCACATCAACACCTCTCTCTGAAACAGTGATTCCACAATGCTTTGCTAAAGCTGGTAAAATGGAACCAAATCACCTCTTGAATGGATTTGGTCCCCTTCAACCAGCTGTAGCTATGCTTTGATGACTACAGGAGCCCCTTTTGATGTGACGCCTTCAATCACTGTAACAACAGCAGGCCACCTCTTGACGATGACTGGCTTACGACTTTCCCTCTAACAGCGACAACAACATCTGGAGTGTTCAGTGATTGTCATGTGCGCTGCTACACCTGTCTTGATTCTTGACTAATAAAGAAACCATCCCAGCTTCAAAACTCTTGTATGGTCCCCTTTCCTGACTGAGTGTTGCCTCTTTGCCTGCAGCGGGATTGATATTCTGACCAGACTATCAGCAGCTGTTTCAAAAATAGCAGGGGGTAGACGTGCAGCGCGCGCTATTTCAGAAATACAGCACTCACATGTCTGTGCGAGAATGTACGGCTGTCTCGCTGAGACACTTTCTGAACCGACTGTCACCGTTGCTCTGTGGGTGGGAATCGGCGAACGAAAAGGGAAAATACAGGAGGCAGTTAATTCAACTCGGCAGGAGTGCGATGGTTTTGTAAAGAGTTAAAAACAAAATCGACAAAGAGGCCGCAAGAATCCAATAGGGGCAAAATGTAGTTGTTTAGACAATATACAGTAAATACAAACACGCGCAGGCAACTTCGGCCTTTTTCCCCCCCCTCGAGCCTCCTGCAATGATATTGGACAAGCTGGTGGTAGATGAGAGCCAGGTGCTTCAGAGGACAGAAAGCTGAACGCACAAATCACAGGAGCAGACACCTCCAAACAGTTACAGTCTCATGTGTTCACCTGCCGTGGCTGCGGAACAAGCAGGCAGATCAAACTAAACTCCCTTCACACGATATAACCTTCCCTCCTCCTTTTTTTTCCCTCCCTGCTCTCTCTACTCCTAATTTGGCACTTGACGCTGTGTCAAACCGATATCTCTTTACACGCAGAACGTATACAACAACCCTCCTGAAAACACTTGTACTGCATCTGATCTTAAAGTTGTAATGTGTCTAATTACTCCAAAAATCTATTTATGGATGTGGGAATAGCAGATTGACGTCGATTATTAATTTGAACCTGAAGAGGTCTATTGGGAGCTACTGGACCAATAACCATTAAATCAATTTGCGCAGTATAAGAAGCTGTAGTTTACTCATTCACAGCGGACTGACACAAATGACCTTGTAGGAAACGTGCTATAGAGATTGAAAACCTCACATTCAATCAGTGAAGAACATCCACAACATTTGACCCACGTCAAGTATTCATTGTCTCCATGGGTCCAAAATATTATTTTCTATTTCACTGCGATCCTTATTACAATGCTGCCATTATGGCCCTGTCCATTAGCACCGACATGATACTGGGAATACGGCGCATTTCAGAGCACAGCGTGAATGCTTGCAGAGCCCTCCGTCTCCTCAGGTGAGGCAATTACCATATGGGGCTTGCCTGTATGTCGCCATATTAAAATAAAGCCGAGAGCTACGCGGGAGAGGGAGTGGGGCAAATATTAGAGGGAGGTGACACGTAAAAGGGTACAGGCGGCCGCCGCAGGGCTTGTTTAGAGCCCGTTTATGAGTCATGCGCTATTAATCGCATTGTTTACAGTATTGTAGCAGCTACTGGCTTCCAGCAGCCCGAGGGAGAGACACAGAGATGAGCCAGGCTCCGCTCGCAGGCCGGGGCTGGGGTAAACACACGGGGAGAACACGCAGTGTGGATGCCCGAGAAAATCCCCCCCCACCCACCTCCGAAACGCTGCTGGTTACCCCAGCACTTCTCATTTTACTAGCAATTGTAAAAGTTAACAACTAGGTTTAATTTATGGGGGGAACGCCTATACACTCCGCGGTGGTGTATATGTGAGTAATGAACGAGGTAAAATATAGTAAAACACCCCAGTTCCTGACGCTCTCCTGCTGGTAGTAGACTTGATTTGTCTCGGTATTTGTGACTCCAAGTTGAAAGATTCATCTGTCACCCACAGGGTTCTTCCTATGTGTCTTCCTCAATCTTATTTCCACTGCTGGAAGACCCACCCACGCTTTTAAAACACCCAGGCACATAATACACACACACACACATGCGCCAGGGACTCGGAAGAATTCTCTGCTTGTTGGTGACTCAATCACTTAGTGAAACACAAAGAGGGAGTATGTTGATTTTCTTTCCAATGAGAAATAACATCTTAGACTGTTAATGTAAACCAGAACATTCGGCGCAGATACACAATCTATGCACAAGGAAAACAGTGGAAACGATTTTAAAAGTTACCATCAGGAAGCAATAATAACATCAAGTTCTTTTATTGGATCGGCTTCATGCGATATCCTTTATCCGAGGGCCGTCTGATTAGCTTCAGACTCCCGAGCACTTTTATCGACGGTCATCAAGGGTGCTTTTTTAGAAATATGATTCTATGTTAGGAATTCCTCCAAGCACTGGACTGAAACAACTGCCTCTCCACTAAAAACAGGCCGCACGAGGTGCTTTCAACGTCAACCCGGGGAGAGATTTTCGAGAGCTTTAGGACTTGCGGACCGTCTCCCCAATATTGCAGGAGCTCGAGCGTGAAATAAAAGTAAATGGGCAGAGCGGAGCAGGCGACATATATCTTCGTTTCTCTGAAGGCGAAGGGACAGAGCGTGGACCGGAGCAAGCAATACGCGCACAACACTGATACAGAAAATACCGTGCTTCAGCACTTTTTGACGTTAAATCAATGAGTCACACGGCGGACCAGTTTTCTACTGTACATTATGAACCCTACACACATTACGCTCCCATCGGTTTTAAATATTTAGATTTGCTCAAACTCCGCCGTCCTGTGACCTTTCCTAAACACGTTTACTGTGATTCATTAAAGTTTAAAAAGCTGCGCAATAAAAAGACAACACGGTAGCCTTGTAATATTTGTTTCCCCTCTCGGATTACAAAGACCAGCTGGGAACGCTGACCATATGGCCGATTTGTCATTTTTATGTCTTTCAGTTATTTGTTCGGTACAAGTACAAAAAGATTAGAGACAAGTATCTGTAGGATTAAATGTAATAACAGAATTTCTAGCTCCTGGATCTTTTTTAATATAAATAAATGATGTACCGGTACACATTATTGTATACTTCCTTTTATTACATTTAAATTATGTTGAATAGTTGTTGTTGTTAGTATAACCACTAATTACTTATTTTATGTAATCTGTAGAAGTTTTAAATAATTACTGTTAAGACAATCATTTTAAAACATTAGCTCTTTAGAAAGAAATAAACATCTGACCCAGGACTCTAGCATACTAAAATCTGTTTGATATGAGAATATACAAAAACCTCACAGCCGACTGATTTAAGCCAATCTGCAAATCAACTGATCAACATACCCCACAGTAAACAGGAACGGACTTTGGATAAACTATTCTGCTCTGTACCAGAGGTGGAGGCCCGGGTCTATCCAGGCTTGCATCAGGTGACAGGTGTTCCACAGCCCCCTGACCTCAATTCCATTTGTCCCAATGCCAAAAGGAATAAATGCCAGAGAAGGGGGAATGACATTTAGCCCGGGATAACCGCGCTCGCACGCAAAAACACGCACGTACACAGCCAGAGCACTCAGCACGGGAAGCAGCTGTTAACTTTTCCAGAAACACTGGGCCCATGCAACATCGATAGCCATCACATTTCAGAGACCCTGGACGGTCAACCCGATACAGACAGTCATCTCTCCGAGCCATCTTTAATATGCACATGGTTGATAGAGACGAGAATAAAACAGCCAAAGAGTGGAACAGCGACCTGCTGGCCAGAAATAGCAATGGCCAAGGACAAGATGAACTGCGCCACCGCTGCTGCTGCTGCTGCTGCTGCACAGGCCAGCCTCTGCTCACAACACACAGTGACGGACTAGCGTAACAGTAAAAAGGAAACAACAAATTAACTTTAAAAGCTATTAGTTGTTAAAAAGAGAACGAAAAAGAAATCTGTTTGGGAAGATGGATGTGTCCTACAGGCCTGCTCGAAAACTGAATATGTCTACAGTGAAACAGAGGAATTAGACTTTAGTTTTAATAATACCTTTAAATTTAAGTGGAATCTGTAGAAGAAATGTCTGCATCAAATGGTCAATTCAATTTAGATATTTGATCGATACGGACGACGCCGAGGATATAAATCATGATTGATCTTTACAACAAAACAACAATTTGTAAGCTAAACACACATTTTTAAACTCGGCCTTAATAGGGTTTCTGCCAGTTAATCAAAATGTTGTATTTGCTTAAGTGACTGTGCCTAGACCGTCCCCTAGATTAAGTATGTATATGGTGAGCCCACATCTTTCATTCCAAGGGAGGATGATTAAGTAACAGATTAGTGATTCTGTTACGGCCTCTGTACTCTGGCAGCTACGAAGCAAAACATAGACTCCACCGGTTGTAGCTGTGACGGAAATATTTTAAAGCGTTTGACGCAGCTTGAACTGTGGCGCTTGGAAATGTTTTAGATGCGCTTAGCTGAGTGATCAGTATCAAAGAATATAAGTAAAAGCTATGATATGATTAAATGCTCCTGGCTAAGTATACTTTCCTTTAGTCCTGTGTTCTTGTTTTTTTTTTTTTTTTTATTATTTCTTGATATGATTCAATTGCAACAAAGACAGCAACGTATTTCTGCAGAATACTTTCTCCTGTTCTTCTTCTGCCTTTCTGATAATGGTTTGATCACATGCAGGAAAGGGAAATAATATTTCTCAAAGGTATCTTCTAATAACACACAATTAAATAAAGGAAAATGCATCCTCAAAATAAATTAGGTTAAGATAATATCATCTGCAGAGAAGAAACAAATACATCTTAACATTAGGTGCCAGGTACTAGATGAGAATGATTCAGTGCAACGTCAAAAAACAAAACAAATTGAACAATCAAATTTTATAAAGTTGTCAAGTGTGTCTGCTTAATAGATTTAGTGAGACTTTTAAGTAAGAAAAGTGTTGCTTTGGGAAACTTTTGTATTGCGGCTCCGTCACCGTGGACTGCAGTTTGAGTCAGAAAATTATTTCTGACACACCGCCTGTGTCTTGAACTGCTGCACTTAGAGATGTCAGACACCATTTAATGAGTTTTCTTAAACCGTTTACAGAAAAGCTGAAATTCTGTCCTCTGCCTTCAATGCACACATTGCATTTTCTATGTCTGTTCTACACGGGGTAGCTCCTACTGCAGCCATCTTTGAGAAGTGTAAGATACCTAGTAGTGACTGCTGACGATATGATATTAAATTTTATTATTTCTGTGCATGGTAACACTTTTTGTTACTGTTACTTATGAGACAGGGCTTTAAATGCAAAATATCAAGACTGAATCAGAAGCCACTGAAGAAACAATTACTTTTCCTCCCCTACTCATTCTCCATGAATATTGTCAAATTGTTTGACACACAGGAGATGTGCACAAGGAGTTTGAAGTAAATTTAAGGATTCGACGCGTACCTAAACTTGGCTTTGCCGCATTCAGCAGACATTGAGCCTCCCCAGATCCCACTTAAATGCCCATATTCCTCGCACACGCGCGATCGGTGTGACAGCTCGCAGCGACAGGGAAGTGTCACATACCTGGGGTTTCCTCGCAGGGCAGCATGATGCAAGGCATTGAACCCGTTATTATTGGTGATGGTGACGTCAGCGCCGGCCTCCAGCAGCACTGACAGCATGTCATCCCTCTTCTTGCTAATGGCATCGTGCAGAGGTGTGTCCCCCTCTGAATCCTGAAGGAAAAACCGTGCGCTAGTTACTAGTCCTTAACTACTCTGATTCAAAATGTGTACATGATGACAGCCCAGCTATCACATCATGCTTTCCAAACTATGTAATTTACAAACAATGCACAAAGCACACCGTCAAGCTTTGACAGTGTTGTTGTATACAAATATATATATATATATATATTTGTTTCTGTATTGCTTCTGTAAGATGTCAGAAGCCATCCTATGAAGCATTTCTCAGCAAGTAAATAAGTCAAAGTGTCAGATACCTGGAGGCTGGGGTGGCAGCCAAAGTCCAACAGGGTTTTAACCACTTGTAGATGGCCTTTGTTGACGGCTATGTGTAATGGAGTCTGCCTTCGCTTGTTCCTGGCGTTTAAGTCAGCACCACCCCTCTGCAGCACCTCAATGACAGAGCCCTCATCACCAAAGGCTGCGTGGTGCACTGCCCGGTCTCCGTCTTTGTCCTGAGTACAGTGACACACATGAATAATGACTCAGCGTTAAGCCCATGATTGGATTTTCACCTTTTGCGATACTGCCTGAAATACCGTATAACAGATTAAGATACACTTGTGATAAGGACACAGATGAGAGATCATGATTTTTTTTTTTTTTTTTTTATTAATTACACCAACCTCAGCCTCCAAGTCCACACTGTGTTTCAGCAGCAGCTTCAGGACATCCACGTGACCGTTCTGACTGGCTGCCTGCATAGCGGTGTGTCCAGCACACTGCCCGTTCACCTGCAAACACATCAAGAGCCGGTGAGAATATGCGAATCTGAATCTGTCGAATTCATAGTTGGGAGATAAGAAGGTGGCGAGGGTGTGTTTAAGCATTTGTATGAGTAGATATGCATGCACGGCTGTGTGTGCATGTTTCATCACCAACTGCAGCACTGCAAAAACTCGGGAGCATAAATATTAATGTGGACCCCTTTGGGAGTCTCGAGACGTCTCTTGTCCTGGCAGCCAGATCACTTGGCCGGGCTCAGTGTGCTCAGCTTTAAGCAAATAATTCCACTGAAAGGCAATAGGGCATCTGGCCAGCCCTCGCCAATGACACACACACACTTATTCACTCCCTCGCTGGGAGTGAAGACAGTGTTGCAGACTTGACGTAACCGCTTCTCATAACCCATACTAGGCACAGATTTCTTTCCTGTGGAAAATGGGTGTTTTCCCCGTTCTGTAGCCTGTGTCAGAACAAAATCTACAACCATCTGGGATTTGTAGCTATCCACTTGATTCTGAGAGTGACTCTGGGTCTGTGCTGCAGTGCACACCAGTGCTCCTCGGTGCCTCCTCTGGGCTCAGCCTTAATGCTTTTCAGATTGAGAGAGGTGCAGGGATGGGAGGATCTTAGAGACCTTCCCTGGGAGACTCTCCCCCTCTTCAATATACTGAGAGAACAGCAGAGCACAGCCGGGGGTATTGGAGCTCCGATTATAAACGTACTCAAATCTTCAGGATATATTTATTTGTAAAATCATCTAGACATCCTGCAGGTGCTTGTATCTTTGGAGCACTTACATCCACATCAGGTCTCTTAAGAATGTCCTCCACTTTGGTCAGGTCTCCATTGGCTGCAGCCTTGACCAGCTCCTCATTGATGTCTCCGGACTCCTGTGTCTCAAACAGCTTCTTCAGCAACTGAGACAGACGCTCTGACCAAACAAGGGGAAAACATCAGAGATTGATTGCGCAGGGAGTAGGGAGAATAAAGAACTAAAAAGACAGCAGAACATGTTCACACATACCTCCAGAGGCATTGCTGACAGCAGAGCCGGAGGGGGCAATCTTGGTGACAGCCGCAGGATTGTACGTCCAAGACGTCCCGCAAACCTCAACCTTCAGGTCACTGTCAGAGTAGATCTGCTGCACACGGCCCACCTTGCCCAGGGTCTGTTTAGAAATGTTGCGACAAACTCATTAGTATATGGAGGATAGTTGTCTCAGGGCTATGTGCTGTGTAACAGAGTCTGTAAGCGGCAGAGGACAGATGGATAAAGATTGTGAGAAAGAGCTGCAAAAGTAGAGGTGGGAAAGGATAAAGTGGAGGAAATACCGACTAAACAAAGCAATTGTCCCGCACGGAGCAGAAACTAAGCTCATTGCAAAAATAAAAAACACCGACGGGAAAAAAGCAACATATTTTCGATTCTACCTCTGTTCTCATTACTCACTTGCACAAGAAGGAAGATGGATATAAAATAAAGAGACCCTTCGAGGTGCTAGACTATTCCTCATCTATACAGGCAATATAGAGAGGACAGAGCATAATGCTATCCAATTTTGAATTATAGCATCTCGATCCCGGCTATATGGGAAAGAGGCACGTCGAGTCTGTCGAGTCGGGTCTGGGCCTGTCCTGGAGGATGTCATCAATAACAGGGACTGCAGCAGCGTGCGGCAAACAGCCGCGGTTAGTGATCAAAACGACAACCCATCTCAGGGTTTTAAGGCTCATTAGGTGTTGAGGGGGCCCAGTTTGGCAGGGACAAGTGGGATGCTGGAGTAGACTGACATTACGTAACCTGCAGCGTGCTGGGCAGCAGCAAACCTCATACTATCGGAAGAATAAAGTTGAGACTGAAAAAACGGATTTAAAAAAGATTCAGCAGAACAGCCAGACTGATGTGATGAGAGTAATCTTGACACTGCGTGTTATAATTGAAGTAAAATCTTGTAATCATTTTTGTCAAACATCTTTATAGCTACAGTCTAGAATTAGACGATGTACTTGCTAAGGAACTAAAATGATTCCACATCAATTTTCAGAAAAGCATTCATCAGAAAACTGCTGGGTTATTGAAACAGTGCTGCAGAACATTCATATTTATGTCAGCATATAATTGACTGACATTCACATTCATAAGGCTGATTGTGAGCTCGGTCAATTCACACAAATTAGCGCGAACATCTATTAAACTCTTACGGGCAGCATCGCCTCGGCCCACTCTCCGTGGCCTCTTTGTAGCAGCTTGATCCGGTCGATGTCGTAACAGATCTGGACCAGGTCCCCCACTAGGAACTGAGAGCTGCCTCCCTCTGCACCGGCTGCAACCTCGCCGCTGCGCACTACGTTGGCCTTTGTCAGCACTGCTGGATTGAATGTCCACCTGAGGATGCACAAACGAAAGCATTCAAGCAACACAGACTAACTCGCTTAGATTTATAAAACGTAATAGCGCACTAAGTTTGCAATTTGAGCAAGCTGCAATTTTACTACTTGAGAGAGTCTTTCCTCAAGTGTTACAAACCTCAATTACATCTTACAGTGAAGATGCCCTAACAAGTGTTTTGCAAGTTCTGACTCACCTAAGTTGAGAAGGGGTTACATAAAACTTTTTATCAAATGTAAAAAAATATGTAAGATGTTTCAGCAGTCCGTTCAAGTGGCAGCCAACACATCTGAGCCAGTCTATAAAGAAACTCACCTGTTCCCACTGGGGTACTGAACCACAATGTCGTGATCTTCATCTATGCCGCACACTGTGCCGGTGGTGGTGAGGGTCTCAAACATCCCATCAGTCCACCCCCCGTGGCCATGTTGGAGGGACTGAACAATCTCCAGATCCAGATCAATGTTGACCAGGTCTCCAATCTGGAGACCGCCAGGATTTCTGTTGCCGTTCTGCTCACCTGGGAGATAAAGGTAATGTTAGGTTCATCAATTATTTAATTGCATTAATAAAAGGTTGTTTTTTTTTTTGCACATCTAGATACAAGGTCTGCAAGTGACTTTAAACAGAAATGCAGAATGAAAAAACTGGAAAATGACATTTAAGATGAAGGATTACTGCACCGTGCTGCATTACTACATATCAAAATTGCTGCCATCTATAACGGTGACACTGTTGAACTTAATGAGATGCTTCTCCTGCAGTGTTGAATCCAGGGAGACAATTTATTCCTGGAATACATGGAACACTGTAGCTGCATGACCTGAGTCTATACCTGCTTTTAATAGCCAGGTGACTATGTAGTGCTGACATCTAGTGGCCAAACAGACTTAACTGCAAGCAAAACTCCCCTAATGCCCTTGAATTCACTGCACCAGAACGATAGGTGAGAGAATTGGTGCAATAATGACGATAGACACAGATCACAGGATTACTTACCTAAAACAGGACAGTGATCTCTGTAAAACGAGCCTCCTTTGGCATCCTGGACACATTTCAGATCCGACTGAGAGGAGAGGGGGAAAAAAAAAGATCGAAAGGGTTAGATAATTACCCAAGGTAATTCCATTAGCGGGGCATGATCATGAATAATGAATCTGGGAATTTACACACTTCAGCTGCAGTGGTACAATAGTTGCCTGGAATACCAACACTATCAGTGCCCTGAGGGTGAGGCAGGACAATGAAACACTATATTGCTACAGCGAGAAAGCATCATATCATTTGTGATGACTCAGATGTGCAGCGACTGTGGCAGAGTTAGAGGGCAGGGATGATCACAAGGCGGAGCAAACACTCCTCTGGACTGATGGAAAACTAAAGTCCTGACTACAACAAGTCTCAACAATTTAATAACTCATGTCTACCGTACTGTAAGCAGGCAGCAGGACACGTCTCATCTTATAGGACTTTGAGCGCAAAGCAAACATTACAAAACGGGAAAGGTGGTGGCCTCTCATGCTGCATTTGGAGCATGTACTCCACGGTCATCCCGTTTGTGTTCGTACGCAGGATTTGTCTCAATAAAAAGCAAAGCTAAAATAAAACAGTCAAGATGGGAGGTCTAATCCGTGATATACTTAATCCAGAGACAGATGCCATCTACCTTCCTTTTAATTTATTAGAATAACAAAGAACAAATCTGTTACGCAACTAAGAAACCCGATTGGTCACATTTGTAAAAAGACAAGGGCCGTCTCCACCAATGAAGACAATGCTTTTCATCTGGGTCGCGCGTGTCGCCGAGCCCCCCCACCCCAAACCCCCTTCTCTAAAGTTGACCTCCATGTTCGCTCTCTCCCCCTAAAAACGCAGAAAGAACAGATTGCCTTTATCATGCAGATACCTTCCCCTTCCAGCTGCCTGCACAATGGCGCCTTACTCATGCTGGCTGCGTGGCTCTCACAAAGGCCTGGCAGCAAAATAAAGAGCCTCAGCCCTACGGTCAAACACAAAAGCCGACCGACAGCTGATCTTTTGTGGGACTTTGTCTGTGTGAGTAAGTGAGGGTCAGACTAGAAGTTTGCTCACCATTCCCTCAAAGCCAACTCTGTACAGGTTCTTGGCCCCGTTGTCCCACAGCACGTAGGCAGCGCTGTGAGGGCTGGCCGCACTCCAGTCCTGGATCTCGGTCACCTGAGCGGGAGAAGGAGGCGGGATAAGATAAGAAAAGAAACGGACACAGGCAAACTGAAAGTGGGGTGTTTTGAGTTTTAATCCCAGTTATACAAAAAGGAAAGTTTCGGCATACTTGTATATGAAAATAAAAGTTTGAGCAAATATTGATTGCTTTCTCAGTGGAAGGTTTCAAAGCGGTGCTTTCATCTCCTTAAAACATTAAAGTAATAATGTATAATATAATACAGCAATGATTCATTGATCTCGGTCAGATGAAGGTTAAACTATGGAAGTACAAGCCCGGAGACAAATAAGCACCTACCTCTAAGACAAAATGAATGAAGTTGAACTTGAGTTTCTCTAGTTTAACGGCCCAGCGTCTACTTCTGATCACGTACAACCTCATACGTTACATTATTTTTTTTTACAGTTTTTGCTCTATGTACTGTTTGCTTCTAAGTTGGTGGAAGATTGCGTACGTGACAGATGAGAGCAAAAGCCACTGGCAAGTTCATATACGTCTAATCTGAGCACAATGTTCTGTCACTTCAAGGAATATGTCTAATTCCCTAAATACTGACAAACATTAGAAGCGGGACAAATCATGAACAAATCTGATTAGGTTTTGGCTCATGGGATCACAATTAGATTTTGTTACTGTGTTCCCATAATTATGTTTTTACAGTCAATACTAAAAGCTTTATTGTTTTCACTGTGTTAGGTACACTTTTGTAATCTCCAAGGACGGTTTAATTGAAAATGTTCAACTATATCTATTTGCTTGTAGAACACAAAGCAAGACAACCGCAAGCCTGGTTCAGGCTAAACGCAAAAAGAGCAGGCGGGGAAACACTTTTTATCCAAACAAGAAACTTTTGGAGGACTCATCATCCATGTTGACACGATCGGACATAGTTCTCTTGTTATACTTGCAGTCAATTTTAAATGCCTAGATTATGAATCATCACGCAGTTACATGAAGGAGTCATCTGACTGGCCTGATGTTGCAGGTGTTGCACTGTTAATGTATTGTCTGCTGCGCATTAAAATTTGACAAACAGGCTCCACGTAATGAGCAAACCACCACTATAAACTCTGACAAACTACCACAACATTATTACACATCCTTTCCACGAGTCAGTAGTTACTGTCGAGCATCATGAATAATGCTATACCTGACTAAGAACCAATTCACAAGCCAAGTACAATTACGTGTTACAAGCATAAATTAGCAACGAGCTATGAACAGTGGACTGCAAAATCAATTCAAATTTGGAAAACACATTTGGGATTTTAACGAGAGAATTCTCCCTCCATCATAAGCAGCCGCACTGCTTTCATAATAACGAGAAAGTGCCAAGAGAAGAGCTGTAGTGGAGTAAATTAATCCTTTAATTAAAAGTTGAGCCTTGAGTAAATACAGAAATCAAACTGTTAAATTATTTTCAGGCCCCTTCCGGAGCTAATTGATTAATGGGCCTTAGGAGGTAATATTCATGCAAACCTAACTGAACATCTAAGCTGCAGGACATGTAATAGTGGTTTTCTGGAGAGCGTATTGCTTACAGCATCATAAAACAGTAATGAGATATGCCATTAAATAACACAGCAAAATGAAGTCTTAAATTGCCTGGAGGGGCTCTTAAATTGAATACTCTGGGGTCTGGACCAGAGTCAAAATACAAGCACTTTACAGCACGGTTACAGTATAAATCTAAATAGATTGCGCTAAACAAATGCAGCCTCATCAGACACTGTATTACTTTCTAATGATGTATTTAAGCTTGAAATAACCTGCAGCAAGGAGGTCTGTTTATGGCCTCAGTGAAGATGAATAGGAATCAACAGCGTGAGACCAAGGACAAAAAGAGGTTTCAGTCACGTATTCTTTGAGCATGTGTCAAATGGCAACAACAAGCAGTACCACACATGTATTCAAATTAAGCTTGGAAGGACAGATTTCAGATTTTAAGAGACTATAAGTATTTGCAAATATCGCCTAATAATTCAGGAGCATAGTAACTTAAAGCACAGAACAAAGAGGCATACCTTGAATGGTTCTGCTTGTAAAGTCCTTTGTCTTTGCATTGCATATCCATGTCAATAACATGTTGAGTTAGGCAGTGCCCTTCCTGTTTTGAGTGAGGCTCCTTCACATTTTAATGAAATCATATCCTGGGATGCCCCGGGTAATTGTTCAGGTCAAAAGATCCTTGAGCCTCCTCTGGCTAGCTCACTAAGCAAGCCTTACCTTCAGACAATTATTTATTTTCCATTTAACTGCGCGGCCTTGCTGTTAACGTTAAAACTTGTCAATATTTTTCAACAAGAACCTTTAGTAACCTCGTTCATCTGTCCGAACACTCCTTGTGAAATGGGATTTTCTTTCTTTTTAATATCATTGATCTTTGTATCAAGTGCAGTTTACTTTTACTTAAGTCCTGGATATGTAGCCAACTCTTGAGTAGCTAAGGGCCAGAAACAGAATACTATTTAAAATAGAAAAGAAAAACTAAGAGTAGCAAATAAGCTTCACCCTATATGACAATTAAAGCAAGAAACATCTGCAAACACTGACCCAACTATGTGCGTAGGTATCCTAAATCCTTTTTGCTTTTCAAGATTAACAAGACAGCGCTAACAGGTTTTGGTTTCAGGAGTTAGAAAAAAAAAAAGAAATAGCTGACCTTTCCTCTCCTCCCGTTGCCTCCATCCTGGTCTTCCCATTGCCAGTCCACTCCTCTCACAACCCGTCCGCCAGTGAAGATCCCTCTGGCTGTGATTTTCTTTGATTTGCGACGTGACTCCAAAAGTACTCTACGTGGATAAATAAATTGAAAGAGACCATTATTTTTTATTTGGACCACGAGTTTATCACTATCAGACAGAGTATGGTGACTCCGTTTGGATGGATCAGTTCACTTTTATTCTGAGTGAATGGCAAACAGGCACTGCAGTGGAGGAGTCAGTGTCTGCGCCACAGTAACTGCTAAATTAAACATATTAGAAATCATCCTTTTGTAGGCACACCACTACATGTGTGCCTACTGTTTGTGGAGTCTTGGTGTATGTTATTTTATTCTGCAGAGGAAAAATGTCCTTAACCTCAAACAATTTTATATGTGAACCAAATAGTCTTTGCCGATTATTATAAATCTTTCACACAACTGATTTTAGATTCTAGCAAAACACATTAAACCAGAAACATCTGACTTCCTTCTTCCTTTAGGAGTGTCATGTCATGCAGTTAAATTCAGAATCACACCATGTCATTGAGAAGCCGGTGTCACGTCGTAACGTAACGAATAACAATAATTTTTGCAGCAGCACCGATTTTGCACCTAACTGACATTTCCTTCCCTTTTCACCTGTACCCAACAAGAACAAATGCAAATGTAAGGGAAGTGGTTAAGGAGTTAAACTTTGAAATCACTTCAGTTCTGAGAGCTGCAGTCAAAATTGCAGCATAGCTACAAGTCTAACCAATTAATATTTAATAACAGCAAAGAACGCATCCAGCTGAGTCCTTACCAGTCAATAACTACGTGAGCCCGGGTAGACACAGCAGCTGGACTTTGCAGGTCTAACCAATGCAAACAGCTTGAGGCCTCTAACCACTCCCTCCTCGGCAGTTAGTGAAAGAGTCTAATGTGGTGTAACAAAACACCCCACCAAGCTGTAGCAGCAGTCTGAGTTGGGGAGACATCCAGCACCCATTGTGCATTATGCAATGTCCGTCTCGGGGGAAATGAAGTCGAACTCAGTTGAAAAGGCTGCCAGCTGTTGGGCCATGTGTTCATTTACTAAAATATGGGGTTCAGATGAAACAGGACTGAAATGGATGAAGAAATATTTTCCAATTTATCCAAAACTAAAAGGACCTAAAATGAACATCACATGCAGCTACTCTTCTATGTGTAATCCTAAAAGTCCTCATTAAGGATTAATTTGTTGTGTAGAGAGAGCACTTGGTCTAATTACAATTATCTATTCTGAGGTTTTTCCAACTTGTGAAAGCTTCTACGCAGACCTCAGATGCCCTGACCGGGGAGAGTTTATAGTACTTCACAGTGTATTATCTGGTCGCTAAAACATCGTAGCTTTTAAAATCAAAATTAGCTTCCAGCAGCAAATAAAGAGCAAAAGAGAAAATAATGGGGTATCCACCGTGACAATGCCATTTGAATGACAGAATAACTTGAGGGAAATTATGATAAATAAAAACAATCTGAAGAACTTGAAGGGATTACTTTCGCATGCAAATACTTGGCTGTGCACATCTAGTGTTACTATTATAAGTATTATACAGTTAGTAATTTTTAAGGCAGCTGCAATACAGTATTTTTCTCTATTTATCACACTTATCAAGTTCAATGTTCCTAAATTCAAGACACACCAGTGGGATAAAGTTCCAGTAAGTGGTGAGTGTATGTGTGAAACATTTTAAAATGACAAACACAATTTACAACGGGACACTTTTCTTAAATACACTATATAAACGTAAAATACCGCATGAATATCATTTTTAAAAAAAGGTCTGACCGAATCTTAAAACGAGGGTGAGTTGTTGCCTGGCAACTGAAGGCTGGGAGCACAGAGAAAGAAGATTCTGTCTGCCCGAGAGGCAGGGCGCACAAAAGGGCTTCTCAAATGTCACACACTAACGTAAGACAACATAAAGTCAACCTAAGCGGACAACAGGGCCACGGCCACAGCGAAAGGCAAGAGACTACCTGCCCAGCTTGTGTACACTTCATCATTGGCAGCTCTTACTCGAGGCACAATAAGGGCAACTGTTGAGAGGTTAACTAACCTCTCACTGCCCGGGGTGGTGATCCTGTAGAACCGGTGTCTCAGGTGATGCTTGTCTCCGTGGTAACATGTTGTGCAGAGGTCGTAATTGGTGCACTCCGCGCATTTCCAGCGAATGCCAATGATGGGCTGCTGACGGCAGGTGTCACACATGGTTCCATCGTGCTTGATGCCTGACGGGAGGGGGGGGGGGGGACGCATCAGTCGGAGTTAATAACTCGGGATTGCATGTTGTGACAGCACGTTGCACGCTTGGTACACTATCAGAATAACTGGTCTACATTTTCATATCAACAATATGTGTCCAAAACATACACTTATTCTACATGATCTCAACTGCACACACAAGGAAACATGTTCATATCCTCCACCACTTTAAAAAAAAGTTACAGACGTGTTGATGTGAGCACGGTTGGCTGGCTGGCACTACAATAACAACAAAAACTGATGATTGCTATATTGACTTTTATTGCTATATGGTATGTCTGGGAGATTAACACAACCAGTGATGAAGTGGTCCTTCCACAAATTTGGTACATAGTGAGCAAAAGCTGTTTCACCCTGAATTTAGAATAACAAGCTGTGCTGACATATTCTTTGTGCTTATCTTGTATACCTCATACTTGTTCATACAGGATGTATTTACATACTTATCTTTTTTTTATATACCAGTAAAGATAAGTCACTCAGACGTAGGCTGCATTCAACACACAATTATAACTTAGCTACAAATAAATTGCGGTTTCCGAGAACTTTGTAAACAGAAAGCTTCAGCATTTAAATGGATTTCCGTTATGATGGTGATTTACTATTTTGATCACAACATCCATGCAAAACAAAGAACCAGCGACTTGTATGTTGTGCATACTTTTGGTGCAGTGTGCAGAGTCTTAAATGAGTCTGGAGGTCCAGGCACAAATAAATAAATAAATAAATAAATAAATAAATCAACTGGTGTAAAGTTACCTGTTGGAGCACTGTCTAATATCCTCACGTCGTAAGCTCCGGAGCAGCGGTAGTTGGCGGCTGTCCCATTATCCCAGACAACCACCACCTCCTCGGGACTTTCAAAACTCCTAACGGTGCCAACATGTCCCTCACCGCCGTCCTGCTTCCCCCACTTCCAGTCAGGTCCGCGGACCACTCTCGCCCCAACTCCTTCCATCATCGCCCGGTTATTCCTGCCGGTGGTCATTTAGGAAAGAGGTCTAGCAATGCCACGACAAATTTGTTCCAAGTTGACAAGCTAGCAGACGTTGCTAGCCGGCTACGGACGCGCCGGGAGACACTTTCCAAATGGAGAGCAAGTCCTAACAGGAAAGAGGCTGGAACAATCCACAAAGCTAGCCTGCTAGCTCAGTAGCTAAGTTAGCTGCCCAAGGAGGCTGCTGGATCCTCTTCCAAAAACTATTACTACAAGCTAGCGTCAGCTGCAGTCCAGCGTCTCCTCTGCGTCGCCTCCGGGAAATTAAACGAATCACACAAAAAGCCAACAACGTAGCCACATTGCTAGCGTGGATCTCAGGAGCCAGAAAGCTGGCTGTCTCTCCTCTTCCAGTCCACACTAAAGAATGCCACCACCTCTTCAACTTAGCAGGCTAGCAAGCCGAGTTGCTAGCTGTAGCAAAGCTAGCTAGATAAAGCGCTCCCTGGCTCCCTGTAGCTGAGGTAAACGTTCTCCTTTTGGTGGCAGCTTATCCGCGTTACTGATGTCTCCGGTGCCGAGTACCCATCTGAGACCTTCCCTTTGTGAGCCAGAGATGGTTCCATGGACTCAACTCAGAATAAACGCGTCGCCATTATAGTCAATCACCGTTCAAACCCCAGACGAGCAACAACTAGCTACGGAGGGAGACGATAAAGCACGAAGACGCGAGGCTTTGAAAACAAGCGAGTCCCGATTTGATGCGCGTGCGCAATAGTGATGTGGATGACTGAATTAATTAAAACATAAAAATAAATAAAAATATATACATTAGTATTTCTTTACAATTTTCATCATATTGATTTTAGAAATATTTTTGTTAATTTTCTTTTTTCTTAGCTATTTCCACTCAGTTATAAGACACTGTTAGTTTATTAGGTATACTTTATTAGGCATATACTCCCTGTAACTACTGTTTACTGTTTACATTTGCACTTTACTCACTTTACTTATACAGTCTGTTTACATTCTCCATGGATATTTTGGACAGCCATAACATTTATGGCATGGTAACTTGTATATACTTGTATATATTGTATTCTGTATCCTGTTCTGTCTCTGTCTCTTTTGCACCTTAAAATGTCTGTACTTGCACGTTAAGCTGCTCACCTGTGCCTTAAATTGCCCCCCGGGGACAAATAAAGTTTTCTGAATCTGAATCTGAATCTGAATACTAGTGAAAATGAATGCATTTTAATGTAACAGGCCAGCACTAAATTCTCCTTTATGTCTGTATAAGTCATCATTTTGGAGGATGTAGTTCGTGGTGCTGTTAAACTATATTGAATTAAACACAAAGGGCCTATTGTTATTTAGCCTTGCCCACTGACTGAAATGGAGTTCAATCACCACATTTATTACACTATTTCAACATAAACCGAACATTATAACAGTCAAGCAAGGGGAGTTATTGCACAACTGTTACATTAAAATATCAATTTCATTAGTGTAACTAATGAACTGGCAAGTGGGTGAATACACTTTGTCAACGGCCATGGACATACTTACGCCAGCTTTGTAATAACTTATAAATAGACATTTAATGACGTTAGTAAGTTGCACGTAAAATATAACTTGCAAGAATGCATACTCATCCCTGTCAGTATGTCCACGCATAGGTACAACTAACAGTAAATACATTTGATTTGTTAAGGCACCGTCAGGAATGTCTGAGCTGGTAGCAGCTGACATTAATTCAAACATTAAATGAGATCCAAACCACAGAGAATGAATAGCAGCAGCTTGAATGGGTCAAAGGCCGCCAGCTGATGTAAGTGGGTGACTGCATGGCATTACTGCTAAAATAGGTCCACAGCAAAACACCAATAATACAGATTAAAGCACTAATATATGAAGACTGTTCATTTGTAGCCAGCGACCTCTGACATTGAGGTAGACAGCCACCTGTAACTGCAAAAGATGTGCAAAAGGTTCCTAATCTTTACCTCGCAATCTAAAATGTCAACTCAGTTTAAATCCTTTTCATCCTCTACACAATCACACTGCAAACTGTTAAATGAGATCACACTGAACCAAGTTTAAGTCAAATCAGGCTCCATACAAAACCTTGAGCGGATCAGGATTAGATTAATATACACAGGGCAATGGGCCAAACATGTCCTGTAGGTGCCACCGACAAATTGTTTTCCTCTCTGTGCATGCTGAAATAATTAACCAGAAATTCATCTGCTGAAATGAACAAAAACAACATGAACTTTTTTATTTTTTTATTTTTTTACCCAGGGCCCTCCTGTTCAAGATCCGGTAATAAGGTTGCCTCAGGGTCCCTATAATTCCATAACATTTTCAGTTGATTAAATTACTGCCAATTGCCACCTGGTTAACCTGGAACATTTAGGCCCCATGTGGGTTTTGAAACCCCCCCGGGGGCATTTGCTTGCTTAATAACTAATTTTCAGTGCGTAGACTACCACTGCAGTGCACACATGATGCGTTTTTTAATTGCTGTAGCTCTTCAGTGATGCTTGCGAAGTCTTTGCAAAGGCTTGTTTGGAGGATCGGTTACTTTTGGTTGAGCTGTCTCCCAATGAATAAAGAATTAGGGCGTTATTAGAGACTCTGGCTGTGCATGGTGCACCTCCCCTCTGCTGGCTGCAGGGGGCGGCAGACTGACTGGGTGCAGCTCCACGGTAAAGCTGGTCAAAGAGCGCCACCGCTCGCTGATACTCCATAATATATATCTCTCTCTCTCTCCCCCCCCCCCCCCCCTCATCAGGTCCCCTTGACTGTCTCCTTCACACAGTGGGCTCGAAAGGCAGACACAGCTGAATCTACAGCCGGGCTGGCCGCTGTCCTTGCACTACGGGAGACAACAGGGACCTTGCAATGATCTCGCTTGACTTCAATTTCAATATTCTGACAAGGGACCTGTCGCATTATTTGGAGAATCAAGTGAAAGTTGGGCTGTTCGGGTCGGGAGTCGGGCTATCTCTGGTGCTGGGCTTTAGCGCAGCCTACACCTGCTACTATTTGGTCTCAGTGGCAAAGGTGAGTTCACCCATTTTTGCTTATATTTATATATATATATCCTAGCTCGTGTATTGAATAGACACCGTTATTTCACGGAGGAGCATCACGACCCCCATGCTAGTGGTGACACCCGACCGGCCGGTGCTTCAGCTGATGGAGGTGGTTTGGTCGCATCCGGCCACCGGTGGGGGTAAAACCCGCGTATGTCACAATAAGACACACACTTCAATTAGCATATAAACAGAAAAAAACGGGGCATTATCTACATATAAGTGTAGCACATACTGTAAGCAGGTTTTATTATTTCAATGCGGAGTCGGTAGTGGCTAAGCTAGGCTAACATGGTAGCTTGAAATGCCGGTAGAAGGATTTATGTAATGCAGTCTTTAAGTTTCCGTCTCTGATTTGGTCACCTGATTTAGTAACCTGATTTGACTTTATATAATAATAAAAAATAAAAAAAACTTAAAACAATATCCGTCAGGTACTGGTGTAATATTAAAATATTAACAAAACAATAATGTGGTAAAAAATAAAATAAATGTAATCACATTTCTCCAGTGAAATGGCTTAAAGGAGCACAAGTCATGCATTATAGCTTATAATAATAATACATATGATACAGCTTTATTTAATTCATTAGTATTAATATTTATAACTATGCAGTGCTAATACATACCTGATGTTTACTGACAATTTGTTCAGCTGTAATAACTGACTAAATGATGGTCTCCTTCACTTTAGAAAGTTTTTCCCTTGAACGACATTTGTGTGACATTTAAAATTAATACGTTTTAATCCTATTTTGCTGCTGATATATTTCTCTATCTACATGTGTATAATTTTGTACATTGGTAAATCTCTGGTGTCAGTGTAAAGTAACACCACTTACAGTATTTGCAAATTTGTTCACGTATCTCTTTGCTCGTGTTTTGCAGAAGCCGCAGCTCATCTCTGGGGGTAAGAAGTTCTGCCAGTTTCTGAGGGAGCAATGTCCGGTAGTGTCAGAGACTTACTACCCCACTTTTTGGTGCTGGGAGAGCCGCATCCAGACCCTGCTGAGACCCTTCGTTACAGCCAAACCTGGGGTGGTATACAGAAAGTAAGTCCTCACCGTGACCGACATACCTTTGTTGTTTTTCTTCTCCCAGACCGAGAATTTATTTCTCCTTTCTAGCAGTTGTGCTACCTTTGCCAGAACTTTCTAATCTCAGTTATTAAGACATTGTTCAGTGAAATGTTCATTGAATATGACGGCTGTCTTGTTCTGGCATTCCACACTTGTTAAGGTGAGCGGAAACATTCGCAAGTTTTCCATGCCAGCTGTTAAGCCTTGTCAGGACACTTTTCGAATTAGCTCAGTCTCAGTCGCTGAGAAACTGCGATTGTTTTTTTCTGGATTCCTTTCCGTCCAGTTGCACAACAAATCCCACACTTGTTCTCAAGCAAACTCAAAAGCTCTGAGGAAAAAGAGAGCTTTTGTGCCAGCGTGCCTGCTCGGGCTGCCCAGGCTGCTCCTTCACAATGTACATTCTGCTGAAGATTAACTGGCACTGCATTCCTTGCCCCCTCTCCGTACAGTACCTAAAAGAGATTATAAGGGCAAAAATGACAGCTTTATGCTAGGTTATTACAAATGTATGCCTTATTTGCTTTTTTACTTACATATATATTAAATACAGTATACCCTGATAATCTTGTACATCTTTTTTGGCTCAGGTTATATTTATATAACTGTAAATTATACAACTGGTGTGGCTATGAGCTTTAGTAAAACAGCAAGGTACTTAATATTATTATTAGATTATTAGAAAATCCATAGTTATTCTTGCTTCTAGTTATTTTAAATAAACATCAGTGACAGGTGGACCTGTTGGGAGTTGGTTCTGTTCAGTTAATTTAACATCTGAGCAAAAATTGACCCCTTTAATTGGTTTTATATTTATATATTTGATATTTTGTTGGCTTAATGGCCTTTTGGATTCCTCAGTTGAATTATGTGTTCTGTCATTTGTCCGTCCCATGGACATTCACGCTGTTGCTGCTTTTGCTTGTCTCCTTTGTCAAGGAGACAAATATTCCCATAATGCGCACGTACTGTGTCTTATCTAGCGCCAACCTATCGCTGTTATTAAATCTGGTGAGACTGATGGTCACAGTCACCGAACTTATTGTCACATTTCCTCTGGGGACACCCCCACCCCCTCGCCATAATGAAGTTATCCAAGGTCGACCCAAGGGCGGACAGTTTGAAAACCGTCCCATTTATCGTAGGTTGACTGTGAGGGTGAAATTCCACTCACCTTGTTGCCTGGGTGGAGGATCAGCACCACGTCACTTCCCGCGTTGTGGGCTGGCCACTCAGAAGTGGCTCTCATTGGCTTTAAAGTCTCGTCCCGGGTGCATATTTCATGGCGGTTCTGTAATTTCATGCTGATGTCTTGCTGCCACTAGCTGGCCCAAATTGCCTCACTGGCTGTGTGAGGTGCAGGTTTTAAAATGTACTAGCACTGGGACTGAATGACCTCATCTGCCAGGCTAGGGTTGTACAGGTATAGCTCAGAAATTCACTGACCAGAAGAATCCACTGGTGCAATGCCTTCCTCTTTAGCTAAACTTGTGTTAAATCCAGTGACAAGATGGTCACAGGGGAAATGTGACAGCTCTCTGTCAGCGTTCTACTCACATATCCAGTTCCCCTTTGGCAGTGTGCTGGATACAGTGAAGTAATCACTTTAGGAAGAACTTAATAGAAATTATTTATTGTGCAGAGAATGCAACCAGAGTATTTGAACAGCTTTTAATGATAGTTTAATGAGCAGATATGCCTGTTAATCCAGATCTGACATCCATCACTGTCGTTCCGTGCTTGAGTGTGCAAATGCATTTGCACGAAACAAAGAAATGGATACAGATACAGACTGAAAATCATTTTTCGAAAAACCCACGTTGCTGAGTTGCGTGACCCATCGTGTCTCTCTGCAGTGAGCTTATTAAGGCAGCAGATGGAGGACAGATCTCTTTGGATTGGTTCGACAACGACGACAGCCTTTCTCATCCCGACCCTGCAACCAGGCCCACAGTCCTGCTTCTCCCTGGCCTGACAGGCACCAGCCGAGAGTCCTACATCTTGCACATGGTCCAGCAGAGCCGGGATCTGGGTTACAGGTGGGTGGTCTTGGCCAGATCCCCTGGCTGGGGTCCAAGGCTCTGCGCACATTCAGGGCATTGAATCACAGACGGGACACTGTGCATTACGGTCTTATTTATCTGGGGTATGGGTTCCATGTCCAATCAAAGTCAAATAATGATTACGAGGTAAAATCGTAACATCGACTTCTGTAGCACTTTTGCAAATCTTATACTTTTATTTAAGTGACAAGGCCTCGGGGTTGTTTCAGGTGAAGCACACAAATAAACTGGGCAGCTAAGCTCTGTGTCAAGAGCTGCTTTTGTAAATAGCCAAACGTTGCACAAGCTTGAAGAGTTGCAGAGGGAGGCATTTTTCTCCCCCTTTTTCCTCCCTCTCCAACAGGCCCTTTCTGTGTTCTCTGCACTCATTCTTTCACCCAGATTTGGAAAGGCATGGGAAGAGAGCCGGCAAACTCAGCATCTTCCAGTCCTCAGCCTTGTCTGCGTGGCTTAATTAATTACAGCTTATCCCGGTACAAGCTTTGCAGCTTAGCCCAGACCTGCATCCGAGCCTATGCTGCAGCGTGTGTTTAAGCACCCTGCCGCCATCGCCTCCTCCCTCCGTGTCGTATGGCTCCGCCCTGCTGCTGAGTTATACACATAAAAGCAGCAGGTCTGACTCTGCCGGATAATAGATGGCTGGCGGGATGTGGGGCGCGGAGGGGTGCTGATGTCTTTTGCTTTATAGTGTGAACTGAGCGCTGGTCACACAGCTGTGCACCTCTGCGTCTAATCACACTCCCAGTTCCATTTTTTTTTTATGGAAGTAACATATGTTTAAAGGAATCTAGGCCACCATGTTCCTTTAAACATGAAAGTACAACTATTAAATGTTTCTTGTGCACGTTTTAGGACTGCAACTGATAAATAATGTCATAACTGGTTCAAGGTGACAAAACCGACATAGCTTATTTTGTCAGAAGTGAAGAAGAGTTGAAAAGCTGAACATATTTAGTTTGCAGTGATGTAAAACAGAGAAAAGCAAAGTATACTCACATTTATTAAGTGAACATGAAATAAATTGGTGGTATTTGTGTTAGAAAACTGAGTAAAATGCAGATTAATTAGCAAATTTATTACTAAATCTTTTCAGCCCTGCCTGAATTTGTCACTGTTATAAGTGCATTAGGGTCGCAGCTTACAATTATATTCTCAATAAATCTAAATAGTCTGTAAAACGGCCAGAATCGCCAGGAAATGCTGATTGCAAGTGTTTGCAACAGTGAACTGACTTATTACTATTGCAGCTGTTTCTGTACACAAATGATTAAGGAGACAGTAATGATTTATAGTAATACACGTTTTGTGTGTTTCAGATGTGTGGTTTTCAACAACAGAGGGGTTTCTGGAGAAACACTGCTGGTAAGAATCTAACACGCGTCTCAGTCTCATTCCGCCGGATGCGTTTATTAATTTGCCTGACACTGCTCAGGAAGACAAGGCGGCTATAGTTTAGGCGGCTATTGCTTCACATTCCCAGTTAAGTTGTTTTCTTTTCTTTGATTTAGCGCGCACAGATCATGTCGGTTCACAGGGAGCGCCGCGCAGACAATGTCGCTGCACAGCGGGGATTAAGTTGCTGGCAGATACTGTATTTTAATGCCGATCCGCAGAAACATGACCTGGCAGAGCACGTGCTGTTCTGACACCTGGCTTAATCTGCCCGCTCACACCGGGTATATTTAGCCAACAAAATGGGCCTAGATTTTGATGTCACACGGCGCCGATGTCTCCCCGCTCCGTCTGTATGTCTCGGAACGGAGGCTCGTTTTTTCTTTTATCTATCATTACAATCACTACCATGTAAAGATATGGCAGGCGTTGCCCTCAATCAGTCTAATCTCGCTTGAAATCCGCTGTCATGTTCTGAATTTTGGAAACTAAACCGACGCCGCATGTGGACACAAAAGAGGTGAACCCAGTAACCTTGGCAAGGTATCAAGAGTGGTCGTAAGGGAGGAATTTTCCCTCATTTCATTTGGGAGTTGCGCTATATTGTGTGCAAATGATTTAGCCTTTGTGCGCTTCTGTGAATGTTGTCTCTGTGTCCGCTTAGTGTGAATATCCTCCATTGTCTAAATAGGCCAGTGCTTTAGAGCGACCTGCTGTGTGAAAGATCCTTCCTGCTACAAAGTCCATCCTTAATGCTAGAGCCCTATTTCTAGGCCACGTAAAAATGCCCATTACATTACACTTTAGTGTGGAGTAGGCCTACAGTGAAGAAGCAACTAAAGTCTGCTCCTCTAGCCATTGGTATTTTGTTCTTTTCATTATGTATTATTATTTAATGAATTTCACTCAGTAGGTTCTGCAATGCCTGTAAAGTTCTAACCCTGTTAGTGGAGCCAAAAGAGAATAAAAAAAACCAAGACAAACTTTGCCTGAGCTTCTTCTTGAATCTTAATTAGGGCCTTGAAGAGCTGAGGAGTCAACACCATCCTGACAAACTGGACTTCTTCAATAGGCTCCTTAAGTACCGGATGGTTTTAAACGCTAAGTAAACCTGCTCCGACTGATACGGCTGCTTCAAGTTGAGAGGAGAGTTAACACAGAAAAATGTAACAGTATTCTTCTCACAGCCGGAATAAACAGTAATGAGTTGGTTAAAATAAAATATGTAAGAATGAAATGGTTTTATTGACATACAGTTTGTCACGGGGCTATGAATGCGTCATGTTTTCAAACATAAGCGTCTTCAAATGTTCAAGTTTGTTCATGACTTTTCAAATTTCAGCTCATTTTGTGAATCGTTTCTAGAGTAAGTTCACACACGATCTGCACGCCACTGCTGCTTTACACCCCAGATGGGACTCAAACCCAGAATCCATCGCTAAACAGGCCAGACACGTGACAGCAGCCCTCGTGTGATAAGGAATCAGTTTCCCAAAGACTAAGCAGGTGTCTTCACATCTAATAGTTTATTATAACGTATTAATATTTTAGAAACTATGTTTATGTATTATGTATTATACTGAAGAGTGGTTTACATTAAGAAACAACTCCAGCTGAAAAGTAGTGTCTCCTAAGGATAGAATATATGATCAGAAGAGGACATCACATGTGCAGCCTAATAGCTATAGAGTCTCGTTGTCTCTCCTTATAAGTATGAAAGCCTCAGTGTGGACCATTGTTATATAGGGATCTGTAAGCTCTTTGTGTCCACATGTGCATATCTGTCTCCGCTTGTACCATCTCTGTCTAATGTACATTACGCTCTAAAGGTTTTTCATCCAATATTCACTCAACAAAACTATCATTTTGTAAGTTAATGCCAAACAACGTGCAGCATGTCCCGTCTATTGTCGTTATTACAGCTCTACCAATTCAGTTTTCTGCGTCTGCTTGGGATCATTTTGAAATTATATTCGCTAGTTTCTAGCATTTGTTTCCGTACGCATTAAGTTCTTCACGACTAGTGGCTCACGACTGCTCAGACTGAGGCAAGCATTTTAATTTCACATTTAAGGAATTCAACTTGTTTTCGTGTAATTTCAAACAGAGGAACCGAACGATGATTGCATTATTGTCTCGCTGTCCCCGCCAGACCCCAAGGACGTACTGTGCAGCCAACACAGAGGACCTGGAGACCGTTATTGAGCACATCCAGAGGACCAATGAAGCCGCTCCCATCATGGCTGCAGGAGTATCCATGGGCGGGTAATGAAGCCACTCAGGACCAGCTGACTGGACATTTCAGTACTGCTAATAAATCTCAGAATGTGACTTGATAAAGCCGTACACGACAGCTTTGCACATTTGTTGGCAATTCAATGATAACTAAAGAGGTTCCTGAGTAACATAATGCAGCATTTGTCCACTATAAGTTATTACGCATTCACTCAGTGTTGGTTTGAATATGTCAGGGCTTTCATTTTGGTGCAGTCATTCTGTGCAGCTTGCCAAAGAAAGTGTTTTTCACTGCACAGCACTAATCCCTTGAATGGAGGGATTGGTCAGAAACGGAATCCCTTTTTTTTTCCCCCCCTGTCTGTCGCCTCATCTCTCCCTCATCTCTCCCCTCTCCCCCTTTTCAGGATGATGCTGGCCAACTACTTGGGGCGCAAGGGCCGGGAAACTTGTCTGAAAGGGGTCGTAGTCTTCTCAGCGGGCTGGGATGTGTTCGAGTGCACCGCTTCACTGGAGAAACCTCTGGACCGTTTCCTCTTCAACTCCTACCTCACCAGCTGCCTACAAGCGTCTGTGCACAGGTCAGGCAGGGCCAGACTGGGATTAACACGGCCTCTAACTCAATGCTGGTGCAAGAGGCTGAACATTTCGCAAGCTTTAATAACTGGGTTTTTTACATACTTGTATTTAATTAATGAAACATTTTTAGTTCTGATATCAGTGTGTTAACATGATATATGTAGAACTGTGCTTTTGCACTACTCCATTTAAAGCAGAGCCTGATTGTTCTTTTATTACGCTGCTACAACCTCATCAGCATTTTTTGAGGGATATTTCCAGATTCAAATGATTTAACCTAACAGCAGTTAGCGACGGTTTTATTTTTAATCCCCCCTGCAGACACAGACCAGTGCTTGAAAAGTGTTACGACATCGATCATGTCATGAAGGTAGGGATTATTTTCAGTGACTTTGAGCCTCGCTAATTTAATTAAACAGCAGAGGAAATTGAATCACTTTTCCGTTTCGCTACAGGCAAAGACCATCCGGGAGTTCGACGAGAGGTTCACCTCCATAATGTTCGGCTATCCCACCAATGACGACTACTACCGCGATGCCAGTCCTGTCCACAGGCTGAAATCCGTGCAGGTGCCAATGCTGTGTCTGAACGCTGCTGACGATGTCTTCTCTCCATCTCACGGTGAGCTCCAGCCGCCCGTGTTGTTTGTGGTCGGCTGCATCACGCGCTTAAGGAGAAACTTCACACGTTCTCTCTATTCTCAGACTTGCAGGGTTTGAAAATAATAGCGCAACACACACACACACCACAGGAGGGTACTTAGATTGTTGTGCAAGATCAGGGAGCACTGAATGCACCAACTCATGTGATCTCATGTGGAAATTAGAAGCAGAGCAGAGCCTGCATTGCGACAACTTGCTGTAAATCTACTGATCGACACTCCAGTCCAGTAGTTGGCGGTAATGCGTCTGCAAACTGATGTGCAAATTGCAGAATAAACCAAATGAAGAAGCGGCAACAGCAGAAGAAGAAAAACTGTAACTGTTGTACTTTGCAGTTAGAAAAATTACACGAGTCTGCAGGTGGTTTGAGAAGTTTAAGAGCAAATGTGTAAATACCATGTTACTAGATAATCTGTTGATTCATGGGAGTCAAGAGTTAGACTGCGAGAAAATATTAACTGAATTCTGTGTTTGTTGTGTTTTTTTGCAGCTATTCCAGTGGAGGCGGTGAAGCAGAATCCCAACCTGGCGCTTATTATTACCTCTCACGGCGGCCATATTGGTTTCCTGGAGGGCCTGTGGCCACGGCAGAGCACGTACATGGACCGAGTGTTCAAGCAGTTTGCGAAGGCGGTCATCGAACAAGGCAGCCGACTCAAGGACCTCTACTGATAAGAAAAACTTAACAATGTCCCTCTAGTTTTACGTCTTTATTCCTCCTCTCTTATTCACTGTTTCCTCTCTGTCATCCGTCTCTCCTTGCTGCATTCCATTCTTTATCCCTCTGATTTCTAAACCCATTCTTTTCTCTTACCTTCCTACCATTGTCCCTTCCTCTGACCATTTTTCGTCTTTCGTCATTCCCACCATCCTTTTATTCTGACCCCATTCTAGCTCTTTCCTTCCTTCCGTGGGCTTTCCTTTATTTTCACCCTCCGTCCCATTCTCCGTCCTGCCACAAGCAAAAACATCTTTCTCTCTCATTTGAAGGGCACATCTTATTGAATGCAGCGTTTGTGTTGCCTTCAACATCCATGTATTTATTCCATGTAGTTAACAAAGCTGTGATCATGCTTTTAAAATCAAGCCTAGCGGCTCATGTCCCCGCTGAACCACTAAATTCGTGTCTATGTTATTTAGTTGCGTTAGCTTGCTAAATAGTTCTGTGACTACCCTGTGCAATCATTTTCTTTTAAAGTCAACAGAAGTACTGTACATGATACTCCAATCATTTGTGTTCACGACACATCCTTTAGCGCTTAAACCACTAGACGTTTTAGGCCTCAGGGATTTTCTTTATTTAATTACATCCTCTCCTTCCTGTGTGATATTGTCTCGTCAGTTATCTTGAGTTGGTATTTTTCCTCAGTCGTTTGTGTTAATTACCTGTTGGCATATAGCAGCGTCTGTCCTTTAAAGTGATTTGGGGAAATTCGATAAGCATTGTTTCAGATAGTTGAGATGATTGATTGCACTTTCTGTAAAATATGAAGCTACTGTCAAGAGGCGGTTAGCTTAGCACAACATAAAGACTGGAAACAGCAGCTAGCAAACCAACCAGCAGCTCTGAAACTCTCTGAATAACGTGGTATATCTCATTTGTTTAAAGCAAAGGTACGTTCATGACATGCAAGCCCTTTGAGTTCTTTAAGCTGATCAGTGCCAGGTATATCTCTCGTATTTTACAGCGTACAGGAGTTTTGAATTTGGTGTTTGTGGCGTCATTGTCGCCACAACGCATCAGCAGAGATGCGTGGATTAGTCTGTCAAAGCTGAAGTGGGGTAGCATCCGTAACGATGGAGACTAGGGACTAGGGGTCTGATGGAGAAACCATGGTTACAGATGTAACTTGGGTTCTATGAATTCACATTCTCTGGCATTCAGGAAGAATCAAATAAAACTAAGACACTTCATGCAACAACCATGGTAGAGGCAGTCCCCGTAGACGTCCATATTAAAATGCCCAACATTATAGCTAAAATAAATATGTCCAAAAAGCAATTACTGTCGCCATAGAGAATGTCACCATTTATTGCAACTGTACAACCAGTTTAAATTAAATTAAGAGCTGCTTCAAGCGACAGGTGGCTGCCGTCACAGGTTGCAACAGACAATTTCTGAATTAGCTGGGAGCTAGTCAGTCACTGCCAAGATGGCCAGAGCTACCAGAGTTAGCTTCAAAACTGCTCTTCAGGACTCTTGTAATTATTGGGACGGTTATATTACTCCACAATTCCAAGGATTATAATCTAAAACATTAAATAGATCAATGACAAGGACCAACACACATCACCATTGGTGTGTATTTTGCTTGCTGGAGAAACTGGGTGCCTACGTTGCATTTTCTTCTTGGCAGGGTTTGTGTAATTACCCTCACTGCCGGGGGGGAGGGGAAGACAAATTGTTTTGCGTGGCAGCTTTAAACAAAAGTGTAAAAACATCAAGTTGTGGCAGTGGCTGGACTGTTTCCCATTTAAGCTTAGAGAAACTATTTCTAATATATTAACTGGACAGCTTTAGAGGAAGGAGCCAAACTAGTTTCCCACTGCGTCCAGTCTTTATGCTAAGCTAACTACCTGACTGCTGGTTTTAACAAACAAGCAGCTGAGCTGTATCAGACTCAGCAAGAAATGAACATATTCCAAACCGTTCTGTGTGTACGTCTACTGCATGCACTTTTTATTTTGACCCCCCGCGCACCAAATAGTTTTAAAAATGTATTATAAGGAGTACAATACGTCAGTTACAAGGAATGTAAAATTGCACTATTTTAGTTGATAACACCATGCCTCTAATTCCTTAATGCAAGGCACTTCATTTCACTTGAGATATGAAAGTATATCCCAAAGGCTAACCAGAGCAGTATGTAAATTTCTGTGAGGTTTACCCAAGTTTTGCGTACGTAAGTCTGAGGGGTGCTAGATACAGTGGTGTGAATGAAGTAATGCACACGGCAAGACAGAGAGTGTACATACTGGCAGTCTGATCTGACGCGGTAGATGTCGCTTTATAAGATGCATAGCTCGTATCGTTAGCGGAACCTGGTTCTCCGGTCACTCATTTGTTCTCTTTCGCCAACAATGATCAGTGGGCTGGCTTCCGCGTTTGAGTTGGCACCAGTGAAACGGGCAGACGTGACTGGCGGGCCGGGCTCTCATTAATGCACTGCATGAGGGATTTTTGACTTCCTGTTCCTTTGGAATTTTAGTGTTCGTTTGTTCTGCCAAGTGTCCATCAAGTAGCATGTGTCTCATCGCCGTCATCATGTCCTGGACCTTAACGTCACTCTCGTAATCTGTAGCACAAAGGACATGTTTTTATTTTATTTAATTTTTTGTGTGTTTTTATGTTTTTTTTTCATAGAATGCTGCATTTCATTTTGTACACTACATGAAATGAAGATAAAGAAACGTTCAATTTAATGTGCAGCAATAAGATTTTAAATTTAAAACATGATCTATATAGTACAAGTACTAGTATATTCACGTTATCAACATGAGTGTAATATGCTGTATTTAATAAACCATGAAACGAGATCCGTTTGTCTCCAGTGTTTGTGCTTGCGGTTGCGTTTTCTCTGCAGAGATTATTGGATTGCTAAACTGACCAAGGGGTTAGAATAATTGACTTCCGTTGCCTTTTGTCAGCACTTCTTCACAAAAATAAATGGGGATTTAGACTCGGTGACTAAATACTGTTGATAGCCGGGCCGCGCAGTCAGATGCTCATCAGTCACGCGAGGTGTTCGGCCTCTTCGTCCGTCTCCCCAGTCGTCACCTTAAGGCAAAGGCGCTGGAAAAGTCTGCCATTCGAGCCGGCTTACTTCATGCCCAGTCTGTCACCTCGGGGTCACGCTCGCTCTCCTCTCACGTCGCAGTATTGGGTTCCGGTCCCTGGAATTGACTCACTCCGCACTCACGGGCTTAGCCGCTGATAGGAAATGCATCGCTGCAGCAGTGGATGTGATCCGCCAACGGCAAACTGTAATCCCAAAGCACTCCACTTACCTAACAACCCCCGCCCTCCCTCCAATAAGCCCGCAGACAGATGAGCTTTGGTTTTAGCTAGATGCTTTATGGAAGCCTGTGAGTAATTAGAGTAGACTGCCAAGAGGGATGAGTAATGTACTCTTGGCTACTACCAATGAGAACTGATATTATGCGACAGGAATCCCCTCCGTAATAAATGTTGATATCTCTGCTCATGTGCATTACATACCTAGTTCACCAAACCAACAATGTTTTGGGACATTTCTCAGTGATATCAGATGCATGCCAGTGTTTGAAAGTAGTTTAATGTCAAGTATCCCAATGGCTAAGACATTTTCTTGTTTGCCCTCACAGGGTTTGCATAAATTAAACAAATTACTCCAGGATTCTTCTGTGTTGCACAAGAGAAACCAATATCTACACTTTGTATGTCAGTCAGCCCTTTGCACTCTTTCTAAGTGTTAGAATTCACTCCTTTGTCACAAATTAATTACTTGGGACATTAAAATCTTTCGAGACGACCCTCTCTCTCTCTCTCTCTCTCTCGAGCACTGTGCACAATGTCTTTCTGCTTTTCCCAAAACAGCAATTATGAGGTGCAAGAACCAGCATGCCTGCCCTCTCTCTCTCTATCCTGGCGGCAGCTGGATGAAAATAGCCCTCGCGTTATATCACACAGGGGGTTGTAGGTTGATGGAAAGTGTGCTCTAATATTACCACACAGGAGCTGAAATAGTGCTGTCCAACGATGCCCCTGCGCCCCCACGGCGATGCCAGGGACGTTCCCGGGCATTCATTAAGGAGCCGAATCTCTTTTCGATTGTGTATCTAGTCCCAGCGCGGCTGCAGAGGTGAGACGCATATCGGGAGAGAGCCTCTGCTTAGGAAACGAGCACGGGCCTGTGGTTTTTACTCTTTAGCAGGGCGGAGAGAAATGGAGTTGAACACTCGCTGGAGAGAGGGAGAGCCTTGTTAGTCACAGGGATGAGCATGCATTTTAACGACGCCGCTTAAGCTTTGTGTTCACGCACTCGAAGCGCACTTTAAAACACTCAGCGGGAACACGGGAAGCACACCAGAATCATTAAAGCGAGCGAAGATCAGAGCTTAGCTGAGCACTCCACTGGAGCCTAGTTACCCAGCCTGTGGAAACAGTGATACGGTGTGTTCAGTGCCTTTGGAGGAGATTTGCAAAATTTGATTTTAGATTAGAGATGACGGTTTTTACTGAAAATCTGCATTACTAGGAGAGGTGTAGTTAGTGTTTTGTACAAGTAGGCAACCTGGGGACGGGCAGTCTCAGCAAATCTATCCACCCTATGTCAATGCATCCTTCACAAACCACTTTACTGTGATGGACAGATGACGTAAGGGCCTAATTCTGGATTTGTCTTTGACAAAAAAATAGTTCAGGAATTAAATCCGAGTTGAATATTTCTTTTTATAAGCTGTGTAGTGTTATGGAAAAATGTCAAGTTTTCAGTGTCCACTGGAATTCAAAATACGTTTCAGTGGGTTAGGCTAATTTTTAGATGCAAAGCTTGAGTTTATACACATGGATCAGCCACAACATTAAAACCACTGACAGGAGAAGTAAATAACATCAACCATCTTGTGACAATTCAATGTTCTGCTGGGAAACGTTTGGACCTGGCATTCATTCATGTGGATGTTACTTAGACATGTACCACCCACCTAGACCAGACCAGGCACCCCCACCCCATAGCAATGACACTCCTTGATGGCAGGATGCAGCCTGACACAGGCACACACACACACACAAAAACTGTTTAGGAACAACTAAAAAAAACATGAAGAACAGGACAAGGTGTTGACCTGGCCTCCAAATTCACTAAATCCCAAATTGATCAAGTATCTGTGGGATGATCCACAGAGCCCCCCCTCCCTTCAACTCATAGAACCCAAAGTCCCCCACTAACAACATTCTGTTCCCAGACACCACAGGACACCCTCAGAAGACCCATGTCAATTCTCTGATGAGTCACAACTGTTTAGGAGGCCTCAAGGGAGACCTAAACAAATATTAGTAAGGTGGTCCTAATGTTATGCCTGGTCGGTGTATATGTGTACAATGCTGGAAGCAACCTATGTTACACTGCATTTGCGCTACTGTTTGATGCTGGTTTGCAAATTTCAAAAGAGAAATCCAAATAAAAAGTCAAGCAAATAAAAGGAAAAAAAACAAACAAAATGAAACAAAACCAGGAGATGATTTTAGAAGCCGTTTTATTACATTCATCATTTTTCAACAACAACAGCATGGCTCTAATGTCATTATATTATTCACAGCCTGCAACCACAATGGTAAACATGAGGTAGATCAACCAGGCACCAAGGCTACCACCGGGCTGCACATGGTCAGCAAACACATTTCAGAGAAGATTGTGAAAGCAAGTTGCATATTAAGATTTAAATTATCAAAAAAAAAGAGAGAAAGACACATTCTACGGGCCACTGGAATTTGACAGATTTTCGTCATTACATTTGGACTAGTTCTGGGGGTTAATTCAAATATTTTGCTGATATGGAAATATTTTTTTTTTAGTTAGCTGGCAACTTGTATAGTGCAAGTTCACATTCCCTTCCCCCATTGACATTCAGTAGATTCAAGAATCATTCGTTCGGGTCTTGTGCAAAGCCTTCGCGGATGGTTTTCGAACGGGGCGCGCTCTTTGGTTCAAGCGAGCTCAATCAGCATGCGATCACATAAATATGATTATCGGTCCAAAAATGCTCGTCAAATAAATAAGAATCCCACATGGACCTGATTTTCATTTTTTTTTTTTTTTTTAACACAAATCCAACACAAGAACAGAAAGGGACACAGATATATCTAGGTAGATTTTTCTCGCCTTTGCAACATAAAATGCAGAAAGACCCAAAATAAACTGGCAAAAGTTACACAGGACTAAAAAGAAACATCAGTAAACCTCAGCGGTTAGGGGATGATATAATATATTAATAATGTAAACAAAGCTTTAAACAGTACAGTAGTCCGAAATCCAATTTTCCCGCCAAACAACTGTTCTTCACCTCACAGTTTCTTCTTTTATTTATTTATTTATTTTTCGTTCTCGTTGGTCCGAAAAAATCAGCGTCTTGAGCAGTGACTGTGTGAAACATTGCTTAAGGCATATTCTTTGGACAACCCTGTGCAGAAACATATAAAAACACTTTACTTTCAAGTATATGAATTGACCCGGTCGGCTGCTTTCGTCAACCTGTACTTGGTTTACTTCAGGGAAAGGTCCGTTTAAGGTTTGTGGACATTAAGACTTCCAAAAATCAGCCTCCGGACGTTACGAGCCGGCGGCGAAGTAGCTGGCAGTGAGGGAGCTCGGGCTTGTTACGCAATCACAACCTAGCGCTCTGTCTGATTGGCATTACGGATGAGTTGTAATAAGAAAACCCTGTGGCAAGTCCTCTAAGGTCCGTCAGTATTTTAAGCAACAGACCAACTTCACAGATACATATTCAGTTCATTAAAAAAACAAAAACAAAATCTACATTCTTGAAACGACACAACTTGTTCTCTTCCCCAGTCTTTGGATAAATTTACACATACTTCAGTCACGTGGAAACCAAAACCACGCTCGCTTGTCGGAAAGATTATCGACGCCGCGGAAAAATATTTCAGAGGCTGTTGTCCAAATCCCACGTGCATTACAACAAATTTTGCTGCCAGTGACGATGGAAATCAATATCGGCGAGCTGACGTTTTATAGTGAATGTGGAGTTTTGAGAGTCCGAGGAGAGCGAACGGGAAAAAAAAGGCAAGGTGCAGCTGAGGATGTCTTTGGTGCCAACATAAGTTAATGCCAAACATACACTGTGGACTGGGAGAGAACCCTTTAAGGCGACCTCCCCTTGGATCTCCCATTTGAAACCCTGAGATAAACACATATGTCCGGCGTGGGACATTTCAAAGTCCATGTACACATACAATCTTCAAATAGTCACATTATCGATCGGAGAGAGGGTCCGTTTTTGCAAAAAAATACAACAACAAAACTAATAAGAGTTCGATTTCAGCTGTTCGTTTTTTTTCTCCCCGAGCAAAGTCTTTTTCAGTAGGATACGATCTCAAGTGGAGACGAGCTCAGCGTTAAAAGAGTTAAAAGCATGCACCGGCCCTTGTTCAGAGCCGGGCATAGTGCACTGTGGTAGCGCAGATGTCGGGAGAGCCACATCACGTAGCCATGTGTCCTCCTGTGGGGCACTTCGGGCCTTCGTGCTCCAGTGTATCCCCCCCCTCTTGATCCGGCGAGAATTGGGACTGCTGGATGATTTGCTGTCCAAATGACCCTCATTTCAGATTCCGCTTCTTCAGCAGGTCGGCAGACTTGACCGGACGCGGCTTCAAACGTGGCGGCCGGTCAGAAAGTAGAGCGGCCGATCCTCGCTGCAGTTGGCTGTCTGAAACTCGTCGCGCAGGCGGAACTGCCACTCGTCCTCCAGCTCCAGTCGGACGATGGTCTGACGCAGGGAGCTTCGGTCCTGACAGATCACGCAGAGGGTGGCACCTGCAGACGCAATCAGGGTCAATGTCTGTGAAGATTCTCAGTCATCCAGGTCAAGGTATATTTAAATAACAAAGCTAAAACAAAGGCATTTGGACTTTTCACCACCGGTCCAAGAGGCTCCTTTAACTCTGAAGAAGCACAGTTGCCCTCTGTGTATTTTCTTACATACTTTGTAACACCACTGTGAAGTAATCAACCTAATCAAACAGATGCCAAGGCAATCGAAGCAGTTAACAATAGCCAGTGTTGCATCACCTTTGAGGAAGCGGAATTTCTTGAGGAGCCCAGAGACGACGAAGGAGTCACAGAGGTAAAGCAGCAGGCCGCTGAACACCAGGCCCTGATGGTTCAGGTTGGTGGAGTGTGGACGAGAGTTGATGTAGCACACAGAAATCTGTGACGAAAGATACAAGAAGAAGATCCATTCATTTCAAACTGAAAGCAAAAAGATAAATGCATTTCCTTTAGGAGGCACCTGCACAAGAAAATCCATAGGTTGCACTTGTCTGCAAAAATAGAAAATACAAACAACAACAAAAAAAATGTGTGTGTGAGTTGTGCAGTGAGACAGTTTTCTTTGCATGTCCGATGCACAAAAGTACAGCATGTGCATTGTTAGCATCCGTTGTCTGCACATGTGCGTCTATGCAGGTCAGCGTGTTCTTGGCTAAGCAGATGGCAGAATCATGCAACATGTTTCTCTGTGGGTTAACGCAACTCTTTAATCTTCTGTACGCAAAAGCATCTAGAATACAGCAAAGGAGACGGTTTTTCAAATTTCTAGAGATTCCCTTGAAACGGAGGCACAGTACAGTATGTTTAGAGGTCAGGAGAACAAATGTATTCACTTTCACAGCAGCCTCTCTGTGTGTTTAAACTGAATGACTTGAATGACGCTAATTGTCTTCGCTCCTGCTTCAAGCTGCAGCCTACTGGGAGCTCTTACCTCCGGGCTGATGTTGAGGTAGCTGTCGATGGACAGAACTGGGTTGTTTCTGTTCTGAACAGCCTTTGGAAACAGTCTGTGACTGCAGCTCTGCAGGAACCTTTCCAGCAGGAACTGGGCCGGGGCGTCTAGGAGGGTCTGCTCGCTGTCTGGGGCGCAAACATACTGTGATGGGCTGATTGGAGCGGGGTTTTCTATTTCCTGTGGAGAGAAGAAAGGAGATTAGGGAAGCAAAGCTGAAAGAAGACCACGTGAATTTACTAAAATGCTTTTTAAACGCCGCTGTGAAATGCGTCGTGTGAACAAAACACCCACCATGAGTTTAGGTTTGACCAGGAAGTCTTTATTGCCCCCGACTGGAATGTGTTTTTTCATCAGAGAGAAGTTGTTGAAGCGGCACAGCAGCAACCCACTGCTGTTAACCCTTAGATTGAAGTCCACCTCCTCGCAGCCGTATCTACACGCGACAGAAAGACCGCGTTAAATGACAGACGCCGCCGCTCACATCCCCGACCCGCCGGCCGTCTCTCCGCAAAACCTACCGATTAAGGTCATACTGGACGTTCTGCGTCAGGTCCACGTTGAGCATGACGAAGTCGTGGAGGTGACACCGGCTGAAGGGGTTGCTAGGAGACCTGCGAGCCAGGCTGCTGTTCCACTTGCGCGTGCCGCACAGCGCGTACAGGGAGATCTTCGGCGTGTTCTCCATGTGCTGCAGCACCGTCTTCAGGGACACGTTGGCGAGAGTCGAGCTTCCGTCCGACGTCTCACTGAGAAGCAAAGTGAAGGGAGGACGGGGTTGAGACGTCAGAGTTTAACAGAAACACATTACTGAAATGTAAATATATGTTTCCAACAGATCTGAAACCCTTACTACCTTCCATCTGCTGGCGGCTGGTGGGCGTTCCACAGCACGCACGTGTCGTCCATCATCACAATGAAAGGCCACACGTCCTGCCTCCTGATGCCTTGCTCCTCCAGCCGGTTCCTCTCCAGCTCCAGGTTATGGTACGACAGCTCTTTGATCATGAAGCGGGCCGCACCTTGAACAGACAGGACCACATTTGTTTCACTTTGACTCCATTAAAACCGTTGTACCTGAGACGTCCTTTGACCTAAACACATCGCTGGAGGAGCCGAGCACCGAGAAGCTGTAGTCCCGCAGCGCCTGTGCGCGTTACACATTAACAAGTGAACTCGTACGGCTTTAGGAAGGGCTTCATATCGCACTCTGTAAGTTACCGTACGTGAATGATGTTTGTGCATCCAGTTCAATGGTCAATCCTGAACGGTAATATATAGCAGGCAGCCACGTTGACACAGGGGGTCATAGAGAGGCCAGTCCTCAATAAATGTACTTTCGTTGCACCCTGTTTCAGGCAGGCCGTGAACTTGATTGGCTATCTGACAAATCAGCCTATCGCTCCGTACTGTTTTCAAACATAATGGCCCTCTGGCATTGGCCAAGATAGCGTTTAACCTTTAGCCTACAATAGGTAAAGCGTGAAACGTGACTGTAATATAATATACGTGACAAGCGTGGCTCATTCATCGTGATAAATCACTCATTCTCAGCAGAATGACAAGCTGCAAGGCCAAGGACTTTTGACCACTAGTAGTGTTGTGAAGTAACATCTCTAAGTGTGTTTTGCTTGTATTGCACATAGTTCTGTATGTTCCTCCTACTGGTTTAAAACAATTCCACCAATCCACAGCAACCAAAGTGTGACAAAGCGCCAGCTACAGCCAGAAAAAACGAAAACTACCATGTCGGAAACACGTGTGTGAACAATGCAAGCAAGAAACTCCACGTTGCAAGTTTGTTCTTTTGAGACGGCAAGCTGCTCACCGACTCCTGTGTTGTTGAACATAGCCGGCAGGACGAGCAGGATGTGGTTGGGCCAGTACTTCCTGTAGAGGGGCATCTCGAAATGCTTGACCACCAGGATGTGCAGGTGATTTGCGCCCTCCATGGCGTGGAAAATGTTGAGCAGGCCGTGCTCTTGGCGCCCCGTGGTCGGGGTGAAGACGGGGCTCTTCAAGAGATCGGGGTCCTGCAGACGGGAGGGAAAGGGGAGAATTTACTGAAGGGATCAACGTCTGACTCAAAACTCCAGACTTTGGCTTGTGCGCGCACCTTGGTGGAGACCAGAGGCAGGCGCATGCTCTCCAGGTGGCTGCCCTGCTGGCTGAAAACAAAGTGCTGCTCCTTGGCTTTGGGAATGACGAACTGGAGCTGGACCTCCTCCCCCAGCATGGACGAGCAGAAGGTGAAAGCGTGGAAGGTGCACTCAGACAGCTGCAACACACACGTATACGCATTATTAAGGGCGAGAGCTCACCGCTATCTGCAATAAGGCAGCAGGGGAGTGCATCACATGCCTCATGCAAGACCGTGTGCTGTATCTCACCTGCGTGGCGGGACCCGCTTCACAGTAGTGGTGACACTGCTCACAGTGGTGAAACGCATTGTGGGCCGCGAACCTGCTCAGCCGTATTGACTTGGTCACTCGCTTGGTTGTCGCTTGGCTCGGCCCTTCTTGCTTAAAATCTGCATATACGTCGAGGACAAGTTAATTAACATCCAGGCTGTTTTCACAGAGGCAGATTTAAATGTCCAGGGTGTCCTGGTTGCGTGTTTGCATATATTTCCTGACCTCTTAAGCTCTTTGGCATCTTGTCAGCGTAAACAGAGCTGGCCTTCCTGAACTTAGGATCTCTGGGGTTGGGGTCAAAGGGCAGCTTGCGAACTTCCTCGATGTCAGGCCACTGGGTGTTCACCGGGGTCGTGTCCTCGGAATTTTCTGCAGATTAGAAGTAGATGAAAGCATGAAGTCACGCCGTAATCCTCGGCGTTTATCCGGGGGCGTTTAACGGCACACGAGGCCGTTCTGTGGAATTAATACGCAAGTTCCAATCATCCTCACCTTCCTCGCCGTCCTCCTCCTCGTCATACACGTCTACCTCCAACAGCCTGATCAGCATGCGGAACAGGATACGCAGAAACTGCAGGTAGGCACCAGTTTTTCCCACCTAGCAAAGAACAAGAAACAATTCCTGTAGTGCCGGACATTTCCACGTGAACAACTGCATCTAAGAAGGTGAAGTTAACGTGAAGTTCTGCTACCTGTGGGGGTCCACTGAGCAGCAGGCGTCGAGGATGCGGCACGAGCGGCGCCTCATAATCAGCGTGATGCTGCCTGGCGACGGTCCACTGGCGGTAGTACGCGCTCTGCTCCGCCCCCTGCAGGTCGTGGGTGATGACGGGCCTCAGAGGACTGCTCCAGGCCACGTCCGCGTGAGGCAGCAGCGAGTAGGAGCTCAGCTGACTCCCCGACTCCCCCGCCAGCAGGCTGTACGCCGCCCGCGACATGATGACCGTCCGCGGCGACACCCTGGCGGACTTGGGCCCCCGGCCGCACTGCGTGGACTGGCTGGGCCTCTGCGTGGAGGAGGACGACGGCGACGGGGAGGAGGAGGAGGAGCTGGAGTACAGGGACGGGGGCGCCTTGCAGGGTTTGGAGGCGTTGGGGGTGAGCTGGCCCCCCAGAGAGTCGCACTCCTGCTTGAATTCTTGCGTGGCCGTGCCCACGTCCGAGGTGACGGCGCCCTCGGATTGAGAGGTGGAAGTGGAGGGCTTCTGGAAAGAGTCAGCAACGTCCGAAGAACTAACACCATTCTCAGCCAAGGATCCTGAGAGCGGACACGAACAGAGTAAAATATAAAAGAGCAATAAATTAGAAACATTATTACTTATATTTATTTAAATAAAGGAATTAAATTTGAGCTGACTGTGCAGTTTTTTTCCTACAAATTAGGACCATATTTCCTATAAATGCATATAGCCCAGATTGCTTTACTACTATTAATCTCTTGCCAGTTGCGTTGTACTGTGTGCTTCCACCTTTAATCCTCCGGTATTTCAGAGACACTCACCAGATGTTCTGGTTGCAGCGCTACCGTTGCTCTGAGGCCTTTCCAGCTCATCTCCGTCATTCAGACTGGTGGCGGCCTTCTCTCCGTCTGATTCTCGAGGGGCCATGTCCTTTTTGGGCTCTTGCATCACACCCATAGATACATAGGTGCAGGCCAGACCCACCTCCTGCTCCAGGGCTGTACGAGTCAGGTAGCTGGAGTCTATGAGACGCAGGTCGCTGTATTTCAGAGACCTAGAAGAGTGTGTGGATGGAGATTGTTGCGTATGAGTATTTTTTTTTTCTTTAAGTTTAACTGAAGAGTTAAAGTACGAGCAGTGGTTTCATGTTGAAGTATGAGGTTACCTGGGGAAAGTCTCTCCGAGGGGGTCTTTCCCCGTGAGGATGATGATGCAGGGCAGCCCTTCCAGATCCTCGTAGGTGTGCGGTACCCAGTCCTCATTCTCACAGCCTCGCCATGCCTGCAGCGAAACATTGGATTATTGGATAAAGTTTGCTACCTAAGAATCCTTCATCCTTCAACTTGTTTGACATGCCATGCAGAATAAAGCTGAATATGCGTACTTAAAAAAGGCCGTATTGTGCTTTTTTTGTGCCTTATGTGCAGCTTTTTGTGCAAAGTTACTAAGACTGAAGTCCCTTGTCAAACCAAGTTGCTCTCTCCTACAGAAAAACCTGCACCTGCACTTCCTGAACCCGAAGAGTTGCACTATGATATTGTAACTGAGCAATATGTGGCCTCTCCCTATTATTTAAGAGGTGAATCATAATTTTGTGCCTCATCGTGGTTTACAGAAAAGAAATCAGTGACTTCTGAGAATAACGCCACGTTCCTGAAGCAGACTAAACCCAGTATCGTTTACCAACTTTGACTTCTGTTCAAAGAATAGCAGCTTTGCATAATTATTTAAAATGTTCAGCAGAAAACACAACGATAAGGAATGAGTTCTGTGACTCATTCTCACCCGGAGGCGGTTGATGAAGTTTCTGGGCAGGCTGAGCTCGGAGGCAGGGCTTCCCAACAGCACCGCAAAGCACAACTGGAGTCCCAGCTTGTCCCTCACGTCCTCCAGCCTCTCCCGTGCCAGCATGGCCAGCTGCAGCGAGGGGACGCGGACCAGCAGCATGTGACCCCGGCCCTGAGAGCCCTCCCTGCTCGGAGCGTTGATTAAGTCCTCCACCATGGCCAGGGTCTCCGGGGTTATGTGGTCCCTCAGGGACGGGGAAGAGGTCAGAGCCATCATGGCCTCGGTGTACTGCTGAATCAGCAGATAGCTGCGGATCACCATGCTGTGTAGGTGGGGGTGTCTGGAATACACATAAGACCCGCTTGTTAGTTTGAGATTTACAAATGATTATAACGTCATTTCTTTTGTGATTTCTCAGCTGTGACTCCGTGCTAACCTTTCCAGCAGCGTGTGAACCATCTTCTCAAAGGCATCATCACAGCGCAGGATTGGGCTGGCCACGCCCCACTGCAGGGAGCTGCTGTAGTCCCTCAGGCCAAAGTAGACCAACTCGTTAGCAGACTGCTCCCTCTGCTGGAAGGCAATGGGACCAACATGACAAGAGAGTCAGCTACAGACGCAAATATCAACAGACAGTTAATCCACATAGTAAGAACTCCTATAGTGTCCACACTTTACACAGACACCACTGTGTAAAAATATTGATCTGAAATTTAGTGTTTTTTTGTTTAGTGTTTTTTTACCATCTCAGTGTCTTTGGCTGGTGATTCCTCTAATCTAGCCCCTATTATTTAACTGGACAGGATACAGTATATTCTGTGGTTGTAAGTGCAGTTTTAGTCCAGCAGGTGGAGCAGTTGGACCACAGTTGTTAAAGTAAGACTGCAAAAAAATATTCATTCATTCATTCATTCATTCATCATTTGCAACTGCTTGTCCTGTGAAGGGTCACCAGGGTGCTGGAGCCTATCCCAGCTGTCTTCAGGCAACAGGTGGGGCACACCCTGGACAGGTCGCCGGTCTATCACAGGGCTAACAGAGAGACAGGCAACCATTCACACTCACACCTACGGTCTATTTAGAACCACCAATGAACCTAACGTGCATGTCTTTGGACAGTTTGAAGCCGGAGTACCCAGAAAGATCATGCAAACTTCACATAGAAAGGCCTCAGTCGGCCCGGAACCTTCTTGCTGTGAGGCATCAGTACAAACCTATATATATATATATATATATAAATTGAAATCTAAAATATCTCTTGTCTTGTAGGACCTTTTCTTACAACGTCAGGGTGTCTGAGGCTTTTTGGGGTGAAAAGAAAAGAAAAATACACACCAGACTTTCATTGGACGGCCAGTGGACTTCATTGTGGACGCTGATGCGGGACTGGTGGGTCTGCAGGGTGTAAGGGAAGCAGCTGACCTGCAGTACCAAGAGATTTGTGGCCTCTAGCACTTCCTGGCAGTTCACCACCCGGTCAGCCAAACCCTGCAGCTCCCCGTGGCACACAGAGCCTGACAGGGCACTGGAAGTGGGAGTAGAAAGAAGTTGTGGATATTTTTAGCTCTTGTTCTTCTCCTACCATAGTCATTAGCGTTGTTTTTACTGGTCAAAGTGCCCAGTGTGTGGTAGGTCATTCCCAAGATAAATCCACTGGAAAACAGGAAGTGATCTATTTCATCTAGTATGTCCAATATCCACGAGAAGCGTGGCTAAATTTAAATAAAGAAAAACTGCCCTCTCGTAGAGTCTGGCCTACATTTACCCAAAATTCAAGGTTACGGATACTGCGGTGTGTTTGTTTTCTCATTTTGTGCAGCTGTTCTTCTCTCTCTGCTATAAATGGTGAATAAAACAAAGCCAAGGCTACATGCTCAGCCACAACAACTCTCCTTTTCACACAGCTTTAAAATATAAACAGAGCAAACGCATTGTCAGTTCTCATAATATTTTCCCGTGTTTCTAGGAGGCGCCTTTACCTCGTGAGGTCGACGTGCGAGTTGTCGTGAATGAGGACGAACAGGGTGTAGGGGTTCTGTTTGACTTTCTTCATGAAGGCCTCCATCTTGCCATGAACGTCGGCGTCCAGGCGCACCACGTACCTATCTGATTTCTGGTGGGCTGTGAAGGCATCTTCGTTTCCCAGGTCCACGAGCACGCCTGTGGAGAGTGGACGAAACTCAACCGGTTAACAACTGTCATGACTTCAATCAGACCGTATTTTATACTTTTAAGGTATCAGCGGATGGAAAGGTCATCCATGAGTTGACAACTGCTCTTAAAAATATACCTGATTGTCGGATGCGCTGCGCCGTCTGGTGTACCAGAATGTGAGATGGCGGAACCAAAACAAGGAAGTCCACCTTGCAGAAACGACCCAAGTCAAGGTTCTGGGTCCCTGAGTCGGCGATGGAGCAGACTTGGGAGAGGAGGCTACGGGCCACGCTCAGCTGGGCCGGATAGATCTGGAAGACCTTACTTAAAAGCTTTGCTACAGGAAAACAAGCAAATAGCAACAGAATCAGTACGATGAACAACCTCGACCGCTGGTTTAAACATGAAGAATATTGCTGCCACTGAAAAACACTGCCAGAGCCCCCCCCCCCCCCACAATAACTAATGAGCCAAACACTTTAGTTTAGACAGCGGGTACGCCGGAGTGGAGTCCAACCTGTGTCTGGGGGTGGTGACATGCTGGCAGCCTCCTGGGAGTGGATGTGGTCAGTGACATCGCCCTGGAAGGGCTGGATGACCTGTCCTTTCCGTCTGCGTTGGTATCGTACCAGCTGCTTGTCAAGATTGTCCCCTGGAAACAACCAGTCACCATAGTCACACAGAGCCACAGAGCCGGGGTAACAAGTGCAACAGCTGTGCGCGAACCTGATATGCAGCACAATCAGTACGGGCATACAACAACAAAGTAACACATCGAGGAGTAAACAAGGTTGTTTTTCTAGTCATAATTAAAACCGCCCTGATGTGTTTTCATCTCTGTCTTGTGCAATTTACCGTTTAAGCAGTCAATATTTCACATCATTTAATCATGTTTGCAGATTATAGCTGCTTCATACACTCAGTAACCATCATCCATATTATTGCACCTTATTCATCCTTCCTAAGTATATACTGTGTATTTACTTCTGTCTCTATTTCTTGAACAAATCCGCAAATGCCAAACTTGTTTTTTTATTTTTTAACTATCTTACATCTATTTTGTCTAAGTCTAACTGCTTGTTTGCTGCCAGTGTGGTCAGAATATCTGGCAAAAGTAATATAACAACAGTGACATAGTAGTTTGTTTTTTAATGAGCAACTGTTTAATAGATGAAGAACTCACCTAGAGAGGTGGTTTTGAAGTGAGACGCCAAGACGCTGACTTTCCCTGTGATGAGTTCATAGCTGATTTCCTTCAAAAACTCATTGGTTGTCAGCATTCCTTCCGCTAAGGCCCGTGCTTGGTATTTTCCTGCATCCGACAGTATAGGACAGTATAGATTAGATTATTGGCGTAATATAATACGTGGCTTTTTGGTCTCGGCAAACTCACCCAAAACAAGCACGCAGAACTCGCTGCCGCTCATTTTTGACGCGCATATGATGACCACATAGGTCGGCAGGCACTGCTGAGGGTGAGGGCCTTCGCTGAGAGAGCGCAGCGACTCAGAAATGCCCTCACCCAGAGAGTTGTGGGTAACCACTACTTGGACGCTGCCCCCGGAGACGCTCGCTTCCAGGCGAGCCAGCCAGGGGAGCTGGGCCGGGGAGATGGCAGGACCACCGGGACAGCACAGCATGGCTTTCAAGACTATCTGCTCCAGCTCCTCCCTCAGAGGAATCTGCCCCGAACCTGCAGGACAAAAATTTCAACCAAATTGCAACCAAATGCATGTTTTCAAAATCGATGCAAGTAAGTCATGAAGGATTTAAAGAATAAATACAAGCTGTGTTTTGTCAGAACAAGACACTGTTACCTCATGGTCATCTACCGACTATCCAGCTCGATATGTCATTACAAACACAGTGATTTTAGTTGATTTGCATTGGCTACTTACCTAAACGTGCGAGATACTGCAAAGTGAGTAGGGTCATGGTCTCCACACTGAGCAACTGGCTGCTCTTGAGGCCCAGAGTCTCCAGGTTTTTTTCCGTGAGCTGGCTGCTCTTGTAGCAGCTCACCAGCAGGGGACTCACCACTATGTCTCCGACATTCCCGTAGAAATAAGGTAAAGTGCCATGCCCTGAATAGGAAAGGTGCCGTTAGATAAGACAGAAGCTTACAGAGAAAAATAACAAGTTACTGCAGCCTAACCTTCAAAAGTAGAATATGAAATAAGTAGATATGACTTTATGCTTCAACAGGTTGATGTCTGTGAATAAACAAGATATTTGATTGTTTGTTTCAATAAAATTGTGACTGCATTTTGGCATGCCATGCAGAATGCAGAACACTTAATATGCAGCCTTAAAAGGTAATATTATGCGTTCTGTGCACTCTTCCACATCAAAACCTGCGCCTGCACTTCCTGGAACGGCTTTTTTATCACTCCAGCCTATTCTTTCCGCTTCTTATCCACGTCAACACGTAACACATTTGAATAATGCCCATCTAGCAGTTAGTCTGTGACGGCGCGTGCTCTGCAGGAAGCGGTTAACCACAACACAACAGCATGGGCCAGGTGACCAATCAAAGCTTGCCAAAGATTTTCTTTTCTTAAAGAGACAGGAGCTAAAAATGGATCGTTTCAACCAGAGGGCAGGAAGATGTGCTGCAGCAGTGTGCAGCGCGAGAAAGATAATTCGTTTTTTTGGCATTAACGTATGGAAATCTGTTCTAGCAGACCACCAGAATACAACTATGGCATTGTGATTGAGCATAACGTGGCCTCTTTAAAAAAGGAGCCGATCAGTGGGGGAAAAAAGCTTTTACCGATGAGGATGACAGGGCGAACCCCTGAAGAGTTGAGCAGGTTGTCGGGGACGATGACTGTCTCTCCTGCGGTGACCGGCTGGGGCTGAATGACACCTGCTACTGGTGGTTGAGGAGAAGACACTCCTAGCACAGAACCTGGCAAAGGAATCACACGTTACAGCTTAGGTGATGTCTACACATGTCACAAAAACACTGCCGAAAGTATTTATAGTCGCTGTATTGTGTTCACAGACATGTTCCAAATGGAAAAACAAACAAAATAAAAAGGTAATTTACTGTCTATAATTACAATTTCATAATGTAGCAGAGCTTCTTCAATCATGCAATTTTTAAAATCACGTCTGTACCAAACTGTCCAGCTCCATCTCCATGGAGATGCTGGGTGAATCATCTCTAACAACAAGAGAGCGTCAGAGATGTCAGCGGCATACTCATCCCCAAACCGGAGGGAGGGGAGAGGAGAGTGGGGGAAAGAGATAAACAACAGTCTACGCCGCCAAGAGCAGAAAAACAAGGCACGACGGGGCCCATTTACACCGGCTCACACTGAACCGTCCCGTATTGTTGAATAAATTAGAGCTGAGCGTGCTCCCCGACACTCGGGCTAAGGAACGAACCTGGAGAACAAACTATTGGACGAATAGCTGGCACGGGGACGGCTGTTGGCGGGACCGGCACCAGTGAGCTGGGATGCCAGCTCCGGTGGCGCTTCTTCGGAGGCCCGGAGTTCATCGCCGATGATACTTAACGTGGGAGAAAAAAAACATACAGCTTAGAAATAACAGAAGGCCGTGTTTCTACAAATACAGGACTTGTCCTCAGAGAGAGAGACGGGCCTACCTGGACTGTCTCCTAAATCAGGAGTGCGATAGCCCTGACCTTGAGGTCCTAAGGAGACCTGAGAGGGGCTCAGCAAGGGAGGACGTCCATCAACACCCAGGCCATTAGATGGTCCGTTCACCCTAAGAGCTGTGGGAACTGTAAACACACAATAACACAACAACACAAGAGTTTATATAGACAGTGTTTTAATGATTAGATAGTCTACATCTATACCGTCTCTGGCTCAGGGGACCAGGTTGTTCGTATCCATAGCTACAGGTTGTCTTTGTGATCTCTGTCCCCGTCTTAGCCTGTTTGGTTTTCGGCTGCCTGCTCTGACCCCTTGCTCGTTTCGTGGATTCTGATCGATGCTTCGCCCTCTGGTTTTTGTCTTTTTGTCTGCCTCCCGCTGCGCCTGTTTGGCACTCGTCGATAAACCGCCTTACGCCTGCTCCCGCCCGCACACATGCGTCTGTACCTGACGTTTCATGATATCTCAGCCTGTACCCGAGATGGTTGATAAAGGCCGCACTGCTCGCCACCGGCATGCAAAAATTCAGAACTGACTTGTTAACGATGAAGAAAAAATCTAATAAAACTATAAAAGCATTTTTAGGCATCTTCAGAGAACAGGGAATAAATAAAAATGAGTCAGTACTAACAGCGGGCTATTGATTTCCTATGAAACGCTTGGCCGTTGGGATTGCATATTTTCCCATCTCATATTCATTGTGTATGCAATACGCTAAAACATTGATTGTCATGCGAAGCCTTTGCTTGTCAATATCACAACCTTGTAAAGGGGCTAATGGAGAGCAAGGCCTTAAACAGTCATTACAGCATTTCTTCCTTCACTATTGATTGGTGTGTTCACACGGGCACGTGTTAGTGTGTGTGTATTGTTACGCGGGTGTGTGTGTGTGTGTGCGTGTTTGTGTGCGTCTAAGCACGGCGTAGCAGAGGTTAATCTCGGCTCCTTGGTCAGCCACGGCTCCATTTGCCTTATGCTGAACCATGTAAAAAATAAATATATAAATAAACAAAAAAAACCTGTAGCTAAGCAACCTCATTCAGCATAAGGACGAGCCCATTAAAGTGGCATTACAGCCTGGAGGCAGAAATGCGGATGAGCGTTTAGATATTTCAGCGTGTCGTCCTGATAACATGTGGAACACGCTCAAACCGACGTGGTGATTAGTCGATCGGCGGCCGTGGGTGTACTGAAAAGGAATCTTCACCTATTGGTAGAGTCTTGTTTCCGGGTGTGGAGGGCAGAGGTTTGAGGAAACTGCAATCCCTGACGAGGTCCTGGCTCCCGAAAAAGACGGAGGACGCTTGAGTCGTTCTGGTGGGCGGAGAATCTAAAGATGGAAACAAAAGTATGATATTAACAAAGGACACGAACCACTCACCGGCTCCCTGAGCTCTTCTTGTCCACTGACAGCCTAACACATGTTTCAGTTAGCTCAGAGGTGCAGCTTGAAAACCCACCACTCCTCTGATTGGTCATTTGCTTAACTCTGACCTTCAATCAAATGTCAAATACTCACAGCAGACTCTAGTTTGTATAAAATGTCTATTGCGCAACAACAAACAGACCATAACTGTCCTTTTCATTAATCATTTCAGGATAAACAGTCCTTTGGCACTGAGAGAGAGAGAGATAAAGGATTTTAACCTCTTGGCTTTTAAATGAAGTGTCAGTGACCACTTTTGGGAGAAGGACGTACCTAAAGGTGTCCGTCTTGAGATTTCAGGTAAGACTAATGCCTAGGCAGAGCCTCGCAGCTCAGCTGTCTAACACATTAACGCGTGAGGTCTCTGCTGACAGGCAGCTTCCAGGTTCAGAACAAATCCATACTATAAGCCTGGGAGCTTTTTTTCAATCAAAGAGAGAACGGGCGTTCTCGTTGTGAGAGGTCAGAGAAGAACAACATCTCCTTGAAGAGAAGAATCTGTCTCACAGTCGTATGATTTTAGTTGTTTTTTTTTTCTATCCATGGCTCTATTAGATTGGAGCGAATGTCTCCTATTAAATTGCATGACCTTTCATGACATAAAGAGACAAAAGTAAAAGAAGGACCCATCACAGATGTATTAAATAGCCAAAAACACACTGACATCAAATACAGCAGCTGCAATTAATTAAAAAAAACGAATGAAAAGGATGTTTTCCACTATGAAGTGCCACCAGAACACGCATCAAGGCGCCGCTGTGACCAAGTGACAACCAAAAAGATCCTCCTCCATGTCATCGACCGACTCATTAACAGCTGAATGTGGCGCGGTGGCGTCAGACTAAACTCACCTCACAAATTTCAGGGCTAAGCCCCGGCAACCTGTCCCTATGGCAACAACATAAGCTTGCCAGCAGATGCAACAAGTCTTTGCGGAATATATAAATATATATTGCCATTTTACCGAGAGTATTTAAATGGATTTGCGTCTTGCGCACATCCAGGCCGGCCTGAGCAGGATGGCTCTCTTACAGTAAGTGCATCACAAGTGTGCCGTCTCACCTGAGAGGGAAAAGGGAGAGGAGCTGTGTCCACTGGTGCCTCCGTTTTCTTTACTGCTGAGAGAGGAGGACGAGCTGGGTTTGGAGGTCGACGCGCTGCTGGAGAACTGACGGGTTTTACTGTCTGAGGACGCAAAAAAACAAATGTTACATGCAGTACGCAGCTGCAGATAAGAGGGTAAAATACAGTATATGCGGATTTCTTTCTCAGTTTGGGGATTTGGGGATTTTTACCTTTCCAGCAGATAAGGGGTCCTTTGCACAGAGCACCCTGAGAATTCTTCACCAGGTGGTATTTTAAGTGCTTCTGCTTCTTGGGCTGGGTGGATATCTTCAGGTTGATGTGATTTGAAAACTCAGTGAAGTATCTGAAACCCTTCTCACCGCAGCCCACACAGTTTCCTGAAAAACCTGAACGCAAAAGGAACACAAAATGAATTTGCTACATCATATTTCCATTCATACTTCCATATGATTAACGGCCAAGCGCGGGACGTGCACAGCAGAGCGTATTCGTTTCACCGGGGATGAGGCTGACGGCTATCTGCCTCCTTCACTTTTCATCTGAGATCGTGGGAGCAGACTGACCTAAAAGTGCATTCTTCCCATTCTCGTCAGGCAAAAAGCGGCGGTCCACGGCGCACACCAGGATGTGCTCGGGGACGCTGGGGGACTTGGCACCGACCAGCTCGAAGCCGGCTGGGACTTCGACGGGCTCGGTTGCTATGGAGACCAGGCGGAGGTCCTTCCCGGCCTGACAGAACCCTGAGAGAGGAGGGAAGATGTGATATTTAAAGAAATAAAGAGCCGGCAGCTTATCTGTTATCATCATTATCGTGCATTTTCTTTGAAGGTGCTTTGTAATACAAATGCGATGAGGTTTTACCGTCCAGCGTGCAGCAGCCGTCGGGCGCAGGGGTTTGCAGGTAGGGAAGCGGAGGGCTGCTGCTGTCCGAATCATCGTCCTCCTCCAGCTCCTCCAGGTCGTTGGAAGAGTGGCCGTTCGTGAGCTCGTGAGCCGGGTGCTCCCCGCCGTGGAGCGCTACATCGGCTTTCGGCTTCACGTCTGCAGGAAATCAAATTATCAGAAAGATTAGAAGCAAACTTGATCCATAATTTAGAACGGCAACATTTGATACTAATCAAATAACACAGAAATACAGAAAACTCTTTTGGCTGGTGTACTCAGCATAAAGTAAGGAAGACATAGCTTTGACTTAAAATCTCAGTCAAGATTCAGTATATGATATTGGGTATAGAAAATGATGGATTCAAATAAAAGTTAAATCAAAATTGTGTGAAATAATTTGTAATAAAGACATATCTTTCAAAATAAAAGCATTTCAGATTCAAATTTCAACTCAAAAGTCTTCCATTTGACGTTAATACAGACCAGGAAATACCACATTTTAAAGGTTTAGTTCACCTGAGCTAAAGTGCTCTTGAAGCAGTTTAAAGCCAGATCTCGTTTTGCCGTTTCCTGCCAGGTTCCTACCTTCCACGTTACCAGAGTACGGCTCGGGCTCCAGGTAGAGCTGTGTGAAGATGGGCTGCGGGTCTCCGCTGCTCGAACGCAGCGACGCCTCGATCGAGTTGTGGAGAGCCTCCTCGAATCGAGCGGACTTCAGCTGCCCGGCGTATGAATTCCCCATTTTCTGCGAGAGCAAAGAGAAGAGAGCAAACATGAGCCGTCTGTTTATCGCAATTCATCTATTGATTAGTTCCTTACCTAATAGCGGCGAGCGCAACACGTAGCAAAGCAGCTGTCACGCACAAAGGCGGGAAGTGTAGATAAAAAAATTCATTTTTTCAAAGTTAGATATCAATCAAACTGTTATGCATATGGTTTGATTATTATGCTTTATCACTCAAACTGCAGATGTCTCAAATGTAGCAACAGCTTCTAAACGTGTGCCTCTGCTGTGTATTTAAACTAGTTTTAACTTGGACAGGATGGCTTTAGTAGATAACAAAATGCAAAATCACTGAAGTTGCTGAAGAATATTATAGATTTTTAGATAAATCTGCTCCATGCAGCTTTAAAAAAGCTAAAACCCTTTCCCTCACACCTGTAGATTTGCAACCTTCTTCATTTTGCATGATAGTAAATTGCAAAATAGCTTTAGGTTTTGCACTGCTGTTGAATAGAAACAATTGAGAGACATAAAATGTTCAAAACCAAACTCAGATTTCTTGAAATGAAACGTTAGCTGCAGCCCTGTGAGTGTGTGTTGCTGTTATCTCTCCTATTCTACAGTAACCGTGATGGTTTGTTTACCTACAAGGTACTGCATGTAATAACACACAAGGTCTATGTCGGTCAAAAACATAACGGCCAAGGCCGATGGCTTTCTTTCCTATCTTTTTTTTTTTTTTTTTTGCCTTCTTTCTCCTTCTGTCTGCTGTCACTCTGCCTCCTCTGCACCCCCGTGCCCCCTTCCACCCCTGCGTCCACTCGGGGACATCTGCCGGGGTCGGCCGTGTGGGCCTGCGGTTGGCCCGGCTCTCCGGTGGCAGGTGGCAGCTGGACGGGGAGGCCGAGCATGTGGTCTCAAAGAAGAAAGAGGGAGACAGAGAGAGAGAGAGAGAGACAGAAAGAACTCCAAATGTGGTGAAAAAGCGGCGCTGACCAATGGCTACGCTGTGTCCCCGTGCCCGTTCACTGCACAAAGGAGATCCTCGCTCAAACTCCCATGTTTCAGCTTGTCAAAACACACCAGAATCTGTTTTTTTTTTTTTTAAACCAAGCCAGTGTTCGAGAGAGTTCAAACTGTGGGAGATGAGAAGTAGGAAAAAAAAAAAAAAGGGAAAATAAAAGGGCTTTTTTGGCTGCTTTCCTGACACAAGTTTGGCCTGAAAAGCCTCTTTTTCTGTTTGTCCTTGGACTACATTCGAGTGCTGTAGACCAGTGTTGTGGTAAACACTGCAGCAGCCAAGTGGAAGCCCAGGTTGAACACTTCAGCTGCTCAACTTGGCTCCTCATTAAAGCCTAAGTAAGATCCGCCACAGCTGTTACGTGACAACGATGCGTTGTAACCGCGCGTCTTGACTACGGTCACTTACATAACTGAGCTAAACCAGAGTTTACTAATGATTTAACTCATTTTAAACCAGATATTAGCCTTGGAGTTTACTTACTGACAACAACTTTTAAAAAACAACGAATCTGTGAATAAATGGGACTCTTTGGCCATCATGTTAGCTTAACTGATCACCATCTACCGCTCTCTGAATACAGTCTTCAGTTGCTGGCCACACAGAAAACCCCTGAACCTTTACTGTTTTGTCAATAATGTCCAGGGTGGGAGTTAGGGTGGAGGTGCCTTTTTTCGCCTCCCAGGTCTCATTTTGCCCACGCCTGGACAGGTTCCAGACTCTGTGTTTACTTAACAACCTTCCTGGGGAGGAATCTGACCAACCCAGACAAAAGACAAGATTAACAGTGCCTGACTGTGCTGTCAAAGAGATAAGCGGCTTAAGGGAATGAAGCTACAGTATTTCTTGCTTAACTGATGGAGGAAGGCGACAGCACACAAAGACGGAGGGGGGTTAAAACAAACAAAAAAAAAAAAAAGAAAGGAGAAAAGCGCCTGAGGGCATTAGTATGTAGCCGCTGTCTGTTCGATACTGAAGCCAAAGCAGGCTCCGGAGGCCTCTTTGCCTGCCTGAGCGTCAAACCCCAGAGGACACATTTGTCATTAACCTGGCGTAGGCCGGAGGTGAACACAAGAGACTGACCTATTACCACCTGTGCAACCTGAAACAAAGCGTGAGCGAGGCAGAGGTCGCTTAACGGATGTTGCAGGGGTGTGACTCAGGTGGTTGCTAAGGTCACTTGCAGTGGCGGGGGGGGGATTTCAGGTCAGTCCGGCGGCTGCAGTCCGCTTGATGGATGGTCAAACATAATGAGCAGCCTCTCGTGGGAGGGAGCAGTTTAATGTTCAAAGACTGACGCTTGAAAGGGACGTTCGTGTCAGCGAGCGCCGACTCTGAACGCTGCCTGGTCAGATGGTCAGTCAAGGCCATCCCACTGTTCCTGGGTGGCATCAACAGATTGCATGAATGTGACCCCGGGTCGCAATAAGCTAATCTTGGCTCGGCGGATTCGAGGAGGCAGAGAAAAAAAAAACGAGAGCACAGATACTGAAAAACACATCAGCCTGAACGCGGCTTTGGAAACACTTACGCTGTCGGACTGTTCCCAGGCGTGAAGAGGATTTGTTCACCTCTGCTACATGCTGGATCGCTACCACTCGGCGGAAACCTTCGACGATGACATGCCGCTCATCGCTTCAAGACCTAGGGGAGAGCAAGGAGATCTCTGATGAGCCCAGAATGAAAATGAAAAAAGTGATTTTTCCTAAATAGCTACCTGTTGCATACAAATATATCACATAACAGGAATTTTTTTAAAGAAATCGACCGCATCAACAAGACACATAGCTTGAAAAACACTCAAAACATGATATATATTTGTTGGACTGTAGCTCAATAACCTTTTTTTATTTAAGTTTTAACAAAAGAATCCAGTTTCATGTTTTACTGTTACAAACAAATGAAGATTGTAGGACTTAACCAAGTTATCAAATGCTAGATTACATAATTTACAATTGTAGGTGACGCCTGGAACGTCTAATGAATGCTTCAGATAGTTTGGTGTTGCAGGTCAACAGAGTCCAAAGGACATGCTCATTCACAAAATGAATGGGTGCACTTAGGGCCACTCAAACATTAAGTGGGGCTCAAACCATGACATATGCACTCGCTATTACGAGGCTGAAAATGCGTCACACGATACCGCGCCACCCCGGGGCTATTTTCATAAAACACAACAGGGTGTTTGTCGCAGCGCTCATAACGCACAGTCACCCTACTCTGAATGGATTTAAGCGTTACTTTGACCCTTTGACAGAGTATTGTTTAGCCACTCAGGCTCTGATACAACAGAAGCAAAGTTCCTTTGAAAACCCTGACAGTCACAATCTGGCCAGTCATCACCTCCGACTGCGCTGCTGCTCCTCTGTAAGAGGGCAGCTGGTCTGGGGTCCAAGTCCTTCAAATAGCAAGTGTACACAACCCGGTTCAACTTGCATTTACTGGACCAGGCTGTTTTGTGAATGATTAGCCAGCGTGATATCTCAAAGTAAAGAGTTAAAAAACAAATGTGTCAGGCACAGGCTCCATTTTCCTCCTCCGGAGCAACGTGACCTCTTAACAACGATAAAAGGTATAAGAAAATTAGCTTCACAACAACAAGTTCATGCTTTTATCCTCCACCGGGTGTTCCCCGCTAATGATAGACATCTCAACCAAAGCTCCCGCAATCACTTTGCTAATTAGGAGCAGAGTCTTGAAATTTTTTGATGCTTATCTAAGCGGCGAGGGGTAGACGACGCAGAAGGAGACGCAGATGGCTCTGGAGATGAAGATGAAGGAGCCGTAAATCTATACAAGTGAAGCCTGAGGTGCTCGAGGAGGTCCTGTTTTTCCAGCGGAGAGATTTAAGGGGAATGTTCAGAATGACACACTGGTTCAGTGAGGCACGATTCAAGGCGATGGCTGCGGTTTATTACCGTGCATGTTTGCAGCGTAACTGCACGTGCATGCAAACACACCCCCCGTCATAAATCATACAACCAAGAGCTACTGTAAAATATGGATACGTGTGTATTAAAAACATATCCTTACATATAATATCACAGAAAATAAGTCTCTGAATTCAGTATTTTCTTGTTATATGCGATAACGACGATAACAGAGATAGTATTTCTCAAAAATAATAACAGATTTTTTCGTTTTTAATGCTGAATTAAAAATGGCAGGGATTAATCTATAGCTGTCATTTAAGCTTGCAGGCAAAGGCTCATAAAAAAAAAAAAAACAGATTACAATTCAATAAAGCAACATTTGTGTTCACATGCTTGAGGTTTTCTGTAATTGACAAGCCTTGGGTTGACTGTTGTGAAAGGGTCAAATAACATGGTTGGCGATTAAACCTCAGGACAATAAGTAAACTTTATCCTGAAGAGATATTTCACCATTCATCTGAGGTTACCTTAGTTTTTTCTTTCTTTCCAGTCCTTTTGTTTCTCAGCTGCATAATTACATTACATTGTTCACAATAGAGACTAAAGTAGGATAAAAGTTACTTTAATTCAACGTGGTTTGATCACATTCAAACCTCTACAGCCTTTTTCCTCCCAAGTCAATATCTAATAAGCAACTTAATGCATATAATTAAACTTGTTTAATGTCTGTGATCAAACACGATTAAATGAAGGCTTAATCGAAATAAAAACCGAAAGCCTCTCCTCTTGTTGTTTCAGGATAAAAGCACATAAAATGTTAAAGCTTTTGGGAATCGGTTAATCCTCATTGTTATGCTTTTAAGGTCAATATCAATAGCTGAAATTGCGGGAAAGGGCTCTTAACATTAGAAAAGACACTGCCCATCGAACCGGGGGATGGTGGTGGGGAGGTGAGAAATGAAGGGGGGGTAAAAAAAAGACAAACATCTCTCCATGCTCTCTAAATGAGGTGCTAAAAGCCCATATCATTAATGCTGCATTAAGGCCACATGTGACACGCAGCACGAAGCCTCTCCTGTACCTTCCATGACTCCTCCAGCGGCTGATGTGGCCTTAAAAATCCAGTCCGAGCGCAGTAAATCCCAAAACGTGCTGGCAGATTGTCAAATATAGTCCCGGGTTAAATAATCCTTTTTTTTTGGGGGGAAGAATTTGTTGATATCCAGGGAGCATGTGGAGTTTCAGTCCTGTGTGGTAGTCACCTTTGTCATGATCCTCTACAGAAATGACTGGGAATCCCACTCTTTCTCTCAGAAACAGCAGAAACCCTCCCTCTCTCTCTCTCTCTCGCCCTCTCTCTCTCTCTCTCTCTCTCTCTCTCACTCAGATGCAAACAAACACATACACACAGACCCCTCCCCCTAGTCCCCTGTGTCCTCCTCTGTCCTGTGCCATTTGCCAAGGAGGGAGGGAATCCACCGGGGGCTCATTCATCTTGGCCCTGCTGACCCCCTGTGGTGACAGATGCTCTTGGAGGCCTGCAGAGCTGTGTGTGTGTGTGTGTCGAGGGAGGGGGGGACAAAAGAAGAGCACCCACATCTCCCCGCTGCCGTGCAGCCCCAGCGCCCTGCCACGTGTGACCCCCCGAAGCACGACGTCCACCGTGGGCACTGCGTCACGCGGAAGTTTTTAATTTTTCAAGACAGAAACCGAGCTTCTTCTCACGCTCGGCTCAGCCGCTCACGGCCACACCCAACTTTTTATTGGGGGCCAATTAAGGAGACAGGAGAATCTGTCCCAAGCAAAACGGGGACAAGAATGTCAGGTCAGCTTGAGCATTTTGTCTTACCCGGGATTGACCCCACACTAGGCTTTTTTACTCCCGCTATAAATACCAGGGGCTCATCTGGTCAAAAAAAAAATAAACGCGAATGCACCGCAAATCAACGGCCCCCCCCGGCAGATGCTGGGGATTATATGTCGTTATAGCCCAGTGATCAGGGCTGGCACCTTATCACGATACTGTAAAGAGGACAACTAATGTCCTGGAAATAACCAAAAGGGGCTCGTTTTTTTCCTTGAGTAAGAATCTTCATACTGTATGTAATCATTAAAACCACAATTTACAATCCAATATGAACAATTAAACTTTTTTCTAACTCCTGAACCTCACACTTAACTATATCCTGACTTTGAATAGTAAACACCACTGGCTATCAGATTCTAAGAGTCCTGTTCTAGCACTAGCATCTCACAAATTCATAGTTACAGTCAGGTCTCCACAGCACACGAAGGCTTCTGCGTCTGTTTTCCTGCAAACTAATTAATGTCAGGAAAAGCCAGCAAGAATGTGTCAGGTAAACAGTAAGTCTCAGCAAACTCACATCTGCTTGACGGCAGGGAGGAAGGTCCAGCTTGTGTTTCTCTGCCACTCTTTCATAGCGGCATTTTTTTCCCCATTCGAAATGTTTTAACAGTGTTACTGAGAGGAGGATGACAATAAAACTGTCTGGAAGAAAAATTGGAAAGTGATGCTTCTTAGACACTTGCTAAACGATCTCATTATCAAAATCTGTCCTTTAGTGCCCCGCGACTCTCACTTCACCGAGCCGTGCGACTCGCGTTCCAGTTCATTACCACAGACACGGTCAACAGTTGTTTTAATCAGGTTGTGTGCAGCTCTTCTCACCTCCTCTCCAATGGTTATATTGCGGCGCATTCAGCGCGAGGGCGGCCGTAAAAAACCGCCGCGCCGGCCAATCGGGGGCCTCCATTAGTCCTTGCAGAGCTTTCATGCACTCATTTCTCTCAATCAGGCACATTTGTCTAAACATTGGGCTTGAGTTTGACTGTGAAATCTGCCCGGCTATTGCTGATTTAGACCACACATGGTAAACGTCAGCGACTCTCATCCATTGCATTATATTAAAAACATTTGTCAGTGATCGATAACTGTGGTTGTTTGGTGTCACTTCTCAGTCATCCAGGTCACAGTATATCAGAATAAAAAGCTAAAACAACGGTAATTGGACTCATTTGAGTTTTCTTGACATTTCACCGCTCATCCAAGTGGCTTCTTCCGCTCTAAATCTTTACAATGATCCATCCGATGGCAGCAAAGCCACAAGTTCAACTGGGGGAAAAGAGCTGTCACTGTGATTTATGTCCAAGCCCCTGACTTTGACGTGGCCTGTCTTAAATAGCCCATTTAAAACGGAGATAATGAGTAAATGCAGCATTTTCTTTGGGCTCAAAAGACACTGGGCAAAAAAACAAAAGAGCATGGATTGAATGCTTGCCCGCCCCTGAGCCCATCCTTCACCGCTGCATTGAGCTGCAAAGCAGACAAAGGGGAAGTATCTCTGCCACTGCCACCTGAGGAAAGACAGGTCACATGACCAACAGTGGGGGGTTCTGGGAGATCTTGGGCTTGGGGGTCTTAAATCTAGAGAGGGGGGTAGGGGAGAGGAGTTCTTCCTCTCTTAGGATTCCCGGAGGAGCGCTGCAGCTTTGTCTTAGCTGACTCAGCAGCTGTCGGACACATAATGGTTGTTTGGAGCAGCTTGGATTGAACTACAGGACAATCATTTACCTAAACTTAGAACTGAAACTCTTCCACCTAATGCATATAAACTAATAAAACAGGAAAAACAGATGTGATGTACATTTATTACATAACTCTGTATGTAACTGAGGGTTCTCTGGAGATGAGGTTCAGGGAGGAAGAGCAGCAACCAAGGTGCTAATAAGCATAAGAAAACAACCCTGGGGCCCGACGGTCAAAAACCAAAACAAGAAAACAAAACAGCAACCATGTGAAAATTCCCGTAACAAAATTGCGTCACGTAGGCCATCCGACGCCAAGGGCGTGAGGACTCGCACTCCCGTTTACTATCCGGGTGGCAGTCCACGGCTCTAATTTCCTTATAAAAGCCCCGCAACCTTCTCCAAAAAAACCACCTCCTCCGGCTCCCCAGGACTACCTGCTGGGCCCTGAAGTGCAAATCGGTGCTAGTGAGGATAGCAGATGAGCTAAAGGTCATTCATGGCTTTCCAGTGAGCCAAACAAACAAAGGCAAACATTCCAGTTGAATGCCATTGCTGAAGTCGGCAGCAGCGCAGAGAAAGACCGGGAGAAAGAGACAGAGCAGGGCTCAGCGGAGATAATAGCCTCAAGGCATACGTGTTAGCGTGCGTGTGCATGCACGTGCACGTGGGAGCGTGCGCTTTCTAGGGGATTATCTGCGGAACTATAAAGTGGGGTGAACCAGGGTTTAAAGACTGGTGTGACCAGAGGGAACGGGGGCAGGGTCCTGGGCCTGAGGAGGGGTGGACAAAAGGAGCATTTGGGCAGATGAAGAAGTCATCATCATTAAGCCACTGGAAGTTTACTGTCCAGTTATAAAACTCATTTCAAAATTAGGGGCTGAGGGGGGTGTACGTGTGAAAGGGCAGCAGGACCGAGAAGGCCTGGAGAAAGGTGTAGTAACTCGCTGAGGAACTGTAGGGCTAATTCATTAGGGGACAAGCGGCCTTTGTGTTAACACTAGGTTGATTGGAGTGGTGACCTTGCCACACACTGTGGCCCAGAGGATGAGTTTAAGGGCAAGGCATTTAACCTTAAACTGAATCTGAGCCACGGACAAAGGCCCGGCGTCATTTAATGGCAAAGGCCTTCCGAGCATGTGACTGACGAGGCAAAAAACGGAAAACAAGCTCAGTTAAAAGATTTCTGGATAGCAGTGAAGACGAATGCTCCTCGTTTATAGGAACATTTAAAACGCCGCACATCATATTTCAACAGATTATTATCACTAGATATATTACTAAGTGAGCAACTAGAGCTATAACTGTTACACAATTTATTGATTAATCAGTTACATTCAGATTAATGATGATACGATTTTAATAATCCGTTAAATCCATTTTCAGAAGCGTTACCCAACGTCTGGAATTCATCATTGGTATTATCGGAATTTGATGTTTTTAATGTTTTAATCAGCAGGATTAAATTTTGCATTAATCTGTTTTCATTTCATCCATCTATTCAGGTTGCGCAGAAGAAGCCTATCACTTATATTTTTTATGGAAATAAACAAAGCCTTCCCAATGATTTTGGACAAGACTGAGCCAAACAACACAGTTAGACAGCGACTTGTCACAGAAGGTTTTGCGTCATTACAGAACAGCTAATGAGCACCGTATTACAGGCTTCGCCCAACAACAGGCCCAGCTATTATTACCAGAAAGCTAAATCTTTTCCAAAAACAAAGTTCAAAACTCCCTACATCTTCTGCCAAGATCTTTGACGACGCGGCGGAAACCTGAGCGATCTTATCCGCGGCAGAATACGAGAATGAAAGTGAAGGACAAGTGACAGTTTACAACGCTGTTCATGGCTGTGTAATAAAACCGAAGGCCTGTCAGTGAACCCAATCTGCATTTTACAACGCTGCCGGGGTTGAACGCCAGTTCACCCAAGTTGGAACAACAGGGAGAGACACAGGACCCTAATACGTTTATGGACTTATTCAGAGAAGCCATATTGAATAAGACAACAATGAGTTCTATTTCATACTGTAAAGCTGTCAGTGGCGGCGGTCAAACGCTGGTCAATGCTAAAGGGCAAGGAGAGGGGAGCAGGGTCAAATTTTAAATGTATTAACCACAAATTCACATTTTTACTGTGGGATTGTAAAAATCTGCAACAGCTACATTGAAGCTATACTTTAATGCTATCCTATCCCGAGATAGAAGCTGATCCTCCACCGTAACCACAGCTTCTTCTAACATCTGGTCCGCACCTAATGGCTCATCCCGGAGTAGATCTTTGATGATGGCTGACCAGGCCTTGTCCCGGCCATAAACTGTTGTTTAGACAGCCCTATTTGTTATGGGGTGTAAAAGGAGAGCCCATGGATCACGTTGAAAGGGCCAACACTATCAAAACATTTGCTCTTATCAGATGACAAACCGAGCAAAGGGGTCAGGTTCCAGTTTCAGGAGCTGACCTGAGCTGCACTCCAACCTCCCTCCCCTTCACATGTCAGTCAAATGGAAGTGCTAATGGCATAATACAGGGATGATCACCACGAAGGCTAAAGAAAAACAAAATACTGACAATGCATTATTGGGTCTATTATTGGGTTTTGAATACAAGCTATAATACAATAACACAAGCGTAGGACTGCAGTAGATACAATGATATGCCAGATTGACAGATTTTGCAAATCTTCAACTAGTTTCTTTGTTTTTTTGTGATAGTAAAATGAATATATATATGTTTTACAAGACACTCATTTGAGCTTGAGAAACCAGAATTGGATATTTTATCATTTTCTTGCTTTTTTAAACTAAGCGATGAAATAAAATCAAAAATAACTGTCCGGCTATTAGTTGATGTGTGACCTCAAGCTTTACTAAATTTTAGCTTTAAAGGTCTAACGATCCTCTCAACCTTCCTTCTTTAAAATTTCACACAACTGACACACTAACTTAATTTTGCCTAGCAGGAGTACCAAGCACGTATTGTTTCGGCCGCAACAAAGAGGCCTGTTGTGTTTATCAGGCATCCAGAGAAGAGATCCACCTTTCACAATGGGACCTCTCCTTTCTCTTCCTCCCCGAAAAAGCTCCCAGCCACCTTGAATCCGTTTGAGTGACAGCGTGACAAAGAGGCTTCTCAATGTCCCGACGAAGGCGCCTCCTCCCCTTTCCTTCTAAACTTCCTTACCGGGCGATCAGCTGAATCCATCATGCCCCTCTTCCTGACCTCAGGCGGCACTGCAGCATCAGCGGCACCCAACCCCCGACGCATCCCCTCCCACCCCTCACGGTCTTGCCACATCTCCTCCGTCACCCCCCCCACCCCCCCACCCTTCACCCACCAGATTAATAAGCACCTCGGTTGCCCTCGGTGACAGGACCCACACTTAAATCCCATCAGTCCTCCGTGCTGCAGCGGTAGCCACGGCATCAGCGGGGCTCTTTTTGTCTTAATGGGACAATGGAAGCCAGAGCCGTCCTTTGTTCGTGGCTTGACCCCACACACAAACCTTGCTGATGAGAAAAAGTGACAGTAAACCCATTCAGGGGCTTTTGCCACTTCATTCTGCCACTGATCCCTCCAAAAGATGGGTTACTCTACTGACTGGCAGATGTGACGATGTGGTGCACCACGCAGAGATGGGGGTGAATGAGGCATGAGGTGCCAAATGACAAGAAAAAATGTTTTGACTTCAAATGTGCTCCAGCCATTTTCATTAGAAAACAGCCTGATCAGTAGAGTAAGACCAGCCAAACACTGCCAAGTTTAAGCACTGCACTGATGCTCTAATGCAGAAATAGAAAGAGAGAAAGAGCAATAAGTTATCATCTGCTCGGATCATAACTTGAAGCTGAGATTCTGTAGGTTTCCTGCAGTTGATCAGTGTCAAATTGAAAAGACAAAAAGTCTTTTATGAAAGTACTCGACAGCCACACTCTTTCTCTTTTCGGGATGAGGGGCTGCACACTATTCTTTGATGTCTTCATGATGAAGGAGGGAAACGGCAAAACATGTCCTGCAGGTAAAGAGAGCGCGCCGATCTAGTTAGAAAATCAATGAAGAATCCTTTGTTATCATTACTCCTCTGTTTACCGCTCGCCTGTTTTATTTCGGGCTGTGCTCGAGTAGCAAATATGCACTCACAAAGCGAGAGAGAAAGAGAGAGAATGACCTTGTCTGTCACAGAGGAACGCTGAGTCCTCGCAGCGGAGGGCTGGGTCTTGGTCACCGTAGCCTTGTACAAGCTGTGACAGCCTATGGAAAAGCCTTCTGCTACAGTAAGACCTCTCCCCCACAATCCTGGCAGCGTCGACACGCACACACACACTGACCTTTCGTTTCAATACGGAGAGGGAGAGCGAGTGAATGTCCTGTTTGGGATGATGATGATGAGTGAGAGAGAGAGACAGAGAGAGAAAGAGAGAGAGACTTTGGAACAGCGGTTATGGGCAAAGGCAATTGTGCTGCTGTGGTGAAGTGGGAAATCTGGCTACGGGCCTGAGTGTTTCCAGCTGTTGTTCGCGCACATCTGATCCCATCCCATCAACAACAGCAAGATACACACAGCAATGCAGGAAGTTCACCACGTTTAAATGCCATGCCAATGCTCATGCATCATGTTAGTCCTTTTAGATCAAATTAAACACCTTACATGACTGACATTAAACCAGTAAGTGTTATGCATATCTGTATGTTTTGCACAAATCAGCACTTTCACCTGTGTGTGTGTGTCTCTCTCTCTCTCTCACTCACTACAAATGACTTGATAATGAAGATGGTCAACCAAAAAGAAACAAATATTAGCTTAAGGCTGTTATACTGTGATCTGCTGGCACAGCACACACTGTACTCGTTAAAAACAGCACGTAAGCTGCAGGCTGAAATTTCTGGCCGCAGGTACTGTTCGACTGGAGTTGGCATCTGCGTGCATGTGGGGACTACAGCAGTACGCCCTGTGAGAACACACTGTTCCACAACAGCGCTGTGCAAGAAGGAATTCTCGGCTGGACGCTTTCCAGGTTTCTATGGCAAGCGTGAGGATATATTATTACTAAGTGCTCTCCACGAAGACGCACGCACACTTTTCTCTTCAGGAGCTCACGTCGGAGTAATGGAGCCCGCGAAAAAATCCAGTCCACACTTCGCGCCGCAACCCTGCTGCGAGAGTCTTTCTCAACAGATTATTAGGAGTTCAATTCAGGGAACAAAACCTGAAATTCCTCCTTCACCTTGACATGCCATCACTCCGCCGCGAACACGTGCGCGCGCTCGTCGCCTCATGGTGACCCTTTAACTTTGCTCTGGACACGCTTCCTGATGAACAACTCGGGGGCACAACCAGATACGTCCCATTCATTTCTGTCAGGGAGCTATTTCAACTTTGATCTGAGGGAGCGGGAGTGCAGAGCAAAAGAGGTGCAAGTCTGATTGTCTCTTGTAACTATTATAACTATTTTAGCTTCGCACTTAGATGCTGTTAAGAGTGCCACAAAAAGAAAGAGAGACAGATAACTTGAACTAATAGGCGGCTTAGACTTCTGCGTTAAGTTGGCGCAGAAGCTACAGCGACAGCACATAGCATACGCAGACCCTAGCGCCGTAGCACCTCCCCAGAAATGTAACTACGCGCAGCAGCTATGCAGCAGCTTAACTGAGGAGGTTTGGAGGTACAAACATTTGTATGACTTGTGCTCGGCGAAAGTCTCAGTCGCCATTGTTGAATGTGAAGCAGGAACTGGAAAGTGAAGCAGGAGGTAGAAACAAAAATCAACCCAGCTGGCAAAAAGCCGACTACCGTTTGGGTGGCACTGTCGCACCGGCGCAGGCTACGTGCGTAAGTTACTGCTTCTAGGTTCTGCAATACTTTAAAAGAGCATTAAATAGGAATTGGGTTAACGGGGGAGGGGGGTGATTTGGTTTAGTCAACCAAAACATCCAGCGGTGACAGATAAGAACCATGTCAGAACTGCAGATAACAGACCAAGAGGAAGTGCCATCCACTGGGGTTGTGTTCCGCTCATGCATAAATGTACACACACACACACACCACACAGAGAGAGAGACAAAATTAGCATCCCAAGCCTCCCCTGCAGCAACAAAGAGCAGGATGTTCAGGCCAGTCTTTTTGGCCGTACTCCTACGTAGCGCATGTCCTGCCTTCCTGACTGTAAGTTCCTTTCATCCATCACCAAAAGCCACATTCTGGGCCTGTAAGAATGAAAGGCATTTTTTTTTTTTTTTGTTTTTCCTTTCTAGCTCAGAGGAATTTCATCCTCCGCAGCCTGTCCCTCGTCACTCCCGGGCAGGCCATAAACACAGAGGTGTGAAGGAGACTCTCACCCAAGAGCACAAATTCATGGTCAGACACATTTAGCACTTAAATAGTTAAGTAACATCTTGAGATAGTGGTGCCAATTTAGTGTCAACGTGATGCCAATTGTTAAGGTTCATTGTTGTGTTATTTGTTAAAATATAGGGTGTGATACATAAATTACTCACCAAAAACACAAGCTTGCTAAACTATATTATACTTATTCACTATATAGTTTTATGTACTGTATAGTGTATTTCAGTGGAAGAGGAAAAGTGTGATTTGGATAAATTACAGACAGTAGACGGGCAAAAAGCTCAATGCAACTAAAAAAAAATCAGAAAATAGTGCAAAACCCAATAAAGTAATAAATTTAAAAAAAAAAAAAAATAGTTGTATGTAATTAATCAACTAATAAAAGAAATAAAAACATATAAATGAAACAGTTCTACTTCCTGCAGGTGAAACTAAGACATAGCAGCTGATGGCGGAGGGCTTTGAGGAGGAAAGCCCTCCCCCCACCCGAGGGATCAATGCACATAAATGGAAGAGGTCACAGACCTTTGACATCTCCTTTCAGCCGGGGGAGGGGCTCGGACCTTTGTGAGATTGGCTTTAATGATCCAATTGTCGACTGTGTCATACACCTTCATACAGTATACTTACAGCCTGACTCGCATTTCGCCCCACCCCGCGCGTGCACACCCCACCCGTTATGATCGATGACTAAGCCGATCAGCCACAAGTGCGAGGTTTGGATAAAACAAGCGTCGCCCCGCGTCTCGCGCGCTGCCCTCATCCCAGCTGCCCTGTTTTAATCTTCATCACTCCCACAACTCTTTTAACCTCTTCTCCCATCTCTTCTCTTCTGAAGCCTCCCCTACTCCTCTTCAGACCTTATCTGCACTTTCCCTCCCTCTACTTTCATGCTACACGTTTGAAGAGAGATGTGGTCACTTTAAAGGGAAGGGGAGACGGCCACTTGCTAACATCTATGGAAATCACACCATTTTAAAAGTCAGCCCCTTGGAGGAATGAGTGGTTCAAGACGCACAGAAAACTAAACTAGAATGCGAAAAAAAGAAAAAAAAGAAAAGAAGTCCCGGCTTCGCCCTTACAGCCTGTGAATATTTCCTTCACATATCTGAGAAATCACCGGTGAACAGAGTGTTCTTGGCCCTTCAATAAAGAGGTTAAGAGTTGACAAGCATCCATGTGGAACGCAGCTAGCTCTGCACATACTGTAAGTGGTGAGGTGTTCTTTAAATTGTCCAACAGTTTGGTTGATCTGTAATCTGTCCAGTGACCTTGCTGTGGTTGGTTCTGTCTGTTCTTGACTGACCCAGCTTAATTTAACTTAAAGCTTCTGAGTCACATTGACATTGGACAGTGCTGATAAATACTCCCCAGTAGGAAATATCTTGCGTAATGAGAGAGATTAATTAATTACGCATGCATGCTTTGATTTATATTTTCCATAAAAATACAAGTTAATTCAGTTTTGCATGAACATGATCCTGTATTTGACACTGGTTGGAGGTAACAAGGCACATTGGACATTGTACATACGTATATATTTTTGCTTATATACTATTTTACTTTAATTGCTTTTTTTTTCAACTGTCTTACACCAACTTTTTCTTTTTCCTAGAGGTTTTCCAGAGTGGTGTTTTACGCTCAACCGAGCTACCGTGACCAAATCATTGTGGGTCAATAAAGTCTATCTTAGTCTAATGATCAAATGTCAAAATAGGTCACGAAAAATGTGGTGTACTCCACACTAAACATAAATCAGTAACAAAACGCTTGCACATACAGGAGCAGAATCTCAGATGTTAATGCAAATGTTATAATGATATTAAATAAGATGGACGAGCAAAAAGATTTATGCAATCAACACAAACATTTGACGTCACTTGCACTTTTTACAAGATCAAAACACCTTTTCCACCACCGATGTTTAATTATTGGCTATAAGGAAAAAAGGGGCTACTGAGTCCCGCCTCTGCAATCTGACGAATGACGCCTTGTTTTGAGGACCACCTGTTTTCCGGGTCCCCGTCACACCGCGGTCAGAAGAGTGTGAAACAATAGCACTGATCTCTCTAGTCAGGATTTTGTCCCTCTCTGCCATCTGCACTCGCGATCGGAAGAGCCCGCTGAGAAGCACCCCTGAGAGGATCAACAGAAACATCTGCCCGCTCTGCAGAGCAGTCCCAGTGGAGTTTTTGTGATCTAAACCGGTGCCGCGAATGATCTGCGAGGGTGTCTCGTGCGAAAGATTTTTGCCTCATAAGTCAATATCTAAAATGATATGTTTCTATAGCTGGCTGCAGAAACTGACACCTCTATGTTACTGACTGGATTGGTTATCAATTGGAATGGATGCCTTTTTGTTATGACACTGAATACAAATATCAGTGATTTATCACACACAGAGGTTTGCTGTTGGAAAGATGTTCAAATGAATCTTCTTTCTGTAAAACAAAAAAAAAAAAAGACAAATAGGGCCAACACAGGGCAGGAAAAGCAAAAAGCTAAATCCTGATGTGCTCGAAAGTGTGGTAATAGAATAATGAGAGAAAATAAATCATTGAAATCTGTTACCGTGGTGACAATTGCCTTATGTACAAATGGATGTGAGCTAGTCATCTATCCACCGCTTGGCTGAGCTTTGTCATGAGAGAAATGTCATGTTGCATTTTTGGAAAACCTCTTTGCCTCACAGCAGGTCTTCGACACAACAAAACATGTGTGAATGAGGAGTTGGGCAAAAAACAGAGAGGATAGAGGGAACCATTATCATAACAAGATAAAAGGTTCGACAAAGTAGCACCCGAGCGCGCTTGTCATTATTTTAAACAGGTCATCCTTTGAGGAGAGCGGAAAGAAGTCACGATTTCGAGCTTTCGAACTGATGAGGGTGCACGCTTAAAAGTCGCCGAGACAAGCCCGTCGCGAAGCAACACGGGAAGGAGATGTCTCCTTCAAGGCTAAAGACAGAAACCTGTCCGAGTGCAGGAGCGGTGTCACGGGGCCTTACTTATCTCCTGCCAGATTAAGTCCCAATTGTTTACGGGGAACAAAGGCACCCAGTGAGGAAACCAGCCCCCCGAGGGCCAGATGGTCAGCGCTCAGAGCCCCCTGACCCCTCCAGCCCTTGCCCTCTCTGACAGGGCTGCGCGTGCTCTAGGTGAGACAGGCCACCCAGGCTAAGTCATAATCATGCAGTCATGTGAAACTAAACAACCTGAGTGAGGTTTTTCTCTTAACACGGCACGGTTGCAGAAGACAATCAGAAAAAAAAAGATTGAAATGTAATAAAAACAAAATCAAAACAGTATTTAAGAATTAAATAATAACTTCCTCTTCGCAACTCTGGATCTTGTAACATGCAATACTCATTAGCTGCGGTGATGTTTTGGTGAAGTGTTAGTGGAGACAGGAGGAATGCAACCTTTGGGACGTGAAACATGAGGAACAGCAGATTAGATACAGTCAGGACAGACTGGTTTGCCTGTAATTGCAATGACAAACCCCCTCGAATACATCTCCTGCTCACTCTTATCTGACTTTATCTAAGCTGCTGAAGCCTGTTTCAACACTGAGCCTTAGGCAACTGTAGCATCTCAGCAAACATGTAAATGACTGGCCGGGTTGGAGACATGCTTGACACGACTTTCCTTAGTACTTAGCACTTGAAGCATTAAATCACACATAAGGTAAATGAATTGAGTGTTCGTCTAAAGGTTTAGTAGCCCGTATTTATTAATCTTAGGACTGAAAATGTGTTACTTAAAAGAGTATTTAGGCTGTAAAAGGGTAGTAAGTAGTTTAAAGTAAACACAGCTGACAGCAGCAGGAGCAGCATTGGGAAATGTATGCAGATGTAATGACACAGATCCCGATTTTTCTATTTCTAGAGTTTATTGGCACTTTAATGCTATTACGACTTACGCTCGCATCAACATCCTGCACTGTGCAGGTGAAGCAAACTTTAAGCATCTGTTAAAGCCTCGTTAACGGACGGACCAGAAGCGCCGCGACCATCGCTCCCGTGCGTCCGCGGCGTGTGCCATTTAACAGGTGTTTGCGGAGAAACAGAAACGGAGACCGGCGCAGGCCTACCTCGTGCAGACGGGAGGGGGAAAAAAAAAAACTCGTTACATGTCCGCGTCCGTGAAGAATCCGGTGTCTCTGGGTTAATCTGCGTCTCGTCGCTCCGTCGCCTTCGCCGCCGCCGCCGCCTCCGCCAGCGATGCTGCTGCTGCTGCTGCTGCTGTTGCCTCTGGGCGCTGCGCTCCGTTCAGCTCCGCTCCGCCTCAGCTGATCTGAGCACAGCCACACGGAGCCGCCGGCTGACGTCAGGAAGAAACTGTACGTCCAGTTTGGTTCAGATCAGCGGAGAGTGGATCAGTTTGTTTCTCTGGTGATGCCAGAACAAAGACGCCAAGCATCAAGAACAATGCGTAAATGAAGTTGGATAAAAGAAAAGGAAAGTTAACTTTGACAGGGTGGGTGACATAGATAGATAGATAGATAGATAGATAGATAGATGGATAGTTAGTTAGATAGATAGATAGATAGATAGATAGATAGATGGATAGTTAGTTAGATAGATAGATAGATAGATAGATAGATAGATAGATAGATAGATAGATAGTTAGATAGATAGATAGATAGATAGATAGATAGATAGATAGATTGAACAAAGCTAACCAACTTAAAATGAATGGACCAATTAATGAGTCATTCATTAATTGATACTGATATGCCATATATATATATATATATATATATATATATATATATATATATATATATATATATATCAGCATTTCATAGCCCTTCTTCTGCTGAGCTTCTTTTCAGCACATACAAGAGCACAGTATTTACAAACTGTCATTATCTCACATCTTTCTAGTTGCAATACCTGGTAATACAACTCCTATTGGAGTTTGTTGTTTTATTCATGATATTCATGAATGTCAATGTCAATATATATATATTTAACCTCCTGAACACCTCAACCCTCAATTTACACAAGTTGGTTGTTTCAACTTCTGACTAGCCACTGTAATTTTTACCTGATGCAATATGTAAATATTTTTTGTACACAACATATTTGTCTGCCGTATTCTATTTTTTTTGTATCTTTTTGCATCTTGCACTGTTGTTTCCTGCCGCTGTAACACCCTAATTTCCCCACGGGGATGAATAAAGTCCTATCTTATCTTACCTTATCTTATATATAGGCTATATTACTGTTTTATTGCACCGCCCTGGTATTTCTTACCTATTATACTGCATATATATGGACATATTATTATTATACACAAAGTATATAAAGTCAGCACCTCATGTCTGATACCTTATGTCCCTGCCTTGAATATGTACTGTATATACCACAATTATCTATCTATCTATCTATCTATCTATCTATCTATCTATCTATCTATCTATCTTTCTTTGCGTGTGCATACATAATCGAATAAAGCTGACCCTGTTTCTAAAGCCTGCCTCCATAAATGGGTTTTCACGTCCAACGGTGTCCCTCTGTTGGCAGTAACACAGAGTCGGTGCGTTCATTCCACCGTCCAGGACGCACATCGCTCTGCCTGCGCGGCAACGACAGCCGACATAGACTAATATGAGTAAAAAACTCAGTGTCGCTCTCCAGGTTGAGGAAGTGTGAGCTCAGCGAGTGAACACTTCATTTCCGTGCGCACCATAAAAGTCAAGATCATAGGCCTGACTCAAGTTCCTGAAATCAAACGAGCGCTCCAGCAATTGTTGTGGAACAGCGCCCTCTGTCGGGAGATTTTTAGAAATAAACAAGTTGCATTAGAGATAAACTATTACTTATTTATAATAGTAATATATATATATGTGATGTGTAGCAGGAAATTGTTAGGTAGACTAATAGCATTTGTGAAAAGTTTATTTCTTATTTTTAAGTGAGCAACACAAATAAACGGGGAGGTGTTGTGGTAGAGGTCTGTAACTTGCAGAGTAACGTTTTATTAACTAAAAACAAATATTTCTAAAACACATTTGTTCTTGTAGACTTTTATAGACATTAAAGGAGCCACGTTGAGTTAAAATGACCTCATAGGAGCAGGTATTTATAAAATATATACATGTTAATTAACAGACATTTGATAATCCAAGCCAACATAATTTGCATAGAATATAAAATATGTCTATTCAATTTGATCACAATACAGGACCAGGAACATATTGATTATTTCTATTACAAATAATAATAATAATAATAAATTTATAATGTAAATTATTTTCTCCCTTTGATTTTTAAACGAGTTTACCTTGTAACGTTTGGGAGCAGCAACGTGTTGCCTTCAACGAGCCTGTGAACTCTTTGAATTGCGTCTCGGCACTGCACATGCGCAGTACTTGACATTTTGAAGTAGCTTCTCCGGGGTGTTTGAACAGGAAGGCGGACATGTTGGCCAGGCTGTGGGAGAAAATCGGGCATCGTCTGCGATTGTTTTCCGAAGACTAACACACATCAAAACCCGGTTTATACACATCCAGCCTGAGAGATAAAGCACTTTGGATGGGAAACAGCCGACAGTCAGTGACAGTGCACGGGATGCACCGGAAGGACTGCCGTTAAACGTTGTAAAGACTCGGCGTTTAAACTCATCGAAATTTGGAAGAAGCAGAAGTTTTTTTTCCCACCACTTCTACTTTTGAGCTGTCAGATTCGTTTGTCGTTTTCTGCAAGGGGTTGGCACGGATATGGGAACGGGCCTGGACTAGCCTTCAATCAAACTCCTGCTTCTCTAAGAGACACTGCAGTTGCGTTTTAATTGCCTTTTGTTTTGGATGCACCAACATTTTTTAAGCCCTTATCCTCAGTGGCATCCCACGGAGGCTGTCTAATCTGTTGCCGCATTTGTCTTCACCACTGAAGTTGTTTGCCAGTCCTAACGGGGAAAAACAGTCGTTCGGCTTCCGAAAATGTGGCTTTTGCATGCTCGGTGCCACCTTAAAGCCTCCGTTGTCTGTCAGAGCTCGAGGAGAACGATGTATTTTCTTTGAAGTGCGGTGTAAAGTTCACACGAAAGAAAGGAACATTTGGCTAGCTAGCTACCGCTTGCTGCTAAAGCTAGCTAGCCAGCCTTCTGCCTCGTCAGTGAGCTGTTTTTGTTCATAACCCCAAACGTCGGGACTGAAATTTGGCAGCAAAAATGTCTACCCGGGAAAGTATGGAGGCTCGGTTTGAAAAAATCGATGCCATGCTGAAGGACCCAAAGTCAGAAGTTAACACGGATTGTCTACTGGTAAGTTTGTAGCTCGCTAGCTGGCTACGTTAGCTAAAGTAGCGAGTCAGCCATTCGGGGTCAGTCTACTCCTTGGAGCAGAAATTCTTTCCGAGACCGACAGTTCGTCTCAATTATCAGCGAAGAGAAATGCTGACACTGACGCGAACACAGGCCAGTTTGGCTCACACGCTTAAGGTTCAAACCCCCGTGCACAATCGTGAATAAAGTGAGGATTTGCAGAAAGAAAACAGTAAGCAGTTTGAAACCTCTTTTCCCACATGCACATACAAATGAAACTGTTACAGCCAAGAGTGTGGTGATATTTAATTGAGGTATTCTGCAAGTAGTAAAGGAGTAATTAAAGCTAAGATAACAGATGTCTATCGTGCTTTCCACCAGAGACAGGCACACTTTTAAAAAATATGTGTGGGTAAGGGTAAGTTAAACAACTGGTTGATATTTAATTCCACCCACCCTGTGCAAACAGCTTATTATTTGTGTTGCCTTCAGTGTGCAGTTCATGCTGTTAGAAACCGAGCGGTTAGCTGTGCTGTTTTGTCTAGATTTACTCATCGAACCTCCACGTTAAGCGACAGGCCTCCTGCAAGCCTGTCGTAACCTGCAGGCCTCCAGCTGCATCAGTACACCTGTTGACTGGAGTTTACCCTGACTGCTTCCTGTCTACGGGTGACAACTCACAAAGTGACTCTCTCCTCTGTCTGAGGGAAAGGAGGCGGCTGCTGCTGCTGCTGCTGCTGCTGCCACGTGCTAAACCCTCCAGCAACACCTTCATTGGGCTTTATTGCGAGCAGCAGTCTCTGGAACTGACTCACCGTGGAGTGGATGCCAAGCAAGGGGGGGGGGGGGGGGGGGTGTTGTTGTGTCAAGAGTTTGTTGATATCAGGAACATTTCAGTGTGGATGACGGGGGCAGCGGGTGTTTTCATAAGGATTTGGCTCGCAGTGACTCACGGAGGGCAGTTTGGGCTCGGATATCTGGTGCGATTAAACCAACATTATTGTGGGTAATTGGGTGAAAAAAAAAAAAAAACACTGCCCTGATTTTTCGCGGACTGAACCTGGTAGCGTAATTTTGTGTTTGCAGTTTTTGCCTCGGGTCCTCCACTTCATTGTGAGTCACTCAGGTGTTCTGGACATATACTCATTAATTTAATAATTCCTGTACAGCATCTTGATTGCGTGATACTGGATGTGTGAGGTGGTGGATTGATTTACTAGGCAAGGGAACATAAGGAGACTGTATGGTTTGGAAAGGGGGCTTGCCTTAAAACTCCACCCACACACCCTGCTTGGAGTGTTTGTGTACAGGCTGCTGCAGATTGCTGTCTTTTCCAAAAGAAAACTTGCTTATTATCTGTGACCTCCCATCATGTTGCAGAAAGAGTTTATTGAACTCACCTAGAAGAGTATGCGCTCCACATTTTTAATGGCAAAAAAAGCTGCGGGGACTGCTCCTTCTAGCAGCCGCACACACAAGGGTGTTGTTTGTCTTCCCCCCCCCCCCCCCTCTCTGCAATCTCCCCTGATCAATGAATGGAGGCCTTTTGCCGAGGCTCTCTCTGCCACCATGCAACTCCACCCACAGCTTAATAAAATTCCATGCTAATCAAATAACCTCTTGTCTTTGACTGGCCTGGAGTTCCCTGTATGTCCCAAAAGCCATTCTACATGTCTGGAGTGAGTTGAGACCAAGCAGGCAGCTCTGAGGTAGCTGGGTGTGGGCTCTGCTCTCTACCCATAAACCAAAATTATGTGGACTGAAGACTCATGTTTCTGAGGCCTGTGAATCAGGACATTTAACTCATAAAGCAGCCAACATGCTTGGCTATGAGTAATAGGTTCCATCAGAATGCACAATACAAGCCTTTTACAGGCCGTGCTTCTGTACCTGGGATTGCTTTCTGTCTGAAGTAAAGCGCTGAAAATGCTTTTTCCCCCTGTACAGGCTCGGTCTGTGTTGTGCGATGGTGACATTTGGCCCGTACCTTACCATTCAGGGATTGCGTATCTACTCGCTGTTTTCCTACCCAGTTGCCCTTATCTTCACCCTCTAAATAAATCCCGCTTGGAGTGAAGAGTGCCTTATCTGGATGGCCTGCCCCCTCCCCAATCATTGTGCTCTAGATGGGCTTCTAAAGAGCCAATCTGAACAGACAGAATTCCTGACATTGTGATGTGAAAGCTCAGTGCCATTAAGGGTCTCGGAGCATTGTCCATATTAGGGTTGGGCAATTAAACGAATATATCAGCGTTGTTGATTTTGGGGCAATTTTTAAAAACATTTTTTGGATAATTTACTGGTCTGCATCCTGAGAATTAAACACAGCGATAATTTCATGCAGAACACAAGACAAGTGTGCGCCAGCGATAACTGGGTGTTGGGATCGAGCAGTATTATGTACATTCTTGCAGGGCATGACTAAAGACGGTCAAACAATCTTTAGCGGCCGCTCTCTGATTGATTGGTGCTGGGAAGAAATAGCAGTTCAGTAACCTTCATCGGTTGCTAACAGACTCTTTTTCAATTAAGCTTACCAAATAATTTATTCTAAATTGATCCTGCGCACAGGAAGTGGCTTGTTTGTCTACCTGTGGAAATATCGAGTAGAGCTGCTTTTGGTCTCAAAGTGGTAAAGTCTGTTAATCATCTGGTAAATTAATGGTTGATTCGATACGTTACAACTTGTTTTGCGCTGCCTTCGCTTCTATTTGAGATACTCAAAGGGCTTCCTGGCATAGTCGTTGTTCTTATTTGATACTTGGTGTGCGCTTGCGTCTCCGTTTGATCCCTCTTTCATCTGTTATTTGGACTTTAAATCTGTAATAAGAGTAATTACAGGAAACAGCAATGCCAATAAACCAGATTGGTAGACGGTGATTGAGTGCTGCATGTACATGTTTTGGGTGGATGCTCTTACTTTGAAGTGATTTAGGATGTGAGTCGACGCTGAAATTGTTCAAATCAGCCGGTAGTTCAGTTCATGTAGGTCACTAAGAGAGGGAAAAAAAAAGAAAAAAGCAGTTTTGTGGTCAGTCGTAATTATCTCGCTTAAATAAAGTACCACTTCTGTGAGCCAGGGTACAGACGCATCTGTATTAAATGAAAGCGTCTGAACGTGTTGGTAATCATATTTGTAGGTTAACGCCTGCCAGAACCTGCCTCTCAAATTAGATTTCATCCCACAACATCAGCGCTTATTAATACCTAGGCCTTATAACGTACCAATTGTGGTTAACAACAAAGACCCTATGGCAATACTTGTGTTGAATGTTTTTTTTCGTCACCTCCTTGTTTGCAGTTAAATCAGAACTCAGCCCCGAGTCTGTAGACGTTGTCTCTTCCTTCTTCTATTGAGGCTCAACCTGAGTAACAGGCGGACTACAGCAAATGCATGTTTACCTATGTAGCATGCTCGCCCATGTCCCAGCGACCTTTGCCTTTTAGTGGACAAACCTTACCTTTAAGGTGTTGTTTGCGCTGATAATGCCGCTGTAGTTTGCGTGGTTCTATATTTACTGACAGAGTTGCACAGAGGGACATTTATGTACGGGCTCTCAGGTATTCTCAATAAGCATGTAGGCGTGTCAGGGAATTTTGATTGTGGATGTAATTGTTGAGTAAATAAGTTTTCACACTGGTCCCGGTACTTTTTACCTGACGTATAACCCATGTTACAGGTTTTCTGTGCTTTAGCTGGTTACGTTGAGCACTTTGTACTGTTTGCGTTCAACTAATACTAGTTGTGACCATCGAATAAAACACACAATAGGGTTTTAGGCAGCCATTGTTTTTTAATGTTATGGCAGGAAGAGTCCACTCACCATCTGTTTTATGATTGCTCTTTACTTAACAAAAATAAAATGTTCAGCAGTATGACTTTTAATGCTGAGTCAAAGGCTTATATTTATAGAATATAATAAAAAATGTCAGCAAATGTCTAATATTAATCCTGTTACTCAGTCCTTTTAGTCAGATGGTCATCCAGGTAATTTCAACTTCCTTGAATGCACCAAGGAGGATAATGTAAAAAAAAAAAAAAAAAGACAAAACATTCATGGGTGTGGATCCTCTGCTACATTCACTAGGCTGCCACTAAAGTAGTAAAATAACTCTTGGTGCTTTGAAAAATACACAGAATTTGTGCAAACTATATGTAGTATAATATGCTTTTAATGATGAATTGCATGATCGCAGTTTGAAAAACATATCTTTGCGCTAAAGGTTATAAGCCAGCATTTGATCCATCTCTATTGTTAGACAGACTCAGGGCTGTCAGTTGTAAACTGCTCTCCTCAGCTATTCAGTTATAGGAACAACAATTGGCCGAGCTATTTGTAGCTCTGCATTCCCTCAACTGAACTGATTATGTGCAGGAATGCATACTAAAATGATCCACTCTTTTAATAATGGAATGTTTTTTCTTTTGTATTCATCTGTTGAACTTTTATTTATTTATTTATTTTTTATTTTTTGCAAAGGACTAAACTCCCAGTGAGTTTGTCCTATTTATAGAGGGCTCTGCCACCAATTCTTTCACTGAAGATGGTTGAAGTGGACTGAACTGCTGTTTAGTAAAATGCTTATTTGTTGGGTTGAAGTATAAAAATCCTGGGAAGTGCGCGCAGGGAAGCTAAGAGTTTTGCTTGAGAATCCCAGAGCCTGGTCAGTGGAAACACGTGAGCGGTCTCCACTGTTGCAATAACTCAATTATATTTTCACATGAAAGCATTTGTGACAGTGATTCCCGCTCACTGGGACCTCATAAGAAAATGGAATGCCCCTGGTTTGCCACCCCTGGCTTCACTGTCACTGCCATTTATCCAGTAGAGCTGGTAGATATGCGGTCTTTCTAGGTAAGTGGGATTTCCTGTCAGTAGATATTATCTACAACAGGAGTGTGCATAAATAGTTTGGACAAAGTGGTTGGTTAAAAATAAATAAATAAATACATACATAAATAAATAAGCAGGTGAAAGTGTCACTGGTGCGTTTCAAAGTATTCCAAATTGTTGAATGTAGATATTCATTTGTCTCTGACTACCATAACTGAGAGTAAGCAGGCAGGAAACAATGTGGTATTTCATGCTTTGAATGGCTTCATTGGTTTGTATGATCACATTTGTGTTTACATGGGCACAGCCTGCAGGGGAACTGCCTTTATTTGCATGGCGACCTGAATGGCAGTGTGCACAATGGCGCACATGTGGAAAGCATATTGTCTTGACGAGGTGGCAAAAAAGGAAGTGAGAAGTAGGGCTCGACTTAGGCCAGTCCACATGCCTTGTGCTGGCATGCAGAAAGGGATGATGTGGCTGAGTCTCTCATGGAAATTTTAACTCAGACTTTAATGTCTGGAAAAGAGCTTGTGTGTTGTGTGGATTTCTCCCCCCTAAAGCTTAAGGGATAGAAGAAATAATTACCATATGTAATGTCAACCACTGGCTTAGTGTTTCTTTTTTTTTTTTTTTAATAACTATACATTTTTTATTTTTTTTACATAACTACCACATTTCATTAATATGGTGATGAGACGTTTTTTTTTTTCTTTCATATTATTATTCAGTGCCGCCTTCGGGCTAGAGCAGCATCAGCAGAAATAAGATAACAGGGAGCCTTGCACGCTCTGGTTTGTTTTCTTTGCAATTTTTCCCAAGACTGCCACATAATGAAACATAGCCTGTGGACTGCTACCTCCCATTGCTAAGGCACACTGTGGACATCATATGCATGGGTTTACTTCCACTTGCCGCATGGATGTGCGGTGAAACATCTTCAAGAAAACTCAAACAAGTCCAGTTGCGCTTTCGTTCTGAATACACCATGCACTTTCTGATGAATACGATTGCAGGATATCCTTTTCCAGCTCTCACAAACTCTTTAGTGTCACATTTAGAATTGAGACCCCAGATGCATTCACGTCTATCTGCGCTACTAGAACATTTTGAACCCACTTGAACCCTTTGGAAAACTTCGGAATTGCACGTGTGGCAGAAGTGCTTATCTTGGGAAATTTCTCCGAATTAGTGGTTCAGAAAAAGCTTTGTCAGTTATCCCGTTCCATCAGCCCCCGTTGTTGTTGGTGTAGCCTGCAGCTGAGTTTAAGAACGGCCCATGTTAGCGCTGCGTTCTCCCCCATTATGGTCGTTTGATAGCTCAAACAAAACTGACCCAGATGTTGTTTGGTCACTGATCGCGAATCCGTCTTTCTTTCCCTAGTGATGTGTTGAATTTGATAACGTTGTTCTCTGTGTGTGTAGCAGTTTAAAAAATGCAGAATAAACAATGAAGACTCATCTCATTGCAGCTAAATATACAGCGCACCAACATGCCTCTTGCAACTGTTTGATGTGATGGCTTGTCCTCTGTGGCTTGAGACGACAGACATTTGTCTACGCGTAGAAACACAATGCTTATTATACTTTACAGTGTAAATATAGTGCATCTGTGAGATCATTGTCGGTAGTGCAGCATATCAGTGCGCAGTACTGCAAAATATTAGGCAAATATTAGGCTTTATGTCAGTTTTGCTTGAGTGTCAAATATAAATCATCAAACATGTTTTACAGCTACACCTAAACCTTGCCATAGTCCCTCTTTGTATGAGGACAGGTGACACCACAACAGAGATGCAGATGCTGAAATTTAACCTGGAAGATGTCGCTGCTCACGGGGCCTGTGCTCTTCACTGTTACTCCTTGTGCATTTTGCTTCTTAAATTATTTCCCATTCTTATGAACATGGTTTCTCTGGAAGGCCTTGGGGGATTTTATTAAAAAATTTGGCAGGAAAAATGGATTTGTCTTCGGTGGTCGAAGATCGGGGTCATTGTGACCTTACAAAACATGTTTTCGGTCATAAATAAAGATTGCGTGTGGCATTTCTGACTAAATTGGAGCTTCGCTTCTTCCATCTGGATCAGAGCCTTAACAGGATGTTGAGCTTCAGGTGATTGTTGTTGTACCATGTAATGAAGCTCTCTATGTCAGTATTTATTGGAATCATTCATGTCAGTATAGTAGTAATGTCCATATATGTAATACTTTTGATTAATATAAGTCCATATTTCATAAATAAAACAAGTCTGGATAGACATGGATGTAAACTGCAGCTTGACTCTGTTGGTGGAGGTAGTTCTAGTTGCTCTGTGAATAGAAGTGCCTCAGCATGGCTGTCATAGACTCTGTCTTTTCTTTGTTTTTTCCTTCATTTGTTCTCCGATTGGCCTAGCCAGCTCCACATGGACCAGCCCTCCAATCCTTCCGCCTTTTCCGTCACAGTGTTTAAACACAGAGCTGATTGAAAATAAGACTTCACTCTGTGACTCTGTACTTGGGATGGATTTTTTTTTTATTTTTTTTTTCCCGCTCCCTTCCTTCACTTTTTGTTGAGAACTTGTTTGGCCACATACCTAAAATAGCTCTCTGACGTGTACGGTCCTGTTAAGGAATGTTACTGTGGCTGTCCAGAGTTCTCTGCGGCAGGAAGTTATGCAAACGTGCATTGCTGAGCACAGAGCCTTGTGATTAGGGTCCTGAAGGACTCGGTTCTTCGGCGTTTTCTTTTTCCAGTGTAGGCTGTACGGCCAACAAGGACCCCTTTTCTCCCAGCCAATGGTCTGTCTTGTGTAAATACTGTCGGCTCCTGGAGTCTTTTTTTTTTTTTTTTTTTAAGATGAGCAGATGATGGCTCTGTGTTAATCACGACCTTCCCACTCGTTAATTTCCAGCGCTCTGTCCCAATAAATGCCCGCGCTGTTTTTAGTCTTCTCACCAACTGTTCTCCACCTCATGTTGTGTTTTTTCCTTGTCTCTGTTTCCACCCATCCTGCAGGGCATTTTCTTTTCTCACGTCTCACACAGTGGGGTATGGCCCTGACCTCTACTGTTGAGTAGAAGCAGCAGAGTTGTCTAAGAGGATTCCTTGCCTCGTCTGAGCTGCTGATTCATCATGTGTCATCAACGCTAGGCTCAGAGCCCTAAAAAGAAATGTGTCAGTAACACAATATAATTTACAACACTAAATAGAAAGATTGTTGCTATGATACCGAGTTCAGAGATGATGACTCTTACGTCAACAACTTTTAATGCATTTTAAGAGCAGCTCAGCTCTAACATGTACCTCTGACCTTTCGAAGAAGGGAACTGTAGGCTAGCTGACCTGTGACACTGTCGCAAGAGGCCCATTTTCAACATCTGGCTCACACCTGTTGGAGGCTCTGCACAGCAGTACGTGTGTCCAAAGCGTTTGTGCCTGTCTCGTTTCAGCCATTCTGGATTATGGAAGATTAGATTAAACCCTGCCAGTGGCACTTATACTCCTGCCTAGCGTGAGGCAGGTTAGCTCCGATGTATGTTTACAGCTCTTGGAATTTCAAGCTCACACACACAATTCAAAAGGATGGCGGTGGATTGAACGTCTGTTTTTCTCGTTCTCAGCCTTGTTTTTACAGTTAACAGAGATGACACTATTTAAGTTGTGATGTGCGGGATACTGAGAAAGGGGCACAACTGTTGACACAGGAGTAGCTTCTGTAAATTCAGTGGGTCTTGCATCACTGCCCTTAGTTTGCCTTAGCCGGTCATAAGACATGATGTAATTTCTACAGCTACTTTTATTAGAAATGTTTGACCAGGGTGGGAAATGTGTCTACTGGACACGCTGATTTAAGGCAATTGTGTGGTACCAAACTTTCAGAACTATGAAAATACTCCCTGTTATCGCACTGTCCACATTTGCTTATTGACTTCAAGGTTTTTTTAAGCTTCGTGGCTGCGTTTCTGACCCATAGTTAACTCACGGCCTTGGACATGACTATCTCTTCTGTTCTTCTTGACAACGGTCTTGCTCAGAGAAAGTGAGGTGGCAGCCTCTTGACGAAACAAATGAGTGCTTGAAATCACACTTTCAGTTTCAAAGAGTGACGCACACTTAAACACTCGAGACAGTGTCATGGGAGGATGTCCCAGGCTTCCAACGGCAATGGGTCATTATTGTTTATGGATGATGTGACAGAAGACTGAGGCAGCCAGAAGTGTATTGAGATATACTGTCTGCTTGTGAGTTCAGACAGATACTGGTACGGAATACCGTGAAAGTAATAAAAGTGTATTTGAAGGTAAAGAAGCGGCCGAGTCTGTCGTCTAATCTCCACCCTAGTGAGCCACATTTCACTTGCTGAAGACAAGGCTAAAGGCAGAAAGATAAACACACTAATACAAACAGAAGGCAGCTGTAATAAAGATAAGATAAGCAAAGCATCTCAGAGAAGGAAACCCATTGTTTGCTGATGTTCAATCAGGCAACCATTGCTTTCTACGTGGTTTTTTATATGTAGGTTGATATGTCCAGTAATCTTAGGATGCTGCTTTTCCCATGCTGTGGTGATATTGTTGGATAATTTGGTGTTCCTGCTTGTTAACCCTTCTCCTCCTTCCATCAGGATGGCTTGGATGCTCTGGTATACGACCTGGACTTCCCCGCCCTGCGGAAAAACAAGAGCATTGACAACTTTTTGAATAGATGTAAGTACCTCACATCATACTTTCCCCCCCTTAAGGTCTCCTCCCTCCTCCATTGGTATCTCCATCACTTCAACCATTTGATTTACAGCCCCCCCCCCCTGTTACATACAGCTGTAAGCCTAGGCTCAGAAACGAAGGCTGTTTTTGGGTCACTGCCTCTATGTGGGCTCGGACACAATAGGCGTCTGCCCAGTGTCCCCAACAAAAGGGGCTTTCATAAATGGATGGTGACCCACATGATGCCTCTCAAGGTCGGCTCCTCTTTTCCGTTTTGCCCTCAGAGTGGGCAAACCGCAAAATATCAACCCGAAGCTGTGATCGCCATGATCCTAAATCTCTTTCTGTCTGTCCTTAACAGATCTACTGTAACTGGCCAATTCTCTGCAATTACATTTCTAGGAAATAGCAGCTATCATGTTACAGTGTTTATTCCAGGGCTTGTTCTTCTAAAGCCAGCAGTGTCTGAGGTGGGGGTTGGGCTTCGGTGTCGTAACGTTGGGTGTATATGTGTCTTCAATTTCCTGAGTTGCATATACATACACGTACATATAATTTAACCAGAAACATGCAAACCAAAGTAAACTTCTAAAACAAATTCTCACTGTCCCTCTATCTTCTGTTACAGCTATGTGGTATGTTCACATGAGGCATTGATCTGGATAGTGGTGGCTTTTATGGGGAAATCACTGTTATTTTATTTTACAATGCACAGATTGCACATTTAGTGTATTATATTTGAATAATCACCCCAGGTTGCTGTAAACCCTGGGGCAAAAACTGCCATTAGCCATCTCCTCAATTACTCTTGGTCATGTATTTTTTTGTAAAGCACTCATGGATATGGACTAGATATCTACGGGGACACTGGTCCTCACTAGCTTGCGCTGCCTGAAGGGCTCTTTACTCTGAATCATCTCCACGCATTGTGCTTTGCACCAGAATCAAATCAGCTGATTGCTCTACTGTATATACTGTACGCTGCGACCTACTGAAAAGAACCCTCTCCTCACGCGCGTATAAAATCTATGCCGTTTCTCAACATAGTTTGCACATCTTCACGGTCGTCTGGGATTTTTTGCAAGCAGGGATTGTGATCTTGGGAACCCACGCTTAAAGTGGAAGTGACTCACAAATGTTCTTATTCTAATAGCTTAGGACTTTCTGTTTATTTTTAGCTCACTTGAACTCGGATGCCCCCACACCCCCCCTTTTCCATGCGTTCCCGTGCCAGTTATGACCCATGTGAATTGAAAATTATCCCCCTAGTACGACTATGACCAAATTTGGCTGAATAGTGGATACTATCTCCCCTTGGGGAGCGAGAATTATTACATCAGGGAGAGGCCAGCTCTCAGTAAGCAACAAACTTTCCCTAAACTGTATCTCTCAGCTGTGTAGCAAAGCTGTCGGCTTTTACTGGTTTGTTTGCCAACCAACGGGTTGTTCCTTTGAAAGTAACCTCTGCAGTATGCAGCCGCTAGTGGCTGTATTGTAATAACAAGTAACTACAAAATAGAAACCATATTCTGCAAGCTCTCACATATACCTCTCTGTATAAACTAGATGGCCTTCTCTTAATGGTCAATACAACATCTAACTGCAGACAGCTTTTGTGCATAGCTACCATTAACCACTCACCATTGCTTGTTTTTCTCCAGACAAAGAAACCATTAGTAAAATCCGTGATCTGCGGATGAAAGCAGAAGACTATGAGGTGGTTAAAGTTATCGGGAGGGGAGCATTTGGAGAGGTGCAGTTGGTAAGAATGTTTTTTTTTTTAATGCATTACAACAATTGCTCTAAAATAACTTAAGCCTGTGAAGTGTGCACAGGTCTGATTGTGACTTGGTCATCTTTTTTAGGTAAGACACAAAGCCACATGCAAAGTATATGCCATGAAGCTGCTGAGCAAGTTCGAGATGATCAAGAGGTCGGATTCTGCTTTCTTCTGGGAGGAGAGGGACATCATGGCTTTTGCCAACAGCCCATGGGTGGTGCAGGTATGATGTGAACAATCGGCGTTTAAAATCCGCTGCTTACTATATGTTACATGCGCAGACAACGTGCACATTAACCCAGCCTCCTGTGCACGTCTGAAATGATTTGTTTACATTTGACTGATAATTTTGTCGTGGTTTCTCGCCCCTTTTCTAGCTTTTTTACGCTTTCCAAGATGACCGCTACCTCTACATGGTGATGGAATACATGCCTGGTGGCGACTTGGTTAATTTGATGAGCAACTTTGACGTCCCGGAGAAGTGGGCCCGCTTTTACACAGCTGAGGTGGTGTTGGCTCTGGATGGAATCCACTCCATGGGCTTCATTCACAGGTCTGCCTTTTGAATCGGCTGCTGGAAAAAACAAAAAACAAAAAGCAGGATGCTTTATTTGTTCAACATGTGATGATCTTTAAGGCTTTATTTCCTGTTTGCTAACTACTGGTGTTTTGTTGCATTACAAAACGTTCTTTGAAAGAGTTATCAGAGTGTCATCAGATCTGTGTTTTATTTAGCAGTGACTTACGTGAAATTTAACTTCCCTTTAAAGTTGTTCCTACTCAGTGCCACAGTGGTGACTGTTAGTCTGACGTATCCCTCGGAATAGCAGGGTTATAAATGTCTTTCACAGCAGTCCTGGAATATATTTTTCCTTTAAGCAAATAAGTGATAGTAATCATTTTAATTCATTACGGGATCCTACACACTGAGCTCTGTACACAGGTGCAGTGGTGGAAAATTCATACCATGGCAGTTGTGGCTCAGACTTTCTCCCGTTAGCTCGCTGGCAATTGAAAGGAAATTTCATGAAAACATAAATTCTTCTCCCTCAATTCCCAGCTCCCTTCATAGCTCATTACTTCTGAGCTATTTCTGCAATCGGGTGCAGCTTCTCTGGCCACGGAGAGTATTGTTTTTCTATTCGTTCACCTCTTAACTGGCTTAGTGCGACCACTGCAACACAGTTTTTGAATTTTAGTAGACGTGCTTTGTTTACCGGTTTGCCTTATTTATTTTATTTTATACGGATGTGTTTGTACTCATGCAACTATGTGTTTGTCTCTCTAGGGATGTGAAGCCTGATAACATGTTGCTAGACAAAGCAGGCCACTTAAAACTCGCAGACTTTGGGACGTGCATGAAAATGAACAAGGTATCACACGCGAAATGTTATGACTTCATAATGATTGATAATAATATTTTTGTATTACTATAAATACGAAACACTTGTGATTTATTTATTTATTTATTTATCGTTTTCCCACTTCAGGACGGCATGGTACGATGTGACACAGCAGTGGGAACTCCGGACTACATTTCGCCTGAGGTACTGAAATCCCAAGGAGGAGACGGCTATTATGGCCGAGAGTGTGACTGGTGGTCAGTGGGAGTGTTCCTGTACGAAATGCTAGTCGGTGAGTGTTTATTAAATGAGTGTTTCCTGAAAAATGAATTTCTAGCAAACGTGACTTACCATTGGCTTTGTCTTTTGCGCTGCACAGGCGATACTCCTTTCTACGCTGACTCACTGGTGGGGACCTACAGCAAAATTATGAACCACAAGAATGCCCTGACCTTTCCCGACGACAGCGACATCTCCAACAATGCCAAGAATCTCATATGTGCTTTCCTGACTGACAGGTTAGATAGCGACAGACCAAGCACTGGTTTATGAAGAGGGTCTTTATCTGAAGACCTTTTCCTTGTTTAGGCATGCATTGTGTGCAGGTGCAGGGGGGGGGGGGGGGGTACTCGGTGGAAAGAATCTGGGCAAAAATGTACATGATAGCATAGATAATGTTCCTCTCAGCATCAGATTATTTAATAAATATCTTCTTCTGGTGGAGAAAAAACGTAACTATTAACAATGAAACCTCATGTCTTCCCGACTCCTACAGAGACGTTCGACTTGGCCGCAACGGTGTAGATGAAATAAAGAGACATCCTTTCTTCAAGAATGACCAGTGGACGTGGGATAACATCAGAGAGAGTAAGAACATTTCCACTGTTCAGATTAGAGATTACTGCTTTCACACCTCCTGTTTGATTTGGCAGCCCGTCCTCTGTTTCTGCAATCATGTAGGCAGCGATCATGTTTTCCATTTGACCTACTACAGACAGTCGCAGGAAATTCTTGCAGACGAGCCATTCATTCAGTATCCTTTCCAGGTCCAAACGTGATTCCTGCTCGCGGCAATAATTGGCAGCGCAGCATTTTTTGAGGCCAACAATGGGGAAGCAGCTCGATGCAAACGTTAATGCTCTGGGATTGACACTGGAGTGGAGAGAGATTATAAGTGGATGGCTGTAGTCAGTTCTTTAGTGGCTTTATATTTAATACTTTACGAGGATGAAGACAGCACTTTAGTGTTGTCTACCCCTGATGTTTTGATGCCTGACAAGCTCTGCTATCTGGTTGCTTTCCCTTGTTTTAAAGACGGTTTCAAAACAGATACGACCTTCTGAAGAAACTCTGTAGGATGGGAGGATGTTCACAAACCTCTTTAAGTTGTATCATGCTGTATATGCACTGAATTGTTGGTCCTGTTTTTCTTCTCGCCATGAATCAGCGGCGGCCCCTGTAGTGCCTGAACTGAGCAGTGACGTTGACACCAGTAACTTCGACGACATCGAAGAGGATCGGGGAGAGGAGGAGACCTTTCCCATTCCAAAGGCCTTTGTGGGCAACCAGCTCCCGTTTGTAGGCTTCACCTATTACAGCAGTCAGCAGTAAGTCGGCCGAACTCCGCTCCACGCTTGTAGCACCGGATTATCCATATAATTTCACATGAGTTTTACTGCGACGTATTTATGACATGACGCATTATTCAGAATTTCACAATCAATAGAGTGCACTGTTTTCATGGTAGAAATCAATTTGTCATAGTGAACATTGTTTGAATACCTCATTTTACTTTCGCCAGTAAATGTACGTTTTATATCCATTTATTGAAGAACTTGTGGCGGCTGTTGGTTTACTCTTCACCAGGATTTAATTTAATTAAATTTTTGTTTAGATGTCCATAATGAAATGTTCTTTTTTTTTTTTTTTTTTTTTTTCCTTTCCCCCCCAGCCTTTTGCGCAGCCTTACCGCCACAAAGACCAGCGACAAACGCGGCAGTTCCACAAAAGAAGAGAAGAGTCATGTGAGTAGAAGACCGCCGCAGAGAAGAAAGTCTTTGAGATTCAGAGTATCTGCCAATTTTACATCTAATCTGATAAATTCCGATGGCGTGCGTCTGTTTAGCTGGAGAACCTGCAGAAACGGATCTTCCAACTAGAGGAGCAGCTCCACAGTGAAATGCAGCTGAAGGATGAGTTGGAACAGAAATGCAGGTACGGAATAAATCATTTATTTTTACATAAAGTTCAGCTGCTTGCTTAGTCAAACTAAAACGTAATGCAAATTCTTCAGCCTAATAGACTCCTGCAGTGCACAGATATGGGAAGAAGTGTTACATTTTGTGAGGTTATATTCAGATTCAGCCATATAGTTTCTAGTGATATATATATTTAAATGTGGTCCACAGGTAACTTATTTTTGCATGATTTTGATTTGTAGAATTTAACATGATGCAGTCTACCTGAGATTTCATTCTGCCGTGATTAAGTGATTAACCCTTTTCCTCGCTCTGTTCTTCCTAGGACATCAAACACAAAGATCGAAAAGATCATGAAAGAGCTGGATGAAGAGGTTAAATGCTTTTCCTCTCACACGCACCTAAACTCAATCTTCAGCTTTTAGATTTTTGTGGTAGAACATATCTTAGCATTGGTGGCTTGAATAAGTATCGGTTTCCTCTACATCACGGCTCCTCTGTTGTTTCTCGCGACAGGCGAACCTGAGGAAGAGTGCAGAAGGCAGCCTGTCTCTACTGGAGAAGGACAAGATCATGCAGCAGCACAGATTCACGGAGTACCAAAGAAAAGCTGACCAGGACGCAGAGAAGAGACGCAATTTGGAGAATGAGGGTGAAGATAATGATGTATTATTTAGCCACATGCAGTTAGATTATAATTGTCGGTCGAGGCTGCAAATGCAGTCGGTGTATGACTATAGTTTTGTTGCCTGGCAGTGCACTCCCCCGTCAGTGTGTGTTTATCTGATGGAGACATGCACTATGTTCTTAACTGATTATCTTGTATCCAGGGGTAATTTTCATTTCTCGAACTGCTGATTACAGTTAACTGTGCACATGTCCCGCTGACGTCTCCACTGATTTGATATGAAAGATGAAAACTGAATATGGTATTGTCATATATTTGCATGCGTCTGTGAAGTATGTGTTGCAAAAATAGGTTTTAATCAGGAACCTGAGAAATATTTCTTGTTTTTTTCTTTCTAGTGTCAACTTTGAGAGAACAGCTTGAAGATATGAAGAAGATCAGTCAGAACTCACAGGCCTCAAATGACAAGATTGTCCAGTTGCAGAATCAGGTAAATGCGTTATACATGCATGTGCACAGTCTGCAGTAGTGGAGGTCAACGATTAAACTATGTTTTGCCTTGTATTTGACCGACAGCTGGAAGAGGCCAACGATTTGCTGCGCGCAGAGTCTGATACAGCTGCGAGACTGAGGAAGAGCCACACGGAGGTGGCAAAGTCAATGAGCCAGTTGGAAAGTTTGAACCGTGAGCTGCAGGAGAGGAGTCGAGCAGTAGATGGGGAGAAGGCGCAGCTCGAAAAGGAGCTCCTGCTCCTTCAGAGCACCCTGGACTCAGAACGGAGGAACAACAGTCAGGGCTCGGAGGAGATCAGGGAGCTGCAAGGTGACGCATTAATCACACTTACGCATACAAGTCTGTCACGTCAAAATGATACCAAAAATACCAAATCTGCTCTCGGTATGAATCTTCTAAGATCTACAGATCTAGGTGAAAAGCAACACAGCACACCGTTTGTGGTTACACGTTACGGACAGCTGCACAAATTCCTCCTAAAAGAAAGAATTCCTCACGCTGATACAAGTCATGCCCAAACTCTTACAGCACCCACAGCATTCTGATGTTTCAGTGGGAACAAGCTTTTATAAATCATATTAGATATTAGCAAAAAAAGGAACTGTGATTACATTAACGTCATTTTCAGGAAGTCGTGCTCGGCGAGAGGCAAGGATATGAAAACTTTGAATTATCTGAATGACCGCAAACAGATATTGCAACTGAAGTGCCAGCCTATTCGTATCGTGAACACCCATGATTCAGACTTTATTTGTGATTTTGGATTTATTTTTGTATTGCAGCGAGAATGGCAGGGCTGCAGGAGGACAACAAGAACTTGAAGCTCAGCCTCTCCAAAGTGGAATCAGACCGCAAACAAGCCCAGGAAAGAAGCAATAACCTCGAAAAGGTATGCACAAATAGTACTAATAGATGTAATAGTGCATTTACCCTGCATGAGTCTTTCTGTAATGCAGAAATTGTGTGTTTATGCATACACACACGGTTGGTTGGCTTCATTTTGTCTGGTTTTCCGCCTCCGTATAGGAAAAGAACAACCTTGAGATAGATCTGAACTACAAGCTGAAGACCTTGCAGCAGCGTCTGGAGCAGGAGCAGACTGAGCACAGGGTGACGCGGGCACAGCTGACTGACAAATACGAGTCTATCGAAGAAGCCAAGTCAGCTGCCATGAACGGTATGCCAGTCCTGCGCCAGAGCGCGCGATCCTTTCCGTCTTTTATTCTGTGTCAACTTCTTCCTCACCTCATCACCCTCTCTCTGCTTCGTCTTCCCTTCCCACTATCTGATCTGAAGTCACCTCCAGGTGCTGTTTGGATGAGAGGAATTCAAGGAGTGTAAGCTAGTGAGCATGTTGAGGCATTTCCTCATTGCATATTAAAGCTGGACTGAAAAGCAGTCTTTGATACTGAGTGATTGATCTGCTCAGGTGAAGCTGAGGCTGGATTTGAGCCATTTACTTTATCTTTGAGGCCCATTGTAATCCATTTTTTACTGATTAACAAACAAATCTAATTCTTTTCTGAGTTCTTACATACGTCTCATTTTCAATCCGTGCTTTATGACGTCATGCATCCACACAGCGTTGTGTTTGTGGCTTTAAAAATACAGTTAACAGTAGTTTCCATAAGTTTAGTAAAACAAACGCCTACTAAATGTGAATGAGCATCTTGATACAACTAGCATCTTCCCGTGTATTGATTTTGAAGAGAGCTGCGACAGCTTGCGCAAACTCTTGATATTCTGATTTTGGCTGTAGCCAGAGGGATTAACCATTTCACTGCCGCTGTCCTTCTCCAGCTGTTCAGCAGAAGATGTCGGAAGAAAACGGAGCGAGGATGAGAGCGGAGAGCCGGGTAGTGGAGGTTGAGAAGCAGTGCTCGATGTTGGAGTTTGACCTCAAGCAGTCTGTGCAGAAAATGGAGCAGCTGATGAAGCAAAAGGAGAGGCTGGAGGATGAAGTAAGCAGACGGCTCGCACATGTGACAAGTCTGATGTTGTTATTCCCTTCGCACTTTCCTAAAAGTCTTGCGCCGTCCTCCTTCAGGTGAAGAGTCTGAGGATACAGGTGGAGCAGGAGTCAAGCAAGCGCGTCCTTGCTCAGGGCGACCTGAAGGGCCGCATGCAGGACGTGGACCGTCTTCGGTGTTCGGAGAAGCAGCTCAAGCAGGAGATCAACACGGCACTAGAGAGTAAACGCTCATTGGAGTTCCAGCTGGCACAGCTGACCAAGTAAGTCGTCTTTCCGAGTTAGGATTATAAAATCGAAATGGATTGTTTTTCCCTCGTGACAGCTGATCTGTTTTACATCCGCTAATCGTGTTACTTTCTCTAATACAGTGTGTATAAAATAAATACAATACGAGTTATTGATTGGATAATAAATGCTGATATTTAAGAAATGGGATACTTGCATCACTGTGCCAGGTTTCTACTCTGAACCAAGCTGGATCTAACCGTGGCCAGGAGTTTTAATTTTCTGTTATTGTTGCGCTGGCCAGTAATTCTCTTTGGAAGTCAAGGTGTAAATTGCCCAACAATTGCCTGCTATATTTCGAATAAGCACTATTATTCCAGCTTAGCGTGTGACTGTGCCAAAGCGGCTCTGTGACTGTGTTTACACCACAGGATTAGGGTTTACTCCATCCACTCTGCTGCTAATCTGCTGGTCAGCTCATTCTACCACATTCTACTGCATGTGCTGAGTGATGTAGAAAGCTCTTCCTGTGTCAAATTGGCTAAAATCATGGATTAAATGGGGGAAAAAGGAACATTAATTACCTAACATATTTGGTTTTATGTATTTTCCCAGACAATACAGAGGCAACGAGGGACAGATGAGGGAACTTCAGGACCAGCTTGAGGCCGAACAGTATTTTTCTGTAAGTACAAATCATATCAACCCGGTAACTCGGCCTTTGTCCAGTGCTAAAACCACCAGCTGAACTGCTTAACCTTCCTCCCCCAGACGCTTTACAAAACTCAGGTCAAGGAACTAAAAGAGGAGATTGAGGAGAGGAACCGGCAGGTACAAGAGGCTCATAAAAAAGTGCAGGATCTGTGCGGTGAAAGGTAAGAAATGCAGCGCTCTTGCTGCTCGTAGTAATAGCTAATACATTTCTGTCCTGTGTTCTTTGTTGTTGTTGGATGGAAATAAATTCAACATTAAAATGACGAGGATTCCTGTGAGCTTATCAAATTCTCTTTATCCTGGACAAAGGGACTCCTTATCAGCCCAGCTGGATCTGACGGTGACCAAGGCTGAGTCAGAGCAGCTTGCCCGGGCGCTCCAGGAGGAGCAGTACTTTGAGCTCAGCCAGGAGAACAAGAAAGCGGTGACTAGACATAAGCAGGAGATTGGGGAGAAGGAGGCCACTATTGCACGGGTAAGCAATTAGATTGTTTTTTCGGCGAGGTGCATTACTACATGATGAGTTTCACTCGCAACTATTTCAACAATGCTTTCATTTCTGTGCAGCTTGAGGAGTCCAATAAAACTCTGACCAAAGATGTGGAGAATCTCAGTAAAGAGAAGACCGAGTTAAGTGAGAAGCTCCGTACTCAGGAAGAAGGTACCATCCTTTTGTTGATCCTTGTGCGTCACTTTGATTTATTACGTTGTTGTACAATCTAAGTGCATTTTATTTTCCTTTTCAGAGTTTGCAACTCAGAAGGAAGAGATTGCAAATGCAGTCAAGGCCAATTATGAGAAGGTCCTCAACACAGAGCGCACTCTGAAGACTCAGGTGAAGGGCTGGCTTTTTTTTTTTTTTTTTTAAATTATGAGAAGTTATTTCATTCTGTGCCTACCAAATACGTGGAGACCGGTGATTGATTATTTCCAACTGTGCTGCCTTCCTCCACCTGCAGGCGGTGAACAAGCTGGCGGAGATCATGAACCGCAAAGACATGAAGCTGGACCAGAAGAAGAAGGGCAGCACGGCCGACCTGCGGAAGAAGGAAAAGGAGAACCGGAAGCTCCAGCTGGAGCTTAACCAGGAGAAGGAGAAGTTTAACCACATGGCCATCAAATACCAGAAGGAGCTGAGCGAGATGCAGGCGGTGGGTTTTGACATGTCAAGACATTCTCCCGTCCAGTTTGATGAGATTTGTCGATGTTTTACCTGAATGTCTGTCTCGCCCTTTCCTTGCGAACAGCAACTGGCAGAGGAGAGCACGTATCGCAACGAGCTGCAGATGCAGCTGGACAGCAAGGAGAGCGACATAGAGCAGCTGCGGGAGAAGCTGAACGACTTGCAGCAGCGCATGGATAACTCCAGCGTGACCAGCTTGCAAGCAGACGAGACGGACAGCAATATCGCAGGTATGATCACATCTGTGTTTAAATGGGTACAGAATGTACTTAGCACAGTTCAGTTATGTCATTTTCAAGATTTCTATCGTTACAGATCTTGATTCACTGTGTTAATGAAAGTCTTCTGTTTGTGATTTGGACTTTTATAGATCCATTTGCTTCAGGTAACAGTTTTACAGGTTTAATTTATGGCTTAAAGGGATCATAATTGAACATTATTGATTAAATAATTCATGTACATTCGTTATGTTTTCTACAATAAGCAGTAGAAAGGTGAGCCAATTATATCTTTAATAAAGCCGATCTGATGCAGCATCTTTTTCCTAAACAGGCTCTGACATTTGTACAAACGTGCCGACTTGTAGATGTGTTTTCACGTATGCTGGTGTCTGTGGTCATATCATTCTCTCTCTATTTCCCTCATGTCCAGTCGGTTCTCCTTGCTCTCCTTATCTTTGTAACTCCCATTCCTTTTCCTCTGTGAGTAACCGAGTGGACGAGCTCTTCTTGCCCGGCCTGCTGTTGTGTGTTTTGTCATTTTCTTCCTCCCGATTTTATGAATTGTTCTTTTGGGTGTGACGACTCTCTCTGAAGGGAGAACCCAACAACACTTTTGAAAGAAGCCTGATAAGAGTGTGGGAGGAAGCGACCTTTTGAAAACGGTCAAAAAAAAAAAAAGACGTCCGATAATGAGTAACCCCGACGGGATATTAAAGGACAACGCTGGCGGTTGATGTGCTTAATGTCACCGGGCCAGCCCCCTCCACCCCCACCCCCCCCAACTGTAAAAATCTATCAAATCAGAGCAGAGTTTACTGACAACACCCTGTGAGGAGTTTACCGCATCCCTCTCAGCACCTTTCAAACGTGTCCCGAAACTGAGAAACTACTGCGCACTTCACTTCCCTTAACACTCTTGTTGTGTATTTGTCGGCATGTTCACCAGAAGAACCGTTCATTTGAACACAAAGACTTCCCTCACTTTCAGTAGCAGAAGTCCCTTTTAGTTCACTGATCCCGTTGAGCTTGTGTTGTTTCAGCCGCATGCTCTTGCATTTATGATTTTAACACCAAATGAAGTAAAAAGTGAGAAGTGATGGAACTAATTGAATCCCTGCTGCAAAGCTAATACAGCGTATATGAAATGATTAACATTAAACCTTACACTCTCTCTTAACATGCTGCAAGGAAGTGATCATGCATAATATTCTCTTCCTGCATGGGAGCGTGAAGCAGCCATATAGGATGTCTGCACCCATCTGGTGTCACCTACTCCAGTACAGTTACATAAGTTAACTCTGGCAAAACTTCCTGAGGAGCTCATCTGGTGTTTAGAAACAGTTACAACCTTTGACTTTTTCTTTTTGTTTTTTTCTTTTTCCCCTCCCCCTAGTTGAGTTTGGGTTTAACCACTGCATGGCCCCTCTCTCGGTCTCTTCAACTCATTGTACAGATTTGAACTTTTTTTTTTTTTCTTTTGCACCTGTGTTGCGTTTCAGAATCCAGACTGGAGGGTTGGCTGTCCATTCCTAATCGTGCAAACATCAAGCGATACGGATGGAAAAAGCAGGTGCGTCGCGTGTTTCCAATCGCTCACCTGCGTTTTGTTAAGCTTTGTTGTGCTGACGCAACGAATACCACAAGGCCTTCGAGGGTGAAAACCAGGCTTCCTCTTACTTTGTTTTCATCGTTACAGTATGTGGTGGTGAGCAGCAAGAAGATTCTGTTCTACAATGATGAGATGGATAAGGAGCAGTCTAACCCCTCAATGGTACTAGATATCGAGTAAGTATTCAGTTGTTTTTTTTGTGTGTGTGTGTGCACCTGCAATAAATTTTCCTGAAAATATTGAGTAAACATAGATGTACAACTGATTTTGTGTAATGTAACTTCTAATTTTGTGCCTTTCTTGTGCAGCAAACTGTTTCACGTGAGACCAGTTACACAAGGAGACGTGTACCGAGCTGAGGTGGATGAGATTCCGAGGATATTCCAGGTAGGAGACTGTACCCTGTTCTCGATTTTCCTTTCAGTCTGGACTCGATTTCAAGTTTCTAACAAGCGCCCCCCCCCCATCTGACGATTTAGATCTTGTATGCCAACGAGGGAGAGTGCAGGAAGGAGGCTGACATGGAGTCGGTCCCTCAGGGCGACAAGACCAACTGTCTCCCACACAAAGGCCACGAGTTCATCCCCACGCTGTATCACTTCCCTTCCAACTGCGAGGCCTGCTCCAAGCCTCTGTGGCACGTCTTCAAGCCGCCCCCGGCTCTGGAGTGTCGCCGCTGCCACGTGAAGTGCCACAAGGACCACCTCGACAAAAAGGAGGACGTTATTGCTCCTTGCAAAGGTAACGTCCTGGTAGTTGTGGTCGAGGCTGTTACGGACGCAGAGGACATTGTGTAAAGTCTGTGTGTTAAATTCAGTTTGTTCCTTATAAAATATCTATATAGCTGATGTTTTTTAGTATTTGAAATGACGTTTTCATCCGTATTTAATAGCTAGCAGTCGTCTTCTGCTTTTGTTGCCAAAATTGTGGCGTGTCTCTTCTCGATACCACCCGTTGTCGATTAGTGGAATAGCGTGAAACCACTGGCATGAACACGTATTATCACACATGTGTCTGTGTAAACGAAATGATGGCCGACTCATAGAAAATCCCCTCCACTTTGCTGCTAAAAGTCAGAAAGAGAACCTGTAATTTATATCCCTGCCAAGGTGATTTGTATTCATAACTCTGTGTGCTGAGTTATATAAAGTTCAGTCAGTTCATTTGGTTTGATGAAGATGTTTTCAGGGAGTCGTACTAAAATACAGCCACGCCCTTAACTCAATTTACCATGATTAATTTATTCAATCAAAATACCAAGAATTGTAATTTTTATGATGATGAACAGAATGTCTTAGTTATGCGCTGCTGGTCGAGTCAAACGATGGGCATTTTTTTGGATTATTTTCTGTAAAGAAAAAAAAAACATGGAAAGTATTCTGATTAATTGACAGCGAGACTAATTCTTGGAGTTGTGCCGTGACCGCAAAGATCACGTAACGTGGTTTGAGGTCGTCCTTTATTTTTAACCTGCGACACCTTGCCGCCGTCTCCTGCAGTTAACTACGACGTGACCTCTGCCCGGGACATGCTCCTGCTGGCCCTGACCCAAGACGAGCAGAAGAAGTGGATCGGCCACCTCGGAAAGAAGATTCCTAAGACTCCACCGGCGACATTTTCAAGAGCCTCGCCCCGTTCTATGTCCACCCGCTCCGGACCCAACCAGTCCTTCCGCAAGAACCCTAAAAGCAATATGGCAAAGCTGAGGTAACTTGACAATCTGGACCTCATGTCTGGACTTTCAAACCGTTTCTAATCATTTTTTCCAAAGCACGTATGCATGTAAATATTTTTCCACACATTAATGTTGAAATAACTGTATAAAGCTGTTTTTTCAGGCGGTAAGTCAGAGTGTGTTGCAGTCAGAAGTCTTTTTTTTTTTTTATTATTTTAATATCCCATCATGTGGACCGAGATCAAGTCAGTCACGTGACCTGCTGTTTGTCTCCTGTGTTGTAGCAGAGCGCAGTCCAGCCTCCAATCAGCAGACACAACATCCAGCACTTGTTGACAGGAACTTCTTCAGAAAGTGTTGACGTTTTTTTTTTTTTTTTTTTTTTTTTTTTTTTTAGAATTTTCCCTACTTCTTTAAACTTGTCTATTTATTATTAATTACATTACTGGGTGTTTCTAACACGAGAGACACTTCCTGGTTGGTTGGTGTGACTCCTGGGTTCTATCCAGCTGACACTTGGGATTTTTCTAATTGGCACTAATGTGTTGTTGGGTAACTAACTTAATAGGATGGTCCACGTTAAGGATTTTTACATTATGTGTCGAACATGTGTTAACTCTGTCTTTAAACCACCTTTTCTGTTGTTTGTGTTAGACTGGGTGACTAACCAAGGTAAATATATTGTCTGCCTTTCACTGGACACCTGTCTCTCTTCTTTCTTTCAGCTAACCATCTGAACCGTTGGGATTTCTTTCTGGACTCTAAAACTTTTCCCTACTCAAAAAAAAGAAAAAACGGAAAACCTGTATTACATAGAAAAATTCATTACAAATTATATATATATCGTTAAATAACCAGCGCCGGACCATTGCAACAAATGTCAGACACAAGGCATCATGGACATTTAAAAAAAAGCCTGATACCCTCATCTGAGAGAACATATCATCATTCAGCTCCACACACTTGCAGCTCTCCATTTCTACCAGAGGATGGCACACTCGTCTTAAGATGGACAACAGAGAGAGAGAAGGACTCAAGTCATGTAGACATTCAGTGCTTCACGTTATATGACAGTTACAATGGAAACTGGAAGGTAAAAGGGGGTTTTGCTGGGACTCCTTCAAGTATGTGTTCAGTTTAAGGTACTGTCATACAGGGATTGCAGATCTGCAGTGAAAGGTTGTGTCTCAGGGGTGGAATATGAATATCTATTTAGTAATCTCTTTCCCCCACCTGATGGATACCGAAGCTAAATGTAAGCATACTTTTGTTTCCAGCTAAGAAAAAAGCAAAACAAAAAAAACAAAAAAAAAAAAAATGACTGATGCCTTCTTCTAATGTCTCTGGCCTTTTTGCCTTTATTCTTATCACTCTGCAAGTCAAGTTATCAGGTTTGGGACAACGTATTAGGACATGAGTATTAGATTTTTTTGAGTATTGAGTGAGGAGCATGCAAGATCATCATTTAAATCTATGCATTATTTTTATTATAATTATTTTTATTGCTCCAAGCCATAAGGAAGATTCCATTGTAATGGCGTATAGGAGTCCTAAAACTTAACGGATTTGTTTTACGTTTATTTGGTACATTGTCTCTGTAATATTTTTTTCTTGTATTTTTTTTTCTTGTATTTTTTTTTTTTGTAATGTATTGCCTTACATTGATTCATAGATAAATGGTTCAAAAGGAAAACATTAAGTTAACAAATGTAAAACTGCACTGTTTGACTTGACTGTAAATTATTTGTAGAAGACTAAACAGGTGTAGCATTTGGCCCACCTAGTGCCTTAACGTTCGGATATTGATTTTACTGCCATATCTGTTGTTTTTTGTTCCAAAACAAGACAAATCTTAACTCTTCCATCATTTTTTTTTTTTTTTTTAAGAATTTGCCACTTACTTGTGGTTTTATCAGAACAGACTTTCTCTGGGTTGAGTATATAAAAGATATATATTAGATTACCTCTTTATGGACGCATTGCAATGGAGATTGTGTCAAAACAACATCCCCGTGGTTCATATCTTACGACAAATTTCAGGAGGGTAAAGCGAGCTTATTGATGTCGGCGATTGTCCTTGTTATCGATTACAAGTTGTTTCTCTACCATGGTAGTGTCCCGTTAATGCAAAGCCCCCACAGTGTATATAAAGAAAGAGACATAAGGATAATGGAATACCTCCGCAGTCTTTTTATTTGTAACTTTTTGTTCAGTTAAAAAAAAAAAAGAGAAAAAAAAGCACTGGAACTATGATCTACTCTTGTCTTGGATAATTTGCATGGTTAAACTGCATTGGAGTCCGCACTGATGGATATGTCAATAAACATATCTTTATCATTCACTGTATACTATGTTTTCACTGCAGATGCATCGTCGTGGCTTTTATTTTTTATTCCGTTTCCGATATTAAATTGAATTCAGGATTTGTCTGTCTGTAATGTGGAACTGTATTATAAACTGACTTGTGTTTGCAAAGGCAACTCTAGTCTAAATCTAGTTTTAAAACAGTCTTTATTTCAGGTTTTTTTCCCCATAAATTAAACAAATTACTGTTAATTTTCACAATTAATTTCAAATATTCAAGTAATCCCAGAGTAAACCTGCAAATACTGACTCTTAAATACTGTAACGCATGCGTCTAGGCGGAAGTAATCTGGGCGTGTGTGGCCTGATTGCGTTTCACGCAGCAGGACGGCTAGCAGATGTCAGAGCGCATCGATAAGTTCCCAGCGTGTTGTTGCAGCGTCATTCTGTTTGAATGAAGTTCAGACCGAGAACTAGCCAACTCTTCATTCGCGCCCCGGTGGACTGAAACAGGAAAAAAAAAACAAGGGAGTTGAGGAAGTAAAAGATTGCCAAACATGCCGGTGTTTACAGGTATGATACATTTTCAATACAACGCATCCATTGTCACGGGAGAAGATGGTAAAAGCGTGAATCATTGCACGTGTTTTTGTGCGGCAGCATAAATTACATTAGCTTGTTAGCTTAGCTAGCTTTAGCGTGATGTGCAGTTAGCGTGCTAAAGGTGGGAGGCACTCTGTCATATTCTTAGGCCGCTGGTGAAGTTCTTTAAGAAACCACTATTAACAGACATTACAACATACTCAACTGTTAGATTGATGTTTGTTAGTGTTGTTTACGGGATGTGTTTGGCGTAGCCGGCTAAGCTAACTGTCTTCTGACACAAAACAGAAATCAGCTACTGTCTAGCTAACTGTCAGCTAGCTAAGTTAGCCAGGTAAACTCAAAGTAAGGTGGTTTAACGTGTTATTAAAAGTCACCGACTCGCACCACAACGTGTGCGCATTTAGAAGCTTTACTGTCACTTTAGGACATTTTGTTTTTGCAACAGTGTGAAAATAACCAAACCACGCAGTTTACTAGCATAGATAGCATTGCTAACAAAGCTAGCCAAATCATGAGTGTACAGTTTATACGGTTTTCCCTGCAGTGGCGGCTTATTAGAGACAAACAATGATTAAAAAACAAACATTTTACTTCTTTTACATGGTGATAATCATATATGTGTTACTAAAATGTCCAAGCTAAGTCTTTATAGCTCTAAATACGCAGCCTAACGGATGTTTATTTGTTAGCTTCCACTTTGTGTTTTTGGGCGACAGACAGTTGGGCTGTCCACTTAGCTGCCTGATTCCTTGCAGCGATTCACTGCTGCTGCTAGCTATATGCTGTGTCATACATGGCAGCAGTTGTTTGACAAAGTTGTGGTGTTTCCCAACAGTCACATGAGGGGGGAAGCTTGATATGTTGTGCTATTTCCGTGTGTGTGTGTGTCTTTCAGTGAATGTGAAATGGGGCAAAGAGAAGTTTGATGCAGTGGAGCTCAACACTGAGGAGCCTCCCATGGTTTTCAAGGCTCAGCTCTTTGCCTTGACAGGAGTCCAGCCAGACAGACAGAAGGTCATGGTGAAGGGAGGCACTCTGAAGGTACCAAAAACTTTTAAAAATGTGGACGAATAAGGCATCTTTTTCTATATATTCTTTTTCTTCCTGTCAACAAATCCACAAATCATTATTTAATTGACCCCTTATAATTATTGCAAATACAGCTGACGCAGGTTTAGCTGTTCATTGTCCCAAACACATCAAAGGGCTGTAGGGATATGTGCCTTCATGCGGCGTCCTGCTCCGACAAATTTGGGTTTTGTTGGCAAAAAAATAAACAAAGTGTGCCAGGAGTTATTTTTAAAAAATGAAACCGCATCTGTGACCATTTTGATCAAGTATCGAGAGACATGATTTCATATTGGTGCTCATTTACGGGACTTGACATCAATAAGAGCAATAAAAAGCCACATTTGTCTTATCGATTATATGTTTTCAAGGAGCTAACGGTTGTTCTGGCTTTATTCTAGGACGACGAGTGGGGAAACATTAAACTGAAAAATGTGAGTATTTATGATGCGTTTTGAAGCTTTAAAGACATAAAATGTGAGTAAAATAACCTACTGACCTGTATATATTTTTTTTTTTTTTAAATAGGGAATGACTCTGCTGATGATGGGCTCAGCAGAGGCCCTGCCCGAGGAGCCTGCTGTCCGGCCCATGTTTGTGGAGGACATGACTGAGGAGCAGCTGGCCTCGGCGGTGAGTAAGCCTGAAAATTACCAGTAAGCCCAAAATAAATATTGTGATTGATGCTTTCTGCGCTGACGTGGCCACTTTAAACGAGTTTTTATTTTTTTTTCCCCCCCTCAATATGATGTTTACCAACTAGAGAACAGAATTAACTTAAATGCACGGCGTACAGTTTTGAGTGTGTCGGCTGCAGAAAATAAGATCTGAAACTGCAGTCGGCGAGCTGTTTTGTTGTTGTCACGAATTTATGGCATTGTTTTAAAGAACCTTTTTACTGAGCGGCATGTTTGCACCAAGAGTGTTATGAATTACAAACTGCCGTGCGGTTTGATTCGCCTCATTCTTCAGCTCCTCGTAGTGAAAAACGTTTTAAGAGAGAACAAGAGACGCTGATTGATCGTCTGTGATGATGCAAGTAGAGAATCTCTTTTATGAAACCCACACAAATCATTTGTGTAAGTAGGTCCTCGCGGCAGAGTGAGTCACCATGAATGAATGAAAAATGATTGGAATTGAGGATGGATTTTTTTAAAGACCCAAGTTTAAAGTCAATGTTTCTACATGGCTAACATCCAGAGTACTGGAAGCAGACGACATGACAACCCTTTATGATAAAATCGCCTCGAAGTGGAAAGTGTTGATTCTGTATTGTCGTCACTTGTGAGAATCTCTTGTGTACAATGAAGCTTGATTAGTTTTTTAACAGAAGATGGAGCATTTTATTAGAATATAATTTTAAACGGTGTTTCACTTGAGGATCTTATCCCTCTCCGTGTCTTATCCATCATCTTCAGATGGAGCTTCCTTGTGGGCTGACAAACTTGGGTAACACCTGCTACATGAACGCCACGGTGCAGTGTCTACGTTCTGTGCCAGAGCTGAAAACTGCACTCAGGAGGTCAGTGTTTCTGCAGTTACTGGGCTATCTATGAACAGACAATATCTTTAAGGGGTTTACAGCCTTTCCTTGCAGCTGAATTTATGTGTGGCCTACAGGTATTCAGGTGCCCTGCGATCTTCAGGGGCAAATGCACCATCACAGTACATCACAGCAGGTACGGTATGAAGAACCATGAATTGTCAGCCTTGTCAAATAACAGCCATATATTAATGTCTGACATATTTCTCCTTAGCCCTTCGGGACTTATACGAGACCATGGAGAAGACCTCGTCCAGCCTCCCACCCATTATTTTGCTGCAGTTCCTTCACATGGCCTTTCCACAGTTTGCTGAGAAGGGGGACCAGGGACAGTACCTCCAGCAGGTGAGAACTTCCGCACCACAGCTTTACAGAGCCCCACGAACCACATGATCGTGCACGTCTTGACAACGTTTTGCTTTAACAAACCTTCAGGATGCCAACGAGTGCTGGCTGCAGATGATGAGAGTGCTTCAGCAGAAATTGGAGCCACTAGAGCCAGAGACTGCCATGGAGGTAAACCCTTTTTTAATCTTGTTTGCTTCTGTAATGCAAGGATGGATGCGTAATTAATGAGTCCGAGAGGGGTAACGTGTTTTGTTTTTCAATCGTCAGACTGAGTCTGAGAGCGGAGCCGCCTCCGCCTCCACAAAGAAGAACTTCATCGACCAGTATTTTGGCGTAGAATTTGAAACTTCGTATCCTTGCTTCGTGTTTTATTTCTTGGTTCTGTGTGGTTTGAGTGTTAAAAGTCGGAGTCGGCGGTGTTGCCAGGCTTTTTCTTAACTCCACCGTTCAGCATGAAATGCACAGAGTCCGAGGAGGAAGAGCCAATCAAGGGCAAGGAGAGCCAGCTCCAGCTCAGTTGCTTCATCAACCAGGAAGTCAAATACCTTGCAACAGGACTAAGGCTGGTATGTATAGGGACAATCCTGAGGTACACATCTGGCAAACAGTTAGTTTGTCACCAGGGATCTAATCATGTTTCTGCCCCTTCAGAGACTGCAAGAAGAAATCACAAAAATGTCTCCAACCTTGGACAGAAACGCTCTGTATATAAAATCTGTAAGTGTTTTTTATTTATCTGAAATAGGTACTGATTTTCTTGATATTTGCAAACACGAGTGTGACTTTTATTATTATTTCTCCTCCCACCAGTCAAAACTTAGCCGCCTCCCTGCCTACCTGACTGTTCAAATGGTCAGGTTTTTCTACAAAGAGAAGGAGTCCGTCAACGCAAAAGTTCTTAAGGTTCGTCTCCAGACGCCGTCTTTTCTCACCTGTGACAGAGCTCGCTGTAATCGGCTCTTTAAATCTCAAATATTGTGTATCTTTGAAGGATGTCAAGTTCCCGCTGATGCTGGATGTTTACGAGCTGTGCACCTCAGAGCTCCAGGAGAAAATGTTGCCGGTCAGGTCAAAGTTTAAGGAGATGGAGGACAAGAAGCTAGAGAAACAGCAACAAAAGGTAACACATACCTATTGCTGTCATTTCTTTTTCCTCTCCTCTTTGCTGTTGTGCTTTTACATTTATACTACAGACCAGCTTAATACCACTTCTGTACGTCTCCTTTTGCACTAGGTGGTGAAGAAACCAGACGCTGCAAAAGATGTGAAATACGAGCCTTTCTCATTCCCAGATGGTACGTTGATGCATGACACCGACACGCCCAGCAGCGAGGGCTTTAAATGCTGCTAAATGATGCCATTGTCAATACCGGTTTGTTGAAAAGATAGAAATCGCATTACAGAGACTCTAGTTGGTCTGCTTTATGTATAGTTTAAATGGCATGCAGCAGTTTTCTGTTAAGCTGGGCTCAGACCGGAGGAGGTTTGATTTGATTTATCCCCGAATTAACCCCTCTTAACCGAGGTTTGGCCGTACATTCATTGGGGCTGCCTCGATTTATCCGTGTTTGATATTTAGAGTGCTTTCACAACAACAGAGAAGGACGCAGAGCAGCTGACGATGCTGTCAAGCAGTAGTAAACATTCTAGCTAATGTTAGCATGCCACTGTTGACAGATAAAGAAACGAACATTTAAACAACTCACCTCCGTTGCTGACTGAAAAATACACAAAACATTTTCCCATTCACTCATTTACACTTCTGCTTTTTTTTATTTTTCTCAGTGGGGCTTCCTCTCACTGCAAAGTCTTACATTACTACATGCTACTTTTTCTTCTTTTAGTTTCCTTACTGTTTTGCAAACAAGCCTGTAGGTGCGTTACTGCCACCTGCTGGACAATAGTGGGGGATCAGTACATTTACAGGAAGTTCTTTCACTAGTAGTGCATTCATTGTTCCCTAAACTAGCACAAAAATGTAAATATCCTGGAGTGTGGCATCGTTTTTAAATCTTTTAGCATGTGCAAGTTTGAGATTAGAAAGAATATTTGCAACGCTACCTGTAGTCAGAGCCTAACTTTACTGTCCTGATTGATTTGAGAGGAGACTTTTCTCTAAGGCTCTAAATCATAGATGGTTTTTCTTCTCTTAGACTGTGGTTCCAACAACAGCGGCTACTACGACCTGCAGGCCGTGCTGACACACCAAGGCCGCTCCAGCTCATCAGGTCACTATGTGGGATGGGTCAAGAGGAAAGAAGGTAATAAACCGCAGCTTTTTCATAAATAAAGCCTCGAGTATCATCAGCCAATCGATGTCCAGGAAGTTAATGTTTTCTTTTTCTCCCTCCGACCAGATGAGTGGGTCAAGTTTGACGACGACAAGGTGAGTGTGGTGTCTCCGGAGGATATCCTGCGACTGTCCGGGGGCGGAGACTGGCATATAGCGTATGTTCTACTGTACGGGCCCCGGCGGCTGGAAATACTTGAAGAGCAACAGTAGCTGTGGAAGATTTCTTAGACGACATCCAACACACACACACACATGCATACACAAACAAAATGCCATTTCCAAGCACTGTCTGCATAGATGTGCAATAAAACTGGTGTCTTTAAGGATTTGATTACCTTAATTATTATTTTTTTTTGTTTGTTTTGTTTTTGTAACCAACAACACAGATGCTTGTAAAACAAATTCTGTCAAAAAAAAATGTGTTAAGTATTCAACTATAATGGGCTTTGAAAATAGAGAGATGATGAGAGGCGATCTCTGGACTGGAACCGTAACAGGCTTTGAAGTCTCGCTCTGCAGTTTCATTAAATGTTTTATACACATTGTATATTTTTTAAAGCCTTTGATAAGGTGCTCATATCATACAAAGCGTAATATTTCTCTTTAGTCATTTAATCAACTTGTAAAGAAAAAGAAAAAAAAAAAGCATAGCCGAGCTGTTTGTCCTTGACACTCTGGCTTGTACCTTCTCAGATGTTTTTATGGAACACTGTAAAGCCTTTGTTCACCTGTTATAGCCCGCTGGGAAATTTGGGTTCAATCTCAGGCCTTTTAAGTGCTTGGCTCCCATCATCTCCTGGAATTGTTCTCTGATGTATTGACAGTGGGGTTTCTTCTGCCAAATCTTCACTAATGCTCCTTTCGACGTCATGGGGGTGGTGGGGAGTGAGTGTGTGGAGCGGGGAGGAGGGGGAAATGTTTGAGAACAGGTCGCCCTTGTGGTGAACTGCGTGCGGTTAAATAAAGACTTGAGATTCAGCCGTGATGGTTTGCTTCGGTAAGCTTTGAACATTGTTCTCGCTGACGCCCCGTTTTGACGGCTGTACGTTTCAAAAAAAGAAAAAAAAAAATGCTACGCTTCACTTCGTTTCTCCGTGCAGGTTTCCTGATCGCCCCGCCACAATGTGTAAGACATCGACACTCTGTAATAAGTTATTGACTGACTGCTTTTCATAGGTGGTGAAAATAAACTATTCTACCACGATGTGAGACTCTTTCATGTGATCGATGCAACAACAGAACGAACTTCTTACAAGGAAAAAACACATTTATTGGATTTTCTACAGTGTAAAAGCTCAGCTATACTACATACAAAAATTTTTAGTCTCCAATTGTTTTTGGTATGAAAAAGGGATGCTGCAACAATGTAATGGAGGTCATTTCAAGTTAAAAACGGTCTGGTGTTAAGCCTCACTGAGGCTGTCTGCGATCTGGGGGAATCCTGCCGCGTTGAGAGCGCTGACCAGGTTCTCGACGGTAGCTTGCGTTCCCTCTCGGTCCTGCCAGGCCACCAGCAGCAGCTTGGCCTGTATGTCGACGTCCTCGCTGTCCGTCTCGATTTCCCGCAGCTCCGCCGCCTTCATCTCCAAATGAGAAGCCAGCGCCTTCCACTGGGCGCCCAGCTTGGCGGCGATTTCGTCCATCTGCTGGTTGGTCACGGGTTTGCTCTGAATGCTGGGACCTTGAAGAATAGACAATGGGATGGATGGGACGTAAATAGACTCGAGCTCTGAGGAATGTGGTCTAAAAATAAAAGAGTGGTCAAGCTGGGTTGAAGCCAACTGGATCATTTAGCTGTTGGGATGTAGAAAACATGCTTTTCACAGTCCTAGCAGAAGTCGTCGTGGTCTTGTGTGGAAGCATGAGGGAAAACAACACGGTGACGATCAGATGCAAGTATTAAAAATAACAGATGGCTGAATTCTGCTTACAGGGACACCTAAATGCAGTTGAGCCACAGACGAGCTTTATTTTTGGAGAATAAGTACTGAGCAACGAATAAAACTCACTGTCGTTGCTGTCTTTGAGGAGATTGTCTCCATTATCGTCGTCATCCTCTTCTCCTGTCTTGATCTCTTCAGAAGGGATGTCCTTCTGCATGTAAGAGAACACAAATCAGCCTCAGTCAACACTTTCAGGGAGCACTTTTTTTTTTTTTTTTTAATTATAAGAATGAAAACTAAATCAATTCCTCACCGGCAGCTCTTTAGCCAGTTTGCTAACCATGCTGTCCAGGTAGTCTGCGAGGCTCTTGAACTTCTGGTTCGTTGGCTGAAAGAAGTGAGGACTTCTCCTGGAGAGCAGCCTCAAAGCGCGCCAGCCGTAGTTTGGGTTTCGCACAACCCTGAGAGGTTTAACATGACGAGAGGAGAAGAAATAAGAAAATCTGATCCGTGTATAAAATCTTAATCATGTAAATTAGGCACTATCCAACAGTCCAGGACACAAGACACAGGACTTTCACTTGTTCCTTCATGGCCCACTTACTTGTACTCGTCCTCCACCATGTTAGCCGGGTCGGCCTGTTCGATGGCTTCCGCAAAGAATTCATCCAGCGAAGGCATGAACTCCCTGAAAGAAAACCCTCTGATGTAAGGAACTCATTTTACAGACGTTTACAGAACGATGGAAGTGTCTGCGTGTGTCAGGAATTTGCTTCCTTTCCTTCTGAGTCACTGACCTGCTATCCGACTTGCAGGCCTCCATGTTGTCGTGGTTCAGGTTCCACAGCCGAGTCAACTCGTCGCTAAAATAAACAAAACAGACCTTGAGTGATGCTGACTCCACTGTAGCTTCGGTGACAGCCTAGCCTAGTCTAGTACCCCACGGTCGAAGTTGGGGTTAGTCTAACATCTGCCGGGCCAGTCAAATGTGGCAGACTTTACGAGATGGACAGAAGAGTATCTCTAAGTATTTCCAAAACACAATCTACATAGTTTTGCTGCTTTAGTCAACACTCTTTGACATACTTTCCCATAAAAATCTTGCGGTCTGGCCCTTTTCCAAGGAAGTCTTCAGGCGCTTGTCTTTTCCTGGTGGGTCTTTTGGGTTTGTCATCTACAGTTCTGTTAAAAGGAGCAAAGTGGGACCACGTGTCATTTTGACATTTTGTTGTAACAAAATGAAACAATTATCCGTCAGAGCTACCGTACTACACCGCGCTGCCGTACCTTTCTTTCACAAAGCTTGGACATCCCTCATTTTTCCAGCCATTCCAGTTCTCCTCCGTGTTGAGGATGTGCTGTCAAAGACAACAACAACTCCAGTGTTACTTGTGCGCGGAGAACGACACAGCGTGTGATTGTGCACAGAAGGAGCTAATTTAACGACATTAGCATTCCCAAAGCATGACTTACCTCGACCATGGTGGCAAACTTGTCACCATCAGGAGGGATTTCTCTCAGCAGCTACAAGAGCAGAGCACAGATGCGTTTTTATTCTCTCTCTGTCCTGCTGCCGTGACAATAAAAAGGCCTCACCAAGAACCTTAGCAAAACAAAGCTGACTAGATAGGATTTTTCAGTGAAGCAAATGTATTAATGCACCGTGTGTACAGTCTGTCAGTATAACACAGGACTGACCTGATATACCAGTTTAGTCGTCTCTTCAATCCATGTAGTCTGGTCATCGTTCAGAACACAGCTGGAGCTGGACGAGGACAGAAAACAGTGGTAAAAATGAAGCTCAAAATCAACACAAGTAAGTTTGTTTACTCTTCTACCAGTCCAGAGACATGCTCCACCTTTTGAACTTGACCTGACCCTTCAGGTACTGGAAGAGGATGAGGTATTGCAGTAGTATGTGGCGCCTGAAGTTGCTGTCGCTGAGCTGCAAGTCCATCAGCTGCAGATAAAGAAGGAGGGAATAAAGAGAGGAATGGTCAAACAATAGCCTTGATGAATTTATTAAGGATGTTTAAATAAATACAGTTAAGGTTGCACCTTATTTAACTGTGTACACTGATCAGCCACAACATTAAAACCACTGACAGGAGAAGTGAATAACGTTGACCATCTTGTGACAATTCAATGTTCTGCTGGGAAATGTTTGGACCTGACATTCATGTGGATGTTACTTAGACATGTACCACCCACCTAGACCAGACCAGGCACCCCCACCCCATAGCAATGACACTCCTTGATGGCAGCAGCCATCCCCAGCCTGACAAGGACTCAAAAAAAACAGGACAAACAGCACGAGGTGTTGACCTGGCCTCCAAATTCACTAGTTCCCAAACTGATCAAGTATTTGTGGGATGCACTGGAACAAGCCTGATTTACAGAGGCCCCTCTCCTCAACACATAGGACTCAAAGACCCCCACTAACAACATCCTGTTCCCAGACACCACAGGACACCCTCAGAAGGCCCATGTCCATTCTCTGATGAGTCACAACTGTTTTGGAGGCACAAGGGAGACCTACACAATTTTAGGAAGGTGGTCATAATGTTATGCCAGATTGGTGTATATTGAAAAAAGAAGTTTCCTTACCTTCTCACTTGTGAGGAACTTGGCAAAGTAAACATGGTCTCCACCAGATGCTCTCAGCTCCTCCAGCTTCCTCTTAGAGGCCTGTGTGTCATCCAACTTGAAACTCTTGAACACTGCCAGCGTCTCATCCGAGAACTGTGTCGGACACAAAGCAATTCACACTGGAAGTGAGTCTTTTTTTTTTTCTTAAAAGAGCCTCCTTGCACATCTGCTATTATCTGACGAATGCAGAGCAGAAAGAACATTTTAAAGCCTCATTTACCTTCAGGAACGTCATCCATGAGAATTTATCGTAACACTGCAAAGGGTTTCTGAAGTAGTCCTGCAGCGTCCAGAACTTTCTGTACAAGTTGTAGTCGATTGGAATAGAACTGAAAGCATAATGTGGTACGGTTTTAATAAACTTATGAAACAGACAGATTCAAAAGCGTTAGCTAGTTAACACAAAGCTAGACTTCTTACCACGGTGCAGGTGCATCATCCTCTCCCATTTCCCCTTCCTCCACTTCCATACCATCTTCCTTCTCTTCTGTGTGCTATAAAAAGCACAAAACCAAAAGTTCACTTAAACGTTTTTGATTAAAAAAATATTATTCTTAGGTGTCGTCACTTTACCTTTTGGCCAAGAGTGCTTTCTTGTTCATTTTTGTTGAACACTGTAATATTGTCCAGATTAAACTGGCTCTGTAGATTGAGACCTGGTTCAAAAGACAAAATAACACAAAATTATTATCATATTATTACAACACATTATTACTATTATACTGATCTCTTACTTGTTTAAAAGATAAAATACTGTTCTGTTCATTACCTGATTTTTCAGACAGAGGGAAGAGACGCGCCAGGAAAAGCTGGATCCGCCCACAGAATACAGTGTTCTGGGATTTAGACAGCCTCCTCAAAAGATCTACACAGACAGAAAAGTTGCTCACAGACTGCTCTGCTTCATGAAAACAGAAAAGCGTACATCAACAAGAACGAGAGAGGATCCTTACCGTTACACATCCTCAACAAATAGTTCTTCCCTGCAGTGTAAAAGGAGCTCTGGTAGAAAGGGAGAGCAGAGGTTTGGTGAGGAAAGTATCTACGTTATACCTGACAAATATTTTTAGCCGACTTTGCCGAACGGGCGCAGCTTATTTACCGATTTCCAGGTGGAGACGTTCTCTTCCACAAAAGTGAATATCTTGTCACAGAGGTCGAGAGGAAGGCAGTCGAGTATGTCTCCCAGCAGGACGAAAGGAGTTGTAGCAGAGCAGATACCTGCGTGGAGAAAGGGAAATAGAAAGGCAAAAATATCAACCACGGGGTTTGATAGTGATCAGTGATCGTCTATAGATTCTGCAATGAAACACAGGCGACAAATGTATTGTGGAGGGAAATAAACAAGTGTAAAAGCAGCATGGCTGGGGTAAGACGACACCATACACCCGATGGTTCCTTATACACAACCATCAGATGATTCTAGCCACCTTTTGCAGGTCGTCACACTTAAAACACATCTACAGCTGCCCTTAGTTCCACATGTAAGTTTGGTTTTATAGAAAGTTAGCTTTATGTTAGCTTCTTTTGCTGTACTCTTTTTGCACCGCCTGATTGTCTTTGTTTATACGTAGGATTTTGTTAAGTAATACAGAAAATTATTCAAAGAAAAAAATACAGTTATAAGGCACTAACATACCCTCTGTAACGGCATCAATGCTCAGGTAGATCAGAGACAGGTAGTCATCACAGTTCGCCTTCTGCTCAACCTGCGGACACAATGAGCGTTAACAGCTCGATTCAACTCAATGTGCAAACACGAATTAGACAAAATAATGGTAATAATTTCTTACAATCTGATCACCAAGGACCCCCCTGAGAGCCTGGTCAAGTGTGGTCTTCTTTTCCGTCTCACTGGAACATACGAGAAAAGAAAGTGGTTGCTAAAGATGTAGGCTGGTGGAATTACATGCTAATGATGTGTGCTCAAAAAACAAACAGAGATCACTCACTTGCCGGGGATTTGGTTAAAAGTATTGATCAAGTGTTTGCTGGTTTTGCCAGATATCGCATGTCTGGCAGACGCCTGAAGTCGTGCGAGAGGGAAGGAGAGGACATTGTGAGAGGATAGCCTGTACGTTAGCTAAGCTTCATTTGCTAGCTGCTATGGTAACAGATCAAGAGCAAACACACGCGTTCATTTATCAGCCTGGTATCTGGCTACGGGTTTGACTACGGGGTAATGTATAAAACCGAACACGTTTAGACGAAGAAATGAAACCGAGTGGCTTCTCACCGTAAATTTGTCTTTAGCGTCGATAAAATTAAATAAGGACGGCGACATCTTTACTCTCCCCCAACCGGAAGCTGCAGTTAAACCTCTTCCGGTTTCTGCGAACGCGGGGAGGGCTGCATCCAAGAGCTCTCTGACCCGGCGTTAGTTACCAACACTAACTACGCGTTTTTCTACGGAAGCTATTACATACACTTGGGAAAAATAAATAAAAATCATAATAAATATTTTTTTTTCATTCATTCATTCATTCATTCATCTTCTGTAACCGCTTGTCCTGTGAAGGGTTGCGTTTTGTTTTAGCAAAAAAAAAAAAAAAAAAATTCTATTTATATGAGAAAAAATAATAATTTTTGAGTTTTTATCTTATATATTTTACAGTTCTCCCTTCACAGATGTGAAGATTTGCTGCTTTCATAATAATTTAAATAATTTTGAGGTTTATATTATTGGCTGGGCAAAACACGTTTTTTGAGAGTATTTTCTGATTTTTTTGGTTAGTGTCTGTTGTGTGTTATGCAAAAAATATACAACAGATTTTTCCAAAAAATCTGAGAGTAATTAGAACCAAAATACGATTATTTTATAAATATTTGAGACATGCTTCTCTTCTTGTGTCTGTGTTGGATAGAAGAATACTGTAGACATATTTGGGAAAGTAAGGTTGCCATTTGGCCTGACTCTAATACCACCTTGTTGTTCAACATAGAAATGTCATGTCTATACATTGAAAATACAATTAATGAAAAAATAAAAACATGATCAAAAACTCATTTATGTATTTAAATTTACTTTATTACTTTATTTTTTTTACACAGTAACATCATTCATGATTCTCTTCACCTGGGTAGAAAAGGACATTAAACCTTTAGAAGGTATTTTCAAAAGAGTAAAATTCTTACTCTTTCCTTTCTTGGCAACTTGCATTCTCTTGTGCTAAAACTGCCAGGACACGGAAGCCGACAATAATCCATGTGCAGTTTTCCACCTTCAACTCAGGTTTCTAAAATAAAGCGAATTGACAAAGAGTAAATGTTTTCCAGAGTTATTTATTGCATCCTTACAGTTCCATCCTTGATTAGCACGACAAAAAGAACAAGAAACAGAGTTTTACTGTGCGGTTATGTCTTCAATGTTTTCAAAACAGTTATTTTCCAGGATTGCATTTGTATGTTTCATGGCGCAACTTGATTTAACTGTCTGTCATTCATTGGCTGTTATGGTCATGAATGTGAACTTGAAAAATCAATACCACTTTAAATGCTAAAAGATGTGGACATTTCAAGACTTACTAGACTTTTTAAACACAGCTTATTTACGACGTAAATCATTAATCTCTGCCTCCACTCTCTGCTGCAGCATGTCTGTCTCTCTCATCCAAGTGAAGGAGCTGACATTAGCTAAAGTTGATGTAGTCAACATACCTATATGAGGTCTCTGACATCTTTTTATCACAATCAAAAACTTAGGAACAACTATTTGTCACCGCATGTGTTGTCCCATCAATCTATCGCATAACACTGCATTAGCTCTATCCTCCAAATAGCTGGAAAAGAACTGAAAGTAGCTCTTAAAACATACTGTAATTGAACTGAAAATATATAGAAATCTGATATTTCCTAAATCTTTTTAGCTGAGGCATAAAGACATTTCAAGATTTTCAGCTTGTTGCCTTTCTTTATGTTTCCATTGCCAATAAACATTAAACTGGTAACAGCTGTCTCAGAAAGCTTTGCACTACTGAACTTATATAATGCTATTTGGTCTCTTGACATGACGCTGTTTAGCAGAGGAATTTATTTATTTATTTACTTTTATTCCACAGAAGTTGAGGCTGACATCCCTCAACTTCATTCTTCTCCTGTGTTAAAAGTGGACATAGAGTAAAAAATAAAATGACCACTGAATGAAACTATTTGTTGCATTGAAGACGTTTTTACATCCAGTTTGAAAGACAAGATAAAATTGATTGATTGATTGATTGACTAGTTGATTGATTGTCCACACCAAGCTGATAGAATGTTGACTTCCATGTGACAGGATGTGACATCACCAAGTCAGATGCTTAGATGGAATGTGATGTCATCAAAGAGCAAATCGACATCAAAGCCTGCCTTTGATCTGTAGAATGTTGCCGAGAGTATAAATAGGGCTCAACTCCTGACAGCCATTACAGTGAGTTTTTGATCGGTACCTACCACAATACACACAGCGAGCGAACGTGAAGAATATTTCATATTCAACACAGCGACAGTCAGAGAATCGAATAGTAAACACTACTCGATTTCAAATGGAGACAACAGCTACAAACCCTAACCGCAAGGTTCACAGGGGTAAGTTTAAAGTCTTCCTGCGTGACTTTAAGCACCAAGTCTTCATTCCAACGAAGTCTGCCACGACGTCTGCAGAGGAGAACCAGGAGATGTCTCAGCCAACAAACTCCGGGAAAGCCACTCCTAACTTCCAGGAGGAGGTTGAGCAGAACTTCAGCATGCAGCTCAACGATGAAGACTTTCCAGCACTCCAGACAGAGCAGACTCAACCCCCCGCGCAGGACACCAAGGCCGCTGGCCCGAAAAGGGGACTTCGAAAATGGAGGGACAAGATGGCAACAGCCTTCGGTTTGATTAGGGCAAATCCACAGGCACCAAAAACCGCACTGCTTGCCACATCGCCTAAACTGTCCCCCACAGCCGCCGAAGTACCTGCCACAGCTCTCACAGTACCTGATGCAGCTCCAGGGATTCCTGTCGCAGCTCCCACGGTACGTGAGTCAGCTACTGAGGTGCCTACCGCATCTCCAGATACGCCTGCCGCATTTCCAGAAGTGCCTGCCGTATCTCCAGAAGAGCCCTCCCTATCTCTAGGTGTGCCTGCCACATCTCCAGATATGCCTGCCGGCTCTCCAGAAGTGACTGCCACATCTCTAGAAGTGCCAGCCACAGCTCTCACAGTACCTGATGCAGCTCCAGGGATTCCTGTCGCAGCTCCCACAGTACGTGAGTCAGCTACTGAGGTGCCTACCGCATCTCCAGATACGCCTGCCGCATTTCCAGAAGTGCCTGCCGTATCTCCAGAAGAGCCCTTCCTATCTCTAGGTGTGCCTGCCACATCTCCAGATATGCCTGCTGGCTCTCCAGAAGTGACTGCCACATCTCTAGAAGTGCCAGCCACAGCTCTCACAGTACCTGATGCAGCTCCAGGGATTCCTGTCGCAGCTCCCACAGTACGTGAGTCAGCTACTGAGGTGCCTACCGCATCTCCAGATACGTCTGCCGCATTTCCAGAAGTGCCTGCCGTATCTCCAGAAGAGCCCTCCCCATCTCTAGGTGTGCCTGCCACATCTCCAGATATGCCTGCCGGCTCTCCAGAAGTGACTGCCACATCTCTAGAAGTGCCAGCCACAGCTCTCACAGTACCTGATGCAGCTCCAGGGATTCCTGTCGCAGCTCCCACAGTACGTGAGTCAGCTACTGAGGTGCCTACCGCATCTCCAGATACGCCTGCCGCATTTCCAGAAGTGCCTGCCGTATCTCCAGAAGAGCCCTCCCTATCTCTAGGTGTGCCTGCCGCATCTACAGACATGCCTGCCGGCTCTCCAGAAGTAGCCACCAGGCCTCAGACCGCGGCTTCGGCATTGCCAAAACTGATGGAGTTGACACCCAGAGTGCCGACGTCCACCAGGCCTCAGACCGCGGCTCCGGCTTTGCCAAAACTGATGGAGTTGACACCCAGAGTGCCGACGTCCACCAGGCCTCAGACCGCGGCTCCGGCTTTGCCAAAACTGATGGAGTTGACACCCAGAGTGCCGACGTCCACCAGGCCTCAGACCGCGGCTCCGGCTTTGCCAAAACTGATGGAGTTGACACCCAGAGTGCCGACGTCCACCAGGCCTCAGACCGCGGCTCCGGCTTTGCCAAAACTGATGGAGTTGACACCCAGAGTGCCGACGTCCACCAGGCCTCAGACCGCGGCTCCGGCATTGCCAAAACTGATGGAGTTGACACCCAGAGTACCGACGTCCACCAGGCCTCAGACCGCGGCTCCGGCATTGCCAAAACTGATGGAGTTGACACCCAGAGTGCCGACGTCCACCAGGCCACAGACCGCGGCTCCGGCATTGCCAAAACTGATGGAGTTGACACCCAGAGTGCCGACGTCCACCAGGCCTCAGACCGCGGCTCCGGCATTGCCAAAACTGATGGAGTTGACACCCAGAGTGCCGACGTCCACCAGGCCTCAGACCGCGGCTTCGGCATTGCCAAAACTGATGGAGTTGACACCCAGAGTGCCGACGTCCACCAGGCCTCAGACCGCGGCTTCGGCATTGCCAAAACTGATGGAGTTGACACCCAGAGTGCCGACGTCCACCAGGCCTCAGACTGCGACTCTGGCATTGCCAAAACTGATGGAGTTGACACCTAAAGTGCCGTCGTCAGCCATCAGGCCTCAAAGTGCAGTTTCAGAAATACCTGTCACTGCCAAACTGCTTCCAACAACTTCTACCCTGGCAAAACTGCAGGCTATTACAGAGCCCACACAGCAACCTGCAGCAGCTAAAAAGCATCCGATTCTCCAAATGCTGCGTGGAAACACAGCTGAGAAACCACAGCCTGCTATCCAGCCTGAACTCGCCTGTGCTGGGATCAAGAACGACACTGTACTTCAGATCTCGGAGCTGGAGTTTAACAAAATTCTGGCTGAAGGGACAGACAAGATGTCTTCACTGGAGCAAGACAATGCTGCTCTAAGAAAAGAGTTAGAGCAATTGAAAGAACAGCTCAAAGCCCAAGGAAAGGAGGCAGAAGAAGAGATGGCTGTTCTTCATGAGGAGCTCAGCAAGAAGGGGAAGATGCATGAAAATGCTTCCCTGCATGGTAAACTGCTAGAAGAATCGCTCAAGGCAGAAGAAAACAAAAGGAAGGAAGCAGAGACCTGTCTTCAGCAACAAGCAGAGGAGACCGCTAGAGTTAAAGCTGCACTGACTCTAATGCAGACTCAGATGGATGAGCAACAACATCAGTGGGAGAAGGAAAAGCTCCGCTACGTTTCTGAGAACATAGTGACGACATCAACTATGACAGCTGCAGCCATCAAGATGCAGGAGGACCTGGAAAACGAAAGACGACAGTGGGACCAGGAAAAGGCCGACCTCCAGCACCGCTTACAATCCATGAACGAGGCCATCAAGAAGACGGTGGAGGAGGGGGAAAACTCCAGAAATGAGTTAATGGACAGACTGCAACAACTAGAACAGCAGATGGAGGAGGCACCGAAAAAAGGGAAGAAGAAATCTCTGAGGAAGCGATTCCTCAAACTTTTCAGAAGACCTTGAGAGACCCAGCCTCAGCCTGACCTCTGCCAGTCCTGTCACACCCTCCCACATTGAACCCCCCCCCATCCCTTTCCCCTTTGTGTGAATGTGAGTGCGAATGATTGTTTGTCTTTGTGTTTGTCCTTTGATGGTGAGGAGCCCTGTCCAGAGTGGCCTGGTGTCTCTCTGTGTTAATCCTGTGATGTACTGGCAGCTTGTCCTTGCGGTATTGGGCAAAAACATCCATTGTCCATTGCCTGCTGGAAGAAGCTCCAGACATCAACAGAAATATGCTCTAGCCATCTACGGACAATGAATGAATGAGTGAGTGAATGGCATTAACAGCATAAAAATAAAAATAAAAACAACAACAACAACATATACTAATGTTTGCACATCTCTTCTACAACTAAGTTCTGAGTTATAAAATATTGATGATTCTGAATATTTAAAGTAGCATGAGTAAGTAAAAAGAAATTCCCAGTTCTCATGCAGCTGTGCAGGTTATAATTAACAAGTTTATTCTTTAATAAAATTGTCTGCGAATGTTTTCAGCCATCCAGGTCATAGTATATCCAAAAAAGGTCAACTGGACTCGTAGAGTTTTGAGAAGACATTTCACCACTCACCCGAGTAGCTTCTTTAGTTCTAGGAGACCGGTGGGATGTTTGAGGTTTAAATAGGAAACTTTTACTGAAGCTTGCTCATTTGAGAAAACAACCAGAAACCGGTGCAGCTAATTTCCATTAACAAATTATTAATCAATATTGTAGATTTGTATGTACAACTGTATGTACATTTAACACAATGCTAGGGATTAATACTATTAGATTCATTATTTTGTCCAGATGAGACAAAAAAAAACAATTGCTCTGTGCGATTAGATCTTAACAGAGTCTGCAAATGTTCCATGAGATGGAAATCAATTGTTCCGGCTACCTGAGTCTGCTCCACATGACTTTATTTTAGTTTAACATTGACATCAGTGCATCAGAAGTGTATCTGGAGGCCAATAACTTTGTGTACTGAAACTTTACAGCCTGTTCTCATCTCTCGAGAAAGCAAAAGACAGGCTGCTGTAGAACTTCTTGTGATTTGTCACGTATACCCAACACACAGAGAAATAAATTCAGATACGTATGTTTTGTGTTAACCCAAAGAAATTATTCAAATATGATATTTAGATGACACTGTTTGATGTCTATAACACATTCTAGTCACCCACACGTTGTGTCACTCTTTTCAGTTTTTCCAGGCAAACTGAAAAAAATAAATTCAGTCAAAAAGATTGATGGCAACAAAATCATCTGCGTGTAAAATGTAAAAAAAACCCAACACATTCATTTGAGGAAACAAATCATGTATGTATGTAATTCTATAACACAGATATGTCTGAAATCATCTATAGACCATAAACAAAGTGTCTTAAATTATGTTTAAAACAAGTAAATAATGTCAAACAGTGATTCTCACAGTGTTTTAAAACTCAGGTAGCCTACTTTGTGTTAACGGCCACTGAAAACTTTAAATTAAGTCAAGTATAAGGCATCTTCTATCAAATAATGATACTTTTGTTACATTTTATAATAACTGCACTAACTACCTGAATTAATCATGAACTACAGTAAGAATACAGCTTTCTCACTCTCTCTTTCTTCTCACACAATGTTGGACAAAAACTCTGGTTTGACATATACAAGTGGATAAACCGTCCATTCCAACTTCCAGCTCCGGAGTCAAATGCAAATGTGTTAAAATCGCTTTTAAAGAATGTTTTTAAACTCTTTAGACTTCAGGTTACTTTACAACAGCTACAAGCGTTAAAACAACGTGAGAAACGCTGCTTAAAAAAAGCAAATGTGTCACCTATTGAGCATAAATGAACACACAAACAGCCTCCTCATGCCATTAAAGCCTTTTGTCACTAGAGGACGACATTGCGTTGCTGAACTTTCAAAGGAGCTGTTTGTTTAAAAGTCTCATTTTCTACATCTCTACATGAAAATGATGCAAAACGTCAGCAGATCTTCACACAAGTCCTGACAGTTTCAGCCGAAGAACTACATACTAACTTAAGTGCAGAGAAACACTTGACGGACAGATCAAGTGAGCGTAGTGTGATCATCTCCACTGTAATGCCACCTTGTGTTTCATTGTGGCTGGCACACAGTGCACTTTATTTTTTGACAGAATGTTTGGTTTAGTTTTAGTTTCTTTATAAAGAAAATAACTAATGTTACAGATAAATTTAAGAGAATGATTGAAACCCTTCAGATTTGTACCACATATCACATATTTATCCCGTTTGAACCTCTATCAATTACTGGCTAAATATTAAATACCGGTCACATGATGTTTTTATGTGTCCTCACTAGTTAGACTTGCTGGTTAAGGACAGGGCTAAGGTCTTCTTTGGCCTTCAGTGTTTATGAGAAGCTTTTACAGAGGTCACAGGAGTCAATTTAATGCGTGCCTGTGTTTGTGTGACACATTTCCGTGTGTTGTGGGCAACTACTGCGCTCAAGGCCTTGAATTCTTTGACAGGATCAACAAGTTCACCCTGCACACTAGAACCAGCGGGGCACTGCGCTCTGACTTCATTCATTAAAGGTCCAGTCTGCTATATTATAATGCTTCAATTCAAGCTATAGTCACATACACGACTGATTTAATTATGATTTAAGGCTTGATTTATAGATTTAGACTTAGACAAGGTGGCTAAGTTGCACATAAAAACACTGTTAAGAACCACAAGTAAAAGAAAGATAAAATAAAATAAAATAAAATAAAAAAGTCTGTTAAGGTTTACAGACATTATTTGTTTGAACAACAGTCCATCAACCATAAAAACATTAATATAATTAATTTAGATGTTGCTAAGAGTCTGTGCATGATAGCAAGGGTCAAGAAATAAGTGTCATGGATTGTGCTTTTAACCTTTCATTGGAATACACCGATCAGCCACAACATTATGACCACTGACAGGAGAAGTAAACAACATTGACTATCTTGTGACAGTTCAATGTTCTGCTGAGAAACATTTGGACCTGGCTTTCATGTGGATGTTACTTAGACATGTACCACCCACCTAGACCAGACCAGGCACCCCCACCCCATAGCAATGACACTCCTTGATATCAGCAGCCATCCCCAGCAGGATGCAGCCTGGCACTGACTCAAAAAAAGGAAAAACAGCACAAGGTATAGACCTGGCCTCCAAATTGACTCGATCCCAAACTGATCAAGTATCTGTGGGATGATCCACAGAGGCCCCTCCCCTCAACCCATAGGTCCCAAAGGCTCCCACTAACAACAATCTGTTGCCAGACACCACAGGACACCCTCAGAAGGCCCATGTCTATTCTCTGATGAGTCACAACTGTTTTGAAGGCAAAAGGGAGACCTACACAATATTAGGAAGGTGGTCATAATGTTATGCCAGATCAGTGTACTATGGTCTGTTTTGAGCTGTATTTATCAGCAGTTACCCAGATCAGGACTTCTGAAGTAGTTTGTATTAACGACCTGCAGTTACAGTTACAGTCAGTTAACTGATCCGAAGGGTGTTGTGCTGATGTTTGGAGAAAAACCCTCAACCTGTGAAAATGTAGGCCAGTAGTGTCACCCAGAAAGAGCTGAGGGTTAGCTTTCATCACATCTGTTCGCACACAACGGTCATGAAAAGGGGAAGTGAGAAGTGTTTCACTCTGCAGTTTTGATTGGCACCTTGTTTCTCATGCGCGGAGCTCTGCACCCAGTCCACCAGATATCCATCAGTGCCCACCCCCAGCCCACAACAACAACCCCCTTCTGACACAGTGCTTATTGAGCGTTTGCCAAAAACTGATGAGAAGCAGAAAGGGAGTACGCACTGCAAGGAACTCCTGGGTCGCAGATAAAGCCTCGACCATCAGTCAGTATGCACAGATACGCTGAAGAAGGCCAGAGAGGGGTTAAGTCCGAGGGTGAAAGGCAAATAGTGTGCAAGTTTAAGATTTTATCGTACAAATCTCTCAGCACTACCTACCTCAACTTGTCAGTAAGCCATTAATCCGTAAGCACAGGTCACAATTACGTAGGTTTATTTTTTTAAACGCTACTTAATTTCTCTAAAGTACCTGACACTGTAGAAATTAGTTTTTCAGGAACATTATTCAAAATTTGCTGATGACTGCTGCAGATTAATGATTTAAAAACACGTTCTGCGGATTTTTACTGCTCCGCAACTGTTGGGCTAACTTAAAATAACCCACAATATCCAGAAGAATAAGGCGAATCAGGGTTTGGATACACAGGCAGTTTGTTATAATAAGATCAATCAAATTGAATCTAGCCAGCCATTTCATTTCATGTATTACTGCTGATTTATAAAGCGAAAAGAAAGGACGCTGATTAAATGATAATTTGGGTTGAATATTAAATTTGTCACCAAATCATTTTGAAACTTGAATCGGGTCGGACCTCCATTCTCAATGGTTTATTTTGTCTAGATAAACATAATTAGAGGACCGGTGAACACTCCCCCGATGCCAAGTAGTTATGGAATAATCAAGCTTCCGAACGAGAGCCAAACCGCTTTCAGACAAAATGAGCGAGGGGGCAACAAAAAGAGCATTGTCTGTGCTGTTGGGCACAAACTTCAAAACAAGAGACCAAACACAATGCTCTGACCTCTGAGGTTAAGCACACAAAAGGACGGAGATTTTAGACTGGCCGCCGTCACATGACACGGCCTCTGAGATTCCACCATAAAAAAAAAAAAAAAAATGATGTGAAGAAGTGTCATGCCATAAAAGCGAGATAACCCCATCGACACAGATATCATTCATTGATAAATTCAGGCTGGACCTTTGCAGTTTTATGAGCAACCAGAACTGACAGAGTAGTGGTAACATACACCAGAGTGGAGGAATAGTCCTCCTTAAAGGGAGGGGGTGATGATATATGCACTGAATGTGGATATATAGTCTTAATCTGATTGATCTTAATATGAGGAAGTATGTTTTCTCACAAATGTACTGTAGACTCCGTAGATTTTCATAGCCTTATTGCGCTCCGGTGTGTTGAAAATATGTAATATTGCATGAAATTTAGTGAGAGTAATATTCCACTGGCCTAGCTGTGTCTCAATTCGAACATAACGTACGCCTTTATTACTTCACAACGTAGTAAAATTATTCGGGACACACACACACTCCGTTAATGATCATCTCACACGGCGCAGAATAATGGTAGTGCTCGACACGGCGGTGTGCACCCAAGCACGGTGGTTATCCTGCCCCTGATTAGTGATTAAGCTAAGAATAACTAGCACGTATTGAAACAACCTTGGCTGAATTGCCCTCAGAACACGGGGTTTCTGTTGAGAAACGTCCTGCCGTGGAGTTTAAAGTCATTTGACGGTTCTTCAATGATTAGCTCAGGGTGTGCGGACCATCAAATATCCGCGAGCCATAAAAGCGGGATGTGAGAGGGGCCGCGTGCGTAGACGGCGAGAGGACATTCTTGTAACGCAGCCAAACAGGAAACCTCCGTGATGGTCACATCTTGTATCATCATGCTTTTTGTTGTGAGGAATTTTAAGTGCCTTTATGTGCAATTACCTGAGCCACATCCTTTTGTTGTTTCAAGAGGACTTTTGGGACCGTCGCCAAATACCGTCATTAGGATAATAATGTACACAGAGTGTGATGCACATTTAAATACACACCGCATTATTCTGGTAACTGCGTAATGTAAACAAGGATATCTTGACCTTACTCTGAACTTTGCTATGAAAAGAATTATTTCAGATAAAAACACAGAAACCTTTATTTTCAGATATTCACAAAAAAAAAAAACACACACACACAGGAAGTGAAGACAAAAAAATTTTTTTTTTTTTCTTTTTTGACATGCTATCAGAAAAGCTTTGTGCAATCAATGTTCATTGTTTTGGCCACACAAGTGGATCTTGACTGCGGTCGCCTTCTCCACGAGATTCACCTGCACCGTCTTCAGCTTCTGGACCTCTAAGAAGGACGTTCATGCGAGTGGTGAGGCCTCGCGTCCGTGGACACAGAATGAAATCGTAGATAAGCGATGCCGCTATGCCGCCACACATCGGCCCAAGCCAGTACACCTGGAATCAAGGCAGCAGAGATGAGATGCAATTCTTCTTTGACAAAATAGAACAAACAAGCTCAAAAGTGTCTGCTGACATTACCCAGTGGTTGCTCATTTGGCCTTTTACCACAGCCGGACCAAAGGAGCGAGCAGGATTGATGCCACATCCAGTGAAGCTTATCTGCAGATGGCAACACATCAGTTTTGTAACAATTTGTATTGGCAGTTTGAGATCATGTCGTCTGATTGTGCACGTACACTGCGCCACGCTGGCTAATCTGACATTGCATCAAAAATCAAATATTGTAAAGAACCCTCGCTTCTAACCTAACTGAGAGTTTTAGATGTGCTGATTGGGTAGAATAACTTTCAGTGTTATATAACTCCAAGTTCATTTTGAACAGTTGTTCACGCTAAGAGTTTAATTAATGTGACCTTTTCTGGTGGCCACCATGTAATCGCTTCCGCCACCAGCGATCAAAGCGCTGACCTGTTTGTACCTCAGCAAAACGGCCTTATGTTTACAGGCAAACGCTCTCGTAAAAAAAGAAAGAAAAAAACGGTGATTGTCGGCTCTTTATTAAAGTTGACACGCTTTGCCGCTTTGCATGCGACCCAATGCGACAGTAGCGTAGCGGCCTGTGCAATTGCGATTCGCTGCACCCTCTCCTTGAACTGCTGGCGCACTACCCAGACCCACTCACTGCAGGATTATGTAACGTAGCAGAGAGGGAAAAAGTCTGGAATCATGACAACCACTTTCCAAACACAGGAAAAACTGTGTCGGCAAGGAGACGGAGAGGAGAAAAACTGACCAAATGTACAACAATGCCAAATAAAAATGTATAAAGATATCGAAACAATGCAAAAAATGATCAAACTTCACCAAACAAATAAAACTAATCTGTCCCTGTTCTATTCTGTATCATGCAGTAATAATTTACAGGTGGTTCAAAAACAGATTCACCAGAAGTGGATTTACTTACAGCAGCGAAGTGCCCAAGGCCCACTGACAGTCCGATGACCAGTGGTGCAAAACCCTGAACGTCGGTCCTTCGCTTGTCAGTCACTGCTATCACACACAGAACCAGCTGAAGGGTGGCAAGGAACTCGATGACAAAACCCGATCCTGCACCTACCGCTAGCTTCAAAAGAAAACCATCAGCAACTAAATGCAAAACGTTCAACTTTATATTTTGACAAAATGCAATGGTTTATATTATGTAAGAAGTTGTCTTGAGAGCACAATAAGTCTTCCCTGTCAAACGGAAGTCAGTCAATAAAACGGACTAGGACCATACCTGATTAACACCAAGAGATGTTTCGTCCTTTATTGCATTCACGATAGCACTAGCTGCAAGTGCCCCCAGCATCTGTGCCAGGATGTAGCAGACACTTCTAAGTGCGCTGATCTGGCAGCTGACCAGGAGGCCCAGAGTGATCGCGGGGTTCAGGTGCGCTCCGCTGACGTGCCCCAAAGTCTGAGCCAGGGTGGCGATGGCGAGGGTGAAGGCCAGCGAGACCTTGATCTCCTGGACCACCCCCTTCTCATTACTCCCAGTGATGGCCGCAATACCGACGAATATGAACAGTAACATCCCTATGAACTCTGCGGCCACAGCCCTCCAAAACCCCCAGCTTTTCACTTCTGCCATGTTTGCGACAAAAGTGTCTGGGTGTGTTAAAACCAACAAGTAGGCGCTTCTTTATTTATAGTGAAGAGGTCTGGGTGCAGAGGGGAGGAGAAAAGGGATGACACAGGAAAAAGATGCACTGCACACCATTTCGGGTCATTTCGGGTGAGCATCAGACAGAAGAAGAAACAGTTGAGAGACAGTATTTTATTTTTATATATATAAGAGTATACAGTAGTAACTTTGATCATTCTAAATCTTTGACATCCACCAGAAGGGGCTCACCAGTTTCATTTTGCCGTGGCGAGCCACAACATAACAGGGCTCTTGTTTTTTCACTGAGGAGCTCATTTCTGGGTGCCAGCAGATAATTATACAGAAGTGCTGCTACCAAACCTGCACTCATAGGTCCAGCCCAGTAAACCTGAAAAGCCAAACAACAGGACAGACAATAGGAATGACTCACAAGCCCAGCACTTAAAAATCAGCTCCACAATACGCACCCACTGATCGTCAAAAGATTCCTGTATGACTGCAGGCCCAAAGGATCGAGCGGGGTTGATACCGCATCCTGTGTAGCTGATCTGCAAACCATATCACAGGAAAACACTGCTTGTCTCTCTCTGGCTGTACATCAGCAGATTACATACAGTGGCTGATTTACAGCCTGTTCATAGGCCAATCTATTGTATCTGGCCGTGGCGAGATGGAGAAACCAGCTGCCGAATTAGTGACAGGGGAAATAGAGTAATGTTTTGACGGACTCACCCCAGCAAGGTGTCCCAGCCCCACAGACAATCCGATCGCGAGAGGCGCGAATCCACCGACGTCGCGTCTTTTGTCTGTGACCGCCAGCACACACAGGACCAGCTGAAGGGTGAGCAGGAACTCTATGCCGAAACCTTGACGGGGGCTGATTCCATTTAGCTACAACGGACAAGAAAATGCTTCAGTTTGGCGTTTGTCTCTTCTTTCCTTGCCAGTTGTTAGGGCCATTCTTATGTCCTGCACTTCTGCAACTCTTATCTTGTTAGCTGCAGAAGAAAAAGCATGTCAAAACCACCAACAGTCTAATGACCAGCAGTGCTTATCAGTCACGAGCATTCTGCTCAAAGCCCAACAGAAGGAGCATGCTGTGTTTACTGATCCTGTACGTATATACACCGTAGAGGTCCAAACAAGCTTTCATTCCATCCACTCTTTGATGAGAGAAGGCCTGCTTCAGTTGCAGCTACAAACCACAAGTAATAATTGAAATGTGACACTTAAACTTAACAACGAATCACCAGCAGTAAAAAAATAAATATGTCTAAACCTGAGCACTAAATGTCAATCACTAAGAGGGAAAACCGGAAACTCATGGTTTCCACCCTACCTTGTTGACACCTAGAGAGTCTGTGGTTTCTGGCCTAACACCATACACAATGGCACTGCCTGCCACTGCCCCCAGCATCTGAGCGATGACGTAGAAAAAGGCTCTGACGACACTCATCTGGCAGCTGGTCAGGAGGCCCAGGGTGACAGCAGGATTCAGATGAGCACCGCTGACATGACCTATGCACTGGGCTAACGTGGCAATGGCCAGCCCGAAGGCAAACGCCACTTTTATCTCCTGGTCGGGGTAAGTATTGTTTCGGTCCCCTATCGCAGCCGAGAGGCCAACGAAGATAAAGATAATCATTCCCAAGCATTCAGCCACAACTGCCCTCCAAAAAGCCCACGTTTTAATTTCTGTCATGGCTGCTCAGGCGACGTCGGCGAACGAGCTGATCCCAGGTAGCACACCGACAGACTGCGGCACCCAAATTTGGTTCCACCATCGAGCCCGGCCGAAGACGTGAGTGACATTCACTAGCATTCATCAAGCGTGTGGCTTTCAAAAATCAGGCCTGATTAGAAACAGCTGAGAGATATGCGTTTCAACCAGGGAGAGTGACCTCCACGTCTCCTGCTCTGTTCAGTACTTTTCCAGTTTAAGTGAAGGCAACGCTTTCACCGCTCATTTCAGACCACAAAAAGCGTTATATTGTTGACTACAAGGAGGAGAACACTAAAAAATGTTAATTCATTATCATGCTTTGTGAAATTAAAAGGGAAAATAGTCAAGTTTAAATGCACGAGCACAAAATTGCACATGCAGCAACGGTCAACACCTCGCAAACAGTATTTAATGCACGCTTGTGTTGCATTTTTACTGCTACTGTAATTTAAATATATTTCAACTAATGACTGATGCATCTTAAAAACCCCATTCTTCAAGTACTTTGGCTTAACTCCGAGCACAAGACACTAGATGTGTGTCAGACATCCATCTGATGCGTGAGGGACACGCTGAGTGGTTTTCCTTTCTTTCCTCCCTATTCTATTCTGAGCACGTGTCACGCAGGGCCAACTGCATTGAAGGTAACATCAGTCATTTGCCACTGTGAAGGAAATGGGAGCTTTTGAATTCGCGACAAGGAAACCGGCATCCCGTTCTGCCGTTCTGTGTGAAAGGATTGGCAGGTTAAAGGGTCGCCCAGCTTCTTGTCTGCTTTTTTAGAAGGAGGAACGAGAATACCCTCAAAGGATCACCTTTAGCTGGGGCGTCACTGCTTCGCTTCCCCATTATTCTTCATCAGATAAAGGTAGTTTTACTAGTTTGATTCCTGTTCACCGAGGAGTTGCCCCAGGAAATGTGATTGTGTTAAAAAACATTTCCACCATAGAGATGATGGTAAAACTGGTAGGATGTGTTACGTGACGTTACGTGACTCTCTAACCATTTGAGCTCTGAACCTGTGAACTTTTTACTGCAGTACAGTAAACTTCTAACCACATTTCATTTGATAAAAGATCAACTTTTTATCTTCGGGCAGTCACATAATCTGAATGTGTAATCTTTTCCTTAACTCCAGCTCCACCCCAGGAGGTGGAGGTATTTTCGGGGGGGGTCAGATGCTGAACGCCGCATGTCTCTGTACAAATTCTACACATTCTGCTCATCACATTATCATTGACCAGATAGATTTACTAATCTCTGAAGGGTAATGAGACGCTATTGTTTTTGTACAATAGAATATATTAAGTAAAATGTAAAATAATGTTTAAGTCTAAAACATCAAAGGTTTTAAGCTGTGAAACTCAGAAAAGAAAAGAAATCAGGCCGAACTAGCTAAAAGACACATGTATGAGCACATGTTTTGGCCTTTTGACTAGTTTTAGCAACTTTCTTTGAGATGTCAAGGTATAATGGGACACAACTGTAAAAAGTTGTGCTCAAAAGAGTACAGCTGCCTAAACTGCCGCGGTACGATTTTGGCAAGCGGACGTGACCGGAGGGAAGGATGCCTGTCAGCTGGCTGGCACTGTCTCCGGTTAAGGAGGGTCCAGTCCGCTTTGCTCTTTGACTCCCTGTGCGTGCACAGCCACACACATAAAATGCCGTGACCAATAAAAAGGCTCCACCCCGAAAGTTCCTGTACTTGAGGTTGTTTGGGTGGGTAAAATAATATCCCTACAATAGAGAGCTCTGATGATTCTTACATCCTTGGGGAAACTTGCTGTTGCAGAAACGCTGCTTTTGATCACATGCCAGTGGTAGTGCCTCATCATGTGTGAACCCTCCACTCACCCATGATGTTCACACCCCACCCCCCTCACTGGCTTTCAGATGTAAATAAGATATAAATACTTCTGATCCCCTGCATCTGGTCTTCCAGAGGCATGGATATGATCAAGATGCAGGTGTTCTCATAAACCTCTGAGAGGATTTATTATGCTGCACTTCATGTAAGTGGTAACTCAAACTAACAGAGTTCATAAAATGAACGCACACACACACTACTTAATCATGCAGAAATGGAGGCAAGTCAAGTATATAATCAATATGTACGCTGGTCTGTTAAGCAGAGTAAAATGGTACTTACAACTTCAAAGGCTTTTACTTCCAGTTTCTTAAAGAGGTCATGACGTGGTGAATGCACAGAAGGTGTGTTAAAAGATGTGTTCCTTGAACACATCTTTTAAAAATAGTAGTGATAAACACGTTTCTGTTGCTCAGTTAATCCATTTCCAAGCAGGTAATCCACACCAGGTCCAAAGACAGAGATGTCCAGTTGCCCTGTTGGGGAAAAGACTACTGAGGCTTTGCGGTTTTCCTTAAATAAGGCTCCTGATCACATATTATCTAGCTATCACACATTTCCCATCACATTTTTCGTGGAACTGTTCGTGGACTGCACCACCCACAATGACATCATCTGTCGTTGTAGGACAACACTCAAAAAAGCAAAGAAGGGATTAATCCATACATCTGCTACAAACACTGTACATTTGTGAGAATGCAATGGACTCAGACTGGTTATACATTTTTTAAGTAACATATAAATACATATAAAATATGTTATTGAACTAACAGGCACGTAGCACAGAGGAGGAGCCGAAGCTGACAGACTCTAAGAAATTGGGATTCTTGGAAAACTGCTGGACCCATAAAAATTTCAGTGCTCAGGTTCATAGAAAACGACTTCCTGTGTGTTTTCATTGGTGATTTTGAACTGGGAGGCATGTCTAAAAAGAACTGATATGGCATTTACAAATCTGACACTTACATTCTATATATTTATATATTCATATATCCCTTGAACTATCAGAACAGAAGTTTGGGCTTTAGGCCAAAAAAACAGGTGGATGTGGAGAAAGGAAGAGGGAGGAGAAGGGAAGACTGACTGATAACATGTAGGGGAATCATTAAAGTTGAAAAGTAAGCGGCTTTACGAACCTCGTAAGCTCAAGGAAGCTCAAAGAACTACTGAACTGACAGAGCAGTGCAGTGGATCGAGACCTGTTTTCCTACATAACAGTTATTTTTATAGTGAATCATTTGTAAATCATCGGACGTAATTTGGGTCATAATTAATGTTTCATGTAGTTCATTACATATTTTACATCTCATAAGGGATGCCCTGAATGGGGTCTAGTCAAGGCCCCAGTGTCTTAATTTGTTTTATTCATATACCGTGGCATGGCAGCGGAGGGGGAGGGGCTAAAAGAAAAGTCGTAAACGCACCACTCTGAGACTCAGATAAAAGTTTAAACGGGGAAAAACAAGCAGAGATGTAGAGAAGATGTGAAGGTCAGGGTGGAGTCAGCCAAACCTTAACAGGACAATCCAAAAAGGGGGCAAAATAAAGTTCAGAAGGCAGGTAAAGGAACTAGAACAACAGTCAGGTTTAAGCACTGTGGAGGTAAGGAGCCATGTGACTGAAAATGGAGTGGAAAATGGAAAGTCAGTATATGGTGGCTGAGAGAGACTGAATCTGGAATGGTATCATCTAACGTGAGTATGAAGGACCTGACCTACCTACATAATCTGTCAAAAGATGAGCACACTCCAGGAGCTGGTGAAAGGGAGAGTCGGAGAAAGCTCCTCCATGAGCTGCTGCTTGACTGCTGGAGGAAATCTGTCACCAACCTGGCAACCCAGCGCAGATCCACCTGTTGAAAACACAAAGTAGGAGAAAACTAATCCATCAATAAGCCTCTGGGCTGCACAAAGAAAACAAAAGAAGACAGGGAGAGAGCAGCAGCCACATCCAGGGCCAAGATTTAGGCTAATATTTAATGAACCAATTATTCCTAGAGTAAAGGCCTGCAACATGCTATGGGGCCATGCTGTTGTGTTTACATACACTTTGATCTGCTCAACCTCCAGTGACAGCAGATAAGATTAATAACTTGTGTCCTGTCTCTGCATGCATAATTAAAGACAGGTTAATCACTTTGGCTGCGACATCAGGTTCGAGATTTGAACTGTGACCTTTTCTGTTTACATTTCAGTCTTGGATTGCGGATTGCAGACTCAATACACTTTATTTGTTATCAGATAAATCCTAAGAAACGGATTCCCAGCGGGCCAAACGTTTGACGCCTCAGCCCTCAGACTGAACTTATGAAGTTTATTGAGTAATGTGGGCCGTGGATGATCCTAATGTAGACTTGTGTGAAAATCAGATTTTTTAAAACTACAAAAAAACTTATTAAGATTTTTATGGACTATTTTCTCTGACACGCCCTGTAAAATGTAAGATTATATGTAGTGTGCATAAATGCTGATTTGTTTCTTTTTAAATAAGTTAATATTGTTCTGATATGTAATTATGTAGAGCTGTCATTTTTTTATATGCTTGACATGTTTTTGCCAATCAGGTAAAGAAGATGAAACCTATAATACATACAAAAGACAAAGAGTGCCAAATGCTAACATGAAGTGTTTTATTTTACTTAAAAAAGTGAGACAATTCAAGAGTGCAAACATTCAAACAATACATTATACATCAGAAATAAGAAGTGATACAGGTACACGGAAATATGTTTACAAATGGCTCAACGTAGAATACTGATACTGGAAAAAATAAATTCAATCCACTGCTCCGTCAAGACTTTAAACTCCATTTTACATGCTGTAGTGGCGGAAAAATAGTTAGTGCCGGGTCAAACAAAGGTGTGAGTTAGGAAGAGACATTTAGTGACCCGTCGACCATAATTCTTCATTGGTACTTCAAAAAAAAAAGCACAAAAAATAACACCCTACACTAAATTCAATAGCTTTTTTTTACAGGAGTATAGACATTACATGTTTGTGATTGCGTGGCACTACTTGGACGTCATCTCCACGGTTGTGCTGTCGTTGCCTCCGTTAACGTCGTAGTCTCCGACCGGGCCGCTCACCAGGACCTTCATCCGCTCAGGGAAGTCATCATATTTGGGCGACAGCAGGAAGTCGTAGATGAGTGCCGCCGCCACGCCGCCGCACATCGGGCCCACCCAGTACACCTGCAATGGATAACTCTGATCAGTGCCTGGTTTGACAGTTAACGTGGCATAACAACGGGAATAACTCAGGGACAGCAGACCAGTTCAAAAGGTTTTGTCAACACCTCGCTAAGGCTCGTTCTGAAACAATATAGGTGCTGTGACTGATTAACTTTGTGCAGGAGGATTCACAAGGAATGGAGTCATATGTCGGTAACGGAGTTATTGAATTATCTAAGCTTGACATATAATATGCATGCAGAAAGAATGTGTGGTATGCGTGATGCGCTTGTGTGCTTCTAAGTCTGACTTACCCAGTGGTTTGTGAAATCGTTCAGGATCAAAGCCGGGCCAAAGGAGCGAGCGGGGTTGATGCCACAGCCTGTGTAGCTGATCTGTATTCAACAACAAAGAGACAACATGAGGGAGAATGTCTTCAGCAGCGTGTTCTCTGGGTTTAATAGTCTAATAACAATACAAATGCATTATTCCTTCATTCTTAGAGCTCTATTTTGTCTCCTGCTTGTTCTAAAATGTACTATATCTAATCCTGAGTAAACATTATGCTGCTTTGGGGAGGATTGCGAGGTACAACTTACAGCTGCCAAGTGTCCCAGGCACACCGAGAGGCCAATAGCCAAAGGAGCTGAGCCAGTGACATCACGCCGCCTTTTATCAGTGACTGCAATGACACACAGCACCAGCTGGAAGGTTGCCAAGAGCTCTATACCCACGCCTTGGCTGGGAGTGACACCGTTGAGCTGTGAGAGTTAGAGGAATCCAAAACAACAACAGTTTGTCAGTCAGTGTGTGTCATTAAGACTGATCGTTTCCCATCATGACCACTTTCTATTTAGCAATGCCCCGGGTGTCTGACAGCAATTTGGCAGAGATGACACACTGCTTATTCATTTCTCATTTGCGGAAAACCTGCAATTTAGCAGCGGCACGCTGCATGTTGGGGACCGTGAAGCTGCTCAGCAGAGGGGAGTTATCAGGTCTGGCCAGCTTTGAGCTATCCAGTTATAAGATAGCTGATGTTACTGACTACACAATGTGTAAAATGTAAGCATTTTTTGCTGTGTCACACCATAGTTTACGAAAACAGCTTTCACACTAATATCAAAGCACTGATGTTGCACATTCTTATTTGCAATTTTTTTCCCAATTGTGAGTCATGTGTCATCACTATTCAATAATAAGTACTCACAAAATGTCCAAGGAACAACACAAACAGTACCAAATCAGCACTCTTACTGTACGTTTAAACACAGGCAGTGAGTCACATTTGTTATTAATGTGGGCCATTTTCAATCTCATACGATCACATTTTCTGTCAACGACATCAAAATGAAAAAATCGTACTTACAGAGTTGAGCCCCAGTACACTGATGTTACTGGGACGTGCGCCATAAACAATGCCACAAGCCAGGGATGAACCCAGCATCTGAGCCACAATGTACATGACCGCCTTGAAGACGCTGATCTGGCAGCTGGCAAGCATCCCGAGAGTAACTGCAGGATTCAGGTGGGCTCCACTGATGTGGCCTAAACTTTGGGCCAGTGTGGCAATGGACAGGCCAAAGCCCAGCGACACCTTCACCTCCTGGTCTGGGTTGGCGTTATTCGGGTTCCCAATGGCAGTGGCGATGCTTAGAAAAATGAAAAGGGTCATGCCAACCAGTTCGGCCAGCACAGCCCTCCAGAAATCCTTGCTCTTGAACTCTCTCATGGTGGCTGCTGTCCTGCTGTGGTTGAGCTGGTTTTCTTGTTAAAGTTGTGTGTACTCACAAACAACAGCAACAGGCTGCATATATAAGGCCTGGGCTGATAATGGTCAGGGGGCGGGCTTTAAAAAAAAAACTGAAAGAGAGGGCCACACTGAATTAATGAGAAATCCAAAAGACTGGTCTCTCACATCCCTCCCTCTGCTCCCTCACCCTCCCTCCCTCCCTTCTTCCCTCCTCCTCCTCTCCATGTCCTCCGGCCCCTCTCCCACTACCTCGGTGTGCAACACTTTCTGGTCTTTGGACTTTTGTAATACAACCGAGTCTTAAAATAGCTGTCTCAAAAAGTACATTTTCTGCTCATTGGGGCATTTAAAGTTTCACAGCAGAGTCTCTTGTTGTGAGTATGTGGATGAAAAGGTGAATTTTAAAATGAAAGGAATCTAATTTTATTTTTAATTTTGAGCTTCAACAGTAAAATTACAACTTTGCACAGTCTTTTTGCTCCGGTGGATTCGCTGACAAGACAGAGGTTAGAGCCAGAGAAAAGACAGGCAACTCCCAAACAGTCATTTCATGTCTCACCCTCCCTCCACAGAAAAAAGGTTTTCGATCTTTTACAAGACCACCCAAATGACATTGCAGAAGCCAGCTCTGAGAACCTCTTTGGGACAAAGACAAAGTTGGCCGACTGAAAACCTTAATATACTCAATGTCACAACAGAGAAAGACTCTTTTATTGAGCTAAATTTCAAAGGAGCTGGAACCTCTGAATTTCAAAACCGTCCGATTGGGAGTGCTAATTTTAAAATGATTCAGATTTGTCATACATACGGCGACAGTAATTCATTAACTGAAAAGATGTTCTTGGAATAGTTCTTGAAAAGTAAAGTTGGAACAGAGGAGTGAAACACCAACTGTGTGAATTGAACTAGCTGTTGCACCTGGACCCCAGCCTAAAGGGGCATACCGTCAAGCATCAGCCTTTTCTAATGAGACTTTCTGAAGACGTAGAAATGTCCAGTTATGTTAAAACATGATTTGAGTGTGCAGTGGAATAAAAATTCTCTGACTTGATGTCAACTTTTATCAGCTATACACTCTGTCTCTGTCTCTGTCTCTGTCTCTCACCCGCTGTCTCTGTGTCTCCTGCTTATCTATGGCCAATTACAACAACCGCCTGACCCACCAACAACACAGCAAGAGCTGAAGCTAAAGATATATTATGTGTTTTTATTTTAATGAAACTCAGCAATTTACTTCCATTATTGTTACTCAAGACTGAGATATGATTTATGTAACCTCCCCTTTAATTGAACTACTAAAATGTTACCAAAACTATTTATTTCTAAGTTTAAGTTCCCTTTTATTTTTGTCTGCCTTTATAATTAACACAATTATTGAACCATTTTTCATAGCTGTGACCGTTTTTAACCGCTATCAAAGGCATATGAGGGAAAGTGTTTCTGTCCTTAAACAAATTTATGGCCATTTAATTATTAACTGTGCCAGCTTGTACTCTTACAAGCTCGGCTCGTATTTGGCGCAGGACCAACATGTCAGGGGACAGTGACAGAGTCAGACGCAGACGCGGAACCAGTGCCCACGGGGGCCTTGCATTAAACTGGAACATGCTCTTAAACAATGATGATTAATTCTTTAGCAGTGTTTTTTTTGTGCATGGCTCAATTTTGTGTCATCACTTCGTTGAATAAATGTCTGTTAGTCACTGCTTATTGCGTTGGCAGCGTATGCAATTTCTCTTATTTCAGCGGAACTGTCACTGAATTCCTCTCATTCCTGCACACCGATCAGCCACAACATTATGACGTATGACATGAAATGAATAACAGTGACCAAGGCTAATTGTAACTGGGAATGCATTTATCTGCTAAAGGTAGAGATAACAGATACACCAATCAGGCACAACATTAAAACCACTGACGTGAGAAGTAAATAACATTGATCATCTTGTGACAATTCAATGTTCTGCTGGGAAACTTTTGGACCTGGCATTCATGTGGATGTTACGTAGACATGTACCACCCACCTAGACCAGACCAGGCGCCAACACCCTATAGCAATGGCACTCCTTGATGGCAGCAGCCATCCCCAGCAGGATGCAGCCTGACACAGACACACACACAAAAATGGTCTAGGAACAACTGAAAAAACATGGAAAGCAACACAAGGTGTTGACCCAAACCGATCAAGTATGTGTGGGATGCACTGGAACAAGCCTGATACACAGAGGCCCCTCCCCTCAACCCATAGGACCCAAAGGCCCCCACTAACAACATCCTGTTGCTAGATATAACAGGACACCCTCAGAAGGCCCATGTCCACTCTCTGATAGGTCACAACTATTTTGGAGGCACAAGGGAGACCTACACAATATTACAAAGGTGTTCATAATGTTATGCCTGATCGGTGTACTTTGTGCTATTGACCAAAATATGTTTTATGCTCAAGTGCAAAAGGGCAAAAAGAAGAAGAAAAAAAAAATTTCAAATTTTTTGACAAGAACACTTTGACAAAGGAACAGGATGCAGATAAGAATCCTTTGTCTGAAAAGAATCCACTAAAATCCTGCATCAAATGGTGTTTGATTTGTAAATCTATTGCAGCACACTGTGGCATTAGCAGGTTTATGTCTGTATTTACAGCTGTGTTTGATGAAAGTATCTTTTCTACTGGGGCCATTTTACATTTCGAGCTCGGTTTATCAGTGTTGGCGAAAGTATTTAGATTCATACTGTTAAAAATTAATGGACACAGCCAACATGATGTTACCCATTGGTTTCTGGTGCCTGGAATGTGGTATACTGGCCATCGTCATCGGAGAGTAGCGAGACTGAGAACCAAATGCTAAGTTATTAGTTATTTGGTTAACACAGTCATACAAACCTGGCTTCTTCTCAATCTGGTGAGAAGTCTCTCTACAGTTTATTAACTGTGGATGGCAGTTGATGCCTTTCCAAATATATTTGTGTATTTGAAAGTTCAGATCAGATGAAGAAGTGAAATGAGAAGAGGCTTCTGTGATCTTGACTTTGTCATTGTCTTACTTCTGTCCAACTAGTGGCATTGATCCAGGACACAATGCAGGCGCTCATAGACACAAGAGAACACCCTATTTTATTCTGACTAGGATTGGAAAGAGGGGAAACTACACTGTAAGCAATTGCTGTAAATTTACAGCCAATTTTCAACATTAAAATACTGTTTTCGTGTTAAACAGCTTAGTACTGTAGTCAGCAATGCATTGTGGGCTGCTTAACTTGGAGCAACAGGACAGAGGCCCCAAACAGTATGGTGATGTTTTAAATTACAGGACACTACAGTATTTTTCGATTAAGCATGATTTGCACATGCGCATTGTTGAGTTTGAGATCCCGCTCTCTGACCTGTTTACGTCCAAATAAAGGAATTTAAAAAAAAAAAAAAAACGTCCGTCACTGAACAATCAGTGGGCGGCGGTCGGTTCACTCCAACAGACCCTCGATCCAGGCTGCGACACAGAAGAACACAACGAGCAACATTGATACTGGTAAGGTAAAAACATTAAACTTTGTCTACCGTTAACATTGTTTCCAAGTACACCTGACTGGCCTTGACTCTGGCCGTAATCTCAGCACTCCCGCTTGATAGCTTATAAATGCTAACGTTAAGATAGCGCTAACGTTATCATTCTTCATTCAAACTATAAAGTTAACTTACATTAGCCGTCCTCTG